>NW_024704746.1:7681192-8365133 GCF_018977255.1 Callorhinchus milii | reverse complement strand
ATACCAACTGAGAGATGTCAGAGGCTGCAAGATTGAGTACTGGATTGGGTCCTAAAATGCATCACTTAGCTCAGCTAATCTAAATAACTCTCTAAATGGAGAATTTCCATACAGTTACATGGGGAGGGACAGGGATTGAAGCTTACATTGAAAATGTTTCTGCCTTTCATTATTAAAAATTTTAGACGTCTCAACGACGTGATAAAGTGCTATATCAATTGCAAGAATTATTATTATTACATGACTCTTTCGGGAACACTATAATTTTACTCTACTCCCCTCTCGTGCAAGTAACTTCTCCTTTATGCAAGAAACATTTAAATGAAAAGTAAGTTTCATGTTGTGTTCAGTCTACATTATACTGCATACAGAGAAACATACAATAATTCTGCTGGGGTTACAGAATCAATACTTACGTATTTGCTCACTCCAGCTGGTATTGCACTGGTACATGGAGTAAGTGCTATTAAGGAGAATACTTAATGAGTGACCAAATCTGTAACTTTTTTTTAAGAGTTTATGGAGTCCTGTAGCTCAGTGGTTATAGCACTCGCCTCGCAAGCGAGAGACCTGGGTTCGATTCCCGGCAGGGCGAAACCTTGGGTAAGCTTCCTTACTCCACACGCTTGATAATAATCCCTCAAGAAAAAAATAAATAAATTGATCACTTCAATCCACAACTTTTGTGGGACACTTCTGTGCGCAATTGGCTGCTGAGTTTCCCCCACAAATATCATAGAATCATAGAATCATAGAATGTTACGGCACAGAAGGAGGCCATTCGGCCCATCGAGTCTGTGCCGGCTCTTTGACAGAGCAACTGACTTTTATTAACCCCACTCACCAGCTTTCTCCCCATAACCCTGCAAACCTGTCTTCTCCAGATACCTATCCAGTTCTCTCTTAAAAGCTGTTATCGAATCGGACTTCACTGCCCTTTCGGGCAGATCATTCCAAATTCTAACAACTCGCTAACAACTTTACAGTATATTCTGTGAAGCGCTTTGAGACATCTGGAAGGCATGAAAAGTGCTATATAAAAATACAAGGATTATTTATATTATTATAAGGGATTATAACCCTAGGTTAGCGATCTGCCAATTGACTAACAAATGGATTCCTGCTTGGTGAACATACTTGTGCAGTAGAGAAACATGCCTAAGGTTTTGCCCTGCCTGGGAATTGAATCCGGGTCCTCTTGCTTGCTAACCAAAGATGCAGAAATTATCCGCAGCATGTTACATAACTGTGGCATATCCCATATCATAGAATGTTACAACACAGAAATGATTCATTCAGCCCTTCAAGTCTGTGTTTGTTTTCTCCTTACAGCCTTTGAGTCACCTAATCTAAAATAGGAAAATAGGCTCCATAAGAATGAGAAGATATGTGATTCAGGATTTTGTTCATATCCCTGGAGCCTTTTTCGGGACACGCAGTCTCGCTATGCGAATGCGATGCATTGCAAACAGGATGCTGGCATCTTGGATCAAAGATGACTTTTTCTGCTCTCAGTGGAATACAAAGATCCTCCAAAACTCTGCAAGGAAACTTACCATTTTAAAAAAAACAATGCAGTTTGGAACATCTTTATTTCTGATTGATAATAGAAGAGGTAGCAGCAGCTGAAGGTCAGTATGATTGACACATGAACAATTGAGACTGAAAGAGAGGATTAACATGCGTGAGTTCTTTCAATTCTTCTGCTTAGTTCATCAGGTTCCGGTCTATTCCATGTCTCCTGCCTGACCCGCCCTACCATCGGTGTCCGGGCTTTCAGCCTCTCTGCCCCCACACTCTGGAACTCCATCCCACAGCCCCTTCGCCTCGCTTCCTCCCTTGCCTCCTTCAAGGCCGGTCTCAAGAGCCTTCTCTTTGACCGTGCCTTTGATCTCCCTCCCACCTCTCTGGCTTCCCTCACCCCTACACCACCACTCCCCAATGCTCAGGCCCCGACACCTGACTGTTCAGCGCTTTGGGGAGTCCTCCCAACGTGAAAGGCGCTCTATAAATGTAATTTTGTTGTTTTTGTTGTTGTTAGTAATAATAATGGAGTCCTGTAGCTCAGTGGTTAGAGCACTCGCTTTGCAAGCGAGTGACCTGGGGCAAGTTTCCTTACTCCACATGCCTCTGTTTACCTAGCAGTAAGTAGGAACCCGGTTGATCGTCGATTGGCGGATTGCTTTTCCGGGGGTAATAATTGCTTCAAAAAAAATTATAATTGTTCACTCAATCCACAACTGTTTATGGGACACTGCTATGCGCAATTGGCTGCCGCGTTTCGTCCACAAAGTATACAGTCAATTAACTTTACAGTATATTCCGTGAAGCGCTTTGAGACGTCTCGAAGACGTGATAAGGCGCTATATGAAATGCAAGGATTATTATTATTATTATCACCATATAATGTCATCATGTCTAGCCCCAAAACAATCAGAGTATCTTATTAGAAGTAACAATGTATCTGAATACATCAATTGGACAATTTGTAAACACTTTGATATTGAGGTAAAAATCAACTGGTATGATCATCAACCAGTAAACATGACATCAAAAGGCAACATCGGAATAATCTGTGACTCACAAGTGCATACAGACAGAACAGACCAGATATCATCATAAAAATCACTAGATTGTACATGCAGTATTATTGATATGGCCATTCCAAGTAACTACAACGTACAAAATAAGGAACTAAAGAAGATCAGGATGTATGGTGTTCTACAAATTGAATGTGGAGCCATGTGGCCTTACAAGACAATCATAGTTGCTATAATCAGTCGTGCAACTGGGACTGTTAATAAGACAATTCAGAAATAGCTTGACAAAATGTCCACCTCCTGCAGAAAATAGTTATTTTAGGAAGTTCAAACATACAAAGAAAAGTAATATGGTAATGTTATTGGTGTGAATGACCATCACTGAGAACCACTTAGAAACTACTTTTATAGTGATTCAAACTTTAATACCATAAAAATAATAATAATCCTTACATTTGGATTATTATTATTTTTATGCAACCTTTAACACTGGGAGGACATCCTAAAACTTCATAGGATATAATGTAATATGCAGTGACTGCATTTTGTGGGCGAAAGCAGCAGCCAATTTGCACACAGTTATGTCCCACAAACAGCCATAGAGTGAGTGATCAATTTTATCTGAGGAATTCCGGGAGAGAGAAACTCCCTCCACTTTTCGAATAGTGCTGTGGGATCTTTGACGTCCACCTGAAGAGGCAGAAAGAACCTCAGTTTAATGTCTCATCCAAAGGACAGCACTTCTGGACAAAACAGCACACCTCCAGCACTGCCTTGGAGTGTCAGCTCAGACTACATGATTTCCAAGTCCCAACATAGGGCTTGAACCCACACTCTTCTGACTCAGAGGTGAGAGTGCTACCTACCAACTGAGCCAGGCTGCCACACACATTAGAACACCAGGGTAGAGATTTGTGAGACAAAACAACCTGAACTTATAAATTTTCTGATTTCTTGTACGGTTTCGTGGATTCTAGTGCAGGAGAATGATGGCAAGTAGTTTACATCCTAAAACTATCCAAAATAGAGTCCTGTAGCTAAATGGTTAGAGCACTAACCTCACAAGCAAAAGGATCTAGATTCAATTCTCAGGCAAGGCGAAATCAATAGGCAAGTGTCCTTACTCCGCAACCCTCAGTTTACTTAATAATAAGTAGAACCCAGTTGTTAGTGGATTGACGGATCACTTTCTGGGGGTAATAATCCCTTTAAAAAAAGAAGAATTTGGTCAATCCACGACTGTTTGTGGGACACTGCTGTGCGCAATTGGCTACTGCGTTTCCCCACAAAATACACAGTCGATTCACTATACAGTGTATTCTGTGAAGCGTTTTGAGTCGTCTCAATGACACATTAAGGAGTTGTATCAAATGCAAGGACGATTATTATTATAAATAACTGCCCGCACAAATTATAGATAAAAACTATCCCCGAGTATTATGTCTAGAATTTGCGGTCTTGGGATATATTCTGATGAGACAATGTCAATAGCAGTTTCTCATAGGTGTTTCCTCTTTCAGTATCCAAACAGGAAAGATTGACTGCTCCGACAATCTACTTATGAGAAATCTGGCTTTAATCAACAGAGCAATATTCTTTAATGAGTTGCCAAGATAAATTTTACTGGAACTGAATTTCTCTGTAACTTCTTTTTGTGGGAATCTTAATTTCAATAGAGTATTTGGGAAAGAAGCGCTTAGTTCCAGGAGCCTTTTTTTATGTGATAATCTTTGCCAGAGACGTTCAGGTGACAATCCCTCCCTGCATGGACCCACTGATCACCTTCTACTACATCTACTACATCTACCACTTGCAGAGTCTATAGAGTATTGTTTAGAGCACTCGCCTCACAAGCAAGAGCACCTAGGTTTGATCCTAGAGCAGGGCAAAATGTTAGACACGTTTTCTTGTTAGTCGATTGGTGGATCACTTTTCTATGGGTAACAATCCCGTAAGAAAAAATATAAAAAAATAATAGTTTGGCACTTAATCTATTACTGTCTGTGGGACACTGCTGTGCACAATTGGCTGCCGCGTTTCACCCACAAAATATACAGTCAATTCACTTTACAGTATATTCTGTGAAACGCTTTGAGATGTCTAGAAGATGTGGTAAGGCGCTACATCAAATGCAAATGTAACATCTCGTAAGCGAGGCTAAACTGAATTAGAAAGTGAACGCGTAAAAGAGAATATGAAGAATTGCTAACTGATTTCTCAAAACTGATAAATTCTATTGTGAACAATTCCTTTATTCTATCCTTTGCTTAATTCTTGATTCTGGACTGTATGTACAGTAACAACAACAACTTGCATTTATATAGCGCCCTTCATGCAGGGTAGCATTCCAGAGTGCTTGTCAGTGGCGAAGCACGATGCCAAGCCAGGGAAAGTGGGGAGGTGACCATAAGTACAGTTAAAGATGGAGGTCTTCAGGTGTGACCTAAAAATAGGGAAAGGAGGGGAGAGGTAGAGTCAACGGGGTCAACGGAAGAGTGTTCCAGAGTTTCGGGGTAAAAACTAGTAGTACTTTTAATAATTTTAATAATTATTAAATTATTTTCAGTAGAACTTTTAATAATTCTGTATTAAATTTATAACAATGTATTGTATTGTAACTTGGACAAAAAACATTTAGGAGCTGTGAGCTATACCATGTACCCATGGCAAGTCAGCATGTGACATATGCCATTAAAGGAGCATTTGGGGGTTCATCTACAGAAGTTGATGACAGTTGATCAACCGGTAAGTTGAAACTCGGTACTAAACAATGTGGGTACTAAACACTGCCATAAATGCCTCCCATACTCCTTTCCTGCTCTGCATTGTATTTCTCTTCATATCTGCTCCCTTGACCCCATCCCTACCCCTTTCCTTACCTCCCAGCTCCACCTCCTTGCCCCTCAACTCACAGACATAATAAACCTCTCTCTGTCCACTGGCACCATTCCCATCCCTTTAAAAATGGCCGTGATCACTCCTATCCGTAAAAATCCTCCCTGGACCCATTCCTGCTCTCAAACTACTGCCCTATCTCCAACCTCCCTTTCCTTTCCAAGGTGCTGGAATGAGTCGTTGCTTTCCAGCTTCACTCCTTCCTCTCCCGCCACATCCTTCACAAACCCCTCCAATCGGGTTTCTGCGCCGGAAACTGTCAGACATTAAGTTCTGGATGAGAACTAACTTCCTTCAGTTGAACGTCAACAAGACCGAGGCCCTCCTGATTGGCTCCCGTCAGCGCCTCCACACCTCAGGCGCTGACAGCATCACCATCCAAGGATGCACACTCCACCTTGCTAATGCAGTCCGGAACCTTGTTTGACTCTCAACTATCCTTTCTACCACACATCCGTGCCATGACTCGCTCTGCCTTCCCTCACTTCCGCAACATTGCACTGTCTCATACCGCAGGCCACTGAAACCCTCATACACGCATTCATAATATCCAGGCTTGACCATGCAAACTCCTTGCTTGTTGGTCTCCCCAACTCCTCCCTCCATAGGCTGCAGATCATCCAGAACTCTGCAGCCCTTGTCCTCTCCCACACCAGGCTCCACGACTCTATCACCTCCCATCCTTGCCTGGTCCTCACCTTCAAAGTCCTCCATGGCCTCACTCCCCCCTAATTCTGCGACCTCCTATTCCCCTACCAACCTGCCCGTTCCCACCGTTCAGCGGGCTCAGGCCCGCTTCACGTGCCCCGCCTCGCCTGCCCACCATTGGTGGGTGGGCCTTCAGCCACTCTGCCCCCACCCTCCGGAACTCCATCCCGCAGTCCCTCCGCCTCGCCCCCTCCCTTGCCTCCATCAAGACCCATCTGAAGACCTTCCTCCTTGACTGTGCTTTTGATCACTCTGCTTCCCCCCCTGACCTCCATCCTCCCCAATCCCAATCCCCAGCTTGGGTCCGAACCACTAACTGTCCAGCACCTTGGATGTCCTCCCGACGTGAAAGAAGCTGTACAAATGTAATTTGTTGCTGTTGTTGTTGTATCTGTATTGAGAAACATCAAAGTTCATTACCCAGGTTCGATTCCTGGGCAGGGCGAAACCTTAGCAAGTTTCCTTAATCCTTGTTTTCCTAGGGGTGGGTAGGAACCCGGTTGTTAGTCGATTGGCGGATCACTTTCCAAGGGTGAACAATCTCTCAAAAAAAATTATTTTGTTACTCAATCCATGACTCTTTGTGGTACACTACTGTGCACAATTGGCTGCTGCTTTTCCCCCACAGAACATACAGTCAATCCACTTTTCAATATATATTCTGTGAAGCGCTTTGAGATCTCTCATCAACGTGATAAGGCATTATATAAATGTAATTTGTTGTTGATGGTGAATCCAACAGTTAGAGGACATTGAAATAATATTTGTGTTTTGTTGCTCAAAAAAAGTCAAATAATGACAATTAAAAAAGGATTAGATAAATAGGTGAAGAAAAAATGATTTGGGTAAAAGTACAGAAAATGGGATTAAAGTAGTTGGCTTCACTGGAGTAAGTGATTGTATAGTATCCCCTCAATTCCTGAAACATTCTGAGTCCCAGATGCGTTACAGTTGCCGCTGGATCAGTGTTCAGTCTGGAAGGTCCCAATATCATTGATCGTCTCACGTCGGTAGCACTCTTACCTTTGAGCCAGAAGATTGTGGGCTCAAGCCCCACGTACAGACGTGGAAATCTATGCTGACACTCAATGCAGTATGTTACATTGTTGGAGGTACCGTCCTTCGAATGAGTTGTTAAACCAAGGTCCTGTCTGCCTGTTCAGAAGGATAGTATTGATACATGACACTATTAAAAAAGATAAGGGAGTTTCTCTTGGCATCCTGGCCAACAATCTTCCCCCCAAAATTAATCACTCACTCTCAGCTAACCCGAGACTGAATGGAGACATGGAATAACAATACCATTTGGGAGCTGTGTTTTATCCAAGGGTAAAAGTAGTTGTCTGGCACCTCTTGCTCGACTGTCAGGAAAAGGTTGAGGAGGTCAGTGTTGGAAAAACACATTCTTCCTTCCTTATAGTAAGAGCTTCAATTACAGTACATGAGTAGACACTTTTGTCTCGCAGGTGGGAANTTTTTTTCTTGGCTAACAAGATGTGCGGAAATTCATAAAAATTGGAGGAAGTTTCAATGGCAAGATGTGTTTGAAATGGGCAGGATTTTCAAAGGACGATTTTCTGGAAGGAGAGTAAGATTAATTGGCATAGATAAAATGAAAGTTCTCCGAACCTCTCCCATCAAAATAAATATATGATTTTTGTGATTGAATAAACTGAAAACTCATTACTCTCAAGGGGAACAGAGTGGAGAGTTTGGCATATGTACAAAGCCTGTGTTTCAGTGTGGCGAAGTATAGCGCTCTCTTCTCTGAGTCAGAATTATAAGATTATAGCCAAAGGTGATTTTGCTTAATACAAGTCAACCAGTTTTGTTTTATTTAAAGTTTTGAATTACACACATCAAAGTTACATTCGCTGCATTAACATATACATTATATTGTAATATTGGCGTATCCCATTATCTAGCATAACAACCCAAACAATATTACCTGCGACCCTCCGCCGCGGAACTGTTCAGTTGGAGAAAGACGTCCTTTCTTGCAGACCTCGATGCCCCTCATCTCGAGTCTTTCTGGATAACTCTTCTACTTTGTGCCTTTTATTTCTGTCATCCACGATTTTTAGCACTGACTCTGCATTCCTTATTCACCTGCACATAGCCTTCTAATTACTACAGGATAGGTGTTACTATCTTAACCTCTTGGTGTAATAGATCATCCCCACTATGGCCTCCATGTTTCACGTGATTTATCCTGTAACTGTTTCTTGGACATTTTTCCCTTATCGTGGCATGTGGTCATTTCTTTTAATTGTTATGTGTTACTTATAAAAAGTAATAATAATCCTTGTATTTGATATAGTGCTTTTCACACCTTCTAATCATCTCAAAGCGTTTCATATAGCCCTGCAAACTTGTCTTCCCCAAATAATTATCTACTTCTCTCTTAAAAGTTGTTTTTGAATCGGACACCGATTTAAAATAGTTGCTAAAAGAAAGAGAATTTTTTTCACACAGCGAGTTGTTCGGATCTGGAATGCTTTACCTGAAAGGGTGGTTGAAGTCGATTCAATAATAAATTTTATCAACGTGGTGGCTGAAGGCACGGCCGCTGATGGTGGAGCAAGGATTCGAGGGACAAGGGGGAGACCAGAGCCAGTATAACGGAGGCAGTGGGTAGTGCCATGAGGAGGTTGGAGAGATAGTGGGGTGCCAAGGCGTGGAGGGATTTAAACACTAGAGTGAGGATCTTGAAGTCGATCTGCTCTGTGACAGGGAGCCAGTGGAGTTGGGAGTTTAGTGCGGGTGAGAATGCGGGTGGCGGAGTTTTGGATGAGTTGAATTTTGCGAATGGTGGAAGAGGGGAGACCGGCAAGGAGGGTGTTTGAGTAGTCCAGCCGAGAAGTGATGAAGGCGTGGACAAGGGCAACTCAATCTCTGCGCATTCCAGGTATTCAAACACATTCAAGAGCTCTGAGACGCCATCAGGCGTGGAAGGCGCTATATGAATCCAAGTTGTTGTTGTTGTTGTAACAGGAGGTCTTGTGTTGTCTCGTTTCAATGTAATCCAGGGGTAGAGGAGATGTTCTCCTTAAAATTCAAACAGAGGCTGCCATTATAATAATAATATAATAATAATCCTTGCGTCTGATATAGCGTCTTATCATATCGTTGAGACATCACAAAGTACTTCACAGAATATATTGTAAAGTGGATTGAATGTGTATTTTGTGGTTGAAACGTGGCAGCCAACATGACAAATTAACAATTATATAATGTACATAAGTGATAAAAATGGATAGCTGCCAACCTTTCCCTGGTTGGCGACAGTGTTTCCGAAATTTGACGTACGCTTATGTATGGAAACCAAGATCCGTACGCATCACTGGGAATTTCCAGGAAGGCTGGGAAATGGCTGAGTGGTTGAAGATATAAGGCTCAGGGCTCCAGTGGAAGTGTCAAATCTGTGGAAGTTGAGCTGCTGAGTGCTGCCTTCCTGAACCGACACAGACTGGGAAACCATCAAATACAGTTCATTCAGCCTGAGCCAAAGACTCACAGAGTATCAGAACTAATAACCCTGAACTAAAGAGGAATCTGCTAAGGTAAGCAAGCTCCTCTCAGTGTGGTGATGTGTAAAGGCAGGCTGACTGCACTGGAATGTGAGTGCTAGCAAAGGGTAAATGTTTTTATATAAAGGATATTTTAAGTAAATTTCACTGTAAATTAGAAAGCCAAATCTATATATTGTGATGTACTACAGTATTATATATATCTTAATGAAGGATAAGGCAGCAGAACAGGTTATTCTGGACTTGAACGCCATCTGCTTCTGGTGACTTTGTGTATGTCAGTACTGTATTTGCTTTGTGTTAGTAATATAAAATCCACTTATACATAACTTTACATAAGTCATATATATGACATAACTCACATGTTGCATAAATCAAATTAAGTATATGGTCCCAACTGATATGACTTATGTGAGGTTTACTGTGTTATACTTATAGTTATGAATAAAAACATGATTTTGGTTTTGTCCCCTTTAGATTTATTCCAAGATGAAAACTGGAGCAAATCAACATTCTCTGTCCATTGGAGGAGGTTTCAGCTGCCTGTGGCTCTTCACTATCATGGTCTATGGTAAGATAAATTAATCCTAAAGATCCTTACATTTAATATAGTGCCATTCACTTAAGAAGCAAGGCTTCACAGGATTAACTCTGAAGTGTAGTGAAGTGCAGTAACTGTCCACTGCGTCGGTCAACATGGCAGCCAATTTGCATGCAACAATGTCCCATAAACAGTTGTAAAGTGAGTGATTGATGTTATCTGAAGGATTACTGTCCAGGGCACCAAGAGAAACTCCCTTCTCTTTTTGAATAGTGCCGTGCGATCTTTAACATTCATTCACCTGATCGTGCAGACGGGACCTCGGTTTAATGTCTCATCGTAAGGACAGCTCCTCCAACAATGCAGCTGTCCCTGAGCATTGTATTGGAGTGTCAGCCCAGACTGTGTGAGTTCAACGTCCTGACTTAGGACTTGAATCCATGACTTTCTGACTCAGAGGCATGATTGCAAAACCAAATGAGTCAGTTTACGTTACCCAATATGTCAGTGGTTTGTTCTGTTGTATTATAGACACTGTCCCAGTTGTTGCTAACATCTGTGATATATTGACATATTGGGGTGCAACAATTGGTCTCTGCACACCTGATTTATGGAAAGTGTGTGTGAAGGGGGGAGGGGGGCTGTAGAATTATTAATTTAAGAGGAAAAGGTAGAGAAAGGCAAATGAAACAAGCTTAGGGAAGGGGGACTATTTTACTTTGGTCTTGGGTGTCTGACACATGCAAAAACTCATCACTATGCTTAAAAGTATCCAAACCAAATTGAGAATTCCATGCATCCCACCTACACATGGAAATCCTAGAGATAGATTGTTGAAATGGAATGCACACCCTTTCCCTGGAAGGACACATCCTGCTTACCCAATTACTTACCTACTTCCAAAAAGTATTTGGAAATATTAGTCGATACATTAGTACATTTATTAGTATACATATTTGGAAAGTATTAGAAGATATTAGTATTGGAAGAGGCACTAATGCAGGGAATTAATAGGGAATGCATTCTCTACAGAACTAATGCTGGTAGGAAGAATCAATGGCTGGACTTATCATCATATTAAAGAAAATATGGAATGGACCAAGGCAAGAGATTTCTGTCAAGAACACTACACCGATATGGTTGCCATCCAAAACAAAGCCGAAAATCAATATTTGAATGACTTTCTGCCCTTCGTTCCCTCTTACTACTGGATTGGGATAAGGAAAGTCAACAGTGTTTGGACCTGGATTGGTACCAACAAGACCCTGACCAAAGAGGAAACCAACTGGGCTCCTGTAGAACCCAACAACAAGGGCAAAAATGA
Organism: Callorhinchus milii; assembly: GCF_018977255.1. NCBI lineage: Eukaryota > Metazoa > Chordata > Chondrichthyes > Chimaeriformes > Callorhinchidae > Callorhinchus > Callorhinchus milii. The sequence continues at coordinate 8,353,595 of NW_024704746.1, read as the reverse complement.
AGAAGACTGTGTAGAAATTTACGTTAAAAGGAAGCAAAACCCAGGGATGTGGAATGACATTTCCTGCACTAGGAAGAAGAATCCTTTGTGCTATCAAGGTAAGAACAGGAAGTGATCTTGGGTTAAAAAAAGAGTGCATGGGATGTAGTTTTACACACCATTGCAATTGGGTCATTTAAAGGGCTGGGCTGGGCTGCTTATTGAATCTTCTGAAAACAAGACAATATTCTGTATGGATCTAATTTGTGATATTTCTTTAGAAAAATGTAATCATTGAATTTCAAAACACCCAATGTGCTGAAGAGTGCATTCAATAATGTTTGATTTTTTACCCAACACATTCTATCAGCACATTGGATGTTCTAGACTTTAATACAGATTTTCCATTGAAACACTGCAAGTTAACACCCCATAGTCTCTGAATACAAGGCTCACAAATTCTCTGGAAAGAATTGCAAGTGAGTGGCCTGTAATTTGGATTTATAATGGAGCCTACCCTTAATTACAACATACAGAAGTACTTTACAACATTGGACTGTGATAGCTGCCATGTTAGGTGCTATCCATTCCTGTTCACTTTGTGCACATATTCTGTGGCTTGTATATCAAGGTTCTCAGTATGTATTAATTCCCAAGTTCTTTTTGACAGCTTCATGCCAGAACTCTACATGCAGTAGTCATGCAGAATGTGTGGAGACTATTGGAAATTATACATGTAGGTGCGATAAAGGATACTATGGAATAAACTGTGAGCACGGTAAGAACATGTTCCCTTTAAACCTGAGTAAGATTGAAGTAACCTGAACTAGCCTTTAGTGTGGAAAAAGTACAAATTCAGGCACTTTTTCCAAGTCAAATCCTATCAATTACAAGAAATTAGCAACACTTTCCCTGTGCACAGTTGGCTGCTGCGTTTCACCCACAAAATACCCAGTCAATCCACTTTACAATATATTCTGTGAAGCGCTTTGAGATGTCTCAATGATGTGATAAGGCACTATATCAATGCAAGAATTATTATTATTATTATTTATATGAAAAGTGGAATCAAATGAAGATTCCCAAATAAATTGGTTAGATGATTGAGTCAACGACGATACAAAATTAGGAAATGATGAAAATTATAGCGAAAAGGTTAGTGAATCTGGCACCAAAATTAACTAATTGTTACAATGTTTATTACCCAGTGGTTGAGTGCAATGATCTTCTGGCTCCTGAACGTGTGATCATGGACTGCACCGATCCGATTGGAAACTTCCGCTACTCCTCTACATGTGATTTCCACTGTGAGGCAGGGTTTACCCTGAAAGGGAAACAGAGAGCACAGTGTGCTGAGACAGGACTCTGGACGGAACAGACACCCACCTGTGAAGGTACAGTCTTGTCTTCAATCAAAAGCAGGGGGTTGTTTTTCTTTTCATTTTAGCTGAATTATACAAATAACATTCTGTGCATTTGAGCTCACATCCCATTTCTGTTGCAGCTGTTAAGTGCAGAGACCTGGAGACTTCTGTGGTAGGATCCAAGAAGTGCTCAGATCCCTTGGGAGATTTCAGCTACAACTCAACCTGTGACTTTAGCTGTGATGAAGGGTTTGAGCTCCGTGGGTTAAGGAGACTGGAGTGTGGAGCCTCTGGAGAATGGACAGCACAGACACCCTCCTGTACAGGTACGTTCAGTTCACAATAATACCAGAAAATATCAGGCAGAAGGAAGACTGCCCTACCGTGAATAAAACTCTAATGTAATAATAATAATCCTTGCATTTGGCATAGTGCCTTATCATGTCGGAAGGGTGACTTAAAGCACTTCACGGGATTTACTCTGAAATGGAGTGACTGTGATTTGTAGGCAAACATGGCAGTACAATTGCGCTCAGAAATGTCCTACAAACTGCCAAGTCATATCTGTGTATTAAAAAAAAGTGGTTATATTATACACGTTAAAATGTGTTTATATTATACACGTTAAAATGTGTTTAATTAATGTTTCAGCTGTAAAATGCAGCCACTTGGAGACTCCAGCACAAGGGATCATGGAATGTAACCATCCCACAGGAGACTTCAGCTTTAACTCAACCTGTGACTTTAGCTGTGCTGAAGGGTTCGAGCTCCTTGGGTTAAAGAGCCTGGAGTGTGGAGCCTCTGGAGAATGGACAGCACAGACACCTTCCTGTGCAGGTACACTTAGATTACCCTTATAACAGGGCATATTAGCCAGAATGAAAACTGTCTAATAATAATAATATAGTAAGAATAATCCTTGCATGTGATTTAGCACAATATCAGATTGGAAGGATGTCTCAAATCACTTCGCAAGTTATACTGTGAATAAAAATAAATATTCGCTCTCACTTGCGAGGCAAGCACAAGAAAGGAAACTTGCCTAAGATTTCGTATTTGATATAATGCCATATCATGTCAGTAAGACATCTCAAAGCGCTTCAGAGAATATATTGTAAAGTGTAGTGACATTTTATATGTGAAATGCAGTAGCTGTTTATTTGTAGGCAAACATGGCAATACAATTGTGCACAGCAGTGTCCTTCAAACAGCCAAGTCATATGCTGTGTATTGAAATGTGTTTAATTAATGTTTCAGCTGTAAACTGCAGCCGCCTGGAGATTCCAGCACAAGGGATCATGGAATGTAACCATCCCACAGGAGACTTCAGCTTTAACTCAACCTGTGACTTTAGCTGTGCTGAAGGGTTCGAGCTCCTTGGGTTAAAGAGCCTGGAGTGTGGAGCCTCTGGAGAATGGACAGCACAGACACCTTCCTGTGCAGGTACACTTAGATTACCCTTATAACAGGGCATATTAGCCAGAATGAAAACTGTCTAATAATAATAATATAGTAAGAATAATCCTTGCATGTGATTTAGCACAATATCAGATTGGAAGGATGTCTCAAATCACTTCGCAAGTTATACTGTGAATAAAAATAAATATTCGCTCTCACTTGCGAGGCAAGCACAAGAAAGGAAACTTGCCTAAGATTTCGTATTTGATATAATGCCATATCATGTCAGTAAGACATCTCAAAGCGCTTCAGAGAATATATTGTAAAGTGTAGTGACATTTTATATGTGAAATGCAGTAGCTGTTTATTTGTAGGCAAACATGGCAATACAATTGTGCACAGCAGTGTCCTTCAAACAGCCAAGTCATATGCTGTGTATTGAAATGTGTTTAATTAATGTTTCAGCTGTAAACTGCAGCCGCCTGGAGATTCCAGCACAAGGGATCATGGAATGTAACCATCCCACAGGAGACTTCAGCTTTAACTCAACCTGTAACTTTAGCTGTGCTGAAGGGTTCGAGCTCCTTGGGTCAAAGAGCCTGGAGTGTGGAGCCTCTGGTGAATGGACAGCACAGACACCCTCCTGTGCAGGTACTAATATCTGTCTTTCAATAGCTAAAATTAATTTGATGAGAATTTTACTAAACAATAGATAGATAAAAAGCTTTAAAAAGCTTTAACCCACAGAGCTGGATCTCTTCTAAATTGCTAGAAATAATCGACAACAACAATAGATTACATTTGTATAACAATTTTCACGTAAGGGGGATGTCCCAAGGCGCTGGATATTCAGGGATTTGGCCCCGAACTGGGACTTGATATCAGGAGGGTTGGAGGGATGGAGAATAGGAGGGTGATCGAGGCACGGTCGAAGATGAGGGTCTTGAGATGGGTCTTATAATCGTCATAGAGTGATATATAATAATGGGTATGCACTAAATGGAGTTTATGTTCAGCACTGAGCGCTCATGTTCATGTTATATCCCACCCACTCTAGCTGTGAGATGTGATGCTCCAGAGATTCCGAATAGTGGAGGCATGAACTGCTCCCATCCGAATGGAAACTTCAGTTATAGTTCGACTTGTAACTTTGGCTGCATGGACGGGTTCTGGCTGAATGGTTCAGAGAGCCTCAAATGTGACTCCAATGGAGCCTGGACAGGACCTGCGCCAACCTGCCAAGGTGTGTTGAAGATTAACACTATTTTTTTTAAAAGCTGAACTTAATTATTTGATGTAAAACACTGTTAAAATTACCTGCACAATTTCCAGTAATGCAAACTTTAAGTCATGAAACTGAAACAGAAATAATACCAAGTTTTTAACCTGGGGGCATTTTGTGTACTCTTTAGATTCTTCTCCTAAACTCAGCATTGAGAATCACATACCCATACTCCTAGCCTCTGGAGGTTTAAGTCTCATCTCTGCCGTGAGTGTCATAATTTGGATTGCAAAACAGCTCCGAAAGAAAGGTAATTACTAAATTGCATAAATTCCTTTTCATAGCTGTAGATTCAAAAATAGAAGTGAGTTTTTTTCTTCCGGTGTCATGGCCAACCATCCCTCTAATAAAATTGGTCACTTAATTCACGTCTGTCTGTGGGACACTGATGTGCGCAATTGGCTGTCTCATTGCCCACAAAATACACAATCAATCTACTTTACAGTATATTCTATGAAGCGCTTTGAGACGTCTCAATGACACAATAAGGCACTATATCAAATGTAAGGATTATTATTATAGAATTCTATCCAGATTTCCCCTTTTTTCTGATATCTGTTTAGTACTGTTGGTCAAAAGTCTTTTGAGATCATTTAACATTCCCCTCTAAATCATGAATTCATTTTCTTTTGTCTTTTAGCAAAAGCATCAAAGTTTTCCCTTCTAAGGTAAGAATTTATACTCTTTCATTTTCTGATCACTTCAAAGTCACGTACTGATATGTGACTCTATGTAAATTCAATGTCGGTGATGTTCAATATAACATCTGGCTTTGCTGACTGTTAATTGTTTGGCATTCAATTCATATCAAAACGTGCAATCATTTTGATCTCCTTTCCTTTTTACAGTGATACACAGAATAAACCACCGGGAATTTACAAGTCGAACAGTGAGGTTTAGTCATCATATGCACAGGTAAGGTACTTATAGTTAGCTAATCGCTTTAGTTAGCTAAAATCTGTACGGAAGCTGATTATATAGCTTGCCAATTGCCCCTAGCAATCATCGAAACTCTCAGAAGGCATTTTTCTTTGCCCTTTCATTCCTAACAGTGCTGGGGTATTGCCCCACAAACTAGGCCACTCTCCACTATCTTTGCTGAAGTAAACTGTCCTCCTTTGTGAGCCAACACACCTTGGCAATGGGCTATTTGACATTCCATGGCAATTGAGAATTAGAACCAGGGTTCATGTATTTTTCCCCACACTCCCTATCCCAAGCTATGAGTTGTTGCTTCTACGGCCACTCTGGCAGAGACCAAAAAATGCAGTACAAATCAGTCTTTCTGGATCTATATAGTTCAGTTCCACACAATTTAGTGATGTTACCAACTGAGCACGTCAGCACAGCTATCAGTAAAGGTCCAGTGGAACTTCTGATTCTAAGGGCGGGGGCTATGTGGGTCATTTGGATATTGATCCAGCAATGTCCTACCATTTGGACCAGGGTAGGACATTGCTGTGCACAGTTGGCTGCCGCATTTTCGCCCACAAAATACACAGTCAATGCACTTTAAATTATATTCTATGAAGCGCTCTGAGATGTCTCAACAACGTAATAAGACGCTACATCAAACGCAAGGATTATTATATTATTATTTCTAATTATATTTTACATATTATTTGCAGGTCGTTCATAATTTTATTGGAAGAAAAGTCGAGAGAGAAAAAGCTTTTTGAAGTTTTCCAAGAATCATTGGGTTTGCACCCCAGACCTTCCAAAGAACCGTCTAACAATGAGGTGGATCTAAATTCACTTAAGATAAAATTGGACTGGACTTTCAGCATTCAGAACAAACTACGCTGTTCAGAAACGTTTTGCCCAAATACCAAGCTTCTCTGTAGAGCTATAGTCTTTGAAAGACATTTACTGAGATACAATGTAAGACTTATTCCTATTAGGGTCATAATGGGATCATATTAATTGTTTTGGCAAATCGGGTATAGGCACCTTTCTGTGTAGAACTGACAATGTGTTAACCACATAAAGTATTTCACCTTAGAGGGCCAAGCGTGGGTTATTGTATGATCAATGCAAAGTTGCTTGTTGGCTCAGCAACTATGGTGTCAGTGCAGTTTTATTTCTGCACTATTTGCTGTCCAAGTAGCCAGTTAGAGGATTCCTACAATTTATTCACTGAGACAAGTGAAAATTTGTGGTGAGTAATTGCATTCACCCTGATGCTCCCACTCAGCCCACCCGAATCCTGCATTCAATGTTCTGTCTTCAGTAAGTCTACTTCCAGGGTACTAATTGGCTCAGGAGACAATTTTCCTTCAATATTTCTCTTGTCTCTGCTCTAGTTCCAGTTCCAGTTGATGGTGCTGTTGAGTTGAGATAAGAACTGTAGGTGTTGGGCATGCTGCAATCTGAGTTGTCATTGCTGCATTCACTCTTGCAACAAACATCATCACAAATCTTTGAGTGTCCCAGCTACAACCCCAATCTAACTGCAATTTAACCTTTATGAAAACAAAGCCTGAAAAGAGCTGATGGGTTAACAAATAGACATTGAGCTGGTTGCAATTCTAATGAAGTAAGAGTTAAGCAGCACATTGTGAACCAATTGAATGGTTCTTTATCTGCACAAATGTATTACAATGTAATACAAGGATGCAATACAAAAATGTATTATGACTGGTATATTAATTCAGTACAGTGGCCCCAAAGTGTCTTCGGGCTCAGGATAATAATTGAAAATTGCGCACCGTCCAGATTTGGTTTGAATCTAGCTTGCCCAATTTAATATGTATGTTACATGTAAGTAAATTATATTTATTTTTAGTTTATTTAATTCCTTCCTCTGGGATGTGCCAAGAGATAGGATGTTTGGATGAAGTGTTAAGATTTTCCATGTTAGTATAATCATTTAGACTCAGGTTCTCCTGGTTGATGTAACAACCATACAAAGGTTTTGTATCTGTGTTGTGCAACTCAGAACTGCCAGGATGTACAAGTTCTCTTTCTCTCTTTTTGCATTAATTTCTACGTGTTCCTCAAAATCCAACTGGAGGAAAAACTCACCATTGTTCAGCCTTGCTTCTTTCCATTAACAATGCAAACTAACTCAGTTTAGTCATGTGAGCAAAAATGTAGCAATGTCTACCAAAAAAAAGCACTGGTTTTGTTCCCAGCATTAAGAATTTTTTGCGGCTCGTTCATCAGAGCTTCTAATTTCACAGAGAAAGCTGACGTCACATTTTTCAGTGACTTCCAATCTTTCAGTGAAAAAATTTGACAAGATCTTCGCCTGACAAAATCTCTGCTAAGTATAGAGTGTAGAACATGTAAAAGCATCATTTTCAGTGAGGTTATGCATTAAATGTGTTTGTTGAATTTAAAGTGGGAAAATTGTCTGCTTATCTGTGTGTGTGTGTGTTTGTATGAAATGAAACAACACATCAGACAGTTTAACAACAATAAATGTATATATGTATAAGGCACTTTTCTGGTCGGGAAGATGTCCCAAGGCCTTTAGATCTGCATGTTAAACCTGGCCTGTGTTTTAAAACCCAGCCCATTTGAAAGCATTATGTATGAAAGTGGAAAATAAAGAAAGGTGTTGTTTAAATGATTTTATGCTACTGTATTTGTGTATGTAATGTGGCTTATTTGAGGTGGATTCAATAACTTATTTGTATAAGTTGAAACCACACCTGTATGAATTTGTATGTTAATTATAATAAAATGTGATTCCTGAATATAAACTATCGGCTGCTAATCGCTTCCTATATCACCAAAGATTGAACGGGACAAATACATGGACATCTTTAGCTACAACCTTACCCTATATTCTTTACCCTTGTCCTTTTATCTGTTAAATTGAAGGTTAATCCACACTTTCCCATTTCTTGCTCCAAAGCAGCTTTGTTGCCAGCATTAGAATGCTATCAATAACCTCTAATAATAATAATAATCCTTGCATTTGGTATGGCGCCTTATCACGTCTTTGAGATGTCACAGAATATACCGTGAAGTGAATTCACTGTGGATATTGTGGGCAAACACAGCAGCCAATTGCGCACAGCAGTGCATTGAGTGACCAAATATTTATTATTTGATGTATTAAACAATAAAATAAATAACTGTTATTTAATTATTTTATTAATTACAGTAAAATCATGTAGTGCAAATGTGTAAATAACTGAAAGTTAATAGAGGTGACCTCCTCTGCAGTTCTCGCTGTAGAAACCAGTCTAGTGCAGCAGTCCTGTCTATCACTTTCAACAACAAAAACAAATTACATTTGTATAGCTCCTTCCATGTTGGGAAGACGTCCCAAGGCACGAGACAGTTAAATGGTGGAGCCGGGCGATTTTGCGCAGGTGGGGGAAGGCAGAACGGGTCATGGTACTGATGTGGGGTCTGAAGCACAGTTGAAAGACACCAAGACTCCTCACTGGCTCAGTAAGGTGTAGAGTGCATCCATGGATGGTGATGCTGTTATTGCCTGAGGTGAGGAGGCACTGACGGGAGACAAACAGGAAAGCTTTGGTATTGTTGACGTTCAACTGGAGAAAGTTAGCTCTCGTCCAGGACTTGATGTCTGACAGACCATCCATCAGGACAACAGTGGCCCTTTCAGTATTGCTCTCAGCAAACAGTCAGAGCTCGGTCTTATTGGGCAGGAAGTTCTCAGATAAACACTGTCAGCATATCTTGGGAGCTGTTACACAGTGTCTTGTTAAATGGTGCGGTAACTGCACTCCTATACCATTATCTTACTCTGTCAGGCATTTCCCGGTGTTTTCTGTCTGGTTTTCCTGTGCTCACAAAATCACACAGGGCCATAAAGGATATTTATAGCTACAATTACACTTTTGTTTTTTGTTGTATTCTCACTTACATCTATACTTCACCCACAAAATGTACAGTCAATTCACTTTACAATATATACTGTGAAGCGCTTTGAGACGTCTCAATGACGTGATAAGGAGCTATATCAAATGCAAGGATGATTATTATTATACTTGAAATTTATTGGCCTAAGCTTATGTTTTGTTATGTATTGGTTATCTTTCTTTGCATGCTGATTTTCCTTTTCTAGTTCTTTCTTTGTTCATTTTCTGTTTCCTCTTTCCCAACCCCACGCTTTTCTCTACTCTTTTATTCATTGATCACTTGAATGGTCTCTTTTGCTCCCTTTTCAGTGGTATACTATCCTCCTTGGAGCCACCTCAGCATCTCCCAGGAGGGAGTAAGTCTCCTTGATGCTGAGGTGGCTCCAATATGCTTGGCAACAGAATGTCGGAATTGAGTCATTCCTCTGTGGCGGTCTCGGTAATCCAGTTCCTGAGATAGGCTGGTCTATCGTATTCCAGGGCACTGCTGATGGCAGCCCAGCCAGCTGGCTTGTCACAACAGGACTTGAAGAAGCAGAGCATTCACCGGGAAGAGCGATTCTACCCACTCAGCTCCTAAGCCAAAACACTATGGGTGAGTGGTCCTTGCTGGATAAGCAGGGTTCACTGTGGCAAGCTATGTGATTTTAGCTAATTAAACTCAAGCAGTACCTGTATACACTGTCTGGGATCCCCAATCCTTGGTTCTTGCCAACCTGCGCCTAATACTCTTCAAAATTAGGTGAACAAAGTGCGTCTCTCTGGGAAGAAAGCACCTATTCCATTCCAGACACAGGGAAATTTCCATGTGTCGGTGATAATGTACAACTCGGGCTGGTTTGGATACTCTTACGCACAGCAATGGATTACCGCAAGTGATAGAGACCAAGCTGATCATTTCAGTGAATTCTACTACCTCGTTGGAATCTATTCTGCAAATAGTGATATGGGCCTGAGTAGTTAAATTAAATGTGGGTGAAGCACAAAGGAAATGGCAAAATAACTGCAAGCCAGACTCAAATGCCTGATTTCCACCAGAGAGATTTTCCCAAATGACAAGAAAATGGGAAATGATTTGAGAACATAGGGGAAAACATTAGTAGTAAATGAGCTTTTGTACGCACTTTATTCAACACCTAATTAACAGTTTCAAAACAAAGCTCAGAAAATTCTATCAGATGAATGCAATACATTCAGTCCACTTCCTTTCCTATACAATTCAGAGAACTTAATAATTATTTTTGTGGCTTTAACATTATAAAGTTAAAGCTGTGTTTGTGTTAAGTAAGAACTCTTGATCTCATAATGATTTATTTAAGAGCATGCTACCCTCAGATTTAATCGGCACTGCCTAATTTTTATCTTCTCCCACTCACTTCCTCCACCTCTTTCTCAGCCTACGACCTTGTTGAGGGCTGGGCTCTCCCCTGGGCCAAGGGGTGTGTGACCAATGTTCCCACTCCTCCAGCGCCGGCTGAGCGTCTCTGTTTAGACGTCAGCTAAACTGGAGCATGGTTGCCATTCTCCAGGGAGGAACCAAACAACACGCAACAAGTTGATTTTGTATGTTTTTTCTTTAGATTAACCCATACTATAACTATAATAATAATATTAATAATCCTTGCATTTGATACAGCACCTTATCATGTCATTGAGACGTCTCAAAGCGCTTCATGGAAAATATTGTAAAGTGATTTGTGGGCGAAACCGGCAGTCAGTTGCGCACAGCACAAACAGTCATGGATTGAGTAACCAAATTATTATTTATTTAAAAAATTACCACCCCTGGAAAGTGATCCGACAATCGACTAACAACCAGGTTCCAAACTTACTGCTCGTAAACAAAGGTGTGTGGAGTTAGGAAACTTGTCTAAGGTTTCGGCCTGTCCAGATCCTCTCGCTTGCGAAGTGAGCGTGTGCTAATTGCTACGGGACTCCAAACACTTCATTGCGGTTCATTTTAATGGGCGAAGTTGTTCCTAAACCCTTAAAAAATTAGAATTTAATTCTGTGGAGCTACCTACATGGCAAAGAGGTGGCAATTTTTCCATGCTTTAATGGGATAGATGATGCCCCAATAGACCAACTCATAGTTTTTCCATGTGACTATATCCAAGGTAGAGTCTGTGAATAAAAGGGAACCTTGGAAATAAGAAGGCATTCAGCTCACTGAGCCACTCTGCCATTGAATATTCAATTATGTATGTAAAACCTCTCCCTTATCCCACCACAATATTTTTTACTATCTACCGATCATTCTTTTAACCAATTTCTCCTCTGGTTTTCTGGGGCCGTGCGCTTCTGATTCATATCACTCACTCCGAGATGAAATCCCTTGATCCTAATGGCCCTTTACCATAATGGTGAGGTCCCATTCCTTAGTAACTGATTGATCTAACCTCACAACATCCTGAAAGCACTCGTGTTTGGGGATCACTCACATAAACCACTGGCCGCAGAATAGGAATAAGACACTGGTCTATTTGGCTACCTGACTCAGGCTGGGGTCAGGACCTTGTGTAGGCCTACTGCTGCCAGGGATTGTCCAGTAACTCAGCCGTTGGGTAAAATTTAACAAAAGTCTTTTTTTTCTGTTTGTAATCAATTACACTCACTAGTGTAATTGATTACAAACTGTGTAACTTGTTCCACCTTTCAAGAGTTCCCTTCATGGAAACTTGTCTTAGGTTTCATCCCATCCAGGTCTTCTCGCTTGTGATGGAGCGTGTGCTAATCACTATGGCTATGGGACTCCAAACACTTTATTGCAATTCATTTTAATGGGCGAAGTTGTTCTTCTAAACCCTTAAAAATTAGGAATTTAATTTTGCCCACAAAATATACAGCATATTCTTGAAGTGCTTTTAGACGTCTCAAAGATGTGATAAAGCATTATATCAAATGCAAGGATTATTATTATCGTCGTGCTCAGCTCGCTGCTTGGACTTGTGTTCTGTTCCATTTTCAGGAAAGGTGACAGAAAAATTCCCAACAACTACAGAACCATTAGTCTTGCCACAGTAATAGGAAAACTAAGTAGAACTTTATACACCACAGAAGAACGAGAAGATCCACATTCCCCATGAGAACAAAATCCAGCCTGTTCCTTTCTGATTACGCCGTGAGCCATCATATGTTTCATGTCTACTTGACGCACCATCTACCGAGACACTGGAACCAATGAGATCCCTCAATGGTTCTTGGTCTAGCTAACCTTTCTTGTAGATACATATCACAAATGTATTCTCAAACACTAATGGTATGTGTATCTCAGACAGGATCATTTTGACCATCTTTAGTAGGGCAGCCCCATGGTGAGTTGACGTTCGTGGTATTGATATGTAAGATCGCCCACCATTCTCCATCCCATCCCTCTGAGCATCTTTTACAAACCCAAGATTAATACTGTCCACACTCGCTGGCTTCCCATTAGCAAGGCAACTGTCTCAGTGTTGAATCTACATCTTCTCTGAGAGACAGATCATAAAGTCCTTCAATATCAAGGATAAGACATGGACGTGGATTATTAACTGTCTGAGAAAAAGAAACAAGGAGAACTGATTAGGGGAGCTGGGTCAAAATGGGAAGAGATAATAACAGTAATAATAACAATAATAATAATAATCTGTGCACCTTTCAAATCAGGAGCACGTCTTAAACCCCTTCATATGATTTATTGTAAAGTTACTGACTGCATATTTTAAGTGAAAGCTACAGCGAATTTGCACACCACAAAAAGCCATGAAGTGAGGACCAGGATCCATGCTGGAGCCCATCCTGTTCCTTGCGTATATGAATGACCTGGAGTTGCAACGTCACAATAGTTACATTTGCAGAAGACACCAAGATAGAGGGAAACTATGAAATCAGCGGAGTCAAACAAGATCTTACAAAGAGAGCTTGACAAGGTACCCAGCTGGGCTGATCTCTAGCAAATAATGTTCATTAATGACAATATACTGCATGTCTATATTCTAAAAGTACCATATGTAGGAAGTACAAATAGGTAGGTATGTATACTCCACAGATGGGATAGAACTTACAAAGTGAGTATAAAAAGATCTCAGAGGCTGGTTTATCATTCTCTATGTCCAAACAATGTGAGGCAGCAATAAAATAAGCAAACAGGATATTGTGGTTGATTGCTAAATCAGCTGTGCTCAGATCCTTAGACGTTATGCTCAAATGGACCTGTGCTCTTTGCATCAAAGTTAAGCAACACTTGAGTGCAGGTGCACTTTTGGTCACTGTGACATAAGGCCTTTTAAAGTAGATTTACCAATATAATAGTCTCCAAGTGTAAGAGGATGAGGGGTGAAAGATAAATAGATTAAACAGTCTTCAAAAGCCACAGATCACAGAGGACCTTAGAGGTATAAACAATTCTAAATGGGATTCAGATATCAAATTTAGAAGAATACTTTCAGATGTGTCAAAGCAGCAGAACAAAACAACAAGATAAAGTGCTATATCAAATGCAAGGATTATTATTATTATTAACAAGAAAGCACAGGTGAAGGACAAGCTTTGGTTAGATATCAGGAAGTATTTACAATTCAACAATATTGATACAGTGACTTTTGGGAAGTTTGGAGGGCAGCGGGGGAAGCAGGGTGATCGAAAGCACGGTCGAAGAGGAGGGTCTTGAAATGGATCTTGAAGGAGGCAAGGGAGGGGTGAGGCAGAGAGACTGCGGGATGGAGTTCCAGAAGGTGGAGGCAGAGTGGCAGAAGGCCCACCTGCCAATGGTAGGGCGAGTGAGGCAGAGGATGTGAAGCAGGCCAGAGCCAGCTGAGCGGAGGGAGCAGGCAGGATGGTAGGGTGTTAGGAGGTCGCAGAGGTAGGAGCAAGACCATGGAGGGCTTTGACGGTGAGGACCAGAATCTTGAACTGTATCCTCTGTGTGATGGGAATCCAGTGGAGTCGGACGAGGATGGGGGTGACAGTCATGGACCTGGTGTGGGAGAGGACATGGGCTGCAGAGTGTTGGATGATCTGCAGCCTATTGAGGGAGGAGTTGGGAAGGCCGACAAGCGAGGAGTTTGCATAGTCGACCCTCGACGTAATGAAAGTGTGTATGAGGGTTTCGGCGGCCTGCGGCATGAGACAGTGGCGGAGCCGGGCGATGTTGTGGAGTTGAGGGAAGGCAGAGCGGGTCATAGCACAGATGTGGGGTAGAAAGGATAGTTGAGGGTTAAACAAGATGCCAAGGTTCTGGACTGGCTTAGCAAGGTGGAATGTTCATCCATGGATGGTGATGCTGTCAGCTGGAACAAGTTACCAGAAAGGTTGATAGAAACCAGAATATGGCGACTCATTCAGCAAAAGGCTTGTAGTTGTCATAGGAAGATGGTAGGATGGAAGGAAGAGATAAAACTATAATCTTTACATTTAGTATAGCAACTTTCACATTGGAAGGATACTGTAAAGTGCAGCAACTGTGTTTTGTGGGGGAAAGGGCTTTTTATTTGATTGTCTTTTGGGATCAGAAATTGCTTTATTTGTTTGCTCAACTAAATTCTTAGTTAGGATTAATCCACTGGATGTTTTCTTAGAATTGAATAGCATTAAATTGCCCTTATTGACTCAAGTAAGTGCTGCATATATCTACGAAAAATAGTCACTCTGAAGCACTCTGAGATGTTTTGATGTAATAAGACACCATAAAAATGCAAACATTTTCTTCTCTGTTTATCTGAAAGCGAGTTGGACCTATTTCTGTTAAGAAAAGAGAATCAAAAATTATTGTAATGGTAATAATTCTTGCATTTGGTATAGCGTCAAAGTGTCTCAGAGTACTTCACAGTTAATTTGCTGTCAAGTGTACTGACCGAAGGCAAACATGGCAGCCAATTTGCACACAGCAATATCCCACGAATAGGCATGAAGTGAATGATTAGTTTTATTGATTTCAATATCCTCATCCTCGGTTTACAACAATAATGATAGCAATCCATACAATTGGTACAGTGCCTTTCACATCGGGAGGACGTCTCAAAGCCCCTCACAAGATATAAGTAGAGTAACTGTTTACTTCCAGGCTGGAGCAAATTTGGGCACAACAATAAGGCGCAAACATCCATGAAGTGAATTTTTAATATGGGGGATTATTGTCCAGGACACCGGGAGAAACTCTCTTCTCTTTTTGAATAGTCTCACGGGATCTTTCAAATTCATTTCAACACGCAGATGGGACCTCAGTTTGTCTCATCCAAAGGATGGAATTTCTGACAATACTGTGCTTCCGCAAACTGTCAGCCTAAAGGTTAACACAGGAATTGACTCACAACAACAACAAATTACGTTTGTATAGTGCCTTTCATGTTGGGAGGATAGCCAAAGGAGCTGGACAGTCAAGGATTTGGACCTCATCTAGGGCTTGAGATCAGGAGGGGCGGAGGGCAGGAAGGGGAGGGATAGGAGGATAACCGAAGGTGCGGTCGAAGAGGATGGTCTTGAGATGGGCCTTGAAGGAGGCAAGGGAGAGAGCGAGGTGAAGGAACTGTGAGATGGAGTTCCAAAGGGTGGGGGCAGAAAGGCTGAAGGCCCAACCACCAAGGGTGGGGCAGGCCAGGCGGGGGACATGGAGCAGGTCAGAGCCCACTGAGCGAAGGGAGTGGACATTTCTGTAGGGACAACAATAACAACTTGGATTTATATAGTGCCCGCCACGCCGGATGGTGTCTCAGAGCGTTTCACAGTTTAGGATCCCGGGACCGGGAGATAGCTTGTCACAGAAGTAAGGAGGAACAAGACCGTGGAGAGCTTCGAACTCTATCCTCTGAGCAATGGGGAGCCAGTGGAGCTGGACGATGATGGGTATGATAGGTTTACGGAATAGGAATGAATAGCTCAAGGGTTCACTATTTACAAATCCTTTTTCTGCAAGTATCACAGATTAGTGAACCATGTTGATAATCTTTCAACTTTGATGATGTGTATGAGACTGAATCAAATCATTTGTAGTTGAATGGGTTCCCAACAGAAGATAAGATCTATCTTGTGTGGTTTTGATTATGAGAATTGTAGGAGAAACACTCAATTATTTAATGCTAATTGTTTGACGTCACCCTTGGTTGGTAGGAAGTAGTTGTGAAGGGGATATAAGACTGAACGTGCCAACAGCAATCTTAGACTTTAAGGACAGTCTCACTCAGAGTAGTACTGGTTGGAGTCCAAGCAAGCTGTAATTCTTTCAAACTGAATAGTTGGATGAAGAATTGAAGCATTGAAAACGAGTCTCTCCTGGGCAACAAGAAATGGTAAGGAACATTAATTATTCTGCTTTGGTTTATGCTTTTATTAATGGAATAATTGAAAATCTATTCCTATTTTATTTTGAAATAGGAAATAAAATCTCTAAAATGGAGATTTTATAAATAAAATTAATTTAAATTAATAAAAATTGAGATTTTATTTCCTATTTCAGTGTCAAAAAACATTGAAATACAAAATAAACAGATGTACTCAGAGCAGAGAAGAATTATATGTGAATTTTTTATTTAGTTATGAACTGTTTGGGACTAACAGACACGAATAACATTGAAAGAAAGTTGAAAGAAACTGTGGCAAGTTAAAAAAAAAAACACCCACAGTAAAATCAATAAACTGAAAGAGAAAAATAATTGCAATTGATTTTATGCTTAAAATATCAAAGAGTCTCAAAGCATTTCAGAGAGATAACAATAACAAATTACATTTGTATAGCGCCTTTCACATCGGGAGGACATAGATATGTTGTAAATGAATGTGTGATTGTAGGTGGATGCGGCAGCCAATTTTTGCACAGCAATGTCCAACAATCATGGAGTGAGTGATCAATTTTAATAGGAGATTTGTTGGCCAGGAACTCCCTTCTCTTTTTGAATAGTGCCATGTCCACATGAACAGGCATACCGGATCTTGGTTTAATGATTGATCTGAAGGATGACACCTCCAACAATGCAGTGCTCCCCCAAGAAAGCACTGAAGTATCAGCCTATTAGCTCGAAAACCTTGACTTGGAGCTTGAGCTCACAACCTTCTGACCTGGAGGTGTTTAGTCCTGCCACCAAGGTAGACATTAGGTACAAATATAGATGGGATGTCCTCCTGATATCCTCCCGACGTGGAAGGCACTATACAAATGCAATTTGTTGTTGTTATTGAGCCAACATAAGTCAGCAACAAGATCTATATTGATAATAATATAATCCTTGCATTTGATATACCACCTTATCACGTCTTCTAGACATTTCAAAGTGCTTCACAGAATACACTGTCAAATGCATTGACTGTGTAGTTGTGGGTGAAACACGGAAGTCAATTGCGCTCAGCAGTGTCCCACAAACAATCATGTATTTGAGTGACCAAATTACTATTTTAAAAAAATTTGAAGGATTTATTACACCTGGAAAACAGATCCACCAATCAACTAAAAACCAGGTTCTTATTTACTGCTAGATAAACAGAGGCATGTGGAGTAAGGAAATTTGCCTAATGTTTCGCCCAGCCCGGGAACTGAACCCAAGTCCTCTTGTTTGCAAAGTGATTGCGAAGCGAAAAGGCATGTTATTCTCCCTGAGATCAGAGCAAAATCTAGAGGGAGTTTCTAAGCAAATGACTAAAATTTAACAAATCTTCCGGTGCTTATTGAGCATAGAAACTAGAAACAAAAACCCCTTGGTTTCTCCCTCTTCAACTCAAAACCTATTGTTGTTTTGTTTCCATTTTGCCTGTGGGCAGGTCAGCAAAACTTTATCATAATTGCTCCACTTGAGCAGAGGGGTTTAATACTAGGAAGGCTAACTTGCATTTCCTTGTAATTGATTGGGTGGTGGGGGGGATATGATAGAAGTTAGTTAAAGATACAGAAGGGACATGCCTCATGGAATCCTGTAGCGTAATGGTTAGTGCTCTCACCTAGCAAGTGAGAGGATCCGGGTTCAAATCCCATGTGGGGCGAAACCTTAGGCAAGTTTCCGTGCTCCATACTCCTCTGTTTACTTAGCAGCAAGTAGGAATCCGGTTGTTAGTCAATTGGCTGCTGCATTTCGCCCACAAAATACATAGTCAATTCATTTTACAATATATCGTGTGAAAGCTTTGAGACATTGTCTTGATATGATAAGGTGCTATGTCAAATGTAATGATTATATTTATTATTATCATAGAGTAAATGGAAAACCATCTCCTGTATTTGGGGAATTTCTGGCAAGTAGGCTCAGGATTGTTGGCAAAAAAATTAGGGTGAGTTTAGATGGGATTTCTTCACTCAAAGGATTGTTAGGGTTTGGCATTCCTTACCACTAGTACTGTATTGAGAATTGAACATCAGAATTGTTCAAAGATAAGTGGATAAGCAACTGAGTGCAAAAAAACATTACGAGGTAAAGAAACAAATTTGGGATTAATAGAGGAGAGAACAATTCAGTAAAACAGATAGCATCAGGCAGACAACAAGAACAACTTGCATTTATATATTGCATGTTGTAGCAAGAGTTCTCACCATTACCAAAGTAGTGGTTAGGGAAGAAATCCACACATGAGTACAGTGCTGTTTCAGCGATGCTGTCTGAACATATTTTTAACATTTGCCTTGTATTATAAATCTATGCTTTAAATCAATGGTTTAGAAATTCATTTTTTAAAAAGCGTTAAACATTTGGGGATTTTTTTTCAGCAAAGAAGAAAATTGTATTCACATTCCCCCCTCCCTTGCCACCTTCAAGACTCATCTCAAAACCCTCTTCAACCGTGCTTTCGATCTTCCTGCTTTCCCCCCACCCCACCCCGCCCTCCACGACCCCTAGCTCGGGTCTGTAACTCTGTCTGTCCAGCGCCTTGGGACGTCTCTGCCCGACTTGAAAGGCGCTTCACAAATGTAATTTAGTTATTGTTGTTGTATAGCGCCCCTCACACAGGGTAGTGTCCAGAGTGCGTAATAAATGGTCCTCTTTTGCTCATAAAACTTCTATTGTTTTAGTTTTAGTAATAATAATTCTTGCATTTTACAAAGTGGCCTTTCACGTCAGGAGGATGCCTCCAAATTACAGAATTTACTGTAAAGTGTAGTGGCTGTGTATTTTGTAGATGAATGCAGCAGCCAATTGCATACATCAAATCCCACAAACAGCCATAAAATCAGTGACCAATTTTATTTGGGGGATTGCTGGCCAGAACACTGGGAAAAACTCCCTTTTCTTTTGCTCAATAGCGCCAAGGGATCTTTAACGTCCATCTAAACAGGCAGATGGGACCTCGGTTTGATGTCTCATCCAAAGGACGGCACCTCCAACAATATAACAATATAGTGCACTCCAAGCACTGCATTGGAGTGCAACCTTAGGCTATATGAGTTCCAAGTCCCTACATGGGGTTTGAATCCACAGTCTTCTGACTGAGAGGCGAGAGTGCTATTTCTACTTGAAAAAAAACAAATTCAATCAGCTGTATACAATGTAAGAGGTGAATTTGGTTTGTTCTTGTGGCTTTATATACTGATTTTGTTAACTTTGAATTGCAAAATATAGATCTGTGGCTTCCTCCTACAGGCATCTTGTGCTAAACAGAGACGACTTCAGATTCAGGGGGTTGCCGCACTCCATTGGCTTTTAATCATTCTCTATGGTAAGGACTTCTACGCTTATTACTTGGGTAACAAAGGGTCTTATTCTTAATGTCTCATCCAACAATGTAGCGCATCGCCAGAGATTTCAGCTGCTGCTCCTGCTTTCCAGAACTCTCTTCCAAAACCCCTTCCCATAACTCCCTCCCTGTCGACTTTCAAACCCTGTCTGAAAATATATCTCATTGACTGTGCCTTTCAACAACTAACCCCACCCAGGTCAGGCTCTCACTCTGTCTTTGTGAAGCGCTTTGAGACACATCCCTTTTTCCATCTCCCAAGTCTCACTTCCAATCCAGTATTTCCATTCTTCCTAAGAACTCATCCTATTGATCACACTCTTGACTATTCACTTTCTCCATGTTTTCGTGAGGTTTCTCAGTATTCCTCTGAGCAATCGTCTCACTACCTCCTTTGAAGGCAGGTAAAAAAAACACAGACTGTGGACTATAGCACTTTGGGCATTAATTCCACTCAACAGTTTATTTTAAACAGGTGACTTTCAAAGCCCACATGGAAGAAATATAGGAAAGTAGAAAAACAAGAGCAGGAGGAGGCCACTCAGCCCATTGCGCCTATGTCACAAATTTGTTAGTGTCTTGCAGATCTTGTCATCCCAATGCTGTATCCTTTTGCCATATCTCTACTTCCCAATATATCTGTTGGGTTCTCTCCTTTCAACTCAGAGGTAAGGTCTCCAGCAAGAGAAAAAACTTTGACTCAGTTGGTTTCAATTTCACTTCTGATTCAGAAGGTTTTAAGGTCAAGACCCAAGTCAGGTCTTTGAGCTTGCAGTGTAGGCTACCATTCCTAACAGCAGTCGGGGTAGGAGTTCGGGTGCCATCTTTGATCCCTTACTTCAATGCCTATCTCTCTTTAGAATAGATTTCTATAAAGCTCTGTTTTCATTGAACTCCCTCTAGCTTACCTTACATCAACCCTCTTCGCCAAGCTCCACTGTCTCACCAGGGTTCTGCAGATTGATTTCAAAGCTCCATTTTTGCATTCAATATAGCGCCTTTCACATTGGGAGGATGTCTCAAAGTGCATCACAGGATTTAAGTGTAATTGTTGTTTATTTCCAGGTAAGTGGAGCAGCTGAATTACACACATAATGAGCCACAAACATCCATGCAGGTGGATTATTGGCCAAGACACCGGGGGGAACTCGTTTCTTTTTGCAAATAGTACCATAGGCTCTTTAATACCCATCTAAACAGGCAGACAGGCCCTCTGTTTAATGACTCACCTGAAAGATGGCACCCTAACTCCTACCCCGACTGCTGTTAGGAATGGTAGCCTACACTGCAAGTTCAAAGACCTGACTTGGGTCTTGAACCCAAAACCTTCTGAATCAGAAGTGAAATTGAAACCAACTGATTCAAAGTTTTATCTCTTGCTGGAGACCTTACCTCTGTTGCTCGGCAACGTTCTTTCTTCTATCCTGTGAAAGCAACAATAGACACATAAGTGCCAAAGCCAGATGAAGCATAGCTCTTTGCCCGAGAGTCCTGAAAATCATTGCACAAATCTGTAAATAAATTATGTTCAAGTAAGTTCACCCTTAACGGGACATTATACTGTCATTTTCACAGAGTTACTGATGGGGGAAGGAGCCTGTGGCTGGCAATACAGCTATTCAAATGACAACATGGCCTGGACAGATGCCAGACAGTACTGCCAGAAGACTGCAACAGACCTGGTTGCAATACAGAATGTTGCAGAAAATAATTACCTGAATAGGGTTGTACCACTAAATCGAAATTACTACTGGATTGGAATTAGAAAGATAAACAATATTTGGACATGGGTTGCTAATAATAAGTCATTGGATGAAAAAGTAAATCTATGGGCTACTGATGAACCAACTCCTGGGTCACAAGATTGTGTAGAGATTTACATAAAGAGGCCACTGGACACAGGAATGTGGAATAATGATCCGTGCACAAAGACTAAAAGAGCACTGTGCTATAAAGGTAAGAATAAGAACTCACTGCAGATACATTATTACAGTTTATTGAGCAAATTCAACAAGCTCTGAATGCCAAAGTGTGTATCTAACTCTAAACCACGCATTAACTAGAGAAGCATGTATGTCATGCGATGGAATGAGAGGAAGAGTCAAATCACCTTGATTAATTCTCAGTCTTATGTGTTGTGTGATTCGGCTACAGCAGTATCAAGAAGTCACAGAGGCTGATGTATTTTTGTTGCTCAAAGCTGTGGTCCATTCACCATGTGATCATGTGTGAACCCTTTCAGTATAATCCTAGCATTTTGCTTTGTTCATCCCTCCCAG
Organism: Callorhinchus milii; assembly: GCF_018977255.1. Classification (NCBI taxonomy): domain Eukaryota; kingdom Metazoa; phylum Chordata; class Chondrichthyes; order Chimaeriformes; family Callorhinchidae; genus Callorhinchus; species Callorhinchus milii. The sequence goes on along the minus strand of NW_024704746.1, from coordinate 8,331,826 downwards.
CAAGTAAAAATAATCCTTCCATTTGATAATAATAATCCTTGCGATTGATATAGAGCCTTAACAAGTCTTCAAGATGTCTCAAAGCGCTTCACAGAATACACTGTAAAGTACATTGACTAAAAGTAAAGTTTATTGTGTGGGTGAAACATGGTAGCCAATTGCACACAGCAGTGTCCCACAAACAGTCGTGGAATGATTGACCAAATTATTATTTTCTTTTGAAGAGTTTATTACCCCCGAAAGCGATCTACCAATTGACTAACTGCTAGATGAACTAGGTAAACAAGGGAGTGTGGAGTAAGGAAACTTGCCTTATGTTGGTCGAAGCAGTACCTTTCACGTCGGGAGGATGCCTCAAAGCACTTCCCAGGATTCATTGTAAAGCATAGTGAATGTGCATTTTTTAGGCAAACAAGCAGAAAAAGCTTCCCAGTTCATTCCTGAGTCAATCTCTGTCTGGGCTCGCACATGACGAATGGAACTGCACTCCAGTGTGAATCAGTGATTTCAGGGGAAAATCACAAATAAAATAATAATCCTTGCATTTGATATAGCACCTTATCACATCATTGAGATGTCTCAAAGTGCTTCACAGAGTATACTGTAAATTGAATTGACTATGTATTTTGTGGGTGGAATTTTTTTTAAAGCAGAGGCTCAGTGGTATAGAATCACAATTTGTTTGCTTAATTGAGAGTAAATGACTAGACTCACAAGATATGCTCAGAGGTACATTTCTTATTCTTATGCCTCGTCATAAAAATCTTGACACCTCAAGCGACATTATGCTTTCCATAAGAAGGAAGTCTCATCTCCTTTTCTTCTATATTGGTTGTGAATCATACATAGAGAATTAGATTAAACTTGGGTCAAGTTATTAAAACGTACCACTTCAAGTTAAACAATCCTATGCGATGACTGGAGTTTGAGGCCATTCCAGTCGCTGTACCAGAATGACCTAAACAGATCCAAGAACTTTCAGTAACAAAAAAAAATTCAATACCTCCCAACCCTTGCCAGTTCTTGGTACTGAGGTAGAATTATAGAAACATGGAAATTTGTAGATTAAGTATTAACCCATCTTGGTTAGAATTTATTACTATAGATTGTGAAGACTGTACAGACTGGGTGGAGGGAGGGGGGGGGGGGGGGGAGGAGTGGGGGAGGGGGGCAGAGTTGGGGTGGGAGGCAGGGGAAGTCAGTAGGATCTCTTTCAGCTGAGATGGCTCCAAGGTACCATGCCTGCAATGGATTATCAGAATCAAGGTTGTTCCCCAGTATTCCAGGGCACTGCTGCTGACAGTCCAGCCAGCTTGACTCACTGGAGGCAGGGATTCTTCCCATTTGGCTCCTGATAACCCTGTAAGACAAAGGGTTGGGCAATGCTGAATCAACAAGCTGCAGGAAATTTCTCTCTCCCCGTGTCCCAGCCAACAATCCCCCAGATAAGATTGGTCACTCACTCCATGGCTGTTTGTGGGACGGATATTGGTTTGCATAAAATGCCACCTCAACTGCAAGACGTTTAAGATGCTTCAGAATTTGGTAAGCAGAGTGCATCCCTCCTGGGAGAGAGTGGGCACTCCATTCCAAACACAGGGAAATCTCCACGGACATGGTCTGGATACTCCTAAAAATGGCGATAGGATTCTGCATGTATCAGACACCCATCTTGTTGCAGGCTGAGGGCATTCTTGCTGATTTATTTATGAGTCTGTTTTTCCCTGAATAGATGTAAACTCCTTTGTTTATGCCAATTTCTTTAACAGCTTTGTGCCAGAATGATTCGTGCAGCAGCCACAGTGAATGTGTCGAGCATATTGGAAATTATTCATGCAAATGCAATGAAGGTTATGAAAGGCCTAGGTGTGATCATGGTAAGAGTTCTCGTTACTTTAAACTGAAAAAAACCCCAGGGCGTAAAGGGGATTTGGCATCAGTAGCCCTTTCAGTGAAATAGACTCCCACAACTTGGGATCTTTTGTATCAGCCTGCTTTGTTGGAAGCATCCTCACCTCTGAGTCAGAAGGTTGTTGTTCAAATCTACTCAGCGGGACTTGGAATTCATATCGTCTGTCCTGACATCCCAGTATAATGCTGTGGGTGGGCAGTGTTGCATTGTTGGTGGTGCCATCCTTTGGATGAGTCATTAAAACAAGGTCCCGTCTGCCTGTTCAGGTGGATGGTAAAGATCCCATGACACTGCTCAAAAAGATAAGGGAGTTTCTCCAGTGTTCTGGTCCAACAATCCCTCAGATATAATTGGCCATTCACTTCGTGGCTGTTTGTGGGATATTGTCGTGTGCAAATTTGGTTTGCACACAAAAGCTGATAACCCTGTTAAGCACAGCTATTGTACTTTACCATATATCCTGGGAAGTGCTTTAAGAATTATTATTTTATTGTTAACCTTGTTTTTTGGGGGGCAGTCAACCAATGTGTTTTAAGTCTGTGGAACCTGACGTGCTAAATGTATGTTTCAGCAATAAAATGCAAGGATCTGACATATCTGAAACGATTGACCATAAGCTGTTCGCATCCCATTGCACAGTTCAGCTTCAAGTCAAACTGTAGCTTTAGCTGTGGTGAAGGGTTTAAGCTCCAGGGACTAGACACGCTGCAGTGTAAAGGCAATGGAAAATGGAACGGAAATATACCAACTTGTAAAGGTACAGACTCCACTTGTCTTTCCACAAGAAGCGCAGGCTTGATTTTACAATGTGTTAAAGACTGAATGGTACAAAATGTTCTGTGCATTTGAGCTCGCACCAGTGTCTCTTTCAGGTGTTTCATGCCCGAATCTGAAAACTCTTGAAAATGGAAACAGAATATGCTTACATCCCTTTGGAGATTTCAGCTTAAACTCAACTTGTAACTTTACCTGTTCTGAGGGATTTAATCTCCGAGGGGCAAATAGTATAAGGTGCACAAGCTCCGAAACATGGACAGCAGCAGTACCCACCTGTGAAGGTAGACTCAGTTTACAGTTATATCTGAGAACTTGAAAAAGAAGAAGGAACAAAGCCAATCTAATCTGGCTACAGCTATAAAATATCGTCAATGTTTTGTCCTATAATTAAATATGTTCACTGTACTTTTCAGCTGTTCTATGCAAGCCTCTGCTCTATGAGGATCAGAATGTGATCACAGCTTGCATGCATCCCAACGGAAAGTACAACTACAGCTCAACCTGCGAAATTACCTGTCCTGTTGGCTATGAGCTCCAAGGGTCAGAATTGTTGACATGTGAAGCCAATGGAGAATGGTTGGGAAAAATACCCACCTGTCAAGGTGAAATCACTTGATAATAATACACGGGAACCTCGTCATTCACAAAGTAACATCAGCAGCACTTCTGCAACAAGAGCAAAGTGGGTGGGGCTATAACTGGGTTTATCTGTACCTTGGGCAATCTCGGTGGTCCTGCTCCTGAACCAGGTGGGTCCGCAGTATACCAGGGCACTGCTGATGACAGCACAGCCAACCTGGCCCATCGGAAGGACGTGGAAAGGCAGACCAATCACTGAAGGGAGGGATTCTTCCCATTCAGCTCCTATTAACCCTGCGAACCAAGACCCTAATGCGTAGGGTGGTCCCCACTGGACAAGCAGTGGGAAGCTGATGACAATAAGGTTTTGGCTGGTTAAACTCCAGCAGCCTAACCCCAGTAACCCAACTCTGGGATCCATAAACCCTGTATCTTATTCACTTTGAAATTAGGTAAGCAGGGTGCATTCCTAGGGAAGTGAGAGCACATTCCATTCTAGACACAGGAATTTCCATGTGTAGATGGCATAAAAGCTCTCTCAAATTGGTTTGGATATTCTTAACCACAATGATGTGTTTGTGCATATGTCAGACACTCAGCTAATCAAAAAGAATCTGGGAATAAGGGGAAAAAAGGGAAAAAATACAGTCTAATTTGTCTAAAGTTTTAATTCTCATTTGTCATTAGGTTTTTTTCTTGGTATTGAATTGTGTCAAATGTGTGTTTCAGTTAAACAATGCGTAACTCTGGAGTATCCAAAATATGGGAACATGAACTGCACCCATCCTCTTGGCCATTTCAGCTTAAACTCAGTCTGTGACTTTAGCTGTCCTGAAGGATTTAATTTCTCTGGGACAGACCACCTGGAGTGTTCAGAGTCTGGAGAATGGATAGGAAGTGAAAATGGATACCTACCCAGCTGTGAAGGTACACTCAGTTTATACCACCACCTGCCAACATGAGAGAAAGGCTATTTGGTCCATGTTGCCTGTGCTGCCTCTCAGAAATTCAATTTTGTTCCATGCCTCCTGCCTGCTCCCTCACACTTTACATATATTTAAGAACATAAGAATTTGCTGGGCAAAAGAAGACCGCTATCTGACCTGTTCCTCAGATACATGGACGACTGCGTTGGGGCTGCTTCCTGCTCTCGCAATGAGTTGGAAAATCACCAATTTTGCTTCCACCTTCCATCCCTCCATAACATTCACATGGTCCATCTCCGACGCTTCCCTTCCCTTCCTCGACTCCACCATTTCCATCTTGGAGCATAGATTATCAACAGATATCTTTTACAAGCCTACCAACTCCCAGTTACCTGGACTACACCTCTTCCCACCCCAGCTCCTGTAAAGACACCATTGCCTTTTTCCAGTTCTTCCGCCTCCCCTGCATCTGCTCTGATTATGTCACCTTTCACATCAGAGAGGCTAAACATGTCTTCCTTTATCCTCAACCGAAGATTCCCATCCACTCTGGTAGGGAAGGCCCTTGGCCATGTCTGTCCTATTTCCCGCAACTCTGCCATCACCCCTTCTCCTTCTTCCCAGAACTGTGATAGGGTACCTCTTGTCCTCACTTTCCACCCCACCAGCCTCAACATCCAAAAAATAATTTTCCGCCTTTCCGGCACTTCCAGCGTGATCCAACCATTAAGCATATCTTTCCCTCCCCACTCAGCATTCCAAAGGGACCATTCCCTCTGAGACTCCCTGGTTCATTCCTCCATCACCACCAACAGATCTTCTCTTCCCCATGGTACCTTCCCATGCTAACACAGGAGATGCAATACCTGCCCTTTCACCTCCTCCCATAACACTGTTCAGGGCCCCAAACACGGATTTCAAATGAGACAATGACTTACATGTACTACACCCAATGTAGTTTACTGCATTCCTACTCACAATGTGGTCTCCTCTACATTGGAGAGATGAAACATAGATTGAATGACCGATTTGCTGAACACCTCTATTCTGTTCGCGAGCACAACCCTGGGCTTCCAGTTTCTGGCCAGTTCAACACTCTCTCCCACTCGCACTCTGACCTCTCCATCCACGGTCTCCTACGCTATTCCAGTGAGCTGTAGCTTGAGAAATAGCACCTAATTTATCTGCTAGGGACCTTACAGCTCTCTGGCCTCAATATTGACTTCAACAATTTCAGACCATACCAGCTCACTGTCTCCTTCTCCTGACCATTACCACATCATCTTGGTCCAGATACACCCTTTCTCTCTCTGGTCTGCCTATTTTGTTGCAATTTTTCCCCCCTCAGTTTGTCAGTATTAACACCTCTATTCCCCTGCTCTGTTGCAATCTCCCCCCATTGTTTCGCATCATTTAATCCATCATCCCCTGTCCTCTATCCCATTTTCTCCTTTGTCTTCCTTGCCCTGCCCTCCCCCCTCTCTGTTAGCCCTTACAAGCCTCTCCCTCCCAACATGCCCCAGTTCTGATGAAGGGTTGTGGACCCGAAACATTGACTCACTTTCCTTTCTACATAGATGCTGCCTGACTTGCTGAGTGTTCCCAGCGATTTCTATTTTTGTTTTAGATTTCCAGGATCTACTGTGTTTTCATTTTGTTAAAAGAAGACCAAGTTCAGGTTCCACATTCTAGCAGTTGCATGACACATTGTGTCCCAAGCTATATATTGTATCCCGAAATATTATTTCCTAACAGAAATCTATCTAATTTGTTCTTGAATGATTGAACACTTTCTGCTTCCACCGTCTCTCTTGGGAGCCTGTTCCATCAGTCTATTACTCGCTCACTGAAGTAGTGTTTCCGCAGATTTGTTCTGAATTTACCATCCTCCAACTGCAGGCCGTGTCCTCTGGTTCTACTGTTCAGTACCAGATGGTGTACATTTAGGCACATTTTAGGTGTTCAGTTCCCTTTTAAAACTTATTACAAATTCTACTTCAACCTATTCTACAGCCCCAGTTTCTCCTCATAACCCTAACGACACGACTGCTCACTTCACTCAGTGGGCACCAGTTTGCTTAATTGCTATTTGAAAAGAGAAGAGTCCTGTCTTGACCAATAATCCCCCAATAAAATTTGCACACGTTCCCGCCTCCCTCCGTGCCACTATCAGTACCCGAGCCTTCATTCACAATGCTCTTCTGGAGCTCCTTGCCTCTATGCGGTACTGAAGATCCATAGCATAGTAGTTAGAGCACTCGCCTCAAAAGTGAGAGGAAGGGTTTGATTTCCTGGTGGGGCGAAACCTTAGGCAAGTTTCCTTGCTCCACATTCCTCTGTTTACCTAGTAGTTAATAATAATAATAATAATCCTTGCATTTGATATAGCGCTTTTCATGTCGGGAGGACGTCCCAAAGCGCTTCACAGAACACACTGTAAAGTGAATTGTATATTTGTGGGCGAACGCGGCAGCCAATTGCGCACAGCAATGTCCCACAAACAGTCGTGGATTGAAAATGACCGATTTATTATTGTTTTTTTGTTTTTTTGGAGGGATTATTATTAGGTGTGTGGAGTAAGGAAACTTGCCCAAGGTTTTGCCCTGTGCCTGGAATTGAACTCAGGTCTCTCGCTTGCAAAGCGAGTGCTCTAACCACTGAGCTACAGGACTCTACAGTTAATAGGAACTTGGTTGTTAGTCGATCGACAGATTGTTTTCCTGGGGTAATAATCCCTCAAAAAAAATCTGGTTACAACTGTTTGTGGGATACTACTGTGGCTGCCATGATTCGCCCCCAAAAATACAGTAAATCCATTTTACAATATATTTTGTGAAGCGTTTTGAGACATTTCAACATGATAAGGTGCTATAACAAATGCAAGGATTATTATTATTATTGTCCCGCCACTAAATTCCACCTTAAAACACCATCTATGGTCAATTCCCCCTCCTCTCTTGCTCACATCTATCTGTGAAGCGCTCCAAGATGTGATCTGGGCGAAGGATGCTGCTTAATGCAAGTTGCTGCTGTTGTATATACAACATTTTGACTGTGTATTTCAATGTAAATTCCAGCTTTGCGATGTGACCAACTGCAGAATTCAGAAAATGGGATCATGGCCTGCATCCATCCCATTGCCGAGTTCAGCTACAGATCAAAGTGTACCTTTCAGTGTGTTTTGGGGTTTATGCTCAAAGGATTAGAAGAACTGGAATGCACATCCTCTGGCAGGTGGTCAGCACAGACACCCACCTGTGAAGGTACATTTGATCTTACAATAATACCAGGGAATGATCGAAGATTGTCGGGCTCCGCCACTGTTAAGTACTCCGAGACACTGCCCCCGTGAAGGGAGCTACATAAGTGCAAGTTGTTGTTGTCTATGACTGACTGTGAAGTCATGCAGAATTCTATGGCCTGTGTGGCTAACATCAAGTCCTGGATGAGAGATAATTTTCTACAGTTGAATGTCAACAAGACCGAGGTTCTCCTAATTGGCTCCCATCAGCGCCTCCACACCTCAAGCACTGACAGCATCACCATCCAAGGAAGCACACTCCACCTCACTGAGCCAGTCCAGAACCTTGGCATCTTATTTGACCCTCAACTGTCATTTCTACCCCACATCCGTGCCATGACCCGCTCTGCTTTCCCCCACCTCCACAACATCACCCGGCTCTGCCACTGCCTCACTCCCCAGGCCACCGAGACCCTCATACACGCATCATATCAACCAGGCTCGATTACTCAAACTCCCTGCTTCCCGCCTCCTCAAAACTTTCCTTCCACAAGCTGCAGATCATCCAGTTCTCTGCAGCTTGTGTGTGTCCTCTCCTGCATTGGGCTCCGTGACCCATCACCCCACCCTCGGCTGACTCCAATGGCTTCCCATCCTGGTCCTCACTTTCAAAGCCCTCCATTGCCTCGCTCCTCCCCAACTCTGCAATCTCCTAATTCTCCTAATTGCCTGCTCACTCCGCTCATTGGGCTCGGCCTGCTTCACATCCCCTGCTGCGCCTGCCCCACGATTGGCCGCCGGGCCTTCAGCCACTCTGCCCCCACCCTACCCTGTGCCTCAACCCTTCCCTTGCCTCCTTCAAGACCGGTTTCAAGACCCCCATCTTCGACGATGCCTTCGGCCACCCTCCTTCACCCTGCCCTCCCCAATCACCAACCCCAGCTCGGATCCGAAACACTAATTGTCCAGTGCCTTGGGATGTCCTCCCGACTTGAAAAGCGCTATACAAATGTAATTTTGTTGTTGTTATTGTTGTTGCAGTTGGTATCTGTGCAGGGTATCTATCACAGGATTGTGCGATTAATTCAGATGAAGAAGGCCCTTTGGTCCATATGATCTCATCCCTTCAAAACACCTACCCTACCATCCTCCCATCACAGCATCTATGAAAGAGCTATCCAATTAGCCCCACTCCCCTATTCTTTCCCCATAGCCTTGCAATATTTTGGGTTTTCAAGTAAACATCCAATTCCCCTTTGAAAGTTATTACTGTAACCTGTGACTATATTTAGACTGAGGGTGTATTTGTGTGGGCACTAAATCATTCACGTTTGAGCTGTCCTAACTGTAGATTGATTGAGAAGTTAAAACCTGGAAAATGCTATTCTATTCAAAAATGAATTACTCAAATGCTCAACCCTTGAAGCTCAACGAGGGTTGAGTGTCAAGTTGACACTTTTGATGCTCACCCTTATCATCAAGGTTCAAAAAACCCTGAGTTTTTCATCTTTCTCCTGTTCCAGATGTGATTTGCCAACCACTGATGATTCCTACAAACGGGACCATGAACTGTTCCTATCTGATCGAAAATTTGAGCTACAGCTCAACCTGTGCCTTTAGCTGCTTGAAGGGGTTTTCACTGAAAGGACCTACATTTCTCCACTGTAATGATCATGGAATCTGGAATGAGCCAACACCAAGCTGCGAACGTATGTATTAAAATGAAATGCTTCAGAGATGAGAACTTTTGATCTGTAGTTACTACACCAGGTCGAATCCTGTAGCGTAGTGGTTAGTGCATTTACCTCTCAAACTAGAAGGCCCAGTTAGATTGTCGGGTCCCCTCCACAACTGTTTGTGGGACACTATTGTGCGCAATTGGCTATCGGGTTTTCTCTCACAAAATATACAGTCAATTCATTTTACACTATATTCTGTGAAGCGCTTTGAGACGACTCGAAGACCTGATAAGGTGCTAATAATAAACCTTGCATTTGATATAGTGCTTTTCACTTCTTCTAGACGTCTCAAAGCGCTTCACAGAATGTACTGTAAAGTGAATTGACTCTATATTTTGTGGGAGAAGCACAATAGGCAATTGCTAAATCAAATGCAAGGATTATTATTGTTATTATAGTCTACAGCATGAATACAATGGGTTCCAGGTATGATTGGTTCAGACCATGGTGAGGGTGAAGGAGAAGCCTTCTATATCTTGCTAACAGCAAATCTGCAATACAGGAATTTAAACCATTTTAAAGGGGAGAGGATGCGAGCAAGACAGTTCGACTAGATGAGATAGGCAGTGGGCAGAGAAGACCCAATGAAATTCTAATGCCTCTATTTCTGTTCTACATTTCTATGGTTTTGTCATTGAATCCCATGGGAAAATCCCACAAACCTATGCTTTCAAAGCCACTTAGAAGTGAGCGGAATATCACGCTCCGTGCTTCACAACAATTTCAATTAATTTCTGCCCTTTTCTTTATATTCCACTGGTTTAGTAATTACTCTTTCCTGGGTGGACAAATTGCGAAATATTGGAATGATCACTTTAGCAGTGGTCTCCCTTTTGTTCCTGATTCTGATAATCTGGATCATTCTAATGTGGCGCAGAAAGGGTAAGGATTCATAAAAAATTACTTTTTCCTCCAACCTTTCTCAAAACTCTTGACTTATTCTTGACTCTTACTGTGGTGCGTAATTCTCTCTTCGTACCTACTAGAATGATCCCGTGGATAAGGAACTTCAGTTATGTGGCGAGACTAGAGAGGCTGGGTTTGTTCTCCTTGGAGCAGAGAAGGTTGAGGGGAGGTTTAAAAGAGGTGTTCAAAATTCAGAAGGGTTTTGATAGAGTAAATAAGGAGAAGCTTTTTCCTCTGGTGGGTGGGTCGGTAACCAGAGGGCACAGATTTAACATAATTGGCAAAAGAACCAGAAAGGAGATGAGGAGACATTTTCTTCCCCAGAGAGTTGTTAAGATCCGGAATGCACCACCTGAAAGGGTGGTGGAAGCAGATTCTATTGTAGCTTTCAAAAAGGAATTGGATATGTACTGGAAAAGAAAAAAAATTGCAGGTCTATAAGGTAAGAGCACAGGAATAGGAATAATTGGATAGCTCTTTCAAAGAGCTGGAACAAGTACGATGGGCAGAATCGCCTTCTTCTGTGCTGTAAGATTCTATGATTCTACACTTATTGTTCCTCTTTCATTGCATCTCTCTCTTAGTATTTCTCTCCTTATACCTTTCTTCCCGTACCTCTCTTCTTGTGTCTTTCTCCTTGTATGTTTGAATGTCAAGTCGCGAGGCTTGACTGCAGTGACATGCACAAATAATGTGATGTTTGAAAAGTAAATTGTTGTTTTTCTTCCTCTTCAGTTAAGAAAGAAAAAGTTTCACCTTCAAGGTAATAGTTTGTGTATATACTGTACTATAAGTAATCATTTATTTGTTTGAATACTGGTAGGAATCCATTAATCACTCTAGGATTTGGATTGACACTGTCCAAAATGATACTCCAAATGCAGGGCTGGGTGGAGGGGTTGTTTCCTTGTGAGAGGTGCCGTCCTTCGGATGAAACGTTAAACCGAGCTCCCATCTACCTGTTCAGGTAGATGTTAGATCCAATAGCATCATTTGAAAAGAGAAGGATGTTTCCCTTGGTGCCCTGGCCAACAATCCCCCTTGTAAAATGAACCATTCACTACTGTTGCGCAAATTGGCTGTTGCATTCACCCACAAAACACAGTCACTTTAAAGTACATCCTGTGAAGCCACTTTGAAATATTCTCCAAACATGAAAGGCGCTTTATAAAATGTAAGAATTATCATTATTATGTTTACTTAAACCTGACAAGCTAAGGCTCTATTTTGTTTCCTTCCATAGAAGGAAATCCCTGAGAGAAACATCTACAGTTTAGCGGTGTAATGTAATCAGTGTGCTACAGCTCATGTAGGTAAAAAGTGCTTCATATCTGTAAGTTCCTAACATAGAGGAGAGAGAGGGTCGTACAGCAGAAGATTGTGGATGGGAAACACACTCAGCTCTCAATGGTGGCAGGTTGAATTACCCAGAGCCTCGAAATAACATGTCAAATCCTGAGGGGTAACCCACTTTTGCTAAATATTTTGCTAAACAAAGGTTGAGGGGTGATCTGACAGAGGTCTTTAAAATTATAATGAGGTTTGATAGCATCAATAGGAGAAATTATTTCCACTGATCAGTGAGTCAGTGACGAGAGGGCATCACTTTAAGATATTTAGTAAATGAGCAAATGGGAGGTTAGGAGTTTTTTTTCACAGAGTAGTTGGATATGGAATGCCGTGCTGGGAGAGGTAGTTGAGCCAAAATTTTTCTTGGCCTTCAAGAGGAAACTAGACAGAAAACTTAAAAAAGTGTCAACTGCTGAGGTGTGGGGAAAGGGCAGGTAAGAGGGGTTGAAACAATTGTTCTTGATGAGCCGAATGACCTTCTGCTGTGCCATAAATTTCTGTGGTTTTCTACAGTTCTAAATGGATTTCGTTACTAATAATTGTTCTTTATTTTGGAAAAAAAATACTCAGATCTTAACAAATGGATGAATAAACTTCAGATTTTGTGGCAACCTCACAAAGAAGCTACAGCTTTTTAGGAACAAGACACATCAAGCAGCATCAGCTCCAAGTCCTGGCCTTTGACCACAGTACTCCGTTGTAATTCATTGGTTAATCCTGCACCCGTTATGCCCAACCTCAACTCCACTGGCTCCCAGTAGATGGTCTAAGATCCATTTCCTTACCTGCATGGTCTCGCCTCTCCCTAACCACCCAATTTCTTCCATCAACTCCACACCCCAGCCCCTCCTTCCAGGAAGATAGTTCCTTAAGATAGACCTATTTTCTTGCCTGTTTCCTTCATTCTTCCGATTCCGATGTTTTGCTTGTTCCTCACTCCTTCCTTTGGTCCATTCACAGCCAAAGCTTTAGCCATTGAGCTATATCTCTGGAACTCTCTTCCAAAATCTCTTCACCTTGCTCTCCCTGCATTCAAAAATAATGCCTAAACACAAAAATATATTTCTTTGGTAAGCACCTTTTTCCCTGCTCGTTGACCTCTATAAGACTTTTGAGATGTTCATAAAAGTGCTGCGATAAGAAATCTTTTTCAATAAATTGCCTCTTCTTTTGTGTTCCTGGTGCAAATTAGCTGCTATATATTTTACCCAAAAAATATAGTCAATTCACTTTCCAGTATATTCCTTGAAGCGCTTTAAGACGTCTTGAAGACGTGATAAGGTGCTATATTAAATGCAAGGATTATTATTCTTATATTATGTAACATTCCCTTTTATTTGTAATCAATTCAATTTTGTAAAGCATATTTTAGAGCATATTTATTTTTATATGAAAAGTGCTTCATATAATCACTCCATGTTTAATCACTCCAAAATAAGCGCTCCAGAACGCTATCCATATTACGGGTGCTATATAAAGTTAATCCTCCCTCTAAAGATATTTTAGGGACATGCACTTGTTGGATGTCAATGAATCGATTAAGGACTATCTTCCTGGAAGGAGGGTCTGGGGTGTGGAGTTAAGCCTCTTGGGGCTGAGCTGATTCCGAGGTGATGTGCTGGCAATGGGATGTCAGAATTGAGTTAACTTCTGCAGCAGTCTCATGTAATGATCCAATTCCTAAGCTAGGCAGGTCCACAGTACTTCAGGGCACTGCTGATGTTAGACCAACCAGTCTAGTCTGGGAAGTTTGCCAAACAGTGCTCTTGATGCAAGCTGTGAGGTTTTAGCTGGTTAAACTCTCCCAGCACCCTGACACTACGGGGAGCTCTAACCTTGGCTCTCATCAACCATTACCTCATACCACCGCCCCCCAACCCCCACTCCACCCAGGTGGAGAGGGCAGAATATTCACTCTCAAAACAGAATTTCCACCCTAGGCAGCATACATACGTCCAGTTTGGATTCTCTTAAACATGGTGCTGAGTTTCCATGTGTTTTTTAATTTTAATATGAGATTAAGTGATTAAATCTGATATAATGGTCAGATTCTCCACTGCATACATTGTTTACTATTATGCCTCTTAACACTTATCCCTCATGATGTGTCAGCCTGTCTCAAGAGTCAGTAGGTTGTGGGTTCAAGCTGCACATCAGGCCTTTTGAACTCATAATAGAAGTTGACACTCCAGTGCAGTACTGGTGGGGGTGTTGCATTGTTCAGATGAGATGTTAAACACAGGTCCTGTCTACCTGTTGAGGTGGACATTAAAGATCCCATGGCGCTAATTGAAAAAGAGAAAGGAGTTTCTCCCTAACCAACATTCCCCCAAATATTGTAGGAACCCACTTGTTAGTCGATTGGTGGATTGCTTTCCAGGGTTTTAATAATCTCTCCCCACCCCCCCCAAGTTAATTCTTCCTTCACGGTTGTTTGTGGAACATTGATATACTGGAGTTGTAGATGATGAAACAAAGGAGCCAGGCAAGAAGTGCATCAGAGAATATTGAAGAAGTCGATCCAGGAAGTACCAAAGGCCTGAATAAGAACTTCAGTGGAATTTCATGAGATAGGGATGAATGCCAGCCAGCATTGTGGCAAGTTAAAGGAAAGCGGTCTTGGTCAGGGACCAAATTGTGGAATTTGTGGAACTGAGACTGGGTGGCAGAGCTAAACTACATATAAATAGGCAATAACCGCTCTGAATGTAAATGAAAATTAAACAGTGTGCAGTATTATACTTGCAGGGGAAATCTGGCTTTCAAAAAGAAAATCATATCAAATGTAGAATTGCACCTAGCAATACAAGCAGACTTCAGTACTTTAACGAATTAATGATCTATGATATTGGGTTTGTAAATAATCCTATTAAAACCTCTCTTTATCAGGTTGTATTCCAACAAACTCCTTTAATAAGTAAAAGGTGAAAACAGTGATCAAGGGCCCATATTTATCACAAAACTCCACATATTAGACCAACGAATGCTAGTTATATTTGGTATTACCCATTCTGTTCCTATGCACATTAGTGACAAAGTAATGTTGCTAGGATATAGCAATTGATGTACCTTTCAGATTGTAAACACCATTCCAATAATTAATTTTCAGCACCTTATCCAAGTTGGGTTCGTGCAAATTTATTACAATGTACGGTGATGTTCAATAAAATAATTGCTCTGGATGCAATAGTTTGTTATTTTGTAAAAAAAAATCCACCGGTTACTATTCTAACTTTCATTGCATTCCTGTCAGTTCGCTTCCCACTCAAATAACAGGTGGGAAGTTCCTGTTTTCGTGGAGTGGAGGAAAAATATTTGCCTTTCCTGCAACAATATTTGTTCCTCCAATTTTCTCCCCTCCTCTTTATCAGAGGAATTTTGATGACCTCACTTGAATGGATGACCTCACTCTGAGCCAAGACATGAGAGCTGGCAAGTGATATTATTATTATTATTTGACTATGGCAGGTCTCCAATCCGGTCCTCGCTCAATATCTATAGTGATAAGGTGCTATATCAAATGCAAGAATTATTATTACAAGGATTATTATTATTATTTAACCTCAACTGCTGTCCAGTTAAGATCATCAAACTCAATGCAGACTGGGATTCAAACCTGGAATCTTCTGGCCTGAATGATACAAACCTTCTAAACCAAAGTGGGGAGAACAAGCAATTAGTCACCAAGCTGATCCCCAACACCTTGTTAACTTGAGTCCCTTTTAATATACAATGAATATTTAATATACAATGAATACAACAGACATTGTATTACAATCTTACAGACATTGCCTGTAAATGCAGTGAATCAGAAAGCAGTGACGCAGTTTGCTGAGCATTGCGCAAAAGAGGACTACATATTGGGGCAGTTTTATCAGCTCCTGCAGCAACAGAACATCAAGGAAGTTAGTGACTGATAGAAAGAGAACAAATGTGTCACTGCCTTTGCGTAATTGGCACAGTTGTATATTTCACTGTTAATGTGGTTGAAGTGGATATTCTGGGCTACAGTCTGGAAAATACAAGACTAACTTTTTTATTATCAGAAGGAACCAGCTCTTGACTTGCGTCAAGACTATTGAAAGCAAATAGCCAACTATTAATTATTGTAGAAAGATATGAACAAGCTGAGATTTCAAGATCTAGACATTGAGGCGCGTGGGTTATGAGTCAAATTTAGCACGAAACCAGAAAGTATTGCAGTGGGTAATCAATAGCCAGAACGGGGTTACCAGGAAGAGAGATCGAAGCCAGGACACTGGACCTATTTAAGAAACAGCTTTATGCTGTAAAGAGAAAATCATAAGAAAATGAAGTAATAAAGATAATCCTTACATTTGATATTGCGCCTTTTCACATCGTTGAGACTTCTCATAGTGGTTCACAGGATATATTGTAAAGTGGATTGACTGTATTTTGTGGGTGAAATGCAGCAGCCAAACGGGCGCAGCAATGTCCCACAAAGTCATGGGGTGAATGACCAAATTTTTTTAAAACTAAATTACTACCTCCGGAAAGCAATCTGCTTATTGCTAGCTAAACAGTAATGAGTAAAGAAACTTGCCCAAGGTTTAGAGAGTTGATATCTTTAAGATACCCTCGAGCTGAAAGGGCTTTATTGTGAATTGAATTTAAAATAATTTCCATTGAGGTAATAGATTTCTGAGTAAATTTAAAATAACTTCTCATTAGGTATCTGCTTCTCCTCTGAGGGAGGAGTTTGTTAGAAAAACTGAGCTGGCTGAAATCTTGCCTGGTTGCAAACATATATAAGGCCAAAGAAACAGACTGCACATACAAAAATCACACGTCCACTTTTTGAAATCAAACCATTAAATTACAAAGTAATGAGCATTCATTTGAAATACACACATATCCTGTAAAACGCTTTAAGACATCTCAATGGCGTGATAAGGCACTATATCAAATGCAAGTATTATTTATTATTATTGAGAAGGATTCTCCTTTAACTTTTTTTTCTGGCCTAATCGAGAAATAAAATCCAATTCGTAGACAAGTTTGAACAACACTGGACTGACATAAAAACAACAGACTTCACCGCAAGCCTGCAAGATTTCAGCTCGTTTTTTTAAAAAAAACATTGGTAAATGCAGTAATGCTGTACCAGTAACATTGGGCAACAATATTGTCAGATTTCACACAAGACAATGAACTCTATAATTGCACAATTAAACACACAACTACAAAACTCTTCAATGTGCTAGGACACTTTTGATTCATTATTTCATCCAAGAAATCTTCTGTGTTGGATCCAAGCATTTAACCAGTGAGGAATCTGTTAGGATAGAATACATTGCATATCATCTGTTGGTACAATGGCAATTTCAGTCATTTCATTACCAGCTGGGGTGAGGGATAAGACCAAGCCTCAATGCTCCATCTGAAGTGTCATATTCCATACAGCTGCCACTCCTGATTTGATGATGTGAAAGCGTAGCTGGTGCTGACAAATATATAGAGAGCCGGAGCCGCCGAGATGAAATGGAAACGTATCAGGCCTATGAAAATTGACTCAAAGTACTTATCACTTGTCTGAATAATTCTATTAATGAGGAAGCTTTGACCATTATTAGTCACAAAACAGTTTAGTGACATAGACAACCTCACAAAAAAATACTGGCTGGTCATATATCTTAACTACTCATGTTAAGTCAGGAATGATACCAGACTAGAACTGCTTTAAAGATATGTGGTCTGACCCCACGCTTGATGTATTAAATCATTTTTGATGCATTTCACAGTAAGATGGTTCAAACCAAGGCAACTTCCAAAACAAATGCCTGCACACACAGTCTTAATTGGCCCAACAGGGATTACTAATGTGTTGCTGTGTTACACTGTACCATTGTTTAGCTTGAATGTTCTCTGTGGCTCAGCTGTGGTTCAGATGGCTGGAGTCTGTCCTTTTTCAACGTACACTCACACATGTTCTGTCTTTCAACTATTCGTATTTCTCACGCTGGGTAAATGTAAGAGCTTGACTTCATCCACGCGATTTTTATGGATCTGGAAGGCAGGAGTCACCCAGCGAGCACAGGAACATCTCTCCCCGTACCAATTGAAGGAACCCAATTTGGAGTTGCATTTTGGGCAAAGCAGCTGGAAAAGATTTTTTTTTTACAATTTTGACTATATTGTAAATCCACACATTGCACTGTACAAATGTCAGAAAATCATTTTAAAAAAGGTGTTAACTCTCCCACTTTTAAGAGAACCTTTTTTGGGAAGGGGGGTAAAATTTTACTGGGACCATTACGTTTGAAATAAAACTCAAGATCAACCAACCCAAGTGAAAAAAATCCTCACATCTCTCTTTAGTAACCACCCCACCCCTTACACACCCCGTAGCCCTGGCAACATGTTGCTAAGGCTGAAATTTACTGGAGTATTTAGTTTAAGGAGCAGATACAAATATGAGAAGATACATTATATACATATAATGCACACACACACAGCTTACACATGCGTGAGAGTGTCTTGGATACTAACACACAAGTATAAATATATATATCTCATGTTCTGAATTTGCAGCACATTGTGCCTTTAGGCTTCTGCTTTTGTCATGACAACTGAACTTGAACTAGAAAAAAGTCCCCTTTCTGAGGTTATTTTACCTGTCCGTCCAAAACCCCAAGTAGTGCAGGTTCCATCCACTGCACAGGCTCAATAAAATATGACGTACAGTTGGTGTGAATGCCTCCCGCGGTCTGTGCTGTCCTCTTGTGCGCAAAGGCTGTCGGTCCGTTCCCAGACTCGTGACTCAAAACACTCGAGCCACGAAATAAAGAGCGACTGAAATGAAAAAACGTTTCCTGGTTTCGCGAATCTCAAGAGTAACATTAGGAGACGATAATGGGCACAGAAGCAGGTGGAGCAGAGCAAGTTTCAGGGTTGGACTCTGTTATAAGTGCAGTGTTTTAGATAAACTCAGATCCTGTTGATATTGTAAAATCACTGCCACTCAGCGCTTCCCGTTTGGCAGGTCACTGATGATGTCACTTAACTACACTGCGCAGGTGATAAAAAAAAGCCAGCATCCAGTCTCATAAACATTTTGAGGGGTTGCAAGGAAACTTTCTGAGCCTGCATGCTGTACGCCAGTATGCCTTAAGCTTCCAGTACATCACAGATCCGCAGCGCACCCGTGCAACAAATGGATCCATGTTATACTGTATTTATAACAGTTATATCAAGAGGACATATGGGGTAATTCGAATAGGCTCCCTTAGGGAGATGGTGGAAGCAGAAAGTTGTGTTTCCTTCAAGAACAAATTAGATAGATTGTTAGAAAATATCTCGGGATACAATATATAGTTTGGGACACGACATGTCAAGCAACTGCCAGGATGGTGGAATGCTAACTGGATGGATCCTGGTTTTCTTTCACCGAACAAATTCTTATGTTCTTATCGGTGACCAAGCCTTGACCCCTTTCTCTCCAGAAGTCGCCTCCCACGCTCCCCGCCTTCAAAATACTCTTTTTTAAAAAATAACATTCAACACAGTTAAATTTCCCTCACTTTCCAGTTGTTATGGTTTCCTGTTTTTGTGAAGCACTTACAAGAGGTTCACGAAAGGGACTAAAAGGGTCAATCAGCAAAAGCAAAATCCTCCTACCTACACTTTCTGCATCTGTAGAGATCTTCGTTCGTTTTGCCTAGCCTTGTCGGGTCTAACGCAAATACTTCTCGAGGTAAATTCCTTAGCTCTGTGTAGAAAAACCAGCACAAGATTGTAACTAAATGCGGCAACCAGTAATCCTTAAAAAGTGTTGACTTCTTATGGAAACTATACAGTCAATTCACTTTACAATCTATTATGTTAAGCACTTTGAGATGGCTCAACGACGTGATATCAAATAAAAGGATTATTATTATTATTCACAGAAGTTAGACCTTCTCCTCCAGTAACCCCCCACCCCCCACACCATCCCACGAAATACAACGACGACGACAGGGATTTATATAGTGTCCTTCACGCCGGACGGCGTCTCAGAGCACTTTAACAGTTTAGGATCCCGTGACCGAGCCGGGGGAAGGGGAGGAAGGTGACAAAAGGCGCGGTCAATAAGGTCTTCAGCAGAGACCTGAAAATGGGAAGGGAGGGAGCGAGACGAAGGGAGTGAGGAAGGCAGTTCCAGAGCCTCGGGGCATAGTGGCTGAAGGCACGGCCGCCGAGGGTGGAGCGGAGGACTCGGGGGACGAGGAGGAGGCCAGACCCGAAGGAACGAAGGCAACGGCTACTGTGCTGAGGAGAGAGGAGGTCAGAGAGGTAGGGGCGCGCTGAGGAGTGCAGGGACTTGAATACGAGGGTGAGGATCTTGAAATCGATCCTCTCTGGGATAGGCAGCCAGTGCAGTCTGGCAAGGACTGGGGTGATCGGGGAGCGGAGTTTCATGCGGGTGAGAATGTGGGAGGCAGAGTTCTGAATGAGTTGGATTTTCTGGATGGTAGTGGATGGGAGACCGGCGAGGAGGGCGTTTGAATAGTTCAGCCGGGAGGTGACAAAGGCATGGACCAGAGTTTCAGCGGCTTTTTGGGGAAAGGTATTAGCGGAGACGGGCGATGTGTCGGAGGTGGAAGAAAGCGGTACTGGTGAGGGACCGGATATGGGGGAGGAAGGATAATTGGGGGTCGAACCTGACGCCGAGGTTGCATACGAGTTCAGAGAGTTTTAGGGGGAGTTCGGGTAGGTGGAGGTGAGAACCATGAGAGTTTAGACGTTGACGAGAGCCAAAGAGTATGGCTTCCGTCTTGTCAACGTTGAGCTGAAGGAAGTTTGCGCTCATCCAGCCCAAGATCTGACAGGCAGCTGACAGAACATCAGAGGACTGATGGGTGGGGGGGTCGCAAAGAGAACTGGAAAAGTAGAATTGGGTGTCATCTGCATACATGTGGAAGGTACCCCATGTCTGCGGATGACATCCCCAAGAGGGAGCATGTAGATCAGAAAGAGGAGGGGACCAGGTGAGAGCAGGAGGAAAAGCCGTTTATACAGATGTACTGCTGGTGGTTTGTGAGGTAGGACTTGAACCAGGTGAGTGCGGTCCCACTGAGATCGATGACGGAGGAAAGGCGGTGGAGGAGGATGGCGTGACCGACTGTGTCGAACTCGGCGGAGAGGTCCAGGAGGACAAGGAGGCAGAGGGAGCCCTGGTCACAGATAGAGAGGATGTCGTTTGTGACTTTCACAAGCGCAGTCTCTGTACTGTGGGGAGGGCGGAAACCGGACTGGAGGGGTTCGAAGAGGGAATGGGAGGAGAGGTGTGCGCAGAGTTGGTTTGCAGCAACGGGTTCTAGAATTTTTGAGAGGAAGGGCAGGTTAGAAATAGGGCGGTAATGGCTGGGGTTTGAGGGATCTAGGGAGGGTTTTTTCAGGAGGGGGTGATGACAGCAGTTTTGAGGGAGGCAGGGACTGATCCGGAGAAGAGGGACTGGTTGATAATGTCAGCCAGTAGTGCGCAGAGGAGGGGGAGCTGTGTGACTAGTAAGTTGGTGGGGAGGGGGTCGAGGCAGCAGGTGGTGGGTGAAAGGGAGAGATGGGGAGGAAAAGAGTGTAGAAAGGGGGTGGTGGTAGGAGCAGATGATGAGGAGGGAGACAGAGAGTGGTGGGTGGGTGACAAGGGGCAGGTGGATGAGGCTGCTTGGTGGATGTTCAGTATTTTAGTTGAAAAGAAGTCCATGACCTTGATACGAAGATTGAGGAGGCCTGAGGGGGGGCACGGAGGAGGTAGTGAAAAAAAAGATTTTGGGGTTGTGTTTAGCCTCCAAGATGATGTTGGAGTAGAAGGCCGTTTTTGCGCGTCAAAGAACGGCGGTAGCTGTGAGATGCTCGAGCCACAGTTGGCGGTGAATTGTCAGGCCAGTTTACCGCCATCTGCGCTCGAGCAGACGGGTTTGGGTTTTTTGGCGGCGGAGATGGCTGTTGTACCAGGGGATCGGGTGGGTTTGCAATTGGTCCTGGATTTTAGGGGGACGAGGGGAGTTTAAAGTGGAGGAGAGGCGATCATGGAGCAGCTGGACGGCTGCTTCAGGATCTCCGCGGATGGAAGACCAGACGGATAGGTTGTTTGAAGATGAGGACCTTTGTGAGGGTCACAGGGGATAGCCTTTTCCAAGGGCGGTAGAGGATGGTTGAGGGCTTGGTGGATGAGAGAGGGATGTAAGAGGAGAAAGAGATGAAAAAGTGGTCCAAGATGGCCTTGTCCACTATGCTGAGGTCGGAAATGTCAAGGCCATGGATGATGATGAGATCAAGTGCATGACCACAGTTGTGGGTCGGTGAGTTTATATGGAGGGTAAGGTTTAGGGAGGAGAGGAGGGCAATGAAGATACAAAGAACTTTGACATATTTTAAGGACAGAGGAAACAAAAATAGTCACTGGACCTGAATCCAATTGTATATGAAGCCCTTCGGGATGGATTGACATTATAGGTACTGCTCCAAAAGTAAGGATTATTATTAGTAATAATAAAATTAAATTTCAGAGTGGTCCAACCAGCAGACATTTCACAAAGAGGGCATCGGCTCTCAGTAGCCAAAGGTTGGACTATCCTGAAATAAATTATCAGCATTCATTTAGTAGCAGTAATACATGGCTACCTGGGTACTTCTCAGTGACCTTCTGCAGTCGATACTGTTTGTAAATGGCACTAGTTATATCGACCTCACAGCCCATTGCTTCATACAATTTCAGCTGATTCACAAACTCCTCATTTATCCTGCAACACATAAAAAACGCAGACTTCACTTTTAATGCACTTTTAACAACAACATAACATGGAGACAGAATCAGCACAGAAACACGTTACTCACTTGATGTCTGGTTTAACGGCCTGGAGTTTAATATACGCTTCTTCAAAGGGCACCTGATCAGTTTTCATAATAAATGCCGTAACCACAGCTGCACTTCGACTGACTCCTGCATGACTGAGAAGGCATTGGAGACAAAAGATTCCAAAAGTCAGAGCCCACAAAATAGGGATCATTTTTTCCCTTGCTCGGGTCCCTGGCCAATACAATCACAGCCGGGGGTCCGACACATGTGCTTAAAGAGTATCCAAATTGAACTGAGAATTCCCTGCATCCCACCAATACATCTAAATTGGATTGAAATATGCACTCTCTCCCTGGAAGGACCCATCTTGCTTATCCAATTGTGGAAAGTATTAGGCACAGGTTTGCAAGAGCCAAGGCTTGGGAACCAAAGAGTGTGTGTTGGGAGTAGAGCTGGAGACTAACCAGGGGAAGGTGGAGTAAGGAAACTTGCCTAAGGTATTATCCCACTCGGGAATCGGGGCAAAACCGTAGGCAGGTTTCCTTACTCCACACACCTGTGTTTACATAGCAGTAAGTAGGAACCCAGTCATTAGTCAATTGACAGATCGCTTTCCAGAGATAATAATGCCTCCCCCAAAAATAACAATAATAATGCAGTCACTCAATGTTTGGGGGACACTGCGGTGCGCAATTGGCTGCCGAGTTTCACCCGCAAAATACAGTCAATTCACTTTGCAGTACATTCTACGAAGGGTTTTGAGACGTCTCAACAACATAAGGCTAGCGCTATAGATTATTATCATCATCATCGTCCCACTACCTTACCCCCTCTCTAACCTGTTGTTAAATACCACCTCTCCCTTGACGGGAGTCCAACCCCATCACTGTGAAGCGCTCTGAGATATTATGTGTGTGAAGGGTACTGTATAAATGCAGCTGCTGTATGTATGTATGTATGTCTGTGTGTGTGTATGTATGTGTGCGTATGTATGTGTGTGTGTGTATGTGTGTGTGTGTGTGTGTGTATGTGTGTGTATGTGTGTGTGTATGTATGTGTGTGTATGTGTGTGTGTGTATGTATGTGTATGTATGCGTGTGTGTGTATGTATGTGTGTGTGTGTATGTGTGTGTGTATGTGTGTGTGTATGTGTGTGTGTATGTGTGTATGTGTGTGTGTGTGTGTATGTGTGTGTATGTATGTGTGTGTGTATGTATGTGTGTGTGTGTGTATGTATGCGTGTGTGTGTATGTATGTGCGTGTATGTATGTGTGTGTGTGTATGCACACATGTACATACAGTACTTGGGACTGTGTATTTCAATGACAAGTGCAGCGGCGCCAGTGCACGAGGATGATCTGCTGTTGTTGTTGTTGTTGTTGTTAAATTCCAGCTTTGAAATCTCGAGCATCTGCAGCGTCCGAACAAATGGGTTCATCCCCATCGCCGGCGGCGTTCAGCCGCAAGACCTGACCTGTGGACCTGACCCCCACCCCCCGGCGCGGCCGCTGCGTGCGAGCTCCAGGCCAGGCTTACCAGTGCACCAGCACGGCCTCGCTCGCCTTCGCCTCCTGCACGAAGCGCACGCACCGGTCCAGGCGGCTCAGCAGGTCGGCGCCGGCCTCGTCCGGGGCCTCCACGAACTCGGTGCGAGCGACGCCCGGGAGCGGCGGCGGCGGCCGCGAGTCCACCGACAGCACGTGCGAGACGCCCGCCTCCCACAGCGCCCGCGGCTCGCTCACGGCGTCCAGGCCCCCGATGTACAGGCCGCTCCGCACCAGAATCATATCCCCCCCCCGAACCCGAACCCGCCTCAGCGAGAGCGGCCCCGGGACGCAGACGGACAGCGAGGCCGAGGCCGAGGCCCGACGCGCGCAGGGACGTGGTGACGCCACTCGCCAACACGTGACTCTTGCCTTAAAAGGGGCGTGGGCACGTGACCAACAGCCCGGGGGGCCGGGTGGGGGGGGGGGGGGGGCAAGAGCACGTGGTCAACACTGGGGTGGGCGGAGGCCAAGAGCACGTGGTCAACAGCAAGGTGGGGGGCAAGAGCTCATCGTCAACAGTGGGGGGGGGGGGGGGCAAGAGCACGTGGTCAACAGTGGGGGGGGGGGGCCAAGAGCACGTGGTCAACAGTGGGGTGGGGGCAAGAGCTCATCGTCAACAGTGGGGGGGGGGGCCAAGAGCACGTGGTCAACAGTGGGGGTCAAGAGCACATGGTCAACAATGGGGGGGGGGGGTGGGCAAGAGCACGTGGTCAACAGCAGGGGGGGGTCAAGAGCACGTGGTCAACAGTGGGGGGGGGGGCCAAGAGCACATGGTGAGCACATGGTCAGCAGTGGGGGGGGTCAAGAGCACGTGGTCAACAGTGGGGGGGTGGGATGGGCAAGAGCACGTGATCAACAGCAGGGGGGGGGGTCAAGAGCACGTAGTCAACAGTGGGGGGCCAAGAGCACATGGTCATCAGTGGGGGGTTGGGGCATGGGCACGTGATCAACAGTGGTGGGCCAAGAGCACGTGACCAACAGTGTGGGGGGTGGGGGGAGACATGAGCACGTCAACAGTGTGGGGGGGGGGGGGGGGGGAAGAGACATGGGCACGTGACCAACAGTGGGGCAATAGTTTATGTATTCCTGCCTTTATTTCCCATTCCATTTTCTTCCCGTCTCTCCTCGCGCTGCCTCAAACAACCTTGTGAGATGCAGCGCAGAGAGCGACAGGAAGGTGTTGCTGCTAATGGCGCATAACCCCCCATCCCGGTTTTCAATGGTAGGGGACTCATGACAGTGTCAAGGTAGCGGCCGCGTGATCAGGCTAATAATCACGAGTTTTGGGGCCAATGATTGGTCGACTGCCCTGATCAAATTGGGTTGATCGGCTACTTTTGTGGGAAAAGAGAGACAGACTACAACAAAGCACAAATGGATTTGACTATTTTATTTTAACAGTGTAATTTTATTGAACAAAATGTTTCTTTGGTACGTGAATATCTGTACTGCAAAACGTATGAATGCTTGTGTTTTGAAGCATATACAGGCTCTCTAAACATAGCCAGAAACTTCCCCTCCCCCCTCCCCCATAGAAACAGTATCAGGTTGTAGCGGAAAGAAAGAACTTAGCAATATACAGAGGAAAAAGTTAAACGAAGAACCACCCTGGGCTTCACTCTGCATCCACTTCCATCCGGTGGTGATGCTTACATTGGAACATAGGAATTACAAGACAAAAAAAGATTATGGAGGGCTTTGAAGGTGAGGACCAGGATCTTGAACTATATCCTCTGTGTGATGGAAAGCCAATGGAGTTGGGCAAGAATGGGGGTGATAGGGTCGCGGAGCGTAGTGCGGGAGAGGACACGGGCTGCAGAGTTCTAGATAATCTGCAGCCTGTGGAGGGAGCTGTTGGGGAGGCTGACAAGCAGTGAGTTTGCATAGTCAAGCCTCGATGTACTGAAGGCATGTATGAGGGTTTCGGCAGTCTGCGGTATGAGACAGTGTCAGAGCCGGGCGACGTTGCTGAGGTGGGGGAAAGCAGAGCGGGTCATGGCGCAAATGTGGGATAGAAAGTTGAGGGTCAAACAAGACCCCAAGGGTCTGGACTGGCTTAGCAAGGTGGACTGATAGCAATTAATCATGTGTGGGTTAGTGAACCAACACAGTGGAAAGCTTTGGGAACCTTAGATCTAAAGTTCCCTAGTTCCTCCAAGCATGCTACACATGTCATGTAGGTTCTTTAATACCAAGCTAATGCAATTTCAGTCACTTCACACATGTGAAGCGCTTTGAGATGGCCACTGCACAGTCAAATGTCCTAAATCAAATAATGTTATTACTACAATTAACAGCAAGGGAAGGGGAGAACTGTTGTTGTATTTTCAGCCTGGACCTGGACGTCGGGAGGACGTCCCAAGGCACTGGACAATTGGGTCAGGACCCGAGCAGGGGGGAAATGGTCAAGATGAGGGGAGGGAAGCAACAGAAGGCTTGGATCTGTGGCTAAATGTCTGAGCCACTCTTTGCCACTTCTCAGTGCGAGGCAGGCTCTGTTGGTAGCATCCTCGTCTGGGCATCAGAAGGTTGTGAGTTCAAGCTCCACAGTGGGATCTTGAACGCATATAGTCTAGGCTGGGGCTGGGGGTACACCGCTGCAATGACGGATGTGCCATCCTTTGGATAAGATGTTAAGCCAAGGTTTCATATGTCTGTTTAGGTGGATTTTGAAGATCCCACAGCACTATTCAAAAAGAAAAGGGAATTTCTCCCAGGGTTCTGGCCAGCCATCCCCTAATTAAAATTGGTTGCACTCTTCATGGTAATGTTGGTGCTTAAAAAATAGCTGCCAAGTTTGCCTACAGAATGCACAGTCATTAGACATGACAGTATATTCTGTGAAGCTTTCTTCTGACTTGAAAGGTGCTATATCAAATGTAATGATTATTATTTATCAGGAGTTCACAGCTGATTCACATTTGAGCACTTCTTGATGCAGAGTGTTGAAAATATTCAGTTTGATTGAGAGTGATTGAGCCTGTGTCCTCACCACTGCTTTAAAACAATGCCATTCAATGTGATGACTGATCAGTCAATTTTGATCAGTTGTTAACACTCTCCCCATAGGGCCAGATTGTTGTAGATTTGAACCCCACATCAAGACTTGAGATCATAATCGCATGCCGTTCTTCAAACAAAACATTCAATAACAGATTATTCTTATTGTTTGGCTAGAAATTAAAGATTCTGTAGTGCTAATTCAAAGAAGGGTAGTGAATTGTCTCATTGTTCTGGCCAATATTTATCCCTAGCCCAAACCCACCAAAACATATGAAATAATCATTTGTTTCATTGCTATTTGTAGGATGTTACTGGTACAAATTTGCTGGCAATGATATAGATAGCTGCAATACCAGAATGAAAATTAGCCCCAGCACAGGCACAATGTATAAAAAGGCCTCCTTCTGTGTTGCATAGAATGTGGTCCAAGGTGGAAAATCATAGATCTCAGTGATTTTTTTTTAAAGAAGTGGGAAAATTTAAATCCTGACAATGGATGGGTGAAAAGCCATCTGGAATAGGGGTCCAAGTGTGAATTGGTCAACTGCACACCTGGAACGTTTGGAGTCAAGAATATGACTCCAAATATCCAAACCAAGGCTCTTCCCCATTCTCAGGTTAACAGGCTATAGGGTATAGTTATAAAGTGCATGCTTGAAGCAGGGTGAGGCACATTGAAGTATTCTGCTAGACGTTCAATTTGTTTTCACTTGCACGGCCTTTGATGTTAATTTTTCCTCCTCATTCTGTGAAAAAGAGATTACTATTGAGTTACCTCTGCATTCTGTCACAAAACCAAAATCCACTCGCAAAGCTAAAGGTTTGGCTTACAACAAACCCTGCATTAGGGTGTACCTGTATGTATTGGTGTCACATATTCCGGTAAACGTTCATTGGACTATCAAGCAGCTGAATGATGTACCAGTGTGGATCAGACCAAACACGAATGATCCTGGGTTACTTATTTCATCCCGACTTAGACACAAGAATGTGAAAAATGCCTTGCCTGGAAAATTCGCTTGTTTACCTAAAGGTGAAGCAGCTAATATCTGATGTAAACCAAGCAGTTGTCAGTGAAGCTGTGACAAAGTTAGGCAAAGCAAAGTCAGGCGTCTAACGAGTAGGAAAGATTTTAAACAGCTGTAACATACATTATTAGCTATGTGCAGGGAAGGCTTAACATGAAAGAACACCCTCCGTTCCCAGTAAAGCTCGACTTTAAACACATTGACTAGGGCTATACATAGGCAACCATTCAGCGATCAAGTCAGCTAACTTGATTGGGATCTGTGGTCTTACCTATATTGAACGCTGGATTTTCCATCATCTCTAATGTGCTAAGGTCGTCACTGTTAGAAAAACAAGTTATGGTTTACTGTTAACTTTTTTTCTCCCTTTTTAGTTGTTTCATCTTTCGTGGCAAACACAAGGACTACAACTAACCTGTTTTCATTGTTTCCGCTGCTAATACTTTGTAATTAAACAATAGGGGATGTGCTAAAAAGAGGCTTGGGTGATCAGTGCGTTGTTCACTGATTATGATCTCCTCCTTTCGTTTGCCCTCCACTCAGCCACTGAGTGTCTGAGATCAGGAATCTGACTGTCCTGCAGACAGTCAGAGATGTACTTTCACCTGCCGTTTGTCATCAGGCTGACGATGAAAGGTAGAACAAGTTTAAATTAAAAGAAAAGTTAAAAGAAAATTTTTAAGATGACGGGGTGGCAGAGTGCATTTAACACTTCTTTTCACCCCTGGGATCTGGGCTTCAAGCCAATTAGTCTGTGCTGATGGGGTGAACGTTTCTTCATTTTATTGTCTCCAAGGGCGATAGGTAAGACGCGTGACCAGTTCTTGAGCATCTAGTCCCCACAATCCCATCTACCTCTTCAGGTGAATGTTAAAGATTCTATGGCACTATTTGAAAAGAGAAGGGAGTTTCTCCCACTGTCCTGGCCAACAATCTCCGAAATAAAAACTGGTTACTCAGCTTATGGCTGTTTGTGAGAGACATTGCTGTGGGTAAATGGCTTCACCCACAAAATACACAGTCAATTCACTTTATAGTATATCTTGCAAAGTGCTTTGCGACGTCTCAACGATGTGATAAGGTACTATATCAAATGCAAGGATTATTACGATACAAACTATCTGTCTTATTCAGAGATTCCACAAGGAAGATGGAAATGGCAATACACGTTTTTCTGTGCAGATCAGATCATCATGCTACTCCACATATATTGTAACTCTAGACAGAGTGCAGCCTAGATTTATAGAGAACAATTCCTTTAAAAGGTATGTTTTGATAAACTATCAAGAAAGATCGGGCAGGTTGGATGGAGTTTTTGTCTCTGGAGGTGCGACGATTGAGAGGAGACCTAATAGTAGTGTTTAGGATCAAAACGGGATTTGATAAGGTTGGCATTGATGGGATGTTTCTAAAGGTCCATAAATATAAGATAACAGATTTAAAAGGGTGTTTAGGAGGAACTTCTTCTCCCGGAGGGTGGTGAGAATATGGAATCACTGCCAGAAGCTATGGTTGAAGCAAAAAACCATCATGATTTTTAAAAAAATGGTGTGCACGTGTTAAATGTATTTCAGAGGAAATTTGGGGCAGAAGGGAATAGAGAGGTATAGGAGAGGGGGATTAGGAGCGATGGAGGCTTAGATGACTGAGTGACCTGCTTGCATGCTGTATAGAGTCCTGTAACATAGTGGTTAGCTCGCTCGCCTAGCAAGCAAGAGAACTTGCCGGGTTTGGTTCCCGGGCAGGGAAAAACCTTAGGCAAATTTCTTTTCTCCACATGCCTTTGGTTACCCAGCAGTAAGTACGAGTCTGTTTTCAGTCAATTGGTGAATCGCTTTCCTTGGGGGTAATAATCCTTCCCCCCAAAAAACAACATGCCAAATAAAGGTGAAAAACACGACATATCAAAGTTAGGAGAAAATAAACATGAGAAAGGAGGGGAATTAAAATGTACCTGTCCTGCTTGATAATGTATTTATCTGGAAAGAATGGAGAGAGTGTGCACTGTTAAAATTGATATTTTGAAACTTGTATTTTTAATATATTTTTATAAACTTTCATATTAAAGATTGGAGCAAAATAATTTTTTTTATTAATAACCCTGATTTAACTAAAATTTACAGATGATCTGGTGCAGACAGTAAATAGAACTGACCATTAAATAGGACATCCTTCTGACGTGAAAGAAGCTGTAATTTTGTATAGTATTGTAAACCAAATAGCATAATGGGTGACCCACAAACTAAATGCAAAATAATCTCATTCCTTATTCGTCCCTTATGACCTGGAAGTCGGCCATTTTGTTTCGTAGTCGGAAATTAAACAAAAAGCAACCCTAATCATATTGCACTGTAACTCGCTGCTGGCCAGTATAAGCCTCTTACCTTTTTTTTTCAGGTGCCGTCTAATCGAGACCGCAGTCATAACGGTGAAAAGAGCAGCGAGGATAGCCGCCATAACTGCAGCCGTGTATGTCATCACGTTTGCCAGATAGGACCCTGCATCATCTACGAGATACCACAAAGGATTAGACTATCACTAGAGAGAAATATAAAATAATATAAAAGTAATATAATAATCCTTGCATTTGATTCAGCATATTATCATGCTGTCAAAAAGTCTCAAAGTAATTAGTGGGATTTGTTTTAATGGTTTGTTGTGGCAGTCAATTTGCACACAGCAATGTCCCACAGAGAGCAATGACTATTTTTTTTAATATCTGGAAAATTGTTGGCCTGATATCAAGAGAAACTTCCTTTTCGAATAAGTAAGGTTTGGACTTGAAGGCCCCTTTGATCCATTTGCTCTCAACCTTCCGGTACGCTTGCCCTAACATCCTGCATTGCAACATTAAACTGTTAAATGAGCCCAGTATCCCTGCCTCACCCACCATTCCTGGTAACTCGTTTTGGTCATTAATTTCCCTTTGTGTAAAGGAACTTTCTTTGCTCTAAGGAGAACAATCTCAGCTTCTCTTGACTCTGCACATAACTGAAGCCCCACATCCCTGGTATCATTCTGTTCTCCTGCATTTGGATATATAAAAGTATTGTTCTGGGTTTACTTTCTCGAATCCATCCTATACAGAATTTAATACACACCTCTGAGTCTGCAGATTGCAGTCTTGCATTCCACACTCCAAGGTCCCTCCAGGTAACTTCAATTTGTCACAGAATCATAGGAGACTATTCAGCTTATCACATGTGTGGTAGCACAAGCTCTCCCAAAGAAGCTATCTGCTCTAAACCCATTACACCTCTATCTTCTCATAACTTTTATCATTAAGGTCATTCTCAAGACCTGTCTCTTTGACAGCACTTTTGGTCATCTTTCCCCTCTCCACCCCCAGTCAATACTGTTAAACTTTTTGTTTGATCTTCCCGCTATATAGATGTACATTTGTAGTGTATAAGTATCTATTCAATTCTCTCTTAAGATGTTAAGGAAGTTTCTCCTGGTGTCCTGGCCAACAAATCCCCCAAATAAAATTGTTCCCTCGCTCCATGGCTGTTTTGCAGGATATTGCTGTACGCAAACTGCATTTCACCCACAAAATACTCAGCCAATCCACTTTAGAGTATATCCTGTGAAATGTTTTGAGAAATCTCGACGACATGATCAGACAGTATATCAAATGCAAGGACTACTATTATTATCGGACTCAACACTATTAACACCATTCCACATTGTAACCACACTCTGTGTAAATAGATGTTCTATGGCCTCCCCATTCTTTCGTTTGGCAATAAACCTGTACAACTGGATTCTTTGAAATAATACCGTTACAAGTTGGAAGTGGATCCGTCCATTGTCCAGATTCATTGCATTGGAGCCTGGCAGATCCCTTCAGTAGATATCCTTGAGCACAGCTGAAGTTACACGCCGAGCCATAGCTAAAGTTTGCAGCAGAATGTGTACAGTTCATGATCATTGGGGGATGGGTGATCAGGACCTCGCACTTCATGGCTGTGTTGGATTTCAAGAAATAGCATTTTTCAGGCCAACAATAAAAACAACCACAACCAATTACATTTGTACAGCACCTTTCACGTTAGGAGGACATCCCAAACAAATATTGTGCAAGTCAATCAATCCTTTACCTTAATGGCTACAAGTTTTCAAAGCCATAATCTCTCAGGGTCTCTTTTTGAGGCTGAAGCTTACTGGTTTACTTTACAGCCATCAGAGAGAGAAGAATCCATCCCTCAGCCTGGGCTATGATTTCAACATATTACATGACATTATGAAGCCAATACAAAAACAATAACCTCCACAGTGTAAAATATACAAAATAATGTTGTTTATCACAAAATGTTTATTTATCAGAAAATGTCTCCTTAATATGATCCTCAACAATGCCGCGCTCCCTCAGCCTTGTACTGGAGTGTCAGCCTAGATTGTCTGCTTAAAGTCCCGACATGGGGCTTGACCCCACAACCTTCTGACTTAGTGGCATGCGTGCTACTCACTGAGACAGGCTGACACCAAAGATGAACTGTGTCTGGGGCCACATCAGTAGTGGCCTTGATTTTAACTTAACACTGCCACAACTCTGTTTGCTATTCTGCTACTAGAGATTAAACAGACCAAAGCAGGGTGGGTGAAGTGAAGCTCATGAGAGGGTAGAAACACGGAAACATAGAAATCTACAGGACAGAAGGAGGCCATTCAGCCATCAAACCTGCTTCGGCTCACAGAGTAAAGATATCATTTCAATCCCTCTGCCTCTGCCTTAACCCCATTCCTCTTCAAGTCCCTCTCTTTCATTGACTATCTACCTCCCTCTTGAAATGGACTCCGTCTCCACCATCTTCTTGACGGGGTGTTCCCACCTAGGCTCTGGGTGAAAAAAAATTGCTCTTCGTGTAGCTATCTCGCATCTGTTCCCTAGTTACTGCCTCCTCAATCAGTGGAAATAACTTCTCTAAAGAATAGGTTATACATGGTCTGTGGAAGGGGAAGCTTCAATGGGTCAGATGATCTTCTCTGCTGGGAGCAAAGGGTGGGAGGAGACAGGGTGGGGGAAAGGGTTATTGCTGCTACCTTCACAAGTAGGGGTCTCCACTGTCCACTTTCCAGGCACTTGGCACTGAAGCCGGCCCAATCCATCCAGTACAAACCCTTCATCACAGCTGATATCGCATGTCGAATTGTAGCTGAAGTAATCAATGGGGTGGGAACAGTTGATGGTCCCTTGTCGAGGCTGTGTCAGCACCTTACAGAGTACAGCTGAAATACAAACATGAGGATTCAGCCAAAGATGTCACATAAAAGATACTTGTATATGTTTAGAAAAAACAAAAAGCGGTACAATTTTTTAATAACAACAACCTGCATTTATACAGCTCCCTTTGCATAAGACAAAGTCTCAGAGTGCTTCACAGTGGTGCAGTTGGAACAATGGAGAAAGGGAGGAGATGACCATAGGTGGAGTTGAAGAGATATTTTTCAAGGGTAATGTAAGATAGTTAGATAGAGGGGGGAGAGATAGAGGGATAGAGGCAGAGAATTCCAGAGTTCAGGGGTGGAATGACTAAATACTCGGTCGCTGTTGGTGAACAGGAGGGAGCGGGGGACGTGCAACAGGTATGTGTTAACTGAGCGGTGTGGGTTGTACACCAGTTTAAAGTTGCCGCTAAAAACAGTACCTTTACAGGTGGGGACTGACGCTGTCCATTGCCCGTCAGCTCCACATCGAAGTCTATCCGATCCCAGCAAACCAAAGCCTTCACCGCAGCTAAAGTCACACATCGAGTTATAACTGAAGTCTTTGATGGGATGTGAGCAGATCATGTCCCCTCGATCAGGCTGCACCAGGGTCTGGCAGGTCACAGCTGAAGTAAGGTAGAGAAATTCAATACACACTTTGAAATTTAGATGGAATCGAGAAGGTAAACCCAGAACAATATTTTCAGAGACACCAAGGCAGCGGAACAAGAGGTTTGCACCTTCGGGATGGCAAAGGGAAATTCAAGGTTAACTACCAGGAATTATTTCCATACCCCGAGGGTAATTAACAACTGGAATGGATTAGTAGGAAAGGTGGTTTAGGGTAAGATGCTGAACTTATCTAAGTAACAGTAGGATGTGTATTCTGGAAGGATGTGATAATAATAATCCTTGCATTTGATATGGTGCCTTATCATGTTCAGACGTCTCAAAGCGCTTCACAGGATATACAGTAAAGTGGATTATCTGGAGTTCCCAAATACCTTTGCAGGTGGGAGTCTGTGCTGTCCATTCTCCAGCAGCTCCGCACTTCAGCCTGTCTGCTCCGTACAGCACAAACCCCACGGCACAGCTGAGGTTGCACGTTGAGGTGTAACCAAAGTTCGCTATGGGGTGGAAGCAGCTCATCACTGATCGTTCAGGCGGTGACAATATCTGGCAGTTTACCACTGGAATAAAAGGTTGTAATTTTGATCAGAAGGTCTAAAACAAATGCAGACACACATACGCAAACTAATAATAATAATAATTCTTGCGTTTGATATAGTGCCCTATCACGTCGTTGAGACATCTCAAAGTGATTCACATGATATATAGTAAAGTGGATTGATAGTCTATTTTGTGGCCGAAACTACACTTTACAGTACATCCTTTTGAGACACCTTTCCAATATGAAAGGCATTATATCAAATGTAAGGATTATTATTTTAGAAAACACATATTTTCACAAGTACTTTACAACTTCACCCATTGTGGACGCAAAGCCTCAGTGATAAGAAAGCACACATTTAAATTACATTAACAACATCAAGTACAACAAAAATTTGCATTTATATAGCACCCCTCACGCAGGTTAGGGTCCCAGAGCGCTTGACAGTGGCAGAGCACAACGCCGAGCCGGGGAGGTGACCGTGGGCAAAGCCGAATAGGAAGGTCTTCAGGCGCTAGTCACAAAATAATTAAAGGTGAGGTTAGAAATCCCGTTAGAATTTCCAAACGCACAATTATACCTTTACAGGTGGGGTTCTGGGCTGTCCATTGTCCAGAAGACAGGCACTGGAGAGTATCTGATCCTTGCAGAGAAAACCCTTCAGAGCAGCTAAAATCACACTTTGAGCTGTAACTGAAGGTAGTGATGGGGTGGGTACAGTTCATCACCCCTCGGTCAGGTATCATCAGCTTCTCGCAGTTAACAGCTGAAATGAAAAGTTTGCAGCTTTCATGAAGACTTTCATATCAGTTGGTGTTGCTCAAGACTTTTGTACGTTTACTAAACAGCTCAGATTACTATTCATCTCAAAGTTTTTTTTTTTTTAATCGGTCCCATTGCTCCAGCACCTCTGTCTTTTTAACCAGCTAAAACCATATAGCATGCCATTGATATCATTGTTTATTATGGCTTTGGATTGCAGGGTTAACAGGAGCTGAGGGGGATGATTCGCTGCCCTCAGTGACTGGCCTGCCGTTCTAATCCTACCGATGAGCTAGACTGGCTGTGCTGTCATCAGCAGTGCCCTGGAATACATTGCTGTTGAATAAAATACTGTGTTGCTGAATACCTTTGCAGGTGGGAATCTCTGCTGTCCAATATCCAGAAGCTCCACATTGCAGCCTGCCTGATCCGTGCAGTACAAACCCTTCAACGCAGGTGAAGTCACATGTTGAGGTGTAACTAAAATCTCTAATGGGATGGGAACAGTTCACAGCTCCTCGTTCAGGCTGCACCAGTGTCTGACAGTTTACAGCTGAAACGCAAGTTCACAACTTCAATGTAAATTTCAGGGAGTTTTGAAGAGAAACTAGAGTTGGTTACACCAGAGCTAAGATGATTAACGATTTTACAAGGTAGGGCTCTTCAATGTTGAAAGCAGATGCCTCAGATCAGAGCTTACACAAGATTTTATGTGGGATTGAGAAAGTAAACCCAGAACGATACTTTCAGACACACGCCAAAACAAGAGGATACAGTTTGCATTTGCAAAGGGCAATTTCTGGTCAGACACCAGAAAGTATATTTTTACCTGGAGGGCAAGAGAGCAACTTTCAGGGAGTTTTGAAGAGAAACTAGAAAAGTTCGAGCTGTTTATACTCGAGCTAAGAATATAAACAATTTACGAGCAAAGGAAAATAACCAGTGCAGGTCTGATGGGCTGAATGGGCTGTTTCTGTGTTGTAACAGTCATTGTTGAGAAACAATGTCAGCTTTTGTTGAAGGAATTGAGGCAGATTTTCCAAACGCACAATTATACCTTTACAGGTGGGGTTCTGGGCTGTCCATTGTCCAGAAGACAGGCACTGGAGAGTATCTGATCCTTGCAGAGAAAACCCTTCAGAGCAGCTAAAATCACACTTTGAGCTGTAACTGAAAGTAGTGATGGGGTGGGTACAGTTCATCACCCCTCGGTCAGGTACCATCAGCTTCTCGCAGTTAACAGCTGAAATGAGAAGTATGCAGCTTCCATGAAGACTTTCATATCAGTTGGTGTTGCTCACAACTTTTATATGTTTACTAAATAGCTCAGATTGCTATTCCCCTCAAAGTTTTCTATTGGTCCCATTGCTCCAGCACCTCTGCCTCCATTGCTTTGTGCAAAATCACTGTTGAGTTCATATCCAATCACTACATTTCCAGTAAATCCTGTGAAAGGCTTCGAGACATCCTCCCGACATGGTAGGAGCCAAGGCTTGGGGACCCCAGAGTGTGCGTTGAGGTATTGCTGGGGTTTCAACCAGTTAAAACCACATAGCTTGCCATTGATGTCATTGTCTGGCAAGCTTTCCTGCTGCTTGTTCAGCTGGGAACACCCTACTTATTATGGATTTGGATTGCAGGGTTAACAGGAGCTGAGTGGGATGACTATTTGCCCCCAGTGACTGGTCTGCCTTTCCAAGTCCTGCTGATGAGCCAGGCGACCTGTGAGGTCATTAGTATTACCCTGGAATACCACAGAGCCATTATTATATGAATCAATATATCAGCATTATCATATATTAATTCTTATTCCCTGATTCTATGAAGACAGCTTTGGCTACCGCATTCAGTCAATCTTTTAAAACTGAGTAAAATACATTGTTGTTGAGTAAAATACTGTGTTGCTGAATACCTTTGCAGGTGGGAATCTCTGCTGTCCAATATCCAGAAGCTCCACATTGCAGCCTGCCTGATCCGTGCAGTACAAACCCTTCAACGCAGGTGAAGTCACATGTTGAGGTGTAACTAAAATCTCTAATGGGATGGGAACAGTTCACAGCTCCTCGTTCAGGCTGCACCAGTGTCTGACAGTTTACAGCTGAAACGCAAGTTCACAACTTCAATGTAAATTTCAGTGAATTTTGAAGAGAAACTAGAGTTGGTTACACCAGAGCTAAGATGATTAACGATTTTACAAGTTAGGGCTCCTACAAGGTAGGATTTTATGTGGGATTGTGAAAGTAAACCCAGAACGATACTTTCAGACACACGCCAAAACAAGAGGATACAGTTTGCATTTGCAAAGGGCAATTTTTGGTCAGACACCAGAAAGTATATTTTTACCTGGAGGGCAAGAGAACAACTTTCAGCGAGTTTTAAAGAGAAACTAGAAAAGTTCGAGCTGTTTATACTAGAGCTAAGAATATAAACAATTTACGAGCAAAGGAAAATAACCAGTGCAGTTCTGATGGGCTGAATGGGCTGTTTCTGTGTTGTAACATTCATTGTTGAAAAACAATGTCAGCTTTTGTTGAAGGTTTTGGGGCAGAATTTTCAAACACCCAATTATACCTTTACAAGTGGGGGACTGGGCTGTCCATTGTCCAGAAGACAGGCACTGGAGAGTATCTGATCCTTGCAGAGAAAACCCTTCAGCGCAGGTGAAGTCACACGTTGAGGTGTAACTAAAATCTCTAATGGGATGGGAACAGTTCACAGCTCCTCGTTCAGGCTGCACCAGTGTCTGACAGTTTACAGCTGAAACGCAAGTTCACAACTTCAATGTAAATTTCAGCGAGTTTGAAGCGAACCTCGAGAAGTTAGAGCTGGTTATACGAGAGCCGAGAAGATTAGTGATTTCACAAGCTAGGGCTCTTCAGTGTTGAAAGGAGATGTCTCAGATCGGCACAGATACAAGAAAGTAAACACAGAACGATACTTTCAGACACACACCAGAACAAGAGGATACAGTTTGCATTTGCAAAGGGCAATTTCTGGTCAGACACCAGAAAGTATATTTTTACCTGGAGGGCAAGAGAGCAACTTTCAGGGAGTTTTGAAGAGAAACTAGAAAAGTTCGAGCTGTTTATACTAGAGCTAAGAATATAAACAATTTACGAGCAAAGGAAAATAACCAGTGCAGGTCTGATGGGCTGTTTCTGTGTTGTAACATTCATTGTTGAGAAACAATGTCAGCTTTTGTTGAAGGTTTTGAGGCAGATTTTCCAAACACACAATTATACCTTTACAGGTGGGGTTCTGGGCTGTCCATTGTCCAGAAGACAGGCACTGGAGAGTATCTGATCCTTGCAGAGAAAACCCTTCAGAGCAGCTAAAATCACACTTTGAGCTGTAACTGAAGGTAGTGATGGGGTGGGTACAGTTCATCACCCCTCGGTCAGGTACCATCAGCTTCTCGCAGTTAACAGCTGAAATGAAAAGTTTGCAGCTTCCATGAAGAATTTTGTATCAGTTGGTGTTGTTCAAAACTAGTGTACTTTTATTTTAAAAAACACACACGTGTTTCAGCCTGGCATTGTGATATCACTCTCGGTTCTGAGTCAGAAGGTTATGGGTTCAAGCCATACAACTTGGATTCACATCATCTAAGCTGACACTCCAATGCAGTTCTGTGGGTACCGTCCTTTGGATGAGACATTAAACGAAGATCCCATCTGCCTGTTCAGGTGGATCCCATGCCACTATTCGAGATCCCATGCCATTATTCGAAAGGAGAAGGGAGTTTCACTCTCCAATTTTTCCTGGCCAACAATCCCCAATATAAAATTGGTCACTCACTCAATACATAATCATTCCACTTGATAGTATACTGTATGAAGCACTTTGAGACATGTCAACAGCATGATAAGGCACAATATTTAATGCAAGGATTATTATTAAAAATCTCAGATTGCTCTTTGGCTTAAGATTCTCTATCAGTCTTCATTGCTGTAGCATCTGTGCCTCCATCCTGTCCTGTATGGAAAACTGGACTTCCTGTGTTAAGCTGTGAAACGCTCTGGGACACTACCCAGATTGAGGGGCACCATATAAATGCAAGTTATTATTGTACACTCACACACTATTCATCTGCACTGTCACACACTGTTGACCTGTATTGTCACACACTGTTGACTTATACTCTCATCTGCTGTTGACTTCTTCTGTGACACATTGTTGGGCTGCATTCTCACATGCTGATGACCTGTATTGATGTCTCAACAGTGTGTGAGTAAAGGTCAACAGTGTGTGAGCAGAGGTCAACAGTGTGTGAGTAGAAGTCAACAGTGTGTGAGTAGAGGTCAACAGTACATGACAATACAGGTGAACAGTGTGTGACAGTTAATCAAACTTGGCGAGTTACCTTCACAGGAGGGTTCCAATGCAGTCCATTGCCCAAATGCTCCACACCGAAGCCTGTTTGACCCATTCAACATGTAGCCTTCTACACAGTCAAAGTCACAGGTGGAGTTATAACTGTAGGGTCCAATCGGATGGGAGCAGTTTTTGAACCCATGTTTTAGTTTTCCTGGTGTTGTGCACGTCACAGCTAAAACATAAATGATAACATTTTACGTCAATTGAAATTTGCAAGTCAAATTAATTCTGGAGTGTCAAACATAACATATTTTATTAGACCTTTTTTCTATAGGTGGAATGATACATATTTTATATAGTCTGTATCAATACCTCACATCTATTTACACAATAACATTTCCCCTATTTTACTTCTTAATTTTGGGAAAGTTATCAGATTGAGATTGTGGGGTTTTCACAGATAACATAGGAAAGTGTGAAACAAGAAAAGGCTACTTGGCTGGGTAGAGGTGGATTATATTTCTTAGTATTGGGGAAATTAGCTCGTAATCTAACTGTGATGTTTAAAATAATAAAGGGAAATTGACAAACTAGACAACAGTTAACTCTTCCCTCGCACCTACCATTTTACCCATAAAACGCAGTCACTCCACTTTACTGTATATCCTGTGAAGAGCTTCGAAACGTCCTACCGACATGAACAACGCTGTATATTAGTGTTAGATCATAATATTGGTTTGGATGAAAAAGGCCCTTTGGCCCTTCTGGTCTCTTCCCACCAGAATACCCACCTTCTCCCATCACAGGATCAAGCTGCTTTTAACATGAGAGACCAGTGATTATTTACCCTCTAAGTAAAGAAAAACTCTCTGGTGTCTGTCCTAAAATTGCCCTTTATAACTCTAAAGCTATGTCCTCTTGTTCTACTATCCTGGTGAATCCTAAAGTATTGTTCTGGGTTATATTTTTTCAATCCCATTAAAAATTCTATGCACCTCTACGAGGTCCCATCCGAGTTATCTTCTCTCAAGACTGAATTGCAAAAAAATTAAGCTCAGACCCTGGAGCCCAGTGTTGTATTTGGTACAAATTCTGCAACAACAGTCTAGTCGCTATGAGTAGATTCTGAAGACATTGTGATACCTTCACAACTGGGAGTCTCCTGTGTCCAAAGTCTTGAAGCTTGACATTGGAGTCTATCTGATCCATTCAGTACAAACCCTTTGGAGCAGCTGAAGTCACACGTTGAGCTGTAGCTGAAGTCTCCAAAGGCATGACTGCAGTTAATGATCCCCGACTCGGGACTCTTCAGCAAAGGACACTGTACGGCTAGAATAGAAATTCACACAAATCACGGAAAACTCTTGCTCACCCCTTCCCCACAGCAGACAAAATCATGCTTTTTAAAAAAATATAAGTGGTCAAGTACCAATGTGGAACAGAACCAATTTCTCAACCATTTGTTGGATGCCCAGTGTTGGATTGAGCATTCCCAGATCTCTGATCACAAGATAATAATCCTTGCATTTGATCTTTCACGTCATTGAGATGTGTTAAAGTGCTTCACAGAATCTACTGTAAAGAGGATTGACTGTGTATTTTGTGTGTGAAATGTGGCAGCCAATTGCGCACAGTAGTGTCCCACAAACAGTCGTCGTTTGAATGACCCATTTTTTTTGGGGGGAGGGATTATTACCCCTGGAAAGTGATCCGCCAATTGAATAACATCCGGGTTCCTATTTACTGTAAGGTAAACAGAGGCATATGGAGAAAGCAAACTTGCCTAAGGTTTCACCCTACCTGGGAATCGAACCTGAGTCCTCTTGCTTGCGAGGCGAACATGATAACCACTATGCTACAGGACTCTGTAAATGGGACAACCAGGGGGAAGGAGCATTTAAAAAGCAGCTTGATGCTTTGTTGGGAGGATGGCAGGGTGGATATTCAGGAAAGCATTAGAACAATTGGACAAAAAGTCTTTCTTCATCTGATCCTCCTTTACGATCTATTGTGAACATTCACAGTATGTTTAACAGGGAATCTTCATAGATACTAGTCAGCTGCGCATTGTACCTTTGCAGCTAGGTATCTCTGCTGTCCAGTTACTAGATGCTTTGCACTCCAGTCTATCTGAACCATGTAAGATGAATCCATCTTTGCAGTTAAAGGCACATGTTGAGTTGTAACTGAAAGGCCTGAAGGGATGTTGACAGTCCATGAGGAGACTGTGAGAAATCTTCAACTCGTCACACTTCACAGCTGCAATAAAACAAAGGGAGATGGTTTGCATGCCCTTAAACAGACCCAATGGACCCCGAAACAGTTAAAATGTTTTGAGTTAGTAAAGAAATAATATCATTTTTATTGCACCTTACTGATTTGAGATGTCTCATAGTATTTTGAATTACTGTCCCAAGAGGTGATTGTTTTAGTAGGCAAATGCAGCAGCTAAATTTTGCCTATGAGGTCAAAAAACATTCTTGGGTTTGATATAGTGCATTTCAGGTCGGGAGGCTACCTTTAAAGCACTTCACATTCTTTAGAGCTGAACTGGCTCCAAGGTGGCAGGTATGATAAGGGAATATCAGAATCGAGCAATGTCCCACTGACAACTATAAAGTGAATGACCAATTTTAACTGGGAGATTGTTGGCTAGGGCACTTGTTTGAAATAGTACCATGGGTACTTCAACATTCACCTGAATAGGCAAACGGGACTTCAGTCTGCCTTTACAATGCGTTCCGAGCCCCGATATGGAGCTTGAACTCACAACCTTTTAACACAGAGGTGAGCCGCCTGACTCCTAAACTATAGTCAAATCATTACTAAAGCCGTAGAAGTCACACTGTACCTTCACATGTCGGAGCAGGGGCCGTCCACTCCCCAGAAACTCTACAATGAAGTGTGTCCAGTCCCTTTAAAACAAACCCTTCTTGACAGCTGAAGGCACAGGTAGAGTTGTAACTGAAATCTTCTATTGGATGGAAGCAGCGCATGGTGCTGTGGTCAGGTACTGCCAGAGCTTCACATACTTGGACTGCAAGAATCAGAAACAGCACGAGGGTTATTGTTTCACTGACAAAATGGTTAAACACTGTAACATAAACTTGGGTCTGCTGTACATCCCTCACACTCCCCCCAAACCCCCCCCCACACACACACACTCCCTTTCAGCCACTACACCGCTACTCTCTGTAACTTTTTCCCAAGGGTCACGTTTCCATTTCCCACCCCCTCTTACTGTTTTCAAAACTCAGCTAAACCCTGAAGTGCAGAATAATAATAATAACAATAATTCTTGCCTTAATTCTTCCCACTGATATAGTGCCTTATCTCGTCGTCAAAACACATCAAAGTGCTTCACAGGAATTACCTTGAAGTGAAATGATTGTGTATTTGTAGGTAAACGCAGCAGCCCATTTGTCACCAGGAGCGATCCATAAACAGCTATGAGGTGAGTGACCAATTTTATCTGGGGGATTGTCGGCCAGGACAGCGGGGAAACTCCTTTCTCTTTTTAAATAGTGCCATAGGAACTTTAATGTCCACCTGAACAGGTGGATGGGACCTATTTGTAACGTCTCAGAAAGTACCTTTGATAATCCAACAAACCCCAGCACTGCCCCAGACTGTGAATCTAGACTATGAAGTCAATATCCCAGTTTCAACTCATCAATGCCACTTTTGATAACATGATTTTACCATTTAGGAGTGAAATCACTAAGCATTTTTTCACACAAAGGGTATTATGCAATATGCATGCTCCTATAATGCAAACAACGTACCTTCACAGAAGGGATTATGTGCCGTCCATTTTCCAGAGGATAAACACTGGAGTCTGTCTGATCCATGTATCACATAACCTTCTCTGCAGCTAAAAGTACAGGTTGAGTTGTAACTGAAGCGATCAAGTGGGTGAGAGCAGTTCATGAAGTCCAGGTTGGAAATCTCTAACGTGAAACAGTTCACGACTGGAATTGATAGAGGAGAACAACTCACATTTAGACAGTGCCGTTCGGGGGAAGGAAACGTCTCAAAGCACTTTGCAAAATATAATTACAATGAATGATGTATATTTACACAGCACGGAAACAGGCAATTCATCCCAACTATTCCGTGTTGTTGTTTATACTTCTCATGAACCTCTACCCCTCCCTATCCTTCTCCCAATCCACCTTCGATATACAGTAGGGGAGAAGGGAATACAAAGGTATAGGTGGGAGTTGGGAGACTCAAGTGAAGTATAAAACCGGCACGGTCTAATCATGCCGAATGGGCTGTTTCTGTGCTGTAGATTCTATGTAAATCTATGTAAGACGGCGTTGCCTTCTCCCTCATGTGTGTATTAAGTTTCCTCTTAAATGCATTAAATGTAAATTAAATTAAAGTGAGGGTTGTTCTACAGGCAAATGCAACAGCTAAACTGAGCCAGTAACATGCCATGGACAACAATGAGATGAGGAGCTGATTTGAATTTGGGAATAAAAGTTGGGATGAGGAAGACAATGACTATGTTTCTTTCAAATAGCAATAGTAGGCAGTCCCTTGATGTCTATTTGAATCACAAGGCAAACAAAATCTAAATGATTAACACTATCCCAAAACAGGACAATGATCCAGAAATCAATAATAAAGGTGCAAATAATCCAGAACGATATAATGAGGCCAATCTGCGGAGGCAATGTCCCACATTTAACAAGTCAAATTAATTTGTAAATAGAACTAATAATAAAACTTTAATGTAGCATTTTTCACATCAGGAGGGTGTCACAAATCGCTTGACAGCATTTACTTTGAAGTGTGGTGACTGTATTTTATAGGCAAATGCAACACGTATGCTCGTACTGTACTGTACTGCGTGGAAATTAGAGTCCATTAAAGACCTTCTTAGTATATATCACAGCTTAAAGTTGTGACTGTTTCTGTACCTGTGCATTCTGGAGCGGGTGCAGTCCACGCCATAGTAGATGTGCACTGGAGTTTGCTAGTTCCTGTCATTTCGTACCCTTCCACACAGCCAAAGTCACACGTGGAATTGTAGCTGAATTCTCCGTAGGGTTTGGAGCAATTGACAACTCCTCTGTCAGGATTTGCCAGTCTTTCGCATTTCACGACTGAAAAGATTCATTTCAAGATCAAAGTCATGGTTACAAGCCTCTGCTCCACCCCCAACTGCAGCTCCATTTCTGATGCCTCACATTGTCCTCATCTCCCTCCCAAATTCCTAGGCTCTTTTGTGACTGCCTGCCTGATGCCTGATGTCTTGCCTCTCTCCAGCCACTGTTTTGCTGGCTAGGGCAGCAAGGAATAATAATAACAATAATAATAATAACCCTTGCACTTGATATAACAACAACATCAACAGCTTGCATTTATGTAGCAGCCTTTATGCAAGGTAGCATCCCAGAGCGCCACATCACATTGTCGAGACGCCTCAAAGCGATTCACAGGATATACTGTGAATTAGTTTCACTGTGTTTTTAGCGG
This sequence comes from Callorhinchus milii, assembly GCF_018977255.1. Lineage (NCBI taxonomy): Eukaryota > Metazoa > Chordata > Chondrichthyes > Chimaeriformes > Callorhinchidae > Callorhinchus > Callorhinchus milii. Next base: position 8,287,075 of record NW_024704746.1, on the reverse strand, counting down.
GCGAAATGTGGTAGCCACTTTGCGCACAACAATGTCCCACAAATAGCCACGGAATGAATGACCGATTTTATTTGGGGGATTTGTTGGCCAGGACAACAGGAGAAACTCGCTTCTCTTCGTTTTCCCCAGCACTGCATTTGAATCAGCTCAAAATCCTGACATGGGGCTTGAATCCACAACTTTCTGACTCAGAGGTGAAGGTGCTACAAACTGAGCCAGTCTGAGCATCAAAATTCTGTTTTAGAGGCAAGGATTTGCATTTGATTGAGATCAGCCTGATTGGGATTAGGGGGTCAGTCTTTGGCCTCATTTACATCAGAGCACAGTTTTCCAAATGTCCTTCTGATCACAACAAGCCATCACTAACACCATCATCATCATCAACAACAACAACAACTTGTATAGCACCCCTCATGCAGGGTAGCATCTGGGAGCATTGAACAATGGCATAGTTTGATGCTGAGCCACGCAGAAAGAGGTGGAGATCGTAGGCACGGTCAAAAAGGACAAGTAGCATTTTGGCGGCAGATTTTTGTATTAGAAAGAAAATCAGTACAGACTCACCATGTTCACAGTAGGATCCGTAAAATCCTTCACTGCAGCTGCATTTAAAATTGTTAATAGTCTCCACACATTCTCCATGACCACTACAGGAGGTAGCATTGCACGAAGCTGACAAAAGATGGCAAAGGGACTTAATATGTTTTATAGCTATTTTTGCAAAACATGTGACTGGTTAATAATATTTTCACACAAAGGTATAATTTGCCACAAGTAAGTGAGCCTTTTTTAAATAAGGAGCCTTGTTAGAATTCACGTTGACCCACAAGACCTCAAAAAATTGATAACGACGGAGCTGAATTCCCACAGGATAGGTTTGACATACTTCCATTTACCAGAAGGAGCCCCATGTGGGACTGAGATTCTTATTAATGGGTTTCCCAGGGATAGGTAAACGATCAATACTTAATTCTCTAATAACCTGGTTGCTACCATTATCGGGCCTTGCGATAATGGGTTGTTGCTCACGGACTGTGGAACTATCAAAGAGCTTCACAAAATTTACTGAAAAGTGAATTGACTGTATATTTTGTAGGCGAAACGTGGCAGTCAATTGCACACAGCAGTGTCCCACAAACAGTCATGCAGTGAGTGACCTTTTTTTTAAGGGATTATTACCCCCATAAAAGTGATCCGCCAATTGACTAACAACCGGGTTCCTATTTACTAATAGGTAAACAGAGGCGTGTGGCATAAGTTAACTTGCTTAAGGTTTTGCCTTGTGTGGGAATCAAACCCAAGTCTCTCGCTTGCTACAGGAAACAATTACACTACAGGAAACAGTTGCTTAATAGACAAATTGCATGCACATTATTTCATCATTAATTAAAAATTAAATTTAAATTTTCCGTAAGCCTTTATATCCCAATTCCTTTGGCACAATAATATCCGGGATTCTATAGTCAATTGAGGTTAGAGTTCATGATTCCATTGGGGGAACTAACACAGTATTTGCACAAATTTACATAATGTACAACATGGATATAGGCCATTCGGACCAACTAATTCATGCTGGTGTTCATACTCCATATGAACCCCTTGCTTCCACCCATAATCTTCTATCCCTTCTCCCTGATATCCGAAGCTGAGTTCCTGCAGCTTGATGGGAATCCAAAGTTTATCTGTTAAAAAAAACCACAACCCAGACCTCAACTTTACAACTGACCTTCGAAACACAATGGCCTTTTCCTTTTCTTACAGGATTCGTCGTTCCATTTCCCAGCAAATTCAGATCGGATGGACTGCATTTCCACACAATGTTCGGTCAATCTTTTGTCATTGGGTTCACCAGGCGCCCAATTCAAGGTGAAATTTTCCACGGGCCGATGAGTGGCAATCCAGGTCCACTTGTCATTGATCTTCTTCAATCCAATCCAGTAGTGTTCGCCTTGTCCTGGCAGAGTATTTTTCAGATACGCGTTCTCCTCTGGGTTCTGGATTGCCACAATGTCAGTGTGGTGGGATTGACAATAGGACCTGGCTTTTGCCCACCTCACTGGTTTATTGGAGTAATGATATGTCCAGCCATGAGTTCCTTGCAGAAGCAGGATTTCTGTAGAGAAAATAGCTTTGGATTTATTATTATTAATACTATTATTAATTAATTATTAATCCACGGCTGATCACCTCTGGGGCCTGGAAGGAACCTGCATGTGGGCCTCTGACATTACTAATAATATTAATATTATTAAGAAGACCGAAAAGCGCTATATCAAATGCAAGGATTATTATTATATTTTGTGGGAGAAACATATCAGCCAATTGCACACAGCACTATCTCACAAACAGTTATGGATTGAGTGACCAAATTATTATTAGTTTAGGGGATTATTACCCCCTGGAAAAGCAATCCGCCTGCAAAAAGTAGCTATTTTAGGAACTTGGAATATACTAAGAAAAATAACATATGTAACGGGGCAGTGTTATTGGTCTGACTAACCATCACTGAAAAATACATAGAAATTACCTCTATAGAGTGATTTAAACTGTAATAACATAGTATAATATAACATAATGATAGTAATAATAATAATCTTTACATTTGTTATTGCTCTTTTCACATTGGGAGGAAGTCCCAAAGCACTTCACAGGACATACTGTGTAAAGTACTGTAAGTGTATATTTTGTGAGCGAATATGCAGGCAATTTGTGCACAGCAACGTCCCACAAACAGCCATGAAGTGAACGACCAATTTTTATTTGAGGGATTGTTGGCCAGGACAGTGGGAGAAACTCTCTTCTCAAATAGTGACATGTCTAGGCAGACGGAGCCTTGGTTTAATGCCTCATTTGAAGAACAGCATCTCCAACAATGCAGCACATCCTCAGTGCTGCCTTGAACGATATAAGATCCACGTGCCACTGTGGAGCTTGAACTCGCAACCTTTGTACTCAGAGGGGAGAGTCATACCAACTGAGCCAGGCTGACAAACCAGTAGAAATAACTTCAGGCCTCTAGAAACAATTGGCAATCAGCCAGTGGAGGTGAAAGTGCTTTTTTTGTTTTGTTTTGTAAGTTGTTTCTCTCTACATATACATCCGGACCATTCACAGCTGATCACCTCTGGGGCCTGGAAGGAAAACTGCATGTGGGCCTCTGACATTACTGCTTTGTAATTTTGCCTGTCCATTAAACCTCTTTTCTGCAATATTTATGTGCTCCCACTCAGCGGTTTCAAAATAGTGGGAAGAGGTGAGAAGGCACTGATCAGAGGGCTTCCATCTCTGACATTCAACTGGAGAAAGTTAGATTTCATCCAGGATTTGATGTATGACAGACAATCTTTCAGGACAGCAGTGATCCTGGAGTTGAGGGTGGTGGCAGAGAGGTAGAAGTGGGTGTCATCCGCATACATGTGGAAGCTAACCCCATGTCTACTGATGATATCACCGAGCGGGAACATGTAAATTTTATAAAGGAGAGGACAGAGCTCTGGGGAACACTGCTCTTGAAGGTATGAGGGCTGGAGGAGGAGCTGCTAATGCATACAAAGTGGAGACGATAGGAAAGATAAGATTGAAACCAGGCAAGGACAGAATCAGAACAGAGAGCTCTGGTCACAGATGGACAGACTGTCATGTGTAACTTTGACTAAGGCTGTCGCTGTATGGTGGGCAGCGCAGAAACCAGATTGGAGGGGTTCATACAGAGAGTGGCAGGAGAGGAAAGTGTCAAGCAACGATTCATTCCAGGTCCTTGGAAAGAAAAGGAAAGTTGGAGATGGAACGGAAGTTAGAAAACACAGATGGGTGAAGACAAAGTCTTTTGAGGTTGGGGGTGATGACAACAACAACAAAATGACATTTGTATATCGCCTTTCACATCGGGAGGACATCCCAAGGTGCTGGATAGTCAGTGTTTCGGACCCAAGCTGGACGTTGGGTTTGTGGAGGGTGGAGAGCAGGGGGGGAAGCTGGGTGATCAAAAGCATGTTTGAAGAGGAGAGTGTTGAGACGGGTCTTGAAGGAGGCAAGGGAGGGAGCGAGGTGGAGGGACTGCGGGATGGAGTTCCAGAGAGTAGGAGCAGTGTGGCAGAAGGCCCATCCGCCCATGATTATTTTTAAGGGGGTAGGAACAATGCCAGACAAAGAGCAGTTGAGGAAACAGAAACTTTCAGCATGGAAGGAGATTTTCTAGCCACTGCGTCTTTACCTATTTTACTAAATCACCACTTTTATTTGATTAATCTCACATTCCAGCTCTTTCCCCGAATCCCTTAATGTTTTTGAGTTGCATTTTGAGTTTCATTCAGGTACCCATCCAGATCCCTTTTGAACGATGCATTTGATGATTGTGGAGTCCTGTAGCTCAGTGGTTAGAGCACTCGCTTTGCAAGTGAGAGACCTGAGTTCAATTCCCGGCAGAGGGCGAAACCTTGGGCAAGTTCCCTTACTCCACACAGAGCCTAATAATAATCCCTCCAAAACAAAACAATAATAAATTGGTCATCTTTAATCTATGACTGTTTGTGGGACATTGCTGTGCGCAATTGGCTGCCGCGTTCGCCCACAAATATAGTCAATTCACTTTACAGTGTGTGTTCTGTGAAGCGCTTTGGGACGTCCTCCCGACGTGAAAAGCGCTATATCAAATGCAAGGATTATTATTATTATTATTATTATTATAACCTCATATACTACTACAGCCTCTATTGTGGTGATGAATTCCCAGCCCCAACAACAAAACAACAACTACCTGCATTTATAGAGGGCTCTACAACTTGCATTTATATAGCACCCTTCATACGGAGCAGAGTCTTGGAGTGCTTAAGGAGGGAAAGCACACTCTGAGTGAACAACTCTCTGAGTGAAGACATTTCTTCTAACCCCACCTAATTTTTTCATTAACAAATCTCAGACAATGCCCTTTGTCACCAATTCTATATTTTGATAGATTATGTCTTGATATTGGATGCAGGTATTAGGCAAGGGTGAGGCTAGCTTCCACCTTATCTTTCTTTCCTAACCTCTCTAATAAGGGTCTTGTCCCTTAATAGATCCTTTGACTTTGACTGGCTAATACTATAATAATGTTGATGATAAGTTATTTTTTGTAAGTGCTCAAATCTAGGCAAAGCAAGAAGATAGCACCAAAACCACAACATCAGAAAATGCAAGGGGACAAAGAAAGTGGAGTCTTACCGTAGCTGAACACAACTAACGCCAGCAGTTGGGGTAACTTTCTCAGTCTCTGCAGATATCCTTTGCTCTGGTAGCTTCTGTGAGATGCCTAAATGTAATAGAGAAGGGAAATCTTCAATCTAAATACAGATTTCCATACCTGGCGTTATTTTATTCGCTTCATCACATCACCGAATTGTCTCAAAGCCACTGGATTTATTGTAAAGTGTAGTCACTGTGTATTTGTTGATGTGTTTTCATCCTCAATCTTTTATCCCCCAAACCTTCACGACATTCACACAAGCAGGGATATGGCTGCCCAAGTTGATTACTTTGACCCAAGTGTCAATTAATAAAATAATAGTCCAAATTATTAACAATTATTATTACTAATATAATTATTAATAATAATCCTTACATTTGGTTATAAAGCCTTTAACATGAGAATGCCATCTTTGAGGATTTACAGGATTTACTACCAAGGGTAATGTTATTGTGGGCGAACACGGCAAGAAATTTGCACACAGCAATGTCCCACAAACAGCCATGAAGTGAATGACCAATATTCTGATAGATATTCACACCGCAGTGTGGGCAGTTCAGAATGTTGCCGAGTCTCTTTGTGTGGGAAGCTGGCCGAATCAATAAGATATAAACGCACCAAAACCTCAGCTGCCAGCGTCAATAGGCTTATCAATTGTATATGAGATAGCCCTGCAGAGACTGCCATTATCCAATGCACAGGTACATTAAATGCAAATATTATTATTACAGCTGTACTCATACATTGCAATTGACCGGTTATCTCAGTGACAATATTAAAAGCTTAATTTTGCCTATCATTCATACGTAAGTAAAACATCATAATAATTGTTGGTCAAGTAATAATAAGAACATAAGAATTGCTGGACGAAAGAAGGCCAAGGTCCATCCAGTTCGCCTTCCACCATTCTGCCAGCACAAACTATATACATGTCATGTCCCAAACTATATACTGTATCCCAAGATATTATTTCCTAAAAGGAATCTATCCAATTTGCTTTTGAAAGAATCAACACTTTCTGCTTCCACCGACTCCCTAGGAAGTCTGTTCCATACATTTCCTACTCGCTCACTGAAAAGTGATTATGCAGATGTCTTTTAAACTTATCCCCCTCTTTTCAAATAGTGTCATGGGATCTTTAATGTCCACCTCAACAGGCAGATGGGAACTCAGTTTAATGTCTCATTCGAACAACAGCACCTCTGACAATGACTACTGCATTGGAGCGTCAGCTTAGACTATGTGAGTTAAAGCACCAGACACAGAAATGAGAGTGCTACCGATGAGCCAAAATAAGATTAATACTAATAATCCTAGCATTTGATATAGTGCCTTTTATGTCCGTCTCACAGAGATTCACAAGCCTTTATACTGTAACCTTTATAACATGCAGTTATGCTATACCATGATGTTGTGAGCACTGCATTTGGGCTGTAATTCCGGTGCATATTCGTCTCCTAGAAAAGAAGGAAATCTAACATTCTTTCCTTTGCTTGCAAAAAGATACAGTAACTTCACTTTACAGTAAATCCTGTAAAGCGTGACGTGAAAGGCTCTATATCAAATCCGAGGATAATTTTTTAAATTTAGTAATAATAATCCTTGCATTTGATACCGTGTCTTATCACGTCTCAAAGCATTTCACAGAATATACTGTAAAAGGAATTGACTGCATATTTTTTGGGTGAAACGTAGCAGCCAATTACGCAAAGCAGTGTCCCACATACAGTCGTGCATTGAGTGACCAAATTATTATTTTTTGGAGGGAATTAGTAAACCTGGAATGTAAAGGTCGGGTCGTCTTTTGTCACTATTTAAAACGTTTAAGTAACTTCCTAACTTCCTGCAAAAGGCAGCAATCACCAGTGTTTTTAAATCTCTCTTAAGTCATCAGAAAAAAGGAATAATTTCACTAAATTATCTCACAAATTCCTATGGACTGCAATGAAGAATGAAAAAACGGGACTCACCATCCTGGATCTGCTCTCAACTTGAGTTTTACTCAACCTCTTGTGATCACTGTCGCAACTGCAATATTAATACTCAGTACACTGCATTTCCTGAATGTAGCAATAACCCATCCCTTTCCCCATTCTTTTTCTGTTCCATTAGCATTTGTTTGCAGTCTCTCCTGTATGTATTATCTACTGGGACCAAACTTCCTGCAGACTATCAATCAACAGTGTAAGCATGAAATATTGAATCATTCAATCTACAGCTGTTTGTGGGAAGTTGCTATGCACGATTGGCTACTGCGTTTCACCCACAAAATACGCAGTTGACACTCCAATGCAGTGCTGGGGTGGGGTGTTGCATTGTTGGAGGTGCTGTTTTTCAGATGAGACATTAAACCGAGGTCACGTCTGCCTATTCGGGTGAACGTTAAAGATCCCATGGTGATATTCAAAAAGAAAAGAAAGGGGAGTTTCTTTCCTGGTGTCCTAGCAAACAATCATCCAAATAAAAAATTGGCCGCTCACTCTAAGGCTGTTTGCGGGACTCTGCTGCGCATACGCATGAGTTCAACGTAGGGCTTGAACCCACAATTCTCTGAATCAGAGGCAAGAGTGCTACCAAATGAGCCAGGTTGACATACAAATGAGGTCCTGATGTGGGGGTGCCTATAACCTTCTTAATGCTAATAACACAGGTGTAAATTGTACAGAAGTTAAGATAATAATATAATAATAATAATCCTTGCATTTGATAGAGCGCTTTTCACGTCTTCTGGACGTCTCAAAGCGCTTCACAGAATATACTGTAAAGTGAATTGACAATATACTTGAGGGCAAAACGCGGCAGCCAATTACACACAGCAGTGTCCCATGAACAGTCATAGATTGAGTGACCTAATTATTATTGTTAAATAATAATAATAATGCTTGGTTCAGGTGTTTATTACACTGTAATTTTCCATGACATCTATCCAAAAGATTTTTACTAACAAGCTGACTTGCACAATTACAAAATTGCAGCAATATAACAAACTGCTAAGGCGTGAGCTTCCTACAAACTTTTCAGAATCGACGTTCAAGGATTCCTATTACTCTCTGGATAATTGACAGGAAGAACCGTGTTTACAATTATACCAACATATCTACAATGACAATAGAATGCTTGACAACTATATTTAGCTCGTCTTATCTATTCCAGTGCAGTTCTGAATTAATATTTTACATTCCATTTCCTGAAAACCTATAATGTGTTGGATAAATACATAGGTTGGATAAATAAATAAATAGGTTGGATGTCCAAGTGTCAACTTGGCTTAGTTGGTCACTCTCACCTCTGGGTTTAAGACCTATGTCAGAATTTGATCTCAAAATCCAGACTTACACACCAGCTCAGTTCTGCGGAAGCGCTGCATTGTCATTTAGATGAGACTTTGACCAAGGCCCCTCATTCATGCCTGTTCAGGTGGATATTAAAGATTTCATGATACTAGTCAAAAAGAGAAGGAAGTTTCTCTTGGTGTCCAGGCCAACAATCTTCCAGATAATTTTGCCCACAAAATATACAGTCAGTTCACTTTACACTATGTTCTGTGAAATGCTTGAACTTCTCGATGACATGATAAGGCCCTATATCAAATGCAAGGATCATTATTATTATTACTTATTATTATTATAAAACTGTGGTTAAAGCAAATAGGATTATTGGGTCTATGTCATGTTTGGATTTCTAGCATTTGGTGTCTGAAGCTCTCAAGTAGTAGATTGTTTCGAAATAGATTTGATATTTCTCAATATTGGGTTGGATATGATGACATTTCTCTTGCTACACAACTACATTTCCTCTGCAAACATGTTCTACAAAAACAAAATAAAATCTTATGTGCAATCTGTACAGGAAAAAACTTTAAGCTTGTGCTGTCCTCCATTGGAAAAGTTCAATACATCAGCCTTGCTTAATTGATAGCACCCTTTATTTTATAAATAATTAATAAGTAATCCTTGCATTTGATATAGCGCCTTATCACATTGTTGGGAAATCTCAAAGAAGTTCACATGATATATTGCAAAGTGGATTGACTATATTTTGTGAGCGAAATGCCAATTGCATTCAGCAATGTCCCATTAACAGTCATGGAGTGAGTGATCAGTTTTATATTAATATAAAAAAATGTGGTCACTCAATCTACGACTTTGTGGGACACTGCTTTGCGTTTCATCCACAAAAAAATAGATACAGCCAATTCACTTTGCAGTATATTCTGTGAAGTGCTTTGAGATGTCTCAAAGACGTGATAAGGCATTATATCAAATGCAAGGGTTATTATTATTTTTAGGGGATTGTTGACCAGGATATCAAGAGTAACTCCCTTCTCTTATCGAATAGTGCCGTGGGATCTTTAATAGCCACCTGAATAAGCAGATGGGACCTCGAAGGACTGCTTTCTGTGGGATGTGGCTGTGTGCAAGTTGCACAACGTTTATCTGCAATTATTTCTTTCCTTTCACTTTCAGATTAACAGTCCTTAGAATTACTCTCCCTTGACAACAACAACTTCCATTTATATATAGAGCCCCTCACACAGGGTAGTGTCCTAATATGCTTGACAGTGGCAGAGCTCAATGCTGAGGAGGAGGGAGATGACCGTAGGAAGATCTTCAGGCACAACCTGAAGATGGGGATGGGGATGGGAATAGGGATAACAAAGTGGAGGGATAGAAGAAGACTGTTCCAGAATTTCGGGGCATAGTAGCTGAAAATGCGGTCACCGTTGGTGGAACGAAGGGCACAAGGGACAAGCAGGATGCTGGAGCCAGTCAAGCGGAGGCAACAGGAAGTGGGTTAGGGAGTAAGCAGGTTGGAGAAGAAAGGACGTGCCAAGGCATGAACGGAATCTGTAGATGAGTGTGAGGATCTTGAAATCAACAATACCAGGAATCCTAATATGGCTCATTCGGCTTCCAGGTATTGTTGGGATGAGAGACAGGAGTTTGCTTTTATAAATAGAGCATTCACTTCTTTTATATGAATTAGAATAATGGAAAGAAAGCAAACATGAATGGATATAAATGACGGAGTGACATTTTTACAGCTGACGTGCATGTTTGATTCACGGGAATTGGCGGAAGTATTAATCATTGAAGAGATAAGCAGGTGTTTACATCCAGAAATGTTTTATTACCAGATAGCTCTCATCAACCTTCACACAATACTTTACAGGATGAGATAAAGAGAGTGCATCCCTCCAGGGAGAACTATTAAGTTCTGTAAATCACTTTGGGATGTCCACCCAGTATGAAATGTGCAATAATGTATCAAATGCAAGGATTATTAAATTCTTAAAAGCCATTGCCAATATTTGCCAAGCCCACAAAACACATAACCACTGCACTTTACAGTATATCCTATGAAGCACTTTGTCCCCCAGAGGTAAAAGGTGCTGCATGAAATGTAAAGATTTTTAATATTATATATTGCTTCATAATACAAATCAACTCGGGTCCTTAATTCTGTGCGCTTTACAAATGTAATTTTGTTGTTGTGTCCTGGCCAACAATCCCCAGATAAAACTAATCATTCACTTTGTGGCTCTGTGTGACATTGCAATGCGCAATTTGGCTGTTGTGTTTGTCTGCAAGTTCAGAGCGACTACGCCTTACAGTATAGCCTGTGAAGCATTTTGAGGTGTCTTATTGATATGATCTGGTGCTTCATCAAAACACCAAGATTACTGATAAACACAGGATGGCATTTATCAAATCAACTTTATCTGTGAACCCCACCTCTCCTCATCTTCTGCTTTTCCCACAAAGCTAGATTATTACTTAGATTGCAACATCTACAGCAGAAAGCAGCTGCTGTCAATCTCCATCCAGCCAGCAATCGCTGCAACACATCTCTGCAAAACTTGGCTACATTCCGTGACACCTCACTCTCTGCACTCTTAGCTTAATAAACACAAAACTCTCCACATTTAACCTGGAACTTTAAGCTTGCATTCTTTTTTATTTGTTTGGGTAAAACTTTTTATTTCATTCTTCTCTTGTGAAAATGCACTGCTGGGTTTCATCACAGAATCTTACAGCACAGACGGAGGCCATTCGGCCCATATGCCTGCGCCAGCTTTTTGAAAGAGCTATCCAACTAGTTCCACTTCCCCGCTCTTACCCCACAACCCTGCTATTTTTACTTTTTCAACTACATGTCCATTTCCCTTTTGAAATCTAATATTGAACATGCTTCTTCGCTGTTTCTGGCAGTGCATTCCGGATCGTAATAACTCACTTGGTGAAAACATGTCTCCTTATCTCCCCTCTGGTTCTTTGCCAATTATCTCCAACCTACTATCACCCTACCTACCTGCCCGTACCCTCGGTCTGCTCCACGTCCCCCGCCCCAATCGCCCTACCATCGGTGGCCGGGCCTTCAGCCTCTCAGCCCCTGGGCTCTGGAACTCTATCCCCCAGTGCCTTCGCCTTGCTTCCTCCCTCTCCTCCTTCAAGGCCGGTCTCAAAACCTTTCTCTTTGACCGAGCCTTCAGCTCCCCTCTCGACTCTTACCCCTCCTCGTTCCCTCCCTTCACCCTGACCATTTCCCCCCTCCTCGCTCCCTCCCTTCCCTCCCCTCACCCTGACCATTTCCCCCCTGCTCGGGTCCTGACCCAACTGTGCAGCGCCTTGGGACGTCCTCCTGACGTGAAAGGCGCTTTATAAATGGAATCTTGTTGTTGTTGTTGTATCGTAAATCTGTGTACTATGGTTACTGACCCACGTGCCAGAGAAAACAGTTTCTCCCAACTTACTCTATCAAAACCCTCATAATTTTGAACACCTCATTCTTCTGATGAGACACTAACCGAGGTCCCGTCTTCCTGTACCTTTAATTGGACATTAAAGATCCCATGGCACTATTCGAAAATAGAAGGAAGTTTCTCACAGTGCCCTAGTCAACAATCGCCCAAATAAAATTGGTACATTTACTTCAAGCTGATTGCAGGACATTTGCTGTGTGCTAATTGGCTGCTGCGTTCGCCTACAAAGTACATAGTCACTACACTTTAGAGCATATTCTTGTGTTGCAGTATAGCAGTGTATCAAATGTAAAGATTATTAATATTAGTATTGTAAAAATTCAATAGAACTTCCTCTAAATTAACAGGTAAATCTTCTCCGCGCCTCTTATTGAGTCTTATTCAATCCGACAAAAAAATAAATTAGTTTTAGCTCCAAATCTGGTAATGTTTTGGACATTGGTGACTAAGCGGACGAGTGCACCTGATCAAATAGTATCTATTTGATTGGCAATTGGGTGTCGCAAAATACATAGTCCATCTACTTTGCAACATATCCTTTGAATCGCTTTGAGATACAAATAAGATAAGAATCATTTCTGTAGAGTCTTGGCATGGGTCTGCTTCCTTCTGAGAACTAATTGCTTGACTATGACATATTCTTTCACTTTCAGTCGAATAGCTTGGTTCCACTCAGAGTCAGAAGTTTTTTGTGGGGTCATGTCCCAGGCCAAACATGTGAACTCACTGTGGTGGACGTAATACTTTTGAGTTTTCCTTCCAGAAAAATAAAAGCTACAGACTTTTTCACAGTCTCAAAGCTCTCGACACTGCTGGCTGGGCACCCGAGCTGGGGTTGGGAGCCAAGGAAGGTGGGTTGGGGAAGGAAAAAGTTATTAATAATAATAATACTTGCATTTGATATAGTATCTTATCACCTCTTTGAGACATCTCAAAGCGCTTCACAGATCGACGGTGTATTTTGTGGAAGAAATGCAGGAGCCAATTGCACATGGTAGTGTATTGAGTTACCAAATTTATTTATTTTTTCTTAATTTTTAAAGGGATTATTTACCCCACAAAAGCGATCCAACAGCTGACTAAAAACTGGGTTCCTACTTACTGCTAGGTAAACAAAGGCGTGTGGAGTAAGAAAACTTGCCTAAGGTTTCATCCCACCCGGGAAGATGACTGAAAGCGCGATCATAAAGTTAGGTCTTGACGAAAAAGGGGAGGGAGGGAACGAATTGGAGGGCCTCTGAGAGTGGAAGTCCAGGGAGCGGGGCAAAATAGCCAGATAAGTTTGATACCCCTGAGGATGACTCTAAAGATGCCACGCGCTATTTGAAAAGAGAAGGGAGTCTCTCTTTCCTGGTGTCGTGGGCAACTATCCTCGGGGCGAAATTGGTTATTCGCTTTGTGGCTGGTTTGTGAGATTTTGCTGTGTGCAAATTGCCTGCCGCATTCGACTATAATTTACACAGTCACCGCAAGTTGCAGGTTTGTGAAGTGCTTTGAGATGTTCCTGACATTATAGGTACTATAATAAACCTTGCATTTGATACAGCACCTTACCATGTCTTAACATGCTTCACAGAATATATTGTAAAGTGAATTCACTGTAAAGTATTTTGTGGGGGAAACAAATTTATTACAACAAATGCAGACTATTATAAACTTTGCACCATCCAGTCTGCCTTAAATGTTCTCCTTTTCTCAATTAGCTTTTGTATGTACTGTGGCCTGTTAATTAAAGCGCCGTGCGTCAAACATTGGATGCTAGGGAGACTCATTTCACAAAAGACCACAGGTCATCTGTCCGACTTATTAAAGCGTCCTTCACCACTAAATTACACTGTGTCCATCAAACAATCCACCTCATTTTTGTGGCCAAGATACTTGGGAATGTTTCCCTCAAATACCAGTCATGCCTGCTGCACAGATATTGCCACACAGTGGTCAAAGGTGATGAGGGAAACACTGAATGGAACATTTTGTGCCATTCTGGCTCAGTGGTAGCATTCTAGCCTCTGAGTCAGAAGGTTGTGGGTTCAAGCTCTATGTCAGGAATTGGAACTCATATAGTCTAAGATGACACTCCGATATAGCGCTGGGGGGGGTGGGGTGCTGCATTGTCGAAGATGTCATCCTTCAGATGTCCCGTCTGCTTGTTCAGGTGGATGTTAACAATCCATGGCACAATTCAAAAAGAGAAGGAAGATTCTCTCTGTGTCCTGGCCAACAATCCCCCAAATAAAATGGCTGTTTGCTATGCACAAATTGGCTTCTACATTTGTTCATGAAACACACAGTGACCACACTTTATAGTATAACTTGCTAGTTAACAAGTAATTATAATCCCTCCAAAACAAAACAATAATAAATTGATCATTTTCAATCCACGACTGTTTGTGGGACACTGCTGTGCGCAATTGGCTGCCGCGTTTCACCCACAAATATACGGTCAATTCACTTTAGTCTATTCTGTGAAGCGCTTTGAGACGTCTAGAAGTCATGAAAAGCGCTATATCAACTGCAAGGATTATTATTATTACTATTATTATATCCCGTGAAGCTCTTTTGGGAGTAAAGATTATTAGTTTCCCATTCCAGCATCTTGAGCCAGTGACTTTAATTAACAACAACAGGAAGGGAGGCTGTTTTCTTTCAAACCAAAGGAAAACACTCATCTTAATCAATAGTGGCTCTTGGCATCTTACCAGATCTGGAAGGATGAGTAGAGGTATGCAGCAGAGCCCGAAAGATAAATAACAAGGGTTGGTTTTCATTTGGTCGGTGGGCAAGCTCTCAGCTGTTGGAATCTGTCGTGCTGTAGAAATGATGGAGAGAAACTCCAGGAGCTTGTCTCACCCCTTAAGGGTTTCACAAAGGAAAAGCAAAAGTTCGTTGGTCAAGGAAGGCAATGCACGGAACAGGGGGTTGAGACCCAGGAGAGGACGGAGTCTCAGGGCAAAGGAGGGGAAGACTGTGCGGGAGGAAAGAAAGGTGATGCAGAAGCCTCAGGGTAACGCAGACAGCCAGGCTAAGAACTTGCTCGGAGCCGCTGAGCCCGTGACAAGGTCCACTGTGGTGGACGTGGATCATGTGCTCAGCTCGGACGACGAACAAGCAGCTCTTATGGAAATCGAGACACATGAGGAAGGTAAGAACAAGCGTGTGGGTGTGGGGAATTACATACATTTTTACTTTATAATAATAATATAATAATCCTTGCATTTGATATAGCGCCTTATTGTGTCTTCAAGACGTTTCAAATCGCTTCACTATCGCACTATAACAGTCCAATAGTCCGATGCGCTATATAATAATTATAATAATCCTTGCATTTGATGCAGCATGTTATCAGACATCTCCAATTACTTCACAGAATATACTGTAAAGTAAATTAACTGTAGATTTTATTGGTGAACCACGGCAGCCAATTGTGAACAGCAGTGTCCCACAAACAGTCATGGATTGAGTGATCGCTTCACAGAATATACTATAAAGTGAATTGACTGTGTATTTTTTGAAAGGATTATTACCCCCAGAAATCAATTCGCCAATTGACTAGCAATTGGGTTGCTACTTACAATAGGTAAACATAAGCGTGTGGAGTAAGGAAACTTGCCTAAGGTTTCACACCACCTGGGAATCAAACCTGTGCCTTCTCATTGCGTGGCGAGTACTCTAACCAATATGCTATTTAATCAGGTTTCAAGCAAAGAAGCCCAGGCATCTGTGAGTGGCTCCTGATGCTCCTCTGTGTGCTGCTGCTCCTTGTCTCATTCCCGGTCTCTATCTGGTTCTGCATTAAGGTAAGCATCTTGTTTGCAAAGGGATGGGGGCATCATGTCTAGGAACGCTGGTAGAGTGGAGGGGCCAAGAGTAGTGCAACAGGCCCAAGTTTGTGGAATAGTGGAGGGTGGTGGGGTGAGGAGGGGGTGATATTACTAGACAGGAGCTAGAATGGGGCTGGAGGAGGTTGCAGAATTTTTTTTTGATGAGCGAGGTTGCTCCCCACCCCTCCAGAAAGCTGAATTAAACCAAATCAAGTTCCTCAAACTGAAACTTGGGTTGGGTTGCCCACCCCACTGCAGGCAACACATCTCCCCACCCAAATCCGAGACCCAAATTGTCAAAGAACGACGCAGACCTGATTCTTTGCATCACGACCACTCGAGCAATTTGATTGTCTGCATGATCCTGCTTATTGAGAGCACTGTCTGGCAAGCTTTCCCACTGCTTGTCCAGCTAGGATTATCCTATCCGCCAGGGCTAGGGCTTCCAAGGTTAACAGGAGCTGAGACAGAAGACTCCCTGCTCCCAGTGACTGGTCTGCTCTTCCAGGTCCTGGGAATCGACAAACACATCTGGCAACAGTATCCACCAGAGTAACAATTGTTCTCTCTCTGTTGTGGTGTAGATAGTCCAGGAATATGAGCGTGCTGTGATATTCAGACTGGGTCGCCTGCTGCCAGGGAGAGCCAGAGGACCAGGTACATCACTGTGCATTCAGATCACTGTAGATAATTATAATAATCATAATAATAATCCTTGCATTTGATATGGCGCCTTTCATGTCGTAGCTCTTCACAGGATATCCTGTAAAGTGGATTGACTGTGTATTTTGTGAGCAAAATGTGGCAATCAGTTGCACACAGCAGAGTTCCACAAACAGCCATGGAGCGCGCGAGCAATTTTATTAGTTTTGTTGTCTAGGACCATGGCAGAAACTCCCCTCCCTTTTCAAATAGTGCCATGGGATCTTTAACATCCACCTGAACAGGCAGATGCAACCTTAGTTTAACATCTCATCCGAAGGATAGCAACACCAACAATGCAACACCCCCTCTAGCATTGCAAGCCGAGCTCGCAATCCAAAACGCTACAGAACTATTAATTCAATTTAATTTACGCTATGGGACTCCATTACGCTACAGGACTCCTTATGTTTCACTTTAGATCTGGTTCTACTTTCTGAATTATAAGAACCTCATATGGACACATTCAAGTAATAATACTGCTGATAACCTTTGCAACTGATGTAACTTTGAGAAATGCTTCACAGCTAAAATATATGCAAGTATAAGGACTGTATTTACAGGAAGGCATTCCAGTCAATATCCCATAATCAGCATGAATTGAATAACCAATTTATCTGGTGGATTGTTGGCCAGGACCAACATACTATGATAAAGTTCTCCCCTTTTTCCAGACTTTCATCCCTTGACTCTTGGGATCAGTTGTCTTATTTTTCTCTGCACTTCTTCTGACACTATATTTTTTATGTATTACCTTTGAGGAATTTGGAAGTGTGGACTGAAGAGAGGACACATAAGAACAGTGAATTCTTTTTTGAAAAAAACGCTTGAAAGCTTTTTTGAATTTAATTCTCATTCCAGGTCTTTTCTTCCTCTTGCCATGTCTGGACACTTACCGCAAGGTGGACCTTCGTGTCAAGACCTTTGAAATCCCATTTCATGAAGTAAGTGACAGCTTAGAGGCAGGAGGAAGGTTTATTTGGCCCTTTGAACCTGTTCTACTATCTTATCAAGTCCTGGAAGATTTTTTAATCATTGGCATTGTCTAATGGGCTAGTTAACTGGTGGTACTTTCTGCAGCTGAGTTGCCATGAGTGGTTTATTTCCGATTACATTCGATGGAATGATGCAGGATGGAAACAATACAATCTGCCCTTATACAGTGCCTTTCATATTGGGAGATGTCCCAAAGAGCTTGACAATTGTGGTTGGGTGGGGGAGGGGTAGTGTTGGCTGACAGAAGGAGACAGACCATTTGGCCCAACTCGCCCATGCTGGGATTCTTAACGAGAGAAATCCCTTTAAGAAACATTGCAAAACTGAACCCTTCTGCAGGACAATGAATGGAAGTGGTTTCTGGGCTGTTGGTGTTTAAATTCTTGGTCACTAATGTGAAATTGTCCCGGTAACTCAGTGCTGATCTTTATTTTACAGGTGGTCTCCAAAGACATGGTGACCGCAGAGGTGAATGCTATCTGCTATTATCGGACGGAGAATGCCTCACTCTCGCTCACGAGCGTGGTCAACCCCTCTAGTGCTGTCTCACTGCTGACACAAACCAACATTAAACGAATCTTGGCACATTGGAAATTCAGTGAAATTCTCCTTCAAAGGAGACATATTGGTGATGAGATTAAGGTGGGAACCATAAAAATGTTTGAACTCCAGATGTAGGAGTTACATGGTTTGCATTGTACCATTCCACGAGCACTTCCAAAGATCCTCCTTCAAATGAAAGAGCAGATAGCTGAGAAGACAGATAGCTGTTAAATGATCAATTGAGGCACTTTAACAGATCCAAATTTTATTAGGGTCAAAATTGGTGATAGTTATCATATCGGCCAAAAACTCAACTCAAAAGAAGTCAATATCCTTTATTTGTACATGACCTAAAATCCTTTGGGCATGTTGCAATTTCTGCCTCCTCCTGATATGCCTAATCCCATGTTTTTTCTGTAGGTGGCATTGGATGCAACAACCTGTCACTGGGGAATTAAGGTGGAACAGGCTGAAATGTAAGTAACATCCAGTGCAATTAAGAAGGGGTTTTACTACTTGGAACCCTTAAAGAGGCAGGGGGAAATCTTACCACAGAAACATTTCACAAATACTTCAATGTGTCAATTGAACTGATATTTGTAACTAAAGGTAGCCCAGTAGTAGTCCTGCAATAACTTTTAATTCATTTACTAAATGTACACATTTTTGTTCATAGTGATGCTGCTTTTGACGTTAAAAACATCTTGTTTATCAATCCCTTACTGATAACAGTGATAATTGCCATCCAATTCTTGATCTTGGGCATCAAGAGGGCTTTGAATCAAGAAGAAGAATGCTGCATTTGATATTGCACCTTGAATCGTAGAAAAATCGCAAAACACATCAAACGATTTTACTGCAGTATAGTGACTGTGCATTTGTAAGCAAACACAGCAGGCAATATTGCCTCTGAGGCTAAGAAAGGTGTAGAAGCCTGGATTTAAGATTATTTGAATGGTTGATAAAGTCAGGCTTCTGATGAATATGTATCTCTGGTTACAGCAAGGATATCCGTCTACCAGCGGAACTCCAGCACTCACTAGCAGTGGAAGCAGAGGCAAATAGACAAGCCAAAGTCAAGGTATGGGAGCCAAACCATCTGCAAAAGCTCCACAGCCAAGCCAATAGCATGAAGGCAACTCATCAGATTGTCCTTTTCAATCTATGAACAGAGATAGATACAGTAGAACATTTTTAAACCAGAAATTGAAGCTTGGGTGCATTTTACCAAATTGCCACCTAATTCTAAAGGCTGCAATGGAAGTTACCTACATACTGGCTGGTTCCTAGTCATTGTTTCTCAGTCAGCTTCTTGTCCTGGATATAGTACAGACTCCTTTTGATTAGACAAATAGAACACGTAACATCCACCAGAACAACAGATACCTTGGTTCTGATTGTCAGCCTAGATACAAAAGTGTAAGAGTTAAGGACTTTTACATTGGAAATAAAATTCATTTGTGCGAATCTAACTTTGCCATCTTTTCCAATAAATCTCAGGTGATCGCAGCAGAAGGAGAGAAGCAGGCCTCAGAAGCACTGAAGACCGCGGCAGACATTCTGTCTGTATCTCCAGCTGCTGTTCAGCTCCGTTACCTTCACACACTTCACAACCTCTCCACTGAAAAATCACCCACCGTCATCTTGCCACTGCCCTTTGATCTCTTTAACATCTTGTCCTCCTCTCCCCATAAACCTTTAGCGGCCAGTGGTGCAGCAGCAGATGTACAGAGACCTGCAGAGCCTCAGAACAAAGAAACAAAAACCGACTCTCAAATGTTGTAGCATCTGGACCAAAGCAGTACCCGATAAGACAAAAGCTATGATAATAATATTCCTTAATTTTGTATCGACCCTTATCACGTCAAGAAGGACATCTCAAAGCGCTTCACAGCAATTACTGTGTAGTGGAGTGATTGCGGATTTGTAGGGAAATGCAGCAGCACAATTGCGCACAGCAATGTACCAGAAACAGCCATGGAGTGAATGACCAATTTTATTTGGGGGATTGTTGGCCAGGACACCAGTATAAATCCTTTTCTTTTTGAATCGTGCTACGTCTACCTGAACAGTTTAGTCTCATTCAAAGGTTGGCACCTCCATCAATGCAGCACACTCTCAGCACAACATTGGATTGTCAATTTAAGACTATGCGAGTTCAGCTCCTGACGTGGGATTTGAAACCATAACCTTCTGACTCAGAGACCACACCTTTCCTTGCAGTAAGAGCCTATGATACAATTTTGCAACAGGCTTTCCGTAGGTTAAGACACACATCTGGTTACTGGCAGTCTTTACTATTTGCAACTCCAAGTCTTTACTATTTGTAACTACATTGTGAGTAGTGCATTTTCAACCCCAATGAAAACCTCCAAAGAAACTTAAATCCTTAAATGCACAGGTGGCAGGAAAAAAATTACTTACTTTGAAAGGTTTTTTTAAAAATTATTTTGGAGTGATGAGTGCCAACTAGCTTCAATGCTTCCTCCCTGATCATGCCAAGCTGTTAGCACAGATACCCACTTCTGACACGCATCTTCATTTGAAACATTGAACTCAGGAAGTCTGGTGTTATGTTGCAAAGGCTTTCAAACAATGCAAACAAGTCAAAGACTCTTTATTGCTAAAGACACAGTATGAAGTCAAGTGACAGCTATGGTTTTTTCAAAGTCTTGAGTACTTGTTTAGCAGGTTTGGTAGTCTTAGATTTTGAACGACTCATCTTTACGCTTGACTTTAATTGCTTAGAGCTCTCCGCTGTGGGCACCTCAACACCTAGAAGAAAAGGGAAATAAACTTGATGTCAAACATATTGTCAGAATATTGGTCGAAAGGCAAGATTTCCAACTGCCCATGCATCAAGTGTGACAAAACATTGGATAAACCTGTTTCCTGTGAAGCTTAAAATGCATGCTTGGAAACCCAAGCTTTTGAAGGCCACATTAACAAGGTAAACAAATAAAATGTAGAGAGTAGCCATGTTGTAATAAAGGTTTGTTGTGCACTGAAAGTACAAATACTGAATTCTTTCTTATAATGTATTGAAATAATGATTTGTTGCTTCGCATGAAAGTGGATATGAAAAAGGTCTCTGCAATCGTTGAATTATTATAACTTTTATTGTTTGGTAGAGGGTATATATTTAGGTTACCTTACTTCTGCAGAAAAGAAAACTGGGATATCGATGATGTGTTATCAGGATCAAATGGGTCATTGGAAGTTCATTGATTTTAGAAGTTAACGATTGCAATGTAGAATTCAAGTTGTCAGGACGGGATATATAGCTTAGATTCATTAGGAGTTCTTTTACCCTAATTTGTTGACAACAACAATACAACTTACTTTCATTGAGAGCACTTCACATGGGGTAGTGCCTCAAATCAAACATAGATCAAACATCAAAATGCATCAAAGGCTCAATTCCACTTTGTCTTTAGCCTCTAACTACATTCATCCTAAAGTCGAAGATTACACAAAATTGTGTAATTTTTAAAAAATATTTCAGTTGGGAGAACCAGTTTTCTGCTATTCTGAGCAATCTTACATTTTAATATAAAAATGTAACTGACCAAGTGGAATTTCAACCTCTGCAGTAGCCCACCATCCTTCCAAATGAGACCCTTTTTAATTTTGTGCTAAGTTAGTGAATATTGATGAGGTCTTCATTCCTATTGTTAACATGTTTGTAACCTGTAGTGACACATCTCACATCACCCTCAAAGGACATCGTTTAGCAATACGTCTCCTTCCCCTGAGCATTTGGACATTTCCTCTTCATCTAGACTCCATTACCTGCATCTGTTGGTTTCAACTTCTTCCTTCGCTTATTCAGTCTAGGTTTTGTGTTCTGTTCGTGTGTCTCTAAGATCCCCACCCAAAGACGATTCAACCTCCTTCGCTATAGCTTTTTACTTGTAACTATATCCCATTGTCTGTGTCCCTTGGTTTCAATTTCTTCCTTTGCTTATTCAGCCTAGGTTTCACTGTTCCTGCTTGTAATTTTTCTAACTTCTCAAGTTCCTTATCTCCTGATAGATTTTCCTGATAGAACCTGCCTTCCCTCTCTTGTCCATCATCCAGAACTTGCAATAATTTGCTCTAATTAACTGGCAACAACACAGGCACACTTCATGGTTCCCTTGTGGCTTTGCATTCATCTCAGTGCTGCCACCAGTATGACATCTGCTGCACACATTACTATTTCTTAAACGCTTCGTATTCTAGCAACAATTCCTCCAAGCGGAAATCTTTTCCTCAAGGAGTGGGATTGTTTCTGTTTGGAAAAGCAACCTCTGTTCTTTCTGAAATTTCCCATGCAAAATATTTCACATTCAGGATTTCTCCGGAGTCTCATTTCAAACATCCGAATTCCCTTCAAATGGTGGACGTCACCACACAAACTAGGAGTTCACAGAACTGAAGAAAACTACCACATTTATTTTAGTAGACAAGAAACATAGTAAAATGCAAAATCAACTTTAGCAGGTGCAATATTTTGTAGATTAGGTTTGTTATTGGTCTGAACAACTGAATGCTTATATTGAAATTATTCTGGTAATGTGAATTTGTTATTGTTGAAGCATTCAAATTGCATTGGGAGCTCATACAATTTGCTATAAAATAAAGGATAGTAAACTGGTTAAAAGGTTGTCTTCCCAGAGGTCCTACCTATCAGGGGTGCACGATATACAAGTGCAGCATATCAGGATTAATTGTGAACAAGCAATCTTGCAAAGGAGATTTTTGTATGAAAATGATATTATGTTGAATGCTTGGTGGCAAAGTTGTTGTATTTATTTACCCTGTCATTTATCTTTATCTGCTTTGTCAGCACAATGATGTTGCCATTACATTACACAAAACTACTATGATAATTCGAGGTGGCGGCTTCTTGACCATTATAATAATAATAATAAATAATAATCCTTGCATTTGATATAGCGCTTTTCACGTCGGGAGGACGTCCCAAAGCGCTTCACAGAACACACTGTAAAGTGAATTGACTGTATATTTGTGGGCGAACGATTTGTGGGCGATTATGATCTATGTGCTCTACTCCCAGGTGGACAGGGAATTATTTTATCAGGTTTTATATGATTTTTAATCCCAGAGAACAAATCTAAAATCAATATTCATAAAACAGCATTGTCTGAGAGGTCACTAGGAAATTTCGATCATAGTTTTGATGCAAGAATGGAAATAGCATGAAGCAAAAAGAGATTTTGACTGTTTAAGATTTGGAGCAAATTGATCTCACCCCAAGTCGCTACTTGAGTCACAATTTCAAGTGGAAGAAAGGAGATTCCTCAAGAAAGACACCAACAGTGTACTAAAGGATGCATGGACTGAAGACTATATGTTTTAGAAGGGTAAAATGACTTTCCACTTGAGTCAATGGTGATCAAAGATAGCAATCCTCCGCTCTTCAGTTACTGTACCAAAATTCTCAACAAGAGGTAAAGCATATTTCTGGTTAGTTAACTGGAAATGTTATATAACTATTTGTATTGGTTATCTCTTCTTTAGCTTGCAGTGATTGAGTTACAACTGTGAATCCATAAGTGTGAACATCAGAGTGCGTCTACAGCACCAATCCGCTCTCCAATGACGTCTACCTCGACGCCCACTAAAGGCACAAAAGTGAAAGCAAGTGAATTAATCACTTAGAGACATGGGTAAATTTTAAAGTTGATAAATGCACGGCAATCAATACTGGAACAAGACAGATTAAGCAGATAGAGCAGGGTTCAGAATAGGGAAGAATGAACAGGCTTGATCAAAGAAATAACGTTTTCTCATTCCATGCTTTCTTACATTCCTGCTGAAAATTGATGACAGTGGCAAAATTAACACTAGGGAGAAGGCATTTGAACATCACTAATAGGGATGTTTATGGGGAATGTAGATTTGCTCGGAAGGTATTAGGGATGAAAGGATATAATTAAGATGAAAAGCTTTAAAAAGCTGGGTCTATATTCACTGGATTAGAAAGGGAAAGAGGTGAAACAATTTAAATATTCACAATTTTAAAATGGTTTGAGAGGGTAAATGTACCAGTTTATTTTTTTTACTAATTGGCGATCAGCAACAAAAGGAACACAAACTCAAGATTATGACCAGAACCACGAAGACGATATAGCCAAAGCAGTACTAATTACTAACGTGAGACTCATTATTGAAGCTGAGTGATTGAAGATATTAAAAAAGTTTGTGGAAAGGGAGGGGAATGTGATTAGAGCAGATATGTGAGGTCGCTGGCATTGTACAGCATGGTATAGCACAGTCGACCAAACGATAGTTAAGAAAGCAACTGCAATGTCTGTGATTGTAAATGCACTCACTCAGCTCAGAAGTCGGCGATGGCGTTTCAGCTTTGCTTTCTATCTCTACTGTCATATCCTTTATTTGTTCCAAAGCGGATCGCAGCTGCTCATCCAGACCAAGCATGCCCTGCTCTGCAAGCTGTGCGCGCTTCTCCGCTTCCCTGCCAAAGAATGCCAAACTAAATTGCTCATGAGATAAAACTTGATGACATAGATTGTTACTAAAGAGGCTTTCTGTTCATTGAGAAAGCTGACCAAGCACTCAGGATCTTTATAGTAAGCATAAAGGATCGTTCCAAATCTTGAATATACATCTGTAAGTTCATGTGGCTACGAGACTAGGAGGGAGGGAAATAATTGCTGTACTCACAGAAGTTGTCCCTGCAGGATTTCCACAACAGCCAGTGACTGGAATATGTGTTTTGATTTGGAATTTTCAGGTCTGACAACCATGGTTCCACCCTGTTGCCAAACAACTGTATTAGGTGAATAATTGATACAGGAAGTATCCAGAAGTCTGCAGCTCATGTTCTGCACTAGGCTCAGCGAGCCTATCACGTCATCTTCAGCCATCTCCACTGGATCAAGTTCAAAAATCCTTGTCTTAACCTTTAAATCACTCTAATGTCTTGCGCCATCCTACCTCTGTCACCATCTCAAACCCTACCAACCCACTCCTTTGGTCCTACCCCTAGCTTGGGTGAAAGCCCTGGACTGTTCAGCACCTTGGGAAGTCCTCCTATTGTGAAAGGCGTGATATAAATGTAAATTTGTATTGTAAGTGCAATGTTCTCCACTGGAGCGTAGAATCTCATATCTGCAATGCTTTCTTGTTCTGAATAACTTCTCCAATTTGGTGAACAGTGTGACTTGTGTTATATTAACATATGCTGAATATATTGGAATACCAGTTTTCCCCAATCATTTGGTTAGTGGAGCTGGGATATAATAAATAATAATATTTCATATTATTATAATAATATTAAATTAATTAATAATAATATTAGGATCTCACCAACTGGCAATCCAATAGCCTGATCTGCAAGTTCAATGTCTGTCAGGCATCTGAGTGCAAATATGATAG
The DNA here is from genome assembly GCF_018977255.1 of Callorhinchus milii. Lineage (NCBI taxonomy): Eukaryota > Metazoa > Chordata > Chondrichthyes > Chimaeriformes > Callorhinchidae > Callorhinchus > Callorhinchus milii. The sequence continues at coordinate 8,261,619 of NW_024704746.1, read as the reverse complement.
CGAGTTGGGGAAGCTCAATTGCTCCCTCTGACTCACCAATTCTGAAAGCAATGACTGATATTGAGATAATGGATCCAATGAAGGTAATAATCATGTCTTCTAGACGTCTCAAAGCACTTCACAGAATATACTGTAAAGTGGATTGTCTGTATATTTGCGAGCAAAACGCTGTAGCCAATTGCACATAGCAGTGTCCCACACACAGTCGTGGACTGAGTGACCAAATTATTTTTTTAAAGGGATTATTGTCCCCAGAAAAGCGATCTGCCAATCGACTAACAACCAGGTTCCTACTTACTGCTAGGTAAACAGAGGCATGTGGAGTAAGGAAACTTGCTCAACATTACACCCTGACAGGAATCAAACCCAGGTCTCTCACTTGCGAGGTGTGTGCTCTAACCACTGAGCTACAGGACTCCACTTAAGGTAACACATTAAGCTGCTGCTCTTTGTACATGTTGGAGAGTTTTGATGAGCTGGTTGACTCTGGGTGTATCACAGCTGAGCCCGTTTAAGGAGCAATGGTCCCGAAGTGGGATTTCTAGTCAACTGACCCTCCCTCTCTCACAATGCTAAAGCTAACTGCCCCATGTCAGATCAGATCTCCAAGGTTCTTAGTTTGTAAAGCTTTCTTCTATATTACACATTTACCCATTGAGGTTTTGATCACCATGCCTGTAATGCCTTGTATTTGCCGTCTGTGACATGAATAATGATGGTCAGTCATATTCTTACCTGTACAACAGGCACCAGAACATCAGTCAGATCCTTTGCATGGATGTTATCATCAAGACCTATGTACCTCACAGTGTCCACGGAGGGCTGAAAAGATCCCGAAGCTGCTTCAGTAGAGTGGCCAGCATCCTATATAGAAGCAATACTTCAGCAATTCCCTTGACAATGTTCAGACCATAATACAATCCCATAATGTCCACCACTATTTCATCTCTGGTCTTCAGTAGACCTGGTGTGTAATGGCGTGTCCAGCTAAGCAATACTGCTTTAGACTCTGTCTCCTCTGCTACCCCATGAGAGTGGATTATTGTGCAACTGTTCTTTGCCTATTTTATGCCAAACTCTTCATTCAGGGCTTTGGCTAGCAGGATTTAGAACATGTCTGCACTTCTATGTTGCTTTGGGTTACCAAAGGTTTGCAATGACATTACTAGTCATGCCTCATTCAAACGGAGCTCTCATTTTATTAACCTTAAAAGAGTGAAAGGCTGAGAGTTAACAGTATTGCCCATGAATCCAACTCAGATCATCTGATCTACTGTAGCCCTGTGATGTACCATGTGCCAGACTAGTGGTGGAAGCTCTATCCTACAGATTTATAATAATTTAAATAACAAATAACACAGTTGTTTCCCCCAATTGACTCTGAAGAAATTCATTATAAAGACGCAGTTGAAATTTTGTGTAGGAGATGTGGGATTAAAAAGCAATGTGTGGTGCAGCCCAGCTACTGAAACCACTTTGAGCACTTTCCTTCATCGTGATATAATAATAATAATCCTTGCATTTGATATAGTGCTTTTCACGTCTTCTAGACGTCTCAAAGCGCTTCACAGAATGTTGTAAAGTGAATTGATTTTATTATTTATTATTATTTTTATGAATTGATATCAACTCATCCTCCCTGCAGTGCAAATACACAGAATCCAAATTGATTCAATATCTTTGAAACATGACCCTTCAAAAGTCTTTTTTCAATCTTATTAACACTCTTTAAAACATATAAGATTACTTAGCAGAGCTGGGAGTGGGTGCAGAGAGCTCTCCTCAGCCTTAGTAAGTTTTTTTTGAGCAGAATGTAAAATACCCACCATGCATCGCCGAATCTCTTCACTGCTGAAAACAAGCTTGTATTCCAGCCGTATAAACTTGGAATAAAAGATACACTCTAAGAAATGGATTTCTAGCTCTACCGTACCTCTACAATCTCAGAAATCTGAGTCTGAAGAACATCAGCAGTCTCAACTAACATCTCAGTTAGCTGATTGGATTCCTTCTCCGATAACTCTGATAAAAATTGCTCAAGGTTTGGATCCTGCAATGATGAGGAGAAATCATGGTGACTGAAACAAATCTGCAACAGTAAATTCATGATACAATTGACCACGAATTGATCACCAAGTCCCACTAGTCTCAGCCCTTGGAAAAACAAGTCTTGGAAAAACAATAATCTAGGAAGCCTTACTGTTTGGACAGAGCAGCAAAATATACTTTGCCAAGATTCTCTGACATCAGACACTACATCTGTCATTTGGTTTCAAAATTTGAAGTAGTTGGACCACAACTTATTTTGGCTTCGCATTTAATTTAATTACAATGGACTATTACGACTGTTGTGGTTGAAGGTTTTTTAAATTATTTATCTTAACATTAAGCCTTTTCCTAATCTCCCGCCAAGTTTTTCTGCTGAATAAAATAACACACAATCTTATTTCCTTACAGGATGACTTCTTGGCATGTCAAATAGGATGGGGGCGGATTAAAGAGTAAAAGAGAGAAGTGCGCATCATACCTTAAATGGTATGCTTGACAGTTTGACAGAAATAATAAGGGCCCCCTTATTCACGTATTCACTGATAAGACAGTGAACATTGTCTTCAGTGTCATTTCCAGGCAATTTCAATTCAACACATCCAAAAGGTTAAGAGGTTAATCCTCTTTTGTATTATATAATAATTACTAGCTGTACCAGTTGCAGCTGCGCTTGCAACCAAAGGATCCAATATGGAATGTAGATTTCAGTGATACCACTCACAAACCATTTAACATGTCATAAACACTGTGTGTACATTTTAAGCAAAACTGCCAAACTTGTGCGTTGAGCTTATTTGGGTCATAGCTCATGAACGATAGAAGATCCTATCAAAGGGTCATAGCTCATAAACGATAGAAACTCCTATCAAAGCTACGCTAACCAAAGGGGTTTACTGTGTGATCTGGCAGGTCCTCGAGTTATTACAAGGCTTTTGTGTAGACAACATTTGAAGTTTTTACTCCTTTGGCCACTATGTACACATTTTGGGATGAACCCACACGTGAGCATCCAACATAAAATTGTCAATGGGAAAAGCAGGGTGTAATCAAGAACAGGCCAGCAACCTTTAAGCTCTGCCCCTGTGCCTTGTTAATTGACATGGCAAAGCACATTCGAACAAGGAGTTGGAGCCTTTTGAACTCAAACAGGCAGTCACTTGGGAGCAGTGGGATGTGAGGAATGAATACATCTTCCCCTTTGAACTGACCGATCAGAATAGTTGCTTCTCTAACATGTGGCATCAACCGCTTTACCACCAACCTTGTGCCATTGCATAGCTTCACTGTATTTAGATTCCTCAGCAGCATGAGTATCCAACCTTCAGTATGAGTTTGTGTGGCGGGATATCCGATGGTGCCAAAGAGTTTAAAAACTCAGTTAGGTAGTTGATAGCATTTTCAATGTCAGGAACAATATCTACAGACTTGTACAGTTTCTTGGCCAGGGATGTCATTGAGTAGCTGGGAACTGATCTCACTGGCAGACTCATTTTTTGGAGTAAGGATTGCTCGTTCACACAACCACTTATGATTTGTGTAGTTATGACTGAGGTTCAGGAAAACTTTGGTTTTGAGCTCTGCTATATCTTGTACAATGTTGTTCTTTGAGTGGGCAATTCAGTTTTCTGTGTTCTTGCATGCCTTTCTGCGTCAAAGTCCAGTCATGCTGTTGTTTGAGCGGGCAATTAATTTTGCTGTGTTGTTGCAGTCGTTTCAGCATTCAAGTCCAGCCATGGTATTCTTTGTTCTTGTTTCATTTAATCGGCCTTCTCTTTTTTGGCTGGCATTTTTATTTGTCCTTGAAAGGCTTGATCTTCACTTAGGTATGTTTATCCCTTAAGATTAAGAACATCTGCTATTGGGAGGATTCCTGGTTGGGAGGACTCTAACTTCCATGACAACCCAAAAAAACTGCTGTACATTTGTTGTAGAATATATTAGTATATGTATCTCTCTAAAAGGGTGTGTACTTTCCTCTGTCACTATTGTTGCAGAATACTATGCATACCTTTTTGGGGGCTTAATTAAAGCACTTTTTAATATTTTTTTAATATAGCTCATCAAAGATAGGAGATCTGAAAAATAATATGCACATGACACTCCCCCATGCAATACTTTTCCGATGAGGTATAAATCATGTCTCTACATCAATCGCTTATTGCGTTATTGGCAGACACAGACACTTTGTCTTTATTAGTATATACTATAGTAATATGACTGAATTCTGATTGGGTGATGTGACTTGCAGCTGGCTGGGATTTTATACCATTGTTGATGGAGAATTCTGCGTCTCCCCAAGAAGGGGGATGGTGGAATTAAATGTGCTGACCGACAAATAACTACATATAACTACACCCTTTCATTATCTGAAGTTAGCCTGGATTCATAACGCCAACCCTAAATTCAGGGTAGTTGGGACGAGTGAACTGTTTCCGTGTCCTGCCACTATGTAACAATACAAAATTACATTTGTAAAGCGTCTTTCATGTTGGGAGAACATCCCAAGGAGCTGAACAGTTATGGATTAGGATCCAAGCGGGGTGGAGGGGGAGTAACCGTTTCAGTTGCCAATTTTAGTGTTGTTCAGAAATAACATGTATTGTCGCAAGTTATTTTGTTGACATTTTTTGTCATTATACTGGATGCAACACCCTAGAGCTTTCACTGAAAACAAACATGCAGTTTGCTAACTACAGCAATGTTTTCACTGTGCAGCTGAAACTTGGCTGAAACTTGTCAACATGGCATGCTAACCTCAAAACTCCTTCTCAAGAAAATGTCCGTTGCATTACATTACCTCCATACTAGCAACCACAGAGGAACGTATCCCTGGTTTCAACAGCTCCAAGATTCGTGGGTCGTGTGAGCTAAGGTTGGTAATGCTTGTCCCCTGTGATATGAAGGGAGGCAGAAGAAGGAGCAACAATAACACAGCAGTCTCAATAACTGGCATGGACAAATAAATAGCGTCCAGAGGGACTTGGGTGTCCTTGTACACCAATCACAGAAGGTTAGTCTGCAAGTGCAGCAACAATTAGGAAGGCGAACGGTATGTTAGCATTCATTATGAAAGGATTAGAGTATAAGAGTAGGGAAGTCTTGCTACAATTGCATAGGACCCTGGTGAGACCACACCTGGAATACTGTGTGCAGTTTTGGTCTCCTTATTTAAGGAAGGATGTACTTGCCTTGGAGGGGGTGCAGCGTAGATTTACTAGGTTAGTACCAGGGATGAAGGGGATGAGTTACGAGGATAGGCTGACCAATTTGGGCCTATATTCTCTAGAATATAGAAGAATTAGAGGGGATCTTATAGAAACCTATAAGATCATCAAAGGGCATGATAGAGTATAAGAACATAAGAACATAAGAATTAGGAGCAGGAGTAGGCCATTCGGCCCTTCGTGCCTGCTCCGCCATTCAATAAGATCATGGCTGATCTTCTCACCTAACTCTGATTACCTGCCCTATCCCCATATCCCCTAATCCCTCTATTTTTCTAGTAGATAGTGGGAGATTGTTTCCCTGGTTGGAGAAACTAAAACCAGGGGTCACAACCTTAAAATCAGAGGCCAGTCTTTCGCACTGAGTTGAGGAAGAACTTCTTCACTCAAAGGGTGGTGAATGTATGGAACTCACTACCACAAAGGGCTGTTGACGCTCAGTCCTTGAACATATTCAAGACTGAGATAGATAGATTTCTTATTGCAAAAGAGATTAAGGGATATGGGGATAAGGCAGGGTCAAGTTATTAGCTGGAGTTAGATTAGAAGATCAGCCATGATTGAATGGCGGGGCAGGCTCAAAGGGCTGAATGGCCTACTCCTGCTCCTACATGTTATGTTATGTTAAATAATGTTCTGAGGTACATAATACAGAAGAAACAGCAACAAGGACATTCTTCATGACTGTACATCAATATGAACATCAAGCTGAGAGTCAGGGAATAAAGTAAAGAAGGGTTTTATTGTGCACAATGTGTACCAAAGTGTACAAACTTCACTTCTTGTACATAACCAACCACTCTCCACTTAATGTATGGAATTTTTGTACTTCTTAGCAGACCACTGCTCAGATGAAATGCACGGGTCTTGCATTCATAACAGGGTCCCATCACACGTGCAATGCTAATGCCTGCAATCTTTGCGTTGCAGACAGACCTCAGTACCACAGATTGCTGCCTCAGTGATGGTTGGCAAATCATATACAATCTTACAAGCAATCTTACACATACTATATAAAGAGTTTGTGAAAGCAAACAGGACTAGTCGCCTGACACTACCTCTGAAGATTCCACTTCCATTGTGATGTCAACATTTCCAGGTTCTCTGGATGGAAGATTGTTGAGCGAATCCAGCCTCTGCAATTAGAAGAAGGTGATGGGAAAGAGTAACATGGTTTAAGCTGGTGGCCAGGACATGAAGTAAAGAATATGCAAGGTCAAGTAACTTTCCCAGAAACTATTGATCAATAATTATGTTGAACTTGTACAGTGACTGAAAAGGAAAGGAAGCAAATACAATGAGAATGCTGGTCTTCTTCACAGAATCTAAATTGTTCAGGCTACAGACATTTTTGTGGTTTGTGATTATGTCACTTTAGTACACCGATAGATATTTAACGCATGGAATTGATTCAGATTTGCATGCTGCAGACCTCCCTCTCAAACACTGATCTCAATCGAGAAGTACATGAAACTAGTCCCACAGCATTGGGTGTCCCAAGATTGAGGCAGCCTATGTCAGAGGCTGCCAAACCCATCCAAAAGATCATTGTTAAGTATTTGAATACATTACCTCATATTGTTTTGATGGAGTATCATAGAAAGCTTACAGCACAGAAGGAGGCCATTCTGTCTGCATTTGTGCTAGCTCCTCCTCCTCTGAGCTACTTCAGCTATGCTTACCATTATACATGGGCCACACTTGTCTAGCATTGTGTTTGGGATGAATGTTTCTTCTTGGGCACTTCCAGTTGGCAGTAATTGAACTGGATCACTTTTAACGTCTGAAAGCAGAAGCTCACAATTCCTTATCCAATTTGTGCGCTCCACCTGATAAATGGAAAGAGAGTGAAAATTATTGTAACCAGCTAATGGAATAACTAAGACCTCACTGGGCCCGAAACCAGTATCATTCGACTCATTGGATTACCGATTTACCTCAACAAAAAGGGTCCAATCCAAGAACTGGCAAGTCCAGTTGTGGCTAGCTTTGAACCTAACTATTAATATGAATTATTAATAATCTTTGGAATTTACATAGTGCCTTTCATATCTGGAGGATGCCTCAAAGCACTTCACAGGAATCACTAAAAAGTGTAGTTACTACTGTTTATACAAATGCAAGGAAATTGCAAGGATTATCTTTGTAGACAAATGCAGCAGACACTTTGCCCATAGCAAAGTCACACAAACAACTTTGAAGTGAATTACAAACTTTACTTTGGACATTGTTGGTTAGAAGACCAGGAGAAACTCCCTTCTTTTTTAAATAGACAAATGGGACCTCGAACTAACATTATACCTGAAGGACGGACAACATTTCCAACAATTCAACACAGCCCAGCAATGTATTGAAGTGTCAGTCTAGACTTACCAACTGAGTTTATTACCAACTGAGTTTATTACCAACTGAGTCAGGTGGATGCCTGGAGTTGGAAAGATGAACAATATTCAAGCAAGTGTTGTAGTTATCAAATGGCTGCATTAAATACCTTTACCATCATTGTGAGAATTATTCCTGCTGTCAACTAAAATATCATAGGTCAGAATATTCACCCCAGTTATTAGACAGCTTATACCATAGTGAAGAAGGGAAGCTTCCAGCAACTTCTTAAATTTCATAGTAACATAGAACAGTATAGAGTCTGATTAGCTCAAGGTGTCCTCCTGGCTCAGTCTGTAGCGCTCTCGCCAGTGAGTTAGATGGCTGTGGGTTCAAGCCGGAATGCATTTTAAGATAAAATGGTCTTCCAGGTTAAGACTAGGTAGAATCTCAGGCCTTAACATATCACTCTAATAATGCATTGTCTTTTACCTGTCTAACATCATTCCTTTCAATTTAGTAATGAAATGTACCTTCATTTTTTCCAGCTCCTTCAGTTCATGGTCTGGAATCTCATCATGCATTACCATCCGTTCCTTAAAAATGGCTTCAACTATGTCACTGCACCAACTGTTAAAACAGACACAATGCATAAGGATATGATCATGCCAATAATTCTCTCTCAACAACTTGGATTTATATAGCGCCCTTCACGCCGGACGGCGTCTCATAGCGTTTTACAGTAACGGATCCCAGGACAAAGCCAGGGGGAGGGGGGGTGGGGGGGTGAAGGTGACCAAAGGCGTAGTCGAAAAGAAAGGTCTTCAGCAGAGACTTGAAAATGGGAAGGGAGGGAGTGAGATGAAGGGAGTGAGGAAGGCAGTTCCAGAGCCTCGGGGCATAGTAGCTGAAGCCACGGTCGCCAAGAGTGGAGCGGAGGACTCGGGGGACGAGGAAGCGGCCAGACCCGGAGGAACAAAGGCAACGGGTACTGTTTTGAGGAGAGAGGAGATCAGAGAGGTAGGGGGGGTGTAGAGGAGTGTAGGGACTTGAATACAAGGGTGAGGATCTTGAAATCGATCCTCTTTGGGATAGGCAGCCAGTGCAGTCTGGCAAGGATGGGGAGCGGAGTTTCGTGCAGAGTTTCTCTCATCTTTTCTAGAGATTTTTCAATATAACAGAATGAGAATTTGGTCATATCTAATTATCAGAAAATATTCAGAATTAGTATATTTATGGAATTGAGTGGAGCTTATTGGATCGAGGTGGCTGCAGATAGAACAGGGAAAAGCAGGGAGAAATGTAGCTGTGACTGGGAAGAAGTAGCTTAAAGTTCAACGCATTTAGAATGTGGAAAAATAAGAACTAACATTGGAAAAATTGGCCACCAGGTGGTTAATAACTGGCTTGAAAGGCTAGTTTTTTTTATTTCTTCAGCCAGGCTTAACTGCCCAAAGATACCATGGTTTCAAAGTGCTAACAATAGCTGTTATAAAAACTCTGCAGTTGATAAAATTATACTAAAATAAAAGTCAGCTGTAGCTCAAATACCCTGTTTGAGGTCAGTTAACTTAGCACCTTCCTAATGATTTGATAAACTTTCTGAACGAGCTCTATCTATCAACCACTATGGCCCCAAACTCTGGAACTCTCTCCCTCAATCCCTTTGCCCTGCCCCATCCTTCTCCATTTTCAGGTCATGCCTGAAGACCTTCCTCTTTGATCGTGCCTACAGTCACCTCTCCACGGCTCGGCGTCATGCACCGGCACTGTCAAGCATTCTGGGATGCTACCCTGCATAAGGGTGCTATATAAATGCGAGTTATTGTTCTTTCTAAACAGTTAGAGACAATAATAATAATCCTTGCATTTGATATAGCGCTTTTCACGTCAGGAGGACGTCCCAAAGCGCTTCACAGAACACACTGTAAAGTGAATTGACTGTATATTTGTGGGCGAACGCGGCAGCCAATTGCGCACAGCAATGTCCCACAAACAGTCGTAGATTGAAAATGACCAATTTATTATTGTTTTTGGTTTTGGAGGGATTATTATTAGGCGTGTGGAGTAAGGAAACTTGCCCAAGGTTTCGCCCTGTGCCTGGAATTGAACTCAGGTCTCTCGCTTGCAAAGCGAGTGCTCTAACCACTGAGCTACAGGACTCCAGACAAGTTATGCATGCCAGTCCTTTCATTCCTACTTGTACATATTTGTGGTGTAGGCATCCATCTGCGGAGCTACTTTTGAAGCTTCCTCCTCTAGTTTAAGGAGTATAGATGTGCTGGATAGGTTATTGAAGTGGTTTCCTGAGATGGCACCGGCAGGGTCTGGTACCAGGTGGAGCAACATATCCACCATCCAGCGAGTCAGTTGAGTATGAAGGTTGTGAACCTGGAGATATAAAGCAATAGAGGACCCAGTGAGACTATCTGTAGACAACAATGGGAATGCAATCATACTCTGGGCAATCCCTTTCTCTGATCTCTTCTTGCCTGCCCGCTAGCAAGCTGATAAGGCTTGGTGCGAGAGCTGCTGAAAGGTGTTATGTTTAGTCCGAGTTTGTGAACACAAGTTTGTGCTCCTATCCTTATGTTCCCTGGCACAATTTTATTATGTGCATGTACAGAGAATGTGCAGGAGGAAAAAACAGCAACAAATTACATTTGTGATATCAAACTGGGAGAACCGCCTAAAGCGCTGAATGCAGGAAGCAAAACAAAAATCAGGAAACTGAACCATATAAAGGGAAAACATTGTGGTTTACGAGAAATATCAGATCATAATCTGGGCTTTCTTGGTACTCCATTTCGTTAATAATACAGCAGAGCATGCATATCCTGCGCGACATACCTCTGTAATTTGGTTGACGTTCACATTTTCTATTAATTCGATTACCCCACGCAGCCAAATGTGCAGACTTTGATTAATTTCTTCTAGTCTCAGCCTGGAAACAAAAAGTTTATGCAAAATGTCTTTTATAAATAGTGCATAGAATAATAATAACAAGTAATAATAATCCTTGCACTAGACATAGTGCCTTATCACATCGTTTAGACATCTCAAATAGCATCACACGATATACTGTAAAGTGGATTGATTGCATTTTGTGGGTAAAATCCAGCAGCCAATTGTGCACAGCAGTGTCCCACAAACAGCCACGGAGTCAGTAACCAATTTTTTATTTGGGTTGTTATTCATAGAATCATACAGCACAGAAAGAGACCATTCGACACATTGTGTCTGTGCCGGTTCTTTGAAAAGAACTGAAAAGAGCTATCCAAATCAATCCCAATTCCCCTGCTCTCTTCCCATAGCCCTGGAAACTTGTCCTCCCCAAATAATTATCTACTTCTCTCTTAAAAGTTGATATCAAATTGGCTTCCACCAGCCTTTCAGGCATTCCAGATCCAAACTTGCTGTGTGAAAAAATTCTCCTCACCTCCCCTCTGTTTCTTTTAACAACTATTTTAAATTGGTGTCCTCGGGTTACTAACCGATTCGCCAGTGGAAATAGTTTCTGTTTGTTCACCATATTGAATCTCCTCATAATTTTGAAAGTTTCTATTAAGTCTCCTTTTAACCTCCTCTGCTGCAAGGAGAATAATCCCAGCTTCTCTATCCTCTCCTCATAACTGAAGTCCGTTATTCCTGGTACCATCCTGGTAAATCTCCTTTGCATCTTCTCCAATGCCTTGACATCCTTCCTAAATTGTGGTGCCCTGAATTGAACACAGTACTCCCTCTGCCTCCTCGTCCTCCTGGATCTCTCTGCTGCATTTGACACAGTCAACTACGCAATTCTCCTCCACTGCATCTCCTCCTTCATCCACCTTAGTAGGACTGCATGGTTCGAGTCCAACTTAACCAACCGCCTCCATTTCATCTCGGCAAATGATTTCTCCTCCCACCCCCGGCCAGTCACCTGTGGGGTACCCCAGGTCTCTATCCCTGGCCCTCTTCTTTTCCTTATCTATATGCTCCCTCTGGGCGATGTCATCCACAGACACAGGGTAAACTTCCACATGTACGCGGATGACACACAAATCTACTTTCCTCCTCCAGTACCAACTCCGGGTCTGCCAATGTTCTATCAGCTTGTCTGGCAGACATCAGGACCTGGTGAGTGCAAACTTCCTGCAGCTGAATGTGGACAAAGTCATACTCCTTGGCTCCCGTCAACATCTTCACTCCTGTGGATCTGAATATTCCTTTACTTTCCTGGGCTCTCCCTCAGACTCACCTAACCAGTGCGCAATCTAGGTGTCCGGTTCGACCCCCAGCTGTCCTTCCTCCCCCACATCCAGGCCCTGACCAGAACAGCCTTCTTCCACCTCCGCCACATTGCCCGCCTCCAACCATACCTTACCCCAAATGCAGCTGAAACCCTCATGCGTGCGTTTTGTCACCTCCACCTGGATTACTCAAATGCACTCCTCACCGGTCTCCCCAGCTCTACTATTCAAAAGATCCAGCTTGTTCAGAACTCTACCACCTGCATACTGACCTGGACCGAACTCCATACCCACACCTAACCAGTTCTGGCCAGGCTCCACTGGCTCCCCATCACCGAACAGATCAACTTCAAGATACTAACACTCATGTTCAAATAAATCCCTTCACTCTCTGCCACCTCCCTACCTCTTCGACCTTCCCACTTCCCAGTCTACCACCCAGCACCACCACTCGACTGACACCAGCCTCCTGCTCGTCCCTCGCACCCTTCCCCCCTACCAGCAGAGGTCACGGTTTCAGTCATTATGCCCCAAAACTCTGGAACACTCTCCCTCAATCCTTCTGCCTTGCCCCCACTCTCCCCTTTTTCAAGTCCTGCCTGAAAACCTTCCTCTTCGCCCGTGCTTACGGCTACCTCCCTCCACCGCAGTTTGAAGTCAGGCTCCGCCACTTTTAAAGCTCTGAGATGCTCCCCTTTGTGTAGGGCGCCATATGAATGCAAGTTATTGTTGTCCTCCAGTTGAGGCCTAACTAGTGTTTTATAAAGGTTCATCATAACTTTCTGACTTTTGTGTTCTATGCCCCTATTTATAAAGCCTAGTATCCCGTATGCATTTTTAACAGCTGCCCAGGACACCAGGAGAAACTCGCTTCTCATTTTGAATAGTGCCATGGGATCTTTAACAACCACTGAACAGGTAGACGGGACCTCAGTTTAACATCTCATCCAAGGGATGGCATCTCTGACAAGGCAACACGCCCCCAGCACTGCATTGGAGTGTCAGCTTAGACTGTGATTCCAAGTCCCGACATGGGGCCTGATCCCACAGATTGGAGCATTACAGACAAACCCAATCCTGCGATGCAGGGGGAACTTTAGATATTGCTCAGAAGCAGGACTCCCGACTGATTTTCCCTTCTTTAATCCAGTAACTCGGAGATCAATTAAACATAACAACTGATGCGCTCAACTAACTCTATACAGATATGAAGCTATTCTAGCCTTCTCCACTGGGTCACTGGAAACCTAATTTAACTACTTTTAAAAATAGATCAATACATTTGTGAAGTTGACGATACCTTATGGGAGGCAGTTTATTCAGTCTAGTACGTAAGGTGTCAGCTGAATCAGGCATTTCCAGAGCCTGTTCCATCAGGTTTATCCAAGTGGGAAATTGGTGGAATAGTTTTAACCAGTCAAATTCTGACAGTCTTGTACTACCTCTCTGGGTGCTGTCAAATTTAATTCGCCAGGATTCCACCATCGTAGTAAAGGACATTAAACTCGAAAGTGAACCTGTTAAAAACAAAGTGATAAAAATCATCCCAGGATTGTCAAACCACGCAATTTGAAGAGTGGTCAAAGACTGAACTGGAATCACCTAAGCTCACGATAGAAAGGAAAAAAGAGTTTGTGCATATATATGACTACAAATTGTAAATATGCTTTCAACATTCTGGGAGAGTAGATATTTGACACCGACTGAGATATTGAATGGGGAGAAGAGAGGGGAAATTCAATTAATCTATAATAATAATATAATCCTTGCATTTGATATAGCGCTTTTCACGTCTTCTAGACGTCTCAAAGCACTTCGCAGAATATGCTGTAAAGTGAATTGACTGTATATTTGTGGGCGAAACCCGGCAGCCAATTGCGCACAGCAGTGTCCCACAATCAGCCGTGGATTGAAAATGACCAATTTTTTATTGTTTTGTTTTGGAGGGATTATTATTAGGCGTGTGGAGTAAGGAAACTTGCCCAAGGTTTCGCCCTGCCTGGAATTGAACTCAGGTATCTCGCTTGCAAGGCAAGTGCTCTAACCACTGAGCTACAGGATTCCACTATATCATGCGGCAAATTTCTACACCAGCATATATATATGACTACAAATTGTAAATATACTTTCAACATTCTGGGAGAGTAGGTACTTGACACCGACTGAGATGTTGACTGGGGAGAAGAGAGGGGAAATTCAATTAACCTATATCATGCTGCAAATTTCTATCTAATTATGACATTTCATCAGTCTTGTGTGTCACATCAACCTGAGCTGTTTATTTGCTGCTCTTAGCAGCTGGTGTGACAGTGGTATTGGCAGATAGCAGAACATTGTCCTATCCACTGGCTTATTCTAGAATCAAAACCTCAGAATCTATTTGGCATCTCGTGACCAGATTCTGGAAACATGCAGGAAATCAAGCTATCCCAAAATGCTGGCAAGTTTTAGCACAGAGTTCTAAATCTCAGCTGTGCTTCTCTTGAGAAATGCCAAGGAGAACTTCTCCAGCAATGAATCATGTTAGGGTATCTCTATTTGCAATTCTCAAGACACTGGCTATAGAATAGCACTGGTTGAGGCCTGGGGAAATACATCCACCTGCCTGAGGTTCACTTGGCGAGTATAATCTGAAAAATAAAGCAAAAATACACTTTCTCCCTTCCGACTTGTCAGACCAATAATGTTCATGTTCTGCAGTCCTCCGGACAATTTTTTCTCAGTCTTTTTGATACCGAGGACCAGATCAGCTTATTCTTCAAATGTTGCAGACTGCTAGTACATGAGTTGATCAGGCCACTCAATTTGAAGGGATCTCAGTTGAGGACTTGCCATTAAGTTATCGCAGACCTTTTGCCAGACATTAGGAAACACTGCTCTAAACTAATTTGCAGGAAACTGCAGTCCTGGATTGGCACGAATGACACCTAATATTATTCACATTGTCTGGCTTTTGCTGCACTTTTCTCTGCTTCAGCTCATGCAAGCCAACACCTTAATGGGTATGGTAACCCCAGCTAGACAAGCAGAAGAAAACTTGCCAGACAGTACATTCTATGGCAAGCTTATGTATAGCTGGTCAAACTGCAGCAGTATCTGGTACACACTCTGGGAGACCCCAAGCTCTTGCCAATTGTACCTAATTCTCTCCGGGAATTAGGTAAGCAGGGTGTGTTCTTCCAGGGAGAGAATCAGCATTGCATTCCAGATGCAGCAATTTCCATATTTAGGTGGCATTCAAGGAACTCTCAGTCTAGACTGAATACTCTTAATTCAGCATGGTGATGTGATTCCGTCTGTGTCAGACACCCGGCTGACAAAACAAAAAAGAATGATCCAATAATTAAGGTTGGTTAAAGTTAGTGGAGTCCTATAGCTCAATGGTGGGAGCACTCACCCCGCAAGCGGGAAACCAGGGTTCGATTCCCGGTAGGGTGAAATTTTGGGCAAGTTTCCTTATTCCTTACACGCCTCTGTTTACCTGGCAGTAAGTAGGAACCTGATTGTTAATTGATTGGTGGATCGCTTTTCCGGGGGTAATAATTCGTTAAAAAAAATTGGTCACTTCAGTCCACAACTGTTTGAGAGACACTGAGGTGCGCAATTGGCTGCTGCGTTTTGCCCACAAAATATACAGTCAATTCACTTTGCAGTATATCCTGTGAAACGCTTTGAGACATCTCGACGACATGAGGCGCTATATCAAATGCAAGGATTATTATTATTATTATTATTAGTTGAGTGATTCCTGCTGAGGAAAAATCCAAATTGGATTCTTACCTTCATCATTGGACACTATATGGTTTTGAGTGGGAAATGAAAAACGTAAGGGAAAAACACTGTATGTAAATAAAATAGGTCTACTGTTACCATTTTTTCCCATTATCCTGGCTTCATACTCATTGCAGAGTTCATTTATAACCATATTTATGTCATCCATTGTCTTCTCCTCAGCAAAGCGAGCCGCATAAGGCTTCTGGTGCCGTCCAAATACAGCCATTGTTAAATCTGTCCATTCCTTTTCTAGGTTGAACAGTTCATTCAGAGCTTCCTGGCTGTCTAAGAGTAATGATCCCTCATACCGCTCACAATCTTGTATAATCATCTGGAAAAGGAACAATACATTCACAATATAATTAAGATTTATATAGCGCCAGTCACACCTCAAAGACGTCTCAAACTGCTTCATACTGCTGGCTGGGCATCCGAGCTGGGTGCTGAAGAACGGGATGAGAGGGGAAAGATACCAAAAGCATATCCAAAGAGGTAAATATTGAAGTCGGCTTTGAACATGGGGAGGGAAGAGGTGAGTCAGAGGAACTCATGGATGGAGTTCCAGAGAGCAGGGGCAGAATGGCTGAAAGTTTCCCCGTCAATGATTAGGTGGATAAGGCAGACCTGAGTTCATTGAGGAAAGTGAGCCGGCAAGTCAGTTGGATTGCATGACGTAACAGAGATAGGGTGGGATGAGGGCATGGAGGGAAGCTGGGAAGCCAGTCATGGTGTGTACATTGGGTCAAGGGAGCAGATTGTGTTCTCCATACAGTAGATGAAGGAGGAGAGGGTTGAGGGGAAAGACAAGGTTGGAGATCCGATAGGAAGGGCAAGTGGGGCCCATGTGGAGGGCGGGGAGGA
Source organism: Callorhinchus milii (assembly GCF_018977255.1). NCBI lineage: Eukaryota > Metazoa > Chordata > Chondrichthyes > Chimaeriformes > Callorhinchidae > Callorhinchus > Callorhinchus milii. The sequence goes on along the minus strand of NW_024704746.1, from coordinate 8,245,157 downwards.
TTCTAGAGGCAGTGGAGAGGGTGGAGACAGTAACGAAAGTGGGTATAGCGGTGGCAGTTGAGTGAATCTTCTTGATGATGGACTCAATGCAGGTAGCAATGTATTATAATATTATTATTATGGTGTCATAACAGAAAATATGTACCAAATAGTTCACCTAATAAACATATGGAGAACAGGAAAGTGCATTAGGAGATTCACTAGAGTTTGAGTGTTACAGTGAAGTATGAGCTACAGAGAATAACTTGTAAATATTAGTCTAATAATAGGAATAATGAGGATTCAATGACAGGAAACTATGGTCTTTTCTAATATTTTTCTGCCTTCCTTTAATCCTTCCTCATTGCCTTCCCCAATTCACATGCCTTCCAAAAATATTCCCAGGCAGTCCAGGAGAGACTGATCTTTTGTGGTCATAAAGCCTGGGAACTGAATCTCTTACCTCTTGCCATCGTATTAAATCAGCATGCAGTGACCGGATGGTATCGGGGGATAAACCTTGGAATCCAATCTGAGGGGGCCTGAAAGCAAATAAAGAAGAAAGCTCAAGGTTGTAAAGCTCACTCGTATCACTCGTATTCCCACAGTGGAGCTACTTCATCAGACCTAGATGACCATGCCGTGGTCAGCTCATTCACAAGGTGAGTCAATTTTCAGCCCCGTTAAATTCAAATGGAATTAGTAGCTTTCCTGCTCCAGACATTAAGCATGAGGGTTGGGCTCACACTCTGGCTGTAATGATCTTTTCAGCTGGATTCAAGGACATAATATTCAGAATGAGGAATTACACCAATCTGTGACCAGCCAACGAAGAACCCACTAGATAGATCTTTTGTATGGTCAGCCGGGAGTCTGACACACGTGAAAACCAATCACTCCACTAAAGAGCAGATAAAATTGAAAGTTCCAAATCTATATGCCACTTACAAATGTAGGTGGCTCATTGGCAGGATCTAGAAGGGCAGACCAATCACTGAAGGCAGGGGTTTACCACACTCAGCTCCTGTTAATCCTGCAAGCCAAAGCCCTAAAGGGTACAGTGGTCCTAGCTGGAAAGCCTGCCAGACAGGGATATCAATGGCAAGCTACGTGGTTTTAGCTGGTTGGACTCCAGCAGTACTCCTCCCCACCAAGAAGGATAATCACTCGTTGGTCATTTGACATCCAGCAAGCATGAACTTGAGCCCTCGCAAAGTCATAAAACATAAGAGCTTTTGCTGTTTGATGCATGAACATAAAACTGAAAAATATGCAAGCAAATACAAATACTAATAGGCAGGAAACTGGAATTGTTTAATCCCATGTCCTGCATGACTTGTTAGCAATGTACCCTCCAATACACCCTGAAATACGCACAGGATTTTTTCGGAAAAATATTTGTGCCACTTCTGAATCTCCGAAAGAACCAGCTTCCGTTTTTCCATGCTTGAGTTCTCAAAGTGTTCCAACTTTCCAGTGAATTTTGACATCAGTTCCCTCCAGTGCTCAATAATTTTCTGGATCACCCCTAAATCTTCTGTATCCTGGCAATGAAGAAACAAAACTGAGAAAGATTTTGGATGTTTTTAAAGATGATTGATTGGTGGTTGGTTGGTAGATGCCAATTTTTGCCAAAAATTATTTTTTGCCAATTGGGTGGGGTTAGGCCTGAAGTCTCTGGGTTGATAAAAAGTTTACTTTTTGGTTTAGGAGAGTAATTTTGGCCCTCTAGGGCAAAAATAATATTAATAATGATCATTCTTGCATTTCATATAGTGCCTTATCACATTGGCAAAATGTCTCAAACTGCTTCACAGAATATACTGTCAAGTGAATTGATTGCATATTTTGTGGATGAAAGGTAAAACAAATATATGCTGGCAAAGGAAAATTAAAGATCCAAATGTAACGTACAACTTTTTCCCCTCACTCTGTCCCTATCTTGATTATTTCACTTTACTACTTTACCCATTTACCTACTTTCACTTAATTTAATCCCAAATGGCATAGTTCTTCGGCAGTCACCAAAAACCATGATCAGCATTGAGAATAGCGGTGGAGAGGGGTTAGGTCTACCATCGATACACCCAGGTAATTTCTATTCAATATTTTAGGAACTTTCAAGTTAAATCAAATTATTGATTAGACTTCAGTGTGTACCCCAAAGCTGTTTCTCTAATTTTAAATCCATCCTGATTGTGACCACAGGGACCACAGAACACCTTCTAGACAGAGTTGTGAACACAAGGCTGACCCATCTGAATTAAAGATACCTATTTTGATACAGCTTTTTATTTTTAAATGAATTTAAAAGATGACAGGTTAAGATGTATATCTACAACAATTGTCCAAATAAATTGATCATTCAGCTTAAGGCTGTTGTGGAACCTTGGTGTTCACAAATTGCCTCCTGAATGCACCTTTCGAATACATATTCACAACACTCTGCAGTCTGGCTCAGTGGGTAGCACTCTCACCTCCGAATTAGAAGGTTATGAGTTCAAGCCCCCGCGTCGGGACTTGGAACTCATATAGTCTAGGCTGACACTCCAATGCATTGCTGCATTGTTGGAGGTGCCATCTTTCAGACAAGACATTAAACTGAAGTCCCATCTGCCTGTTCAGGTGGACATTAAAGATCCTATGCGTTTTCAAAAAGAGTAGGGAGTTTCTTCCCATGATTTGGTCTCCCTATTAAAACTGGTCATTTACTTCATTGCCGTTTGTTGGATACTGCTATGTGCAAGTTGGCCTCCAAGTTCACTCACAAAACACACAGTCTTTACAATATATCCTGTGAAGCGAAGGCACTATATCAAATGTAAGGATTGTTATTATCATAATTACCTACAAAGCACTTTGAGATGTTGATATAATAGGCATGATAGCATATGCTAGTATTATTCTGATTATTAAATCAAAGAGCTACCTTTAAGCTGAGAATTATGGCAAAGTGTTCTCCAAGTTTGGACCAAGACTTTTCGCTGACTTGGAGTCTGCGAGCCAGCTGCAGCCTGTTATCTTCAATCACCTGAAACAGAGCCCAGATCAGGAATTAAAAAACTCAGGCTATATTTGCTTGTGGAAGTTCCAGGGGCTGGCTGGCATCCAACACTGGACAGTGGAGTCATTTTCTTTGTACATCAGCAATTAAACAGTACCACAAAACAAATGACAGTGACAGAATGAGTGCTACAACTAAGGCTTTGAATGGAAAAATCCTGGGGTGCTGACAAATCTCAGCCATGTTGCATTTCCACTTTCATGTATCTGACAAATATTGCAACATTGGAATAATAGTCAAGCTTCACAAGTGGTTCCAATGAAGCATACACTATTGCTACTTGGACAATTTGATGGTTGCATTTACCTGAGTAAGAAATGGCGAATGGGTCAGTAACCCGAGGACAAATGATATAAAATAGTTGTTAAAAGAAACAGATGGGAGGTGAGAAGAAATGTTTTCACACAGTGAGTTGTTTGGATCTGGAAGCATTACCTGAAATGGTGGTGGAAGCCAATTAGATAACAACTTTTAAGAGAGAGAGGTAGATAATTATTTAGGTAGGACAAGTTTGCAGGGCTATGGAGAGAAAGCGTGGAAGCAAGGATAAAGTATAATATGCACTGTATAATATACAATGTAACTGGTTACCTTGAGTGCTAGGCTATAGGCTGCTGCACACCACCAATCCCTTTCCTGGGTTAGACTTCTTATTTGTTTATCTAATCTCCGTCTTTGCAGCTCATATAAGACGTGAAACTCTTCCACCAAACTGAATTAAAAAGACAATTAAGGTATTGTTATTAGTTAAATATTATGTTATTTCTCACCTACATTTGTACAATGGTCAGCTACTGCTGTACAGTCGACCATCTTTATGTATAATGAACCCAATAGTTCTTCAACCATTTGTTAGACAGTGCACTGAGTATTTGCCCTTAGAGATAAATGATTGACAGCGCCAAGCAAGCTGAGGACAGGGCTAATTTGCGGTAAATTTGTGAAAGTCTGTGATCTGGGCTGCCATTCTTCCTGTAGGGAACAAAAAGACTGAATGAAGAAGAGGAGTCTAACCATATGAACACCCAAGTAAACCATTATCTAACCTAATTGGTGCCTTAAACTGGAGGTTATTTGGTACATTAACAAGGCAGATAAATTAGTCTCTTCAATATCCGATGAAATATCTCAGAGAGGGTATTATGAGCTATACAAAACCCCAGACAATTCTTTCAGCTCTTCCAGGGCAACAAGAGTTCACCGGCTCAGGTATGCTGTTGTACGAAAAAGGCAAGTTTAGTATATTGTAAGTTATTTCTTTACATGGGAATGGGTTAAGAGAAACAATGTTTGCAGCCAGAACATTGACTTTTTTTTAAAAAGAAACCACTTGTTGCTGTAATGAAGGCAGTAGGATTTGTATTGTGAAAGAATGAGATTCAAAGGGTCTTCTTCATGTCTTGATCCCAACCTCTTTTGGGATTTAGTCCTGATTAGGTAGAGATAAATTGGTAATAGGGAACAACAACAACAACAAGATTATATTTGTATAGCACCTTTCACGTCAGGAGGACGTCCCAAGGCGCTGGACAGAGTACAGCATTTCAGACCCGAGCTGGGGTTGGGGGGGGGGGGGGGGGGGGGGGGAGGGGAGGGGAAGGGGAGTGGCTGATGGCATGATCGAAGAGGAGGGTCTTGAGGCGGGACTTGAAGGAGGCTAAGGAGGGGTTGAGGTGGAGTGACTGGGAGATGGAATTCCAGAAATTGGGGGCAGAGTGGCTGAAGGCTCTCCCACCTATTGTGGGGCGGGTGGGTCGGGGGACGTAGAGCAGGCCAGAGCCGGCTGAGCGTAGGGAATGGGTGGGTTGGTAGGGGGTTAGGAAGTCACAGAGGTAGGGTGGGGCGAGGCCATGAAGGGCTTTGTATGTGAGGACCAGGTTCTTGAACTGGATCCTCTGAAGGATAGGGAGCCAATGGAGTCGTGCAAGTGTGGGGGAGATGGGGTTGCGGAACATTTATTTAGATACCAAATTGTCCTCTAAAAGATTGACATGGATCAAGGTTGGTTTATTTTGGAATTGCTCCTTGATGTGGGAATCCTGGTCAGAGCAGCAACTAGATCCACTGTTGGATTAAAACAATAACTCATGCATTTCTGCCCTCTAGTGGGAAGAATCATAGAATCATACAGCAGAGAAGGAGACCATTCAGCCCATCATGTCTGTGCCGGCTCTTTGAAAAGAGCTACCCAAATCAATTCCATTCCCCCGCTTTCTCTCCATGGCCCTGCAAACTTGTCCTCCCCAAATAATTACCTACTTCTCTCTTAAAAGTTGTTATCTAATCGGCTTCCACCACCATTTCAGGCAATGCATTCCAGCTCCGAACAATTTGCTGTGTGAAAACATTTCTCCTCACTACCCCTCTTTTACATTTAACAAATATTTTATATCGTTGACCTCAGGTTACCGACCCACCCGCCAGCGGAAATAGTTTCTCCTTGTTCACCCTATCGAATCCCCTCATAATTTTGAAAACTTCTATTAAGTCTCCTCTTAACATTCTCTGCCCCAAGGAGAATAATCCCAGCTTCTCTAGTCTCTCCTGATAACTGAAGCCATTCATTCCTGGTACCATCCTGGTAAATCTCCTTTGCATCCTCTCCAATGCCTTGACATCCTTCCTAAAGTGTGGTGTCCAGTACTGAACCCAGTACTCTGGCTGAGGCCTAACCAGTGTTTTATAAAGATTCATCATAACCTCCTGACTTTTATACTCTATGCCCCTATTTATAAAGCCTAGTATCCTGTATGCTTTTTTTAACAGCTTTATCTACCTGTCCTGTCGCCTTCAAAGATGCACCATCAGCTTATATTGCCTCTCCTCATTCTTCCTCCCAAAATGCATCACTTCACATTTCTCCACATTAAACTTCATTTGCCACATATCTGCCCATTTTACCAGTCTGTCTATGTCCCCTTGCAGTCTGCTACTATCCTCCTCACTGTTTACTACTTTTCCTAGCTTAGTATCATCTACAAACTTGGAAATTGTACTCGCTATCCCAAGTCCGGGTCATTTATATAGATAGATATGAATCTATAAAATGTGGGAACTATGATTAAAATGATTAAATGTGGGAACTATGTATGGTATCATTAACCCTTGTACTATAGAATCTTTTGTGAAATTACATGTTAGCAATGGCTCTGATTAGCTTTATTAGAACATTATACACTTACTTAGCATTTTTCCGGGACTCAAACAGTGCCTTGGCCAGCTCATCCTGTGCTGCCTCTGTCTCCCTTGTCACCTTCAGGTCATGCTCTCGAATCTCACTGAGTTCACTGGGGGCAAGGGACACCAAGCATGCTTCAGCGAATTGAGTCAAAGGAGCCACCTGTGATCTGCAAACTCAAAATAATACTGGCCACCCTCAACAGAGAGAGAGGAACAGGGCCAATATATTCTGGCAAATGTTTACCAGTTATTTAGACTACTTTTATGTACTTATAGTAGTTATGACCATTTTTGAAATAGATGCTAAAATCCTTCAGCATTTTCCAAACTGAGAAAGTTTTCAGGAAAATCTCAGGTTCCGTCTCTAGCTTGGGCTGGGTTAGTTGACCTCAACAAGTAAAATGGTGAGAGTGACAATTTGGTATTGTCCATGAACTGGGAACATTCAGCGAGAATTCTTACCATGAACCACTAGACCTTTCTGGGAAACAGAGCCCACCACCTCACCCCCACACATGTGCATACTAATACACACAAACTCAATCAGTCATTGGTACTTGTGCGCTCTCTCCCTGGAAGTGTGGGTTAGGGTACTATTAGAGTTAAACCATATAAAACTGCATAGCTTGCATTCAAAGCACCATATGCCAAATTCCTACTGCTAGTAGGAATACAGTAAAATACAGTAGTATTTTACAATACAATTTGCATTTATAAGGCCCCTTACATGTCCGGGGGATATCCCAACACTGCTGGCTGAGCACCCGAACTGGGGTTCAAAGTCAAAGCAGGTGGGAAAGGAAAGATGACTAAATGTACGGTCAAAGAGGCACATCTTGAGATGAGGTTAGGGAGGGAGCTTTTCCAGGTAGAACCACTATACCAGTCAAGACTTTGCACTGCAGGGTTAACAGGAGCTGAATGGGAAGAATCCTTATTCCCAGTCACTGGTCTACTCCAAGTCCTGCAATGAGCTAGGCTGGCTGGTCTGTCATTACCAATGCTCTGGAGTATTGTGGAGAGTAACTATTGCTAGGGAGAGGAAGTCACAAATAGGCATTCTGAGTTGCTAAATACTATATAGCTACAACTCATTGGGTGTGGTGGATACATCTTACTTAAATCCAAATTAGCATTGCGTTTAATTAAGTGGAGAAAGATGTATTCTTAGTGATCTAAGTAGAGGGCTTGTATCCAGTAGGTGGTTTATGTATAGAAACAATCAATATCTAAGAGTAAATTACAGGCCAGAATCTAATCATGGGATCCAGATAGTTCAACAAGATAGCCAGTGGAGCATTCAATGGTTATAATCTAATCCAAAGACACTAAATGGTTATGGATGGAAAAAAAAATAACGGCCAATCAAAAGTGATCATAGGCTGCAATGCAACCATTTCACATTGTTCATTGTACTTTGACCTCCATCGAGTGTTTATTCAGTTCCTGGTCTGGATTCTGTTTTATGTTGTGCCTCCTAATCAGATTGTCCATTGATGGATCACAATTAATGTACAATAAAACTCACATAAGTCTGATCTGTATAAATCATATTATTGCTTAAATCACACATCTGTTGAAGTCCTGTTCAAGAGTTTATATTCAATGCAAGTTTGACATAACTCATACTTTGCACAATTAGTCATATTAAATATATGGTCCCAAATGATATGACTTATGTGAGGTTTACTGTACAACAAAATACCTAAAATTTTAGCAAGTGATGATCAGCAGCTGGTTCAGTAAATAGTGTAGACAGTATATGTTGTAAATATAGTACAGTAATGCCCAGAGACCCTATTCTACTTTATGAAGCTGTCACAAATAACATCAACAATGCAGGGAGCATCTTATGGCTTCAATGTTGAACCTGGATAATTTAGAAAAAAAATATTGTTTTGCAAACTGCCCACACATTTACGGACTAGTGGATTGTTCCCACAATAAAATACCCAACAGTCATTGTGCGTTACCCGCTGAGTTCTTCAATTGCCGTCTTGAAGAGAAACAGTTCCTGCACAAGATATCTGTCCAGAGCCCGTTGCATCAAGATTTCATCATGTAGGCATTTCACATGGCGAGGGATGCTGTCCAGTAAATTCACATACCTTTGTCTGAGTCAGAAAAAAAAATCAGAAAGTTAGAGCAGTAGTATCTTTATTATAATTTTAATTATTTTCCCCATTTAATTCTTCCTTCCGAAAAATGCTTCATAATTCACTTTGTGTACCAGCTATCCTTGTGGCCAATAAGTGGCCAAATTGGGAACTGAATTGAAGCTCCACAAAATAATTTCAGATAGGACCATTACAACCATCAGAGAGGAGATTGTAGTTCTATCAATATAAACACAGAAGTCACTGGGAAAACGCAGCAGGTCAGGCAGCATCCATGGAGAGAGGAAAATGAGTTAGGGTTTCAGAACCTATACGCAGAAGCTGAAACGTTAACTCATTTTCCTCTCTCCATGGATGCTGCCCGACCTGCTGCACGTTCCCAGCTGGTTCTGTGTTTATACCGGATTTCCTGCATCTGCAGTACTTTGCCTTTTGTCATTCTATCAATCTATACTGGATTTGAAACCTAGTCTCAGCACAGTGTGTTAACCCACTTTAGCAACTACAGAAACTTCCAATAATATCTTCAGCCTCTTTGAGGAAGGCTGCTTATGCACTCTGGATCAAATATCTCCAATCTTCTGGGAACAATAAAGGAATAGGGGAAGATTATGACTAAAGCTACAAATGTCTTGATGGGAGAACCCTCTGATTATTCTAAGAAAGCTTTTAAATGGGATTAATATTCCATAATGGTACATACTAATAAGCTGTGGACTGCATTTTTTATTTAAAATGCCACCACAGAGATCGAATATCTGTCCTTTGCCTACCTCTAACTAGCAATCTAAAGGACTAAACAGAGTAATAAAGTGGCAGACAAACCAGTAGGTGTATAAGTTTCTCTCTCCAGCAGAATTCAGTAGAATATAACTCCCTATTAATGAGCTCTAGTGGTGACTGACCTGACTTTGGATAGCAATTCTCCTCGTTCTGCACAATCTACAGTGATCTGTCGGATCAGCTCGTGGAACACAATGTTATAAATGTTCTGCTCCTGTTTCACCAGCTCCAGCAAATGATGTAGCTGTGCAAATGGACATTGAAATAGTCTCAGGGTTAGCCTTGGAAGTTCAACTGAGCACAGAATGATTGATATGTAGGCTGTTTAACTGGCAATTTGACACAATATCACAAGAGGTTTGGGTATAGAAAGTCTTTTAATCCAATTTGACTTAATCTTTCCAAGATATTACCCTACCATGTTTCCATTCGAGCATCAAGCGTTTCTGAAATGAGTCCAGAATGAATTTAGCCTATAGCTCAGGTGCAAAACCTTGGGAAGTCCTCCCGAAAGGCGCAATATATACTGGATTAGTGTGTTTCTGTTGAGTCGTGGGCTCAACCACCCTTCCACTTAAATTATTCTAACTATTGATTACCCTTTTTGTAAAGAAATACATCCGGCCCTCTAAACTTGTCCTTCACAAAGTTTCATCCACCTTCATCCCTGCCTTGCCCCCAACAAAGCCAAAACAAACTCTCCTGCGTGCCTTTGTTATTACCAGACATGATTTCTCCAATTCTCTTCCCACTCAGGTTTCTAGCTAAAACCTCTATAAGCTACAGGTTTTCCAGAACTTTGCAGTCTGTATCCTCTTGCAGCTTGTATCCACGAGTCCCAACATTCCCATCCTCACAAGTCTTCACTAGCTCCCTATTCCCTAGTGGAATATTTCTAGGATCCTCATTCTGATTTCCAAAGACCTCTGCAGTCTCCTCTTGTCCTATTCTCTTCACTCTGAAAACAATCAGGCCTGCTGCACATCCCCTCCCCTTTTGCCCCATCATTGGCGGCTGAGCCTTCAGCCAAATGTTCCTAAGTTGCTTCCAAAATTGCTCTACACTGATCTGTCCCTCCCTACTTTAAAACACTTGTAAAAAAAAACAACTTCTTCAAATATGGATCTGATCACCAACCTGCCCCATCTCCCATTTTACTCAGTTTGCTATTCTCTCCCTGTAATCCACATAAAAATATAAGTGTGTTCAAGATGCTAAATAAGTATATGCTGCTGTTGTTGCTGCTGCTGTTAATAAAAAAATATCTACACATACCTCACTACATAGGCAAATGTACAGTCAATTTGTCCAAAGGAGGTTATTGGTTTTCAGCTCCTTAAGCCTACCTAGAACTTGTAGATTTGACATTGCTATTGTCAAAGCCCCAAACTAAACATCATATCTCATTTACAACAATGATGGTTCCACATCATGCTTCCAGTACCTCAGTCTCCCCTTTCACTTCCAACTTCGGATCATTAAGCCCAGCCTTTTCAAACATTGAGTCCATCACTTTAGATAGTTGAATGACTTCAAACTTCTTGTTGGGTTTCCTAGCATCAGATGCAAATCCTAAAATTACTCAATTGTCTTGAAAGACAGACGCCAAGGTATTGTGAAGTTAATGCAATGCTGGAATTTAATAAACTTTACATTTTATAAAGTACCTCATTATGTCATTGAGATGTCTCAAAGCACTTCACAAGAATTACTATAAAGTGCAGTGACTGTGCATTTTGCAGGTGAACACTGAAGATTTTGGTTTAACATGTCATGCAAAGGACAGCACCTCCAACAATGCAGCACATCCCTAGTCCTAGTGTCAGCTTGGACTATGAGCTCAAAGGTTTGATGCAGAGCTTTTGGACTCAGAGACGAGAGTGAGACCAATTGAACTAGGCTGACATAGTTACAAGTGCAACTTATAAGTCTGAGTAATCTTCCCACCGTTTGTCCAGCTAGGATTCCACCCAACTGTTAAGGTGTTGGGTACAAAATATGTTTTGTATCCCTCTCCAACTCCCAATGATAATAGTAATAAATAATAATTTGATAATGGCATCTTTTTACATCCGTGAGATGTCTCAAAGCCCTTATCCCATAAAACAGGCAATTTTATCTCGGACACTGTTGGTCAGGACACCAGGAGAAACTTCCATCTCTTTGAGTAGTGTCATGGGACACTATTCATCTGTTTACTCTCTCCACAACTGTTTGCAGGACACTGGTGTGGAGCACAATTGGCTGCCATGTTTCTCCCACAAATACACAGTAAATCCACTTTACAATATATTCTGTGAAGCACTTTGAAACATCACAACAATGCAAGAATTATTATTCTGATTTTTTTTTACAGGTGTGGGTCTACACCATCAACTGGATACTGAGTTGAAACTTCCCGAATTCTTTTCATTTATTGCACTGACAAGTTAGATTTGCAGAGAAATTATTTAAATAACCTGAAAAGTCATGGGTTGGGGCAAGTCCCCAGAAAAGTGTTCCTGATGTTTGCAAAGATTTGCAGATAATTTTGAGCAAATTTGTCAACAAAACAAATAACCACTGCATTTTATAGTGTATTTTGTGAAGAGTTTGGGGAAGTCCTTCTGACATGAAAGGCATTATGCCAAATATAAAAGCATTATTAGTATTATTATTAAGCGGACAGATAATTAATGCAACAAAGAAGCAGGTTGAAACTTTCACAGGGTTTATTTTAGAGTTTAGAGTTTCTCATTCCTCATGGTAATCGGTTAATACCTCTACTGTTGACAAGGCTTTGTGATTTCACCAAACCCAACAGCTGATTGAGTTCATTAAGGCAAGTACTCACAAAGATGGAAACACCCTCAGTTTCTGCTCATCATCCTGCAGCAGGGTTGTGTATTTACTGAAAGAAAGTTCACGTACAGATCAATGGGTATTCTGATTAGCTTCTTAAAACCATATTCACTTAGATATCAACAGGATATACATACAGTGCAAATTAGTTTTTAAAAGATGACTAGATGATACTTGCAAAAATATACTGTCATTACATACTGCAGGTTTTCACAACACATCAGAGCTTCAATATCTCTTGGCAAGTTTGCTCTCCAATGAATCCTTTTCTTCCTTCTGACTTGGTCATGGATTGCTAAGTACCCCATAGTTGTCAGTAGATCAGGCAAGGCCCTTTCTTACATTCCAAATCCCACTGGCTAATTTGGGATTTAGTGGACAGGCACCCACGCTCAACTCTAGGAGGGGTTACTTGATTTGCGATTATTGTGTTCAATCCTGCTCACCCGAGGTGAAGAGATTAAGCTGTGATCAGAGGTTGAACAATACTGGTTTATATTCCACACAGCTGACGAGGTGGTCTGACTGAGGTCTTCAAAATAATAAGGATAATGCATCTTTCCTCTCGTTGGGGAATCCAGAATAAAGGGATTATAATTTTTCAATTTGATCTAAACAAGCTAGAAGTGGAGAGGGATAAAAACTTCATATCAATATGGGAGATATTAGAGGATTACTCACTCTTCATAGTATTCCAATGGCACAATTCCTTTGTTCTTCACAATGTGATATTCCTCTGGTATCAGACTATCGGGCAACAACAATTGTTTCTGTCACATGAAACCACAACATCAGCACAATTCAACTGAACTGAGAATTGGTACAGCATTCCCAGACCACCTAGCTTAAAAGTTATAGAAGAAAGAACTGGTATCTTGATAGTGCTTTATCACATAGAGATGCCTCAATGCGCATCAAAGGTAAATATCTCATCCAAAAGGTTACACATTCGACAACACAGCACTGCACTGGAGGCTAAGCCTAAACGCTATGCAGGAGATTTCAGCCCACTGATGCACTCAATTAACAATGTTCGCAGACTGATGCAAGTCTGATTCTAAATGTACCAAAAAATAACATAGTCACTCCACCTTACAGTATATCCAGTGAAGCTCTTTGAGATGTCCCCCTGCCATGAAATGCACTGCTCAAATGCAAGGATTATTATTATTGTGAGGAGCGCACCCCCCCCCCCCTCCCCCGAGGGGGATCAGCTCTGTGACCTCCTGCAACTGTACGAATCTGGCTGATCCTTTCAAAGCAAATACTGGCCTGGTTCATGATGACCCCCATCCTACCTCCCTAACCAACAGTGGGCAAGCGTTCAGCAATCCTACCCCCACTCTCCAGACATCTGGTCTGATTTACCTCCTCCTTCGCCACTTTCAAAACCCACCTCTTTAACTGCACTTTCGTTCATCTTCACCCCCTCCCCCCACCCCCCGCCCCAATCTACCCCACTAGCTATGGAAAGTGCTTTGAGACATCCTCCCAAGACGCACAAATTGCATAGTATGCTCACTCTCTCCCTAGAAAGAAAGTATTTTTCTCATTAAATTCCTGAGTTTAAATGAGTTGCAAGAGGTGAGGCTTGGAGACCCAGAGAGTCAGTTGAGCTACTGAACATAAGAACATAAGAATTGCTGGATGAAAGTAAACCAAAGTCCATTCAATTTGCCTTCCACCACCCTGGCAGTTGCATGCACATGTCGTGTCCCAAACTATATACTGTATCCCAAGATTTTATTTCCTAACAGAAATCTATCTGATTTTTTCTTGAAAGATCAAAATTTCTGTTTCCACCATCTCCCTCGGGAGCCTGTTCCATACGCTTACTGCTCGCTCATTGAATTAGTGTTTGCATTAACCAGCTAAAAGCACACAACTTACTATTTCTAACAGTGGTAAGTTTCCTACTACTTGTCCAGCTAGGCCTACCCTACTCATTGGAGCTTTGGTTTGCAGGGTTTGCAAATGGGAAGAATTCCAGCCCCCAGTGCCTAGTATGTTACCTGCTCTCTTGTGCTTGGGCTCAAGTTCATTGCAGGCTAGATAAAAGCAAAGATAACAGCTTTGTTTCTAACCTGTTTGGTCCATCCAAATCTATCACTTACTCACAGAGACAGATTCCTGGGACCGAAAAGCTCTTCGTAATACAGGGCGCTCCAACTTCTCCGAATATTTGGGAGCAAGTGCATCGTATATAAAGGAGATATCCCTACAATAAGATTAAGAATTTGAAAAGTTATAACAAATTGATCAAACTAAGTTATAAAAAAATCTACCAAGAAACAGATGCTCCGTACCGAACTACTCAACTGCTTTGACGTATATGGAGGTTTGAACAAAATACATCGATGATGACATTAACCACATTTCATTTACAAAAGCATGTTCCCTCTTGTTTCAATGAATAAAACTGCATTATTTTAACATGGGGAAGCATAAGCAGGAGACTGGAGCCAGTCAAGTGGAGGCGACAGGCATGAAGGGATTTGTAGACGAGGGTGGGGATCTTGAAGTCGATCCGTTTTGTGATAAGGAGCAGTGGAGCCTGGCAAGGACTGGTGTGATGGGGGCATGGAGTTTAGAGCAGATGAGTATACAGGTGGAGGAGTTCTGAATTTGTTGGAGTTTGTGGATAGTGGAGCTGGGGGGATTGGAATAGTCGAGGCGGGAGGTAATGAAAGCATGGACCAGAGTCTTGACCGCATTGGGTATGAAGTACAGTTGGAGGCAATGTGACGGAGTTGGAGGAAAGTTGGTTAAGGACCAGATGTGGATGCGAAGGTCAGCTGGGGATTGAACCGGATGCATAGATGACATATGGGTTTGGTAAGTCTTAGAGAAAGGCCAGGGAGGCTGAGGAAGTCAGAGCATCAGGAGCGAAGATGTTGATGGGGATCAAGGAGTATGACATTGGTCTTGTTGAGCCTTGGAGGCTTCGCAGGTGACCTGGTGGGGATGGCAGGAAAAAACGTTTGCAGAGACAAAGTGATGGGGTTGGTTAAACAGGACTCGAATCAAGCGAGTGCGGTCACACTGAGGGAGATACTGGATTTAAACCCATCATGGCTATCAATAATAAAAACACTTTTTATAAACAGTGGAGTTTCCCTGTAAAGATGCACTCTCTCATCATCCTTTCACTTTTCCCCCAAATCAGTTACCTTCCAGCTGAAGTAAACGAGACAGGTTGATCTATTAGGAAGTTCAGTTTTGTCCTCCGGGTTGTGTGATGCCATACAGCATCAGCTGGTCGGATACCTCGTATCTGGGAAGGAAGAGAATGTGGTTCATTTGGATGAAGGAGATTGCCCTGAACTGCTGAAAATTCAAGGAGGGCTGTCTTTATCCTATCACTGCCTGTGAAAAATAACATCCCCACATGTAAGGTTTTAAAATTTAAAAGTATGTGAAGTAAGCCAAAAATATTCTGAATGTCCAGATGTCTCTTATTGGAGACATTCCCAAAGATGTAGAAACAAGTTTTTATTTTTAAAACTTACTTTAATAGAACAACCAGCTAGTTGCTGCTTGGTTGAAACCAAGGTGACAAGCAATAAGGCTAAAGTGAAGCAGCATGTTTCCTATCAAACAGGCTACTTGTGCTCAGTGGGATTGCTATTGCAGAGCAAGTTATTAAACAGTCACCATTTTTCTAAAGCACTTGCAAATTTATGAATTTGGAAGATATTATCTCCTTACCTTCAAGTCTTTTGGAGTTTTTGTTAGTTTGGGTGGTCCAATGTAGAAGGGACGAGCACCCTTTACTGATGCATTTGTCAACTCTTGCAATATTTCATCAGGGATGAAGTCACTCCGGAAAGATAACGGAGTCTTCAATTGATTTTCGGGACAGGAAGCAACCTCTATTTCTGCAAACAAAGGTGCAGAACTAAACTAAATTGTGCGACATTTTAATTTGCAAAATAGTCTGAAACTGTATAATGGCAAAATGTGAAACAGTTATTTCTAGTTAATTAATGCAGGGTGATCTCATGTCGAGACATTTTTAAAATTACAGTATTTAAAACATCATTTTGGCCAGTCCACTGACTATCAGGAAAGACAAAAACAAATTGGAAAAATTCTTTGTAATACTAAATAATTATTTTCAAAGGACACGACGACAATGAATTTTGACAAATATGTCATTCCATTTGTTCTGCATTTACCTTCGCTTTTTGTTGGTTCTTCATTGACTTCTGCAACTGTGGGCACTTTCGTTTCTTTGAGTTTTGCCCACTCAGATCCATCCACTTCGTTAGTAACAGTAAGTTCACTAATATCATTGGATATTCTAATGACCCCTTTGTTAGATTCACTTAAACTTGGTCCTAAAAAGCACACAGCATAGCAATCAATAATTTTCAATTACCATTGTACCTATTAGATTATTGTAGTACCTATTTCTACACATAGACAACACACTCAAACACAATATATATGTGAAACAAAATTTTCCAAACCATTTATACCCCTAAATACTTCTTACTAAGTCCTAACTCTGAGAAAGAAAAAAGCCATACATCAATTATGTACTCTACCTGACCCACCCAATCCAATCACCTAAGGCCAGATCTCTCTTACGAAAGGAAAATTATCCACTGCTCCAGAAAGTCTATTTGACTTCAGACGCAACATTATTCAGCATTTTCTTTCACTTCTATTTACTTCTATTCAGACCATAGGCTTTTTTTTAAATGAAAAGTGTGTGGGAACTCCTGCTGTATAATAAAATTATTTTTAAAGCAAATGTTATAAACTCTGTAATCTGTAATTTGTACGATAACATTTAAAATCTAGTGCAACACTAGACCACAGTTAAATTTAGAGTTGGGAGGGGGAGGAGAAAAATCAGCCAAAACCTCCTGCTTCTGATTACAAAATACATAGTCAATCCACTTTACAATACATCCTGTGAAGCGCTTTTAATATCAAATGCTAGGATTATTATTTACAAAGGTGACCATGTGTTGAGGGCTGAATTTCAGCATGATTTGAAGACCATCCATGGGATGGGACCCCCTCCCCCCTCAGAACTCCATATACTTGATAGTTCAAAGCACTGATGCTGCTAACACAAACTCCAACCATCAACTTTAATTCTTCCATCTCCGGTCTGCCACCTTCAATAGTAGCGAAGGTATTGGGGAAGCTGAACAGTAGCTCAGAAAACTATGTCACAAATGATTTAGCCTTATGAAGCTGGTAATTAAATAAAATCGATTCCTAAATAAATATTGGGGAGGTGGGGTATTGTTTTTGCACAAATCCTTAATTATCTTTCATGTCAGTCTGGGGAAATACCCACACTCTGCGGATGCTTCTTGAAAACCTTTCTCTTCAACCGTGCTTAAGGCAACCTCCCCCAACAGGCTTCGCCACTGTTAAGCGCTCTGGAGGACGCTATATAAGTGCAAGTTGTTGCTGTTGAACAGTGTTTAATACACAGTCTTTTCTTTAGAAGATAAAGGCACTGAAAATAAAATTTCAATTAATTTGCCTCATTTTTATTTGTGGGACAATTACTAGTGTAAATATATTAATCCTTATATTTGATAGAGCTTAGAACCATAGAAATTTGAAGGAGCCAGCACAGCACAGAAGGCCATTTGGCCCTCTGTGTCTGTGCTGGCTCCCTCAAGAACCATTGGTCTAGTTTCTTCTTGTTTGGGTTCTCCATCTCAAAACTCTTCCCAAGACAAACTGTAGAGTGTAGTGACTGTATTTTGTGGGCAAAAGTGGGCAATATAATGTCTCACAAAGAGACATGAAGTGAATGATCAATTTTATTTAATTAGATTGGCTGCTGGGTTTTATTTGAGGAACAAAATTCATATACATATTACTGATCATCATCCTTTCATGATTATGTTAATAATTTAAGTTCCATCTGCTCTATAATTCAGTTGAGCATAAAGGGACCCAGCGACTCATACCTCTCCTCCCACCACCACTATTTCAAAGCAAATTGTAGTTTTTCTCTTGATTATTGTGACTTTTATTGCCTCCTCATCCTCAAATTACATGAATTCCGTTTCTCATTGTTTCTGGGTTGTTGTCCAGAACATCTACTTGATTTGCCTATTTAATGGGCCTATTTTGTAAAATGCTTTAAAAGACGTGAAAAGCGCTACATCAAATGCAAGGATTATTATTATTTTACAGATAATGCGCTCTATCATAGAAACATACAGCACAGAAGGAGGCCATTCGGCCCATTGTATCTCTGCCGACTCTTTGAAAAGAGATATCCAATTCAATCCCACTCCCCCGCTCTCTCCCCATAGCCCTGCAAACTTGTCCTCCCCAAATAATTATCTAATTAACTATATAAATGCAAGTTATAGCTGAATCTTTTAAAAGATTTAAAAAGCCCATGATGGTGGCATTTGCACTTTGAATTCCAGCTTGGTCCTTTCAGTCTTTGCCCCACGTTTACCTGATGACAAGGTAATGTCTGAGCTCTGACTAGATATTTCATCTTCAGATTTTGTCTCCTCATGTATGATAGCAGATAGTTTCAACATGTCTAGTAAAACCTGCAGTTAAAACACATGTAACCATTGCTCATTAGTTTCCAATTCAACCATAACCACCATTTGCACATATAGATCGCATCATCCAACACTGCAGATCTAAATCTAAATGTTCCTGAACTTTAAATCCTAAATATCTGAAGCAAAATGGGAAAAGTCCTATCCATCATATCAGTACTTTTCCCAAACCGTCTGATCTCCCGAGGAAAGAACTTCAAAGTTTCTCTCTGTTCCTGATCTCACAGAAAGGTAATTAAGCAAAACTTTACGAGATGCATCTAACTTTGCGCTTAACAATTTTCATCCACTACATTTACGTTTGAATTCGGGTCCAATTACAATTTGTTTTGAACAAAACCTTTGCTTTGTGACTAGCTTTCATATTTTAGAAAACAAAAGGGCTGATGGGCTCAGAACTGCAAGTGCAGACCATCTTCCACACCATTCTTCACAGCGAGCGCGACAGGTTATTTGACGGTGACGGCTAAACACAACGCGTTGTCCTTCCCTCACGTCCCTGCATTCACCTTTTGCAAAAGGGAGGCAGCTTTCCGCAATACCAGGCAGAGCCTTCACCGCAAGGCTTCCCGAGGGTACAGTATAACCTTCGGCGTAAGAGAACGCAACCGTTAATTGTGCTTAAAAAGTGAAGAAGAAAAACAAACTGTGCTTGATGACAACAGGCAAGGCGATGCCCATTGGTTTTGTTCGGCCGCTGAACGCAGCAGAGATTAGGTCTCGCGCTGTTCAACGTTCTCCTTCCCCGGAGACGTATGTGATTTTCTTTCTCCAGAGGTGTGGGTTGACCCTCACCCTCACCCTCACCGCCGCAGTGTCCCGCAAACAGCGGTGGATTGAAAATGACCGATTTATTATTGTTTTTGTATTGTTTTGGAGGGGTTGTTATCCGGGGGGGGGGGGGGGGTGGGGGGGGGGGGTGGGGGTAAGGAAACTTGCCCAAAGCTTCGCCCTCCCGGGAATTGAACCCAGGCGTCTCGCTTGCAAGGCGAGTGCTCTAACCGCTGAGCCGCAGGAGCGAGGCGGACACATGTCAAGAAGGAGATGGTGTGGTGGCTACGGCGCGGGTTAAAGGCCAGAGAGCCGAGAGAGAGACGGTTACCCACCTGGTCGGTGTCCGCGACCACTGCGCAGCCGCCCAGACCGGGCGTCTCCCCGTTGCTAAGCGCGGTCGCTAAGTTACGTGCCCGCGTGGCCCCGTCGCCACGGCAACCGACCGACCGTTTGGAATTTCAAGCCGTTTCAAATCCCGGCGCTCGCTCTCGCTCTCGTTCGCGTTCCGTTCGCCCGGGAAGAATCTTCTCGAACGGCCGCGCGAAGGATTCGGCGGCGTGTGGGAACGGATCGTGGAGTCAGTCGGGCGCGCTGCGGGAGACCGGGGGACAGGGTCCTGCTGTTGCCTGGCGACGTCGGTCGCACGGCGACGGCGTCAACACAACACTGCAACGGGAGACGGCGAAGGTGAATCCCCCCCTCCCACATATACTCCTCCCCCCCCATACTTACACAGCATATGCCTCCCTCCACTCCCCCCCAAATGTATACACAGCATATGCCTCCCTCCACACTCCCCCCCCCCCATATATACACAGCATATGCCTCCCTCCACACTCCCCCCCCATATATACACAGCATATGCCTCCCTCCACTCCCCCCAAATGTATACACAGCATATGCCTCCCTCCACACTCCCCCCCCATATATATACACAGCATATGCCTCCCTCCTCCCTCCCATATATACACAGCATATGCCTCCCTCCTCCCCCCCCATATATACACAGCATATGCCTCCCTCCTCCCCCCCCATATATACACAGCATATGCCTCCCTCCTCCCCCCCCATATATACACAGCATATGCCTCCCTCCTCCCCCCATATATACACAGCATATGCCTCCCTCCTCCCCCCCCCCATATATACACAGCATATGCCTCCCTCCTCCCCCCCCATATATACACAGCATATGCCTCCCTCCACACTCCCCCCCATATATACACAGCATATGCCTCCCTCCCCCCCCCCATATATACACAGCATATGCCTCCCTCCACCCCCCCCATATATACACAGCATATGCCTCCCTCCTCCCCCCCCATATATACACAGCATATGCCTCCCTCCTCCCCCCCCCATATATACACAGCATATGCCTCCCTCCACCCCCCCATATATACACAGCATATGCCTCCCTCCACCCCCCCATATATACACAGCATATGCCTCCCTCCACCCCCCTCCCCCATATATACACAGCATATGCCTCCCTCCCCCCCCCCCCCATATATACACAGCATATGCGTCCCCCCCCATGTATACACAGCACATGGCTCCCTCCACCCCCCATATATACACAGCATATGCCTCCCTCCCCCCATCTTTCCCTGTTCCCCCCCCCCATCTTGTTTTGCATCACACCGGCAGGTTAGTTTGCCATATCAGTGACTTAAAGCTGGAGTCACAGGCACCCACTTTAAAAGAAATGTTTCTTAAGGAGGTTCAAGGCAAAATTGAATTCAGAGAATTCAGACTCTGTGAGACGTCAAGTGATAAGACACAACTAAGTTTATTGGGAATTTTAAAGTACAAGTTACAAGAAACGATTGGTATCAAAATATCCTGCCCACTTCACAGCAGCAACAGGACAGGTTTCCACAGTGACAGTACAAATTGGAAACTGCTGGTACAAGGAGTAGCTATATTTTTGTGCCACTTGTATGGAGTTCTATTGCACTTCGCCTGACAACATAACATGAGCAAAGCCCGACTCAGGAACAAAGAGATAAAGAAAAATAAAAGTTACAAAACAATCACCATGTAACCATATCAGTTTTCCTCAACTCTCCACTTTGTCTACACACAGTCGAACAATCAGGGTTCGCCAACATGGAAAGCACAATCTATATAAAGGAACTGTCTATTCGGCCTAATGCCATCTTCGCATGGTGAGTTTTTGTGAGGCAGCATGCTAAAACATTGCTCCAGCAGTTCTTGGGCAGAATACATTTTTTTTATAAATTGCACAAGGCTGCACACTAAAAACTCTGTATAACAGGTGCCAAAAGAGCAATTCATCTGCCATTATTGGCAGAAAATTAAGATCTTGCAATATCCACAACATAATTTTGCTCAACTGTAGTTAGATTGGTAAGGATGATGCTGTATACTCTCCTAGTCTCTGACTTTGCTTGTTTGACTGAATTCCCAACGAGATCTAGCTAGCACAAACATTTCACCCAAATATTTATCTCCTAGGCATATTTATCAGAATGTAATACTCTTATGTGTGGTTCTATGGAAAACTGACAAAAAGTGGCACAGCACAAATTCGCAAAGAAATGAAACTCCTGCACCGAATTAAGTTTGTAAGCCCATTTCTTATCCAGTTGTACACAAACATTTGTCTTCAACCAATTACCCACTGTAGCTTCTACAGACGTATGTCACAGGTAGTAGAGGAGTCTTCAGTTCACTGGAATATTGGTTTGATACAAAAGAGTTTCTTTAAACAAATGGACATGTTAAATTCTGAAAACTGAATCATTCAATGATCCACATCAAATGGCAGTATGGTGCAATGTCCAAATTAAAGTAGTCACTTTATAACATCATAATTTTGTTTCATTTCAGTTATACATCATTATAAAAGGCAACAATTAAGAACTAGATATGGTACAGGGTATAACTAATGCAGAAACAGGTACTTTACTGATCAAGTGCCTATAAAGACAACTACTGACCCCCGTTCCGTTTTTCAAATTCCACTGAAGCAGACTTTAGTCACCATTCCCAATGGCTTCTGCATGTACAGTGATAATTATTTCTGACCTTATCTTATATCTAAATTAGTTTATCCCCAAGAGGAAAACCTGCTCTTGAATTTCACAAACAGAAAAATCTATCCTCAACAAGCATTAGATGATGCACTTTGATTCCTGTCTAACTAGAGTAAATTACCAATGCGTAGAAGATGCTATCTTAGGATAAACACTATGTAGTCTCAATGATGGGGTCTAATTTGCAGGTTGTGCTAACCATGGAAATTTCCCTGCACCAGAAATGGAATGCATATTCTCTCCCTGGAGAGATGTCATCTGCTTACCTTATTCCAAAATATTAGGTGCAGGTCGGCAAGAGCCAAGGCTTGGGGACTCCTGAATGTGCAATGGGGTACTGCTGGACTTCAACCAGCTAAACTGCAAAGCTTGCTGTTGGTAAATGATGTCCATCCTACTCAACAGGGTTTTGGCTTGCAGGGTAGGAAGAATCCCTGCTTCCAGCGACTGCTCTATCCCTCCCACCGCTACAAATCCTGCCGATTATCCAGACAATGAGGAGGATTAAAATCACTGCAATCCTTTACAATGGCTAATTACGGGCATCTGCAATTCTTCTTTAGACATAATTAGCAGAAACTGCTAAATCAGCCCCCTATATCTCCTTCCTTTTCCCACCCAGGTTAGAAATGTTTGTTACTCTTGCATTAAAAAAAGAAGATCATTTTTAAAAAAACATTTTGGCACAAAATAATAACCTTGGCACAATTCGCTTAATCACAATGATTTGGAAGGACAGACCATATACAGTATATATCACATTAACATCCAGACTGGGGTGTAGATTGGGCAGGGAGGCAGAACAAACGAGATAAAATCTGCATAATACAAGCAGCAGAAAATAGATTCAACAATTCCTCCCCTAAATCATGGAAATGGGAGTGCATTTTTCAAGAACACAGACATTTTAGGCAAGGTCAATCTCTACAGATAAAAACATATCCTAGCCTCCTATAAAGAATCAACGAGTTCTGGTAACACATCACACACAAGTCAAAGGTTTAGGTTACCATAACATTGTATCCGTTCTGTTTTACATTACTCTCACCCTTTTCACATTGGTTCTGTCCTTCCCTCTATGTCTGATGCACAATGCAACACAAGAAAACAAATGTATGATTATTGTAAAATACAAGATCTGTGTCAGTGAAGTGCAAGTCGCAACTCAATCCTTTGGTTCTTCTGATGTCCATAAACCTCTCATGTTTATTTCTTGTAGTTTCTCATCAGAATCACAGTATTCAACTGAATCACTGCCTTACAATTCTCTGGCAAGTTATATATCTTCCATAGGTATGCATGAATTTGCGTGCAAATGTCCGCACACTGGCTGTGTGGTGCAAGGGTCAAGTAAAACAAGTTAAATCAAATATTCAAGTAATCTAACCTCTCCCCCAATTCATACACCTGTTAAAAAGAACATTGATACAAGAATCTGGTACAAATACGGACTGCATATCGAGCCAGCTTTATATATTTTTAATCAGATATTTCTGCCTATTCATGCAATAGCCTGTCTTTCACAAGGGCAGCAGGGACATTTGTTCTGAAAGAAATTCGTCAATATGTGGCTAACAGTGAAAAGTATTTTCTACGATAGACTCTTGGGCAGTGAATGTTTAATATTTAAGTCCAAAATGGAAACTATCCATAACTGAATAAAGTACAGATTTTTCCATGAGATGACACTCTTTGAGATGGAAGTGTCCCATATGTACCTTTGCTGACAAAGGTCCAAGACAACACATTACACAAGGACATTAATATATTGCAGACATTGCGAGACAAACACTTGTGGCGTCGCATATTACTTTCAATTTGTTACTTACTACAGAATAGAGAAAGGAACAAAATGTTGAGATAAAGAAGTTAGAAATGTGCAAGTACCAACAGCCTTTCTTTCCCTTTCCCACCCCTCCAAAAATCATGGTTCATGTAAATAGCACATGAATAAAAATCCCTGCTCTCGCAGTTCAGATGTATTTAATATATACAATTAAATTGCAAACAAGTATAACGGAATTTTGCTAGTCAGCAAAATGCAAGCAACATATGTTTGAGCATTTGTGCTGTAACACTATGAGGCCTCACATGAAGCTCCCACCTGGCAGAACAACAGGGATCCTTCATATCAAAACAGCTCTGTCGCTACAAATCAGGATAAGTGAAGTATGTGAACGTGCACAATAAAGGATAGAAAATCAATGCAATTATAAACCATAATCATTTTTTTACTTCAAATGTTTTTCAGTTGGCTGGAATATACAAGATATACAATTCAGCAGACTTTTCGTGCTCTCCAGTCTGCAATTTTAAACCAATCAACCTATTACTCAAAATGGTTACTAACGGTGGCCTCATTCTGCAGTACTTGGGAGCTGCAAAACAGACTCAAAATAACTTATTGCCTATTCAGTGTCTATAACTCACAAATTAATCTCGAACAAAAATTTTACAAGGTCCCTTTCATGGACACATTCAATCTTCAGTTAAAAGATAGCAACAAACACTGATTTACTGTGTTCCCATTTTACACATCTTTGGATAACATAACTGTGTTACATGTTTTGTATAAGATGTAATTCACATCTGATCTGTGCTCTTTCTCTTAAACCGAGAGCACCTTACTGCGTAATCTCATATTGAAAATACTGCAAGTTAGAACTGAATTATTCCCCCTCCGCTCAACCCCAAAGAGGAACAATATATACATGTTTAAACAAATAAATTGGTGTTGAAATTGAAGATTTCTCTATTGGACAAATAAGTGACTAAAACCAGTGAAGCAGTATACATCTAAGTGTGTGTGGGGAGGGAGGGAAGGTTTCAGAGCTTAGGGAAGTAGCACTTTCATGAGCATCATACATTTTGGTGGTCAAGGAGACATTGACATTAATAATGAGCAGGGACAAGTTGTACTAAATTTACTTAGCAATGCTGCATCCCCCGACCTACCCAGCAATATATATCTTGACTCCAACTTCTTTTATAAGGATTGCAAGGTAGAGTTCCTTCAGTTTACACAATTCACACCTTCTGTTTGAACACGCTATATTGTTTGGAGTTAGACACAAGTCCCAACAAGATGCTCCCAAGAGATCTGAAATGTAGTGAAGTCTTGGTCATTTTAAAGCCACAGCCCTTTCCAGAATTACAGTTATAGTAAATATTTGGTGTTATAATTATTTATGTAGCACTCTGAGAAGAAGGGAGGGCAGGAGAGGTAATCGAATTCGGTTCTAACTTTTACATGTCTCAGTAAATATGCAAAACAAGACTAAACTGATCCCAAACGTTTCATATTCCAACACAATAAAACATAAACTAAATGTGAACTGTAATAAGCAGCCACCTATCTGGAGCAAAGTTATTGCATATGAAATAGTTTTAAAATCCCTACAATTCTAACAAAACCCCACTGGCTTCTCATTATTTAAACTGAAACCACTGAAGGAAACGTCTAACTTATCAGCTACTAAACTGATAGTTCCAGAATGGAAGCCTTGTTCAAAATCCTGAAACTACTCCACATTAAATGCATTGTTAAAAGTAATCGCGCTCCTTTGTGCCTTGTGTCATGGACGGATGATGAAGGCAGTGGAGCTAGAATGCAGCCCAGGATATCAATGGAACAAGCCCTCGATTGCAGGGGCCTGTAGAGTTTTGCACATTGACCTAAACGAGCTAGCATGGATTTTTCTCAGCACCCATTCCCTGAGGCGCTTGGACCTTCATGTAAAACCACCAGTGAGAGGACATTGCAGCTTAAGGCGTGATATGAGAAAAAATAATAATCCTTGCATTTGATACAGCACTTTTTATGTCTTCTAGACGTCTCAAAGCGCTTCACAGAATAGATTGTAAAGTGATTTGACTGTATATTTGTGGGTGAAACTCAGCAGCCAATTATGCACAGCAGTATCCCACAACAGTCATGGATTGAAGTGACCAATTTATTATTGTTTTTTTTCTTGAGGGATTATTATTGGGCGTGTGGAGTAAGGAAACTTGCCCAAGGTTTTTCCCCTGCTGGGAATCGAACCCAGGTCTCTCGCTTGCCAGGCTCGTGCTCTAACCACTGAGCTGCAGGACTCCACAGTGTGAATTACAGACACCCACCAGAATGGGCGCTGACAAAAATCCATGTTAGCTCATTTAGGTCTATGGACAAAACTCTTCAGGCCTCTATAATCAAGGGCTTGTTCCATTCGTGTCCTGGGCTGCTTTCTGGCTGCACTCTACAGGTTTAACACTCATGATATCTTTGTATTGAAAACTCAAATCTTATCAATACTGCATTTTGGTTTGTTCCTTTTAAGCCAGAGAAAAATAAAAGTTGAAATGAGGCTTTTTAAAAAAAATTCAATTGGCACTTCTGCACTCAAGTGAGAATATCTATTGTGTCTAGTGTCTATCGAGAGTGGACATGTGCTTCCAAATAAACAAAAACCTAATCAAAGTTTTCATTTGCACCTCATTTCTTTTACTCAGAGAAAACATTTCAGACCTTCTTCCTTCCCCACCATCCCTTTCAGTCCCCCACCCCCCCCCCACCAACCACCCCATAACCCCAGCATCAGTATTTTGTTTGTAAAACTTTTTCTAACCACCACTGCAGGAGGTGGCTGCTCGAAACAGGCTGCACAGCATTAACTTCAAATACAGCCTGTGATTGACGGTTCAGGGAAATGCTTGGCTCTTGGACCACAAAACCTAATAGAAGACACAAGCAGGCACTATCTGGTGTGACGGAAACATTCATTTGGTTTACGAAGGGCGTTTCCACAGTCCAGCGGACATACATTCCCAAATATCCGCAAGACGAGGGTGGGGGTCCTCTGGTCGGATCCATTAAGAGTGTGAACGGCAGGTCCACGACCGAGGCTTCAGCAGGTCTAAGAAGGAAGGCTGCAGAGAAACAAACAAAAAAAATCCCCTCAAAATTCTACAAAACAGATTAATTGTATTGACAGCGATTAATAAATAATCCTTGCATTTAACATAGGCTCTTATCAGAGTATCAAGACATCTCAAAGCTCTTCACATGTTTTAAAGATCTCATGGCATTATTCAAAAAGAGAAGGAAGTTTCTTCCGGTGTCCTGGCCAATAAATCCCCTCCAAATAAAATTGGTCACTTATTCCACGGCTGTTTGTGGGACTTTGCTGAGTGCAACTGATTGCTGCGTTAGCCCACGAAATAGTCAATCCATTTTACAGTACATCTTGAAGCGCTTTGAGACGTCTTAACAACGTGATAAGGTGCTATATCAATTCAAGGATTATTGTTATTTTACTGTGAAGTGTATTTGCAGGCAAATTAATACTATAGTCCACGTCAGTGATCAGTATCTGGGTCCTCCACCTATCTCTGTGTGAACTGCCAAGAGATGTTACAACTTTTTTTTGCTCATTCACCTCCAAGTGGCTGGTTGAGAGCAGCAATGGCCTGAGAGACGGTTGTCCGGTCAGAGAAGAAAAATGAGATGAGATCTGTATTCATCTATATTGAAAATCCGTCATAGGTAATAGGTCATAATTCATAATACAGTTGCTCACTTCTCTTTTTAACCACTGTCCTCCCCCACCCGTTCATCATAGTGAGTCAACCCCAAAACAATCTGCCTCAATTGTGAAATCTATTGCATCAGACATTTTTTAAAAAATACAATCGAGAGGAACCTTGATGCATGAGAAAGTAGTGAATAAAATAGTGTAGGAGCTTGTTTCAGTGCTGTACGGTCGATGTAGTTCTACGTAACAATTCTTTCAGTCACTAAAGATGTTTGTCTAGACGTAGGCAGTCATTAGACTATTGAGACGTTTTGATGACACGATAAGGCAAGATATCTTTGAACCAGGTATCAAATGTAAGGATTATTATTGTTTATACAATCTACCGTAACTTTATAAGACAGTCCTCCACTCGTAATTAACTTTGCAAACTCAGTTTTGTCGATGAAACTTACATTTTCAAGTGGGCAGTGCTGCTGGGCATACCACTCCTGAGAGTATAAACACACTAACATGCCCTGACCCAGAAACAGTGACGTCCACATCACCACGTTCCACACCGGTCCTTTCCGGCGGTCATGCAGCACAAAATTGAAAGCCACTAATAGATAGAAAAAAGAAAAATGATGGGAGACATAAAACCACAAACACTCAGCAAGAATTTTCCAACATCAGCCCCACAAGTTCTTAATTTATTTCATTGGAATACACAATGGATACCCAATTTTTGTCTCAGATAAATCAAGGGTTGACTTAATTAAGCTGCATTTAATGACCTTTTTGAAATATATACATTTTGCTTTAATACATATACTGATCCCTCAATCACGTCTTAATCCAATATAACCAGACGAACAGCATAATTAGAAGAGAAAAAAAGATACTTACTCCCAAAGCACATGAAGAGGCAGAAAAGGACTGGATAGAAAAACCCAAAACAAACAGCCAACACGTACTCGTGAACGATAGCAGACACCGTGAAGACGGACAACATAGCAGCAGCTTAAACCGGTGAGTAAACAACTGTAAATTGACAAGAAATTCAACAGAGTTAAGTCAGAAATTCAAAACGAGCACTATTGATAAAGTATTCCTTTATAGGCAGCTGGGTAGTCAATGGTTATAAGGTTTACCATTGACCTTTTGATTCTGGTATACTCCAACCTATTCAATTTCTTGTTAGGTAAAAAGATTAGTCTGAAATGGAGGTGGTTTTGCTGGTCTGAGCTGATCAGATCATCTCAACCAAGGTGCTTCTATCCAATGATAAGAGAAGGAACATCAAATCTAATAAACAGCAAACAATTTGCATTAATACAGTGCCCTTCGTGAAGGACAACATCTCAGAATGCTTCACAGTGGTGGGGTTGGATACTAATTGGGATTTGAAAATCGAAAAGAGGGGGTGAAGCGGAGAGTTCCAGATATTGAACAGCAGTATGTGGCAAAGGGTGTTGTCCAGTAATACACCTATGAGCTATTATACACCAAGGCCAAGTGGGTAGAAGACACATACGGAGTCCTGTAGAGTAGTGGTCAGCACACTCACTGCGCAAGCGAGAGGACCTGGGTTTGATTCCTGGACAGGGCAAAACCTTAAGGCACATTTCCTTACTCCACATACCTCTGTTTACCTAGCAGTAAGTAGGAACCTGGTTTTTAGTCGACAGGTGGACCACAGCTGTTGGGACACTGCTGTGAACAATTGGCTGCCACATCTCACCCGCAAAATACACAATCAATCCACTTCACAATATATTCTGTGAAGTGCTTTGAGATGTCTCAACGACATCATAAGGCGCTATATCGAATACAAGGATTATGAAATATTATTATGTGAGAAGAGTTTGAAAGGGTCCGTGAGGAGAGGTTTAATTGTAGAACATTTTTTGATCCGTGTATTTTCAATGACAATTCAGGTTTGATTTTAATGACACCTCAGAGCTTTAAAATGATTGTTAATTCCCTTACCCAAAGGAAGTCCCTGTACGCATAATAATACAGCCAGTCATGGACCACAACGTTCCAAGTGCGGTAATAGTTGGCAAAGGATGTGGAGTTCCACCAGTCCTGAATGGAAACGTACAAAAAAAGAGCATTTATATCTACGTTCATTTCAATTTAGCTCTCACTGTTTGAAAGAAAATATATTCAGTTGAAATGCTGCATCATCGTAATAAGTGGTATAATGGGAAACCTCTCTACACACACCGTTTTTCTCAGTCATACTGGAGTAGAGATTGCACCCTAGTCAAGATTTACTCTGATTTTTCTTAGCATTTCAGCACACCCAGAATTTGGCAAACTCTTCAAAAAAGAGTTAATCTTGAAGTTGGTTTTCTGTAAATTCTCACAAAATTATACTATTGGTTTGGATGAAAAAGACCCCTTGGCTCATCTGATCCAATCTCTCCAGAACATCCATCCTACTGTTCCCCCATCGCCCCAATCACAGCATCAAGCTGCTTTTTAAATGAGTCCAGTGTCCTGGCTTCAACCACCTTTCTGGGCAACCTGTTCCAGTCATTAATAACTCTGAGTAAAGAAAAAGGTGCTGGCAACTATCCGGAAATTACCCCTTTTTCAACTCTAAACCATAAGAATCTCAGGAAAAAAAAAGCTTCAAAGTTAAAATTTAATTAAACAAATTACCAAATTCTGCCCTCTTTGAAACGTCACATAGAGTATATCGAGACTCAGGTGGAAATTCTTCCTCATTATGCTCATTACTGGGAAAGAGTTTATTTATCAGAGAGAAAGTGAGAGAAGGAGATATCAAAATGCTTTCTCAACTTAAAAGGTCAAGACTAAAAAAAACTACCTTGTAGAACATCCTGTCAGCGAATTGTAACATTTCGGCAAAAGCATTCAGCCAGCAGTGGAGGAATGAAAAGAATGCGAGGAACAGCACGAGCACACCTGAAATACAAACCCCAAAAAGGAATCAACAGTGAGGCAAAAAGAAAATAAGTTTTACAAAGTTTGTCATCTTCTGCTCATTTTCTCTTCAGGTCTCCCGCAATCTCAGACAGCTATGTCATTTCGATAGATTCACGGACTTAACCGCATTAATAAAAGGCATGTCCATTCACTCCCTTACATAATTTGCTTCTCACTGAATGTTCCAGATTCCTGTCTGCCATAGCTCTATATAAAAAAATTCTGTGCTCCAAGATATCTGATCAGGAGACAGTCCCGCAACCAATTATCTCTCCTGAATTTTCTCTTACAGAGAGCAAGGGTAACAAAGGGAACAGCGTTGCTCAATGAAGACATATCAGACAGCAGGCAGTGAAAGGGGTTCCCAGTGGACTGGGGGAAACCAGAAAAAAAATTGAAACGTTAATGTCAACCTATATATAAACCTCACTTGGTGTAGTTGCTATCACCATGCAAAAGCCAGAATTAGAGAGGGGTAAATGGATAAAACTCTTCTTAAAGCTAACATGGATTCGGCTTCAACACAGCTCCCGGCCGGGCATTCCATATCCTAATGACAGTGCATGAAAAAATTCTCCTAACCTCCCTATCTGCTAGCTTGCTAAATATTTTAAATTGATTATTATTATTAATAATAATAGTACAATAAGCTTTGAGAGCTGGCTCTTTACAACAACTTGCATTTGTATAGCGCTCCACATGCTGGGTAGCACCCAGAGCGCTTGACAGTGGCGGAGTACGACACTGAGCCGGGGGGAGGTGACGGTCGGAGAGGAAGATCTTGAGGTGCAACCTGAAGATAGAGAAGGGGGTGGCAAGACAGAGGGATCGAGGGAGAGTTCCAAAATTTTGGAGTGTAGTGGCTAAAAGCGCAACCCTTTCACCTCCCCCGAAGATGGGGGTTGAGATGCTAACCTGGCAAGATGGAGTTGAAGATACAAAGAACCAGGACTTTCAGACTGAATGGCTCCCGGCTGATATTCCGAAATAAAGGAATGCAGAGCCGAACAAAAATATAGTAGGCATAAAACAGGCACCCCAAAACCTGTAAGAAACCAGAATCAATGGTCAGCAGAGGAACATTTTTTTCTCTGTATCACGACACCGTGGTTGCTCTTACATAAAAGCATAAATGAATAAAATAATAATCTTTACATTATAGAGCCTTTCATTTTGGGAGGACATCCGAAAGCACATCACAGGACATACTGTAAAGTGCAGTGACTGTGGGTTTTATGGGTGAAACGTGATAGCCAATTTGCACACAGCAATGTTCCACACACAGCCATATAGTAAATAAATAAATTTTATTTGGGGGATTATTAGCCAGGACCTCAAAATAAAGTCCTTTCTCTTTTTGCCTTGGGATCTTTAAAGTTCACCTGAACAGGTTTAGTATGTCATTTGAAGGATGGCACCTCTGACAATGCAGTAGACACCCAGCACTGCACCTGAGGTAGAAGGCTGGAACCCAAAATCTTCTGCCTCAGATGCAAGAGTTCTAGCATCTGAGACAAGCTGACATAACATGGAAAGTTTCAATACAGAGAGGCTATTCGGCTTTTTTTTATTTTTTGTTCGGTACATTGCGGCTTTTTATTTATATTAGCCACCTTGATTATGAATTCCACCTTTCAGCTCTTTCCCCAAGTCTCTTCATGTGTTTTGCAAAAGAAGAGGTCATTTCACACAGTCAACGCAGCATGCAGATTGGCCATCACTAGCAGGATATTTAGCAGGATATTTCCATTACTGTTTTACACCTGCCAACACACTGTGCCACTTTGACAGGCTTTTTTTGTCAGGTTGCCATGAGGCAAATTTCTCTTTGGCAAAAAAACAAGTTTCAGTCAGCTGACAGCAGAGTGCAGTGAGCTGGCATTCAGAATAATGGGGATGGAGAGAAAAAAGGAGGCAAAGGACTTCATGTACAAACAACCTTTTCCTCACAATAGGGCAAAATATACCAGATGAATACTCAATGCAGCGGGGAAGGCACTGATAGTTACAGAAGCATATTGCAATAAGCAGATCTCTTAAAATAATGCACCTGTTCTTCCCTCTCCGCGCCTCATCTTTAACTGGATGGCATTTTGCCACAACTAAGTTAGGGAAAGGTCGCAAGGTTACAGTGACTTTTATTGTAAGAAAATGATTACCTGAGCAAATTTCGTAACAACATAGCCCCACCTAATTGTCGGGTTCCTGTAACATATGAAGAAGGCATTAGCACACATCTATGCAGAATTCAATCATCTAATCTTAGTTTTGATGAGTTTTTCCCTTTGCAAACAAATATACTGCTCAGGTCTTAAAGAGATAATTTTTATTCCATTATAAAATCAAAGGGGTCCGATAATGAAATCTAGTGTGCCACATACGCAAAGACCCATACAATATGGTCACTATTTCCAACGTCACTGCATCTTATACCAGTTATACCAGTTAGTGAGTTGCCTCCTCACTAAATAATAAAATACTTGATTTTGATGTAGTGGCTTATCGAGACATGGCAAAACCCTTCACTGATATCACCTTGTATTTGTATGCAAATGCAGCAGCAAATTTGCACACAGCAATATCCCACGAACACCAATGAAGTGAATGAACAATTTTATTTGAGTAATTGTTGGCCAGGACATCGGAAGAAACTCTGTTTTTGAATAGTGCCATGGGATCTTTGACACCCACCTGAACCGGATGATGATATCTCAGTTTAACGTCTCATTTGAAGCACGTCACCACCACAATGCAACCAGCACTAAACTGGAGTGTCAGTCTAGGCTACAAGTTCAAATTCCCAACTTAAACCCACATCTCTCCGAGTGCTATCAACTAAGCCAGGTTGGCACCTTGTGGAACGTGTTATCCTTGCTTACCTTGGATAGTTATCCCTATAGATGAGAGTTGGAGCGAAGAGGAAATACAGATATTGGGAGAAGTGCGGGACCTGCTGCAAACCAGCTGAAACACAACATAAAGATAACTGTCAAGGAACTGCAATTCTATTAAAACAAACAAAAGAAGGAACACAGTTCTCTGCCTTCAGTGAGGAGACTTTACCAACAACATCACCCCTCCACCGTAAAATCTCTCCATTAGCAAATCTAATGGCACAAAATGGGTTTGATTCCTGGGTTGGGTGAAACCTTAGGCAAGTTTCCTTACTCCACATGTCTTTGTTTACCTTGCAGTAAATAGGAACCCAGTTGTTAGTTGTTTGTGGCATACTGCTGAGCGCAACTGGCTCCCACATTTCACCCACAAAATACAATCAATTTACTTGGCTGTATATTCTATGAAGCACTTTGAGACGTCTTAATGACATAAAGTGCGATATCAAATGCAAGAATTAGTATTTTTATAGCGCAATATCAGATCATTGAGGTGTCTCAACGCACTTCACAGAACATAATCACACCGTTAAAACACTTATATCTACCAAGACAATTCTATTGTGTAGGGTTGGCACCTTTACGTTCCAAATGATTTAAAGAAGTTAAATCTTCATTGTAAGGGATAAAGTGGTGTGACTATGTTTTGTGGGAAAAATGCTGGGTTCCTTCGAGATGTAGAGGGGAGACCAAGTGATTCTACAATTTGGAGGGGGCGGGGGGGAAAAGAGGAGGAGAGTAGTTGTTAAAGTTGGTAAGAAGAGGGAAGCCTCCAAGTGGTGAGTAATGCGTACATGCCTTTGCAACACCTTCCCCAACAGCAAATACAGTGAGCAGACAACTTTATTGCTCAACTAACTGAGAAAGAGACTATCTGGGCAGTTTTAGAGTTCTCTTTTAAGCAGAACACAAACAGAAGATGCCTTCACAGCACAGAACTATTTGTCTTTTTCTAGTTTGTATCTGCTTCCCATCCCACCAACACCTCTTTCCCCCACAACACCACTGACAAACTCTAAACTCACAGTTCTTTTCTTTAATCGACATCACTCTGGATACATTCTCCCGTGTGAAGGAATGTGCTTTCATGATCAGACGGACCTGAATGAGATCAAAGTATGAGAGTGTGAGTCTAATTTGCATAGGATGCACCAAAAAAAACCTACTTGCATTGTGCTG
Organism: Callorhinchus milii; assembly: GCF_018977255.1. NCBI lineage: Eukaryota > Metazoa > Chordata > Chondrichthyes > Chimaeriformes > Callorhinchidae > Callorhinchus > Callorhinchus milii. Next base: position 8,210,268 of record NW_024704746.1, on the reverse strand, counting down.
AACTAATTTCTAAACTGCTGACCAAAATATTCCTGCATAGTAGTGTTACAGCTGAAAGGAGAGGGCGCCATAAAATCTCGCAGCTTCAGAATTAATGCCACACTCGCAGTCATGCCACAATACAAGGACACACAGGTTCACTTCACAAACTCCCCAAGACTTTCAATTTTAATTCAAGACCAGTCGTCACATCCGGTTGTCCTTGAATTGCCACGAAAATGGCAATTCAAACACAACTTGCTATCTATGTTCTCCAAAAGCATTTCGGTCACTCAATCCACGATTGTTTGTGGGACACTGCTGTGCGCAATTGGCTGCTGCATGTCACCCACAAAATACACAGTCAATTCACTTTACAGTATATTCTGTGAAGGGCTTTGAAACATCTCAATGCGCTATATCAAATGGAAGAATTATTACTACTACTAAGGGAAAGCAGCTGGCAAGATTGTAGCAGCTTTCTTAAAGGTTGTTGCAAACCAAACCTTTTCTGCGCTACTTTCTTGGCATTACAGGTGGACCTCAAGAAGTTGAAATGGAAATTTCTGTATCATTCAACAACAACAAGCTTCCATTTATAGAGCTCCTTTCACGTCGGGAGGACGTCCCAAGGTGCTGGACAGTTGGGTCAGGACCCGAGCAGGGGGGAAATGGTCAGGGTGAGGGGAGGGAAGGAGCGAGGAGGGGGTTCCTCACTAGTTCAGACTACCGTTGCATCTGCAGTGATATAGACTAAGATAAAAGAAAACCCTCAGACAACTCCTCAGTACACCTGGAAAGGTCACGTACCTGTTCTAATATAATAATAAACCTGGAGGCTGGAGGTAGATTGTAATGGATCACGATGTAGACTGGAGCGGTCCCCAAGCCCAGCATTTGAAATGACATGAATAAAAGACCAAAGCACACCAATCGCAGGACTCTGTGCTTCGATGCACGATGTCCGGACTCCCATTGGTAAAACAATCCATAAGGAACGAGGAGAGTGGACAAGAACATGCAGAGCCAGCTGGAGATGACAATCGGAAACCTTCCAAAGGCATAAACCAACAGGTCGAAATCGAGGACCAGCCTGCAAGATTGAAGAATGCCAAGTCAAGGCAAATGAGTTACGTGCACCGGCGGCAAAGGTATTAAGGCAGTAGTTGTAGAAAATGGAATTAAAAAGATTAAGAATGATGGATCTGATGTAAAAGAGCCCAAAACTCATCATTACCTTCCTTCGTCAATGAAATCCATCACCAGGGTGCTGATGATGAACACGATGAGTAAAGCGATGAACATGTGATAGATGGTCCGGATATGGTTCACTTCAAACAGCTCACTGAACGAGAGAGAGAGAGAGAAAAAAACTTGTCAACTCTCAGGACCAACCCAGTGCAGCGTCCTGTCCTCAATGAGAGGTTACAAACGGGTTAAAATCTATACGAATGACTAAACGTTGCAAACCTAAACTGATAAGTAGGAAACTTACTCCGCCAGCTGGTACAGTCAGTATTGAGAGAGACTTAGAAACAAGCCTACATCTTAACTGGTGAATGGTCTATGACTAAGTTCCACAATCAGCACACTTTCAGCTTTCCTTCTTCGTCTAAGCATTGGTATCTCTATCTTCACGTAATGCATTAAAAGTGCCTGATGGTAAGGCTCCGTCTTAAGCTCTCGAGTAGATGAATTTGATTTCAAGAGCAGAGTTTAAAAACACACAACCAGACAATATTTCCCATCAAGTGCTGGTTTCAGAAAGAATTTGACGTCTAATTCGAGGAATCCACTTCAACTCAAATGAACACAGCCTGATGCGGAGCAATGCTCAGTCATCACAGTAAATGCTGTAACATCTCTCCTTCCCACCACCAGCTCCCCTTATATTACAAATGTCAAACAAACTGACTTTTCCAGAAGGTGATTCATTTAATGTGAAGAAATAAATGGCTGGGCTCCCAATGGGATGACTTGTACGTTCCCTAAAATCGGTGAGGATTCCTCCGCTTTGGGGTTCAGGTTAGGAAACCCGGCTTAAAGAGTTATCTGCACCGCCGGCAAAGGTATTAAGGCTGCCCTGCCCCCCGTTTACTGTGCTAGTGACAATTTCAGGGTTTCAATATTTGACCAGAAAGGCAGTCACTTGTTCGATATTCTTTTGTGTTCAGCTGATACTTACTCAAGCAGCGATCGTCGAGCCATGAAGTGTTTTCCCTTTTCTGGGGGTGCCCGCGTTTGTCTGTAATCAAAGCAGAACTACCAATACCATCTTTTAACAGCACCCAAACGTTTAACACTTACTCGGTATTTCTCCAAGCTAATGCAAAAAACTATTTCCCTAAAGATACACCAATTGCATCAAAATTGAATATATGCCTGGGTAAAGATGCCACAAAAATTAACTTTGCTGTGATACTTTGAGATACAATCAAGTGTAACATTCAACACACGGTACCTAATGTGTGGTATCATAGAGGAATTCTATCTCCCACCATGAATTACAATCATAGGCACAGACATTATGTTCCAGGTTGGACTGACAACAATTTTATTCCACATACAAAGGTCAATGGTGAAAAACCGTATCAAGGTCACAGGCAGAGGATCCTGTTACCCCCCGTTTTTTTTCTTGCAAAATTTTTTTATTTTTTGTTGCAAATGATTCGAGTGTAACAACGTCTAATACCAGTAACTTCCTCACCACTCCATCCAAGTTATAGAAGATGCTGCACTGAACATGGCAATGGATCATTATCTGCCACGAAAATGATGGTGCTCACACACACCTATCCTCTGCACCTCTAAATACATTTAAAAACTTGTACTGAATACAATGAACTACTTCTAAATACAATTATCATCATTCTTCCATGCGTTTCAGTGTGTAAAAAAAAAACATGGGGGTAACAGGACTTTGTGAACACCCTGTGGAGTAGTGATAATGAGAAACTCAGTGCCAGTACTGCCAGCAGTGCTCCATTGCAATGTATTCTGCCCCCAATGCATCCCTTCATCTACCTCCAATGTTAATTGCTCCCCAACACTACTTACTTGTGAGCTGTAGTTGGCGGCTCTTTATTCAAGAGCATTGCAGGTAAGGAAAGGGCAGCTGTGGAGTCCATCACAGTTGTCTCATCGATCAGCTTGTCCACAAACTCACTAAAATGAGAGTCGAACTGCTTCAGCAAATTACTCTTCATTTGCTAAGTTAAAAGAAAATAAAAGCGGTAAAATTTGTGAAGCTCATCACTAGAACATTCTCAGGACGTTTGGTGCCAACATTGCAGCAAACCAACAACAAATCTTGGCTCTTGCCAAACTGTGCCTAATATTCTTAGGAATTAGGTAAGCACCCCATAAGGGTGGCATACATATGTGTAACTCTCAGTCTGAATAGGATACTCTTAAGCATGGAGATGAGTTGCTACATGCGTCAGACACCCGTTTGACCAAAAAAAAAAAATATTAATAATCCTTGCATTTGATATAGCTCCTTATCATGTTGCAAGATGTTTTATTTGTGTCTGATACATGGAGTAACCCATCACCATGCTTAAGAGAATCCAAACCAAGCTGAGATGTCTCAAAGCACGTCATGGAGTATACTGTAAGCGAATTGACTGTATTTATTGTGGACGAAACGCGGCAGCCAAGTGCGCACACAGCTGTGTCCCACAAACAACCGTGAGTTGAGTGCCCAAATTAATATTTTTTTCAATAAGTGATTATTATTGCTGGAAAGCTATCCACTAATCGACTAACAACCGAGTTTCTATTTACTGCTAAGTAAACAGAGGTGTGTAGAGTAAGGAAACTTGCCTAAGATTTTTCCCCACTTGCGAATTGAAGCCGGGTCCTCTCGCTTGCGATTCAAGTGCTTTAACCAATACGCTACCGGACTCCACTAAATTTACACGAAAGGATCGTAGACCACATGAATACTGCTGGAACCCTGCTGACTCAAGTAGAAGGTGAATTCAAGGAACCAGTCCTAATTCAGAAGGTACAAATTGCACTGGGCTCATTCTGGGAACATCAAATGGGTAACTTTTGATGCTCTTAAAGGAGCAGTTGGCTCTTTAAAAAACAATGAAGCAAACGTGCTATTTTAGTGTTGAGTGGATGTGTCAAAGTTCACAGGTGCAGAACACCAAAATGCAGGAGGTTTTTAAACACTCAATTCACAGTGATGTGAAACAGGACGCACTTTCCAAAAATCACACTGCCCTCGGCACATTCCTGCACTCCTAAAAGCAGTCCAAGCAGCGCAAGCTAAATATAGTATAACATATAATACATAAAATAAACAAAATGGTAGGTGTTAACGTGCACACACACATACAATATATAAATTATTCAGGTATCCATAGCAAATATTGTATTATTTTCTCAGGTAAAAGCAGTACAAGTGTTAATCTCGACCTACAACTACTTGAATTTATATAGCGCCCTCCACACAGGGTAACATCTCAGAGCGCTTAAAGACCTAGTGCCCTTGGTTTATATGGCCTGTGATCAGTACTAAAAAAAACTTATATTTAGATGACAGACAAGGACAGGATCACTGTGAGCAAGGTAGCCTTGCAACACTCAATCCCTAGGCTCTTGCACGAAAATTCCCACTGATGTGAGGTGCCACAGGACAGCTGACACCCACGTATACTAGAATGACGACCAATGTTTTCCTGCAAGTTGGGATGGGGGTGGGGCAACATCCAGTCATCAGTGAATCGATATGACAAAGAAAGCACATGATAAAGTGGTGATGTGCTGCGAGTGTACTGAAGAATTGAGTTGAGTGAGTTGAGTGCCCAAATTACTATTTTTTTGTCCCTGCTTAATATTTGTAACCAAAGCAAGCCTTGGAATTATGTAATCTTCCAACCCAATGAATGACTCAAGTTTAGAAATAGACATACAAAGGAAATCACATGAATAAGACATTGATACTATGTAATTGATCAGATTGGAGATAGGGGTCACAAGATGGGTTCATTTAACCACGTGCCAGAAGGAAGAAAGTTTACTATTGTAAAAGGTCAAAGTACTCAGCAGATGTTCATTGCCCAGTTGGCCTGGAAACGTTTAAAGAGTTCAATTCATCATTTGAACACAGGGCTGAATGACAGTTCCCCCTGCCCTCCACCAGTGGTTCATTATATACTGAGATTATTCAGCTCAATTCATAATCACACCGAGATTCCACAAAGCATTTAATTCATCATAATCTGCCCAATTTGCTGCAACGCTCATGTTCTGGTTTGTAAACCTTATTCTGAGTGCACGGCCTTTGCTTGCCAAATGAATTTGGACATACACTGGAGCGCAGAAGGGCATCTCATTTCCATGGCAACTTTGGTCCATGCAGAAAGCCTTCTGAGGGTACAGTGTGTTCTCTCTCTGTCTGCTCTTTCCTCTGCCACCCACCAACTTAAAAAATCTTATCAATCTGCGTTGGCGTTAAAGATACTGAGATTTTCAGAGCGGATCTGCTTATCCTGATTGCAGGAGGGGTAATTGAATAAAATTCTGCGATTATATTGAATAAGAGAACTCGTTTGCAACAAACCCATTTCCTGTCACTGAAAATAGCACATTTTCTCTCCCCCCCCCCAATCCCCCCACTGTAGATGATTTGCTAGGTTTAACCTTTACTGAGTTTTTCCATTTACTAGACACAGTGGAAAAAACATATCTCAACAGATGGAAAAATAACTTATATTAATTACTGACTTCCATAGGTAAACACAACAGACAGTTATTTGCAAGCACCAGCAGGGTCCTATAAATTAACAATTTAGCAGTAGGATTGTTAGTCAGGACATGGGAGAAACATCAAGGGATCTTTATATCACTAACAATCCTTACATTTGATACAGCACCTCTCACATTAGGAAGACACCTCAAAAGTGTTTCCCAGGATATTCAGAACTAAATAATAATTTGGTCACTTAATCCATGACTGTTTGTGAGTTCCTGCTGTGCGCAATTGGCTGCTGTGTTTTGCCCACAAAATACACAGTCAATCGATTTTACAACAAAGTGTGTGTGTGAATTATTAAGATTAAGTGTAACGACTGTGTTTTAGGGGAATGCAGCAGCCAATGAAACAGACATGAACGAATCACAAGTGTGGACACACAGGAAGGGAAAATTCAAGAGAAAATGTGGGAAAGGAATCATCCTCTTGCATCTCAAAGTAGAGGACTGATCCGGGAACAGATCTTTCTTGCCTGGAATAAGTGTGATTCTTCTCCCTGACCTCAGCTTAACCAACTTCCAGTTTGAAGTTGCAATCGCCATCTACAGCTCTCAACGTAGGGAGGAGCCTGTGACTGGGACGTCTCGAAAGGGAAGTAACTCTGTAAAGTTCTAATACTGATCGAACCTCGTGCTCTTTAGCAACAGCACTCATCAAGGGACACTTCCTGCTGAATTCAAAAGACAGGAACCAGGAAAGTGGGGGAAGGGAGGCATTCAATGTCAAATGGACACACTAAAGAGAACATATCCCCCGCCTGGTTCTGGCTTCAAGCGGTTTGGTTCCTTTCCAGACACGTCAGGTTTACAACAAACAAAGGATAACAATCGGATCACATCTCAAAGTGCTTACATCCGTTGGATTTCTTGACATGGATTATTTGTGAGTTACTCAGCCAGAAAGAGAATAACCACTTGATATAGTCATGTTATCAGTCCTTCGGATGAGACGTTTAAACCAAGGTCTCATCTGTATCTGTTCAGGTTGAAAGTTAAAAATTCCATAGCACTATTTGAAAAGAGAAGGGAGTTTGTCCTGGCCAACAATCCTCCAGATAAAATTGGTCATTCACTTCCTATCTATTTGTGGGACAATGTTGGGCACAAAATTGGCTGTCGTGTTTGCTAGAAAATATACAGTCACTACATTTCGAGATATTGTTTTTGTTTTAATAGTGTGATAAGCTGTTATATCAAATGTAAGGACTATTAAATTAGCTTTACAATTCAAATGGACACAGCATGAAACAGTCACTTAACCAGCATTTGACTTCACAGAAAATCTTGTGTTAAAGCTACAGTGTGTAACTGAGCAGATTCGACCCATTACTCAACAGATGAGAGGCATATGCTTTTGCTACAATATTATTTCAGCTTACAGTTAGCTTGTAATCTGAGTAACTATTTTGCTAATTGGAAGTTATTCTCCATTGCATTGACGTTGCTCACTGTTAAGAGCTGTCCCACTTTTGAAAGCCCACTTTCCCAATGATAAGGGCCACCCCAAGTGCCACCATTAGTGGCCGAGCCTTCAGCTGTCTCCCAACCTCAGAACTCTCTGCCTCCCCCTTCCCTGCTCTCCCAGCCCCCATCTTCAAACCTTGAAACCCATCAAAAAACATAAGCTGTACCTATGAGCTCCTCCCTCCTTCCCCTTTCCCCTAGTTCGGGGTCCAACCCCACCTCTCTGAAGGTTCTGAGACACGATACTTGTGAAGGAGCCTTGCAAATTGTTGCTGTTCTCCACCTTCTCCCAATCAATCAGCCCTTCAGCTAAATGTCACATTATTAATGAGAGACATGATGGAAATATCCACTGCCCACTCACAGTTTCTCTTCTCACTTCCATTTGCAGTGAAGTTCATGCTGAGCCTGCTGTTCTATTTGTGAGATATCTTATCATTTCCGCTGATCTCGCCCTGACCACACACAGTCCTTGAGAAAGGCCAGAGAAAACAGTGCTGTGTACCATCATCAACTCTCATTTTTCCCCCACAAGAACATCCTCCCACTTTATTCCTCTGGTCAGCCGGAGACATGCCCATCACCATGCTTAAGCATATTCAGACCAAACTGAGAATTCCTTGCATACCACCTACACATGGAAATTCCAGAGATTTATTGGAATCGAATGCACTTTCTCTCCCTGGAGAGACACATCCTGCTTATCTTATTCTGGAATGTATTAGGCGTAGGTTGGCAAGTGTCCAGGCTTGAGGACCGCAGAGTGTGCTTTGGGATAACTAGTCTAACCAGCTAAAACCAAATAGCTTCCATTGACATCGCGGTCTGGCAGGCTTTCACGCTGCTTGTCCAGCTAGGACCACCCTACCCGTTTGGGCTTTGGCTTGCACGGTTAACGGGAGCTGAGTTGGTGGATTCCCTGCACCCAGAAACTGCCCCTCTGGATGAGCTAGGCTGGCTGTGCTCTCTGCATGATTCAAATCATTCTACAATTCAGCTGTCAAATTGCCTCAGTTGATATCACTTTAGTCTGCTTGTCTAAAAGTTTTGGGTTAAAACCCTGAGTTGGAGATGTGAGCTCATTAATTTAGGAGAGCACTGTGGAGTGCAGTGCTGGGGAAAGCACTCCATTGTCAGAGGTACTATCTGAAGATGTTAAACCAAGATCCCTCCTGTTCAGGTGGATGTTAAAACTCCCACTAATGACACGACTGGCAAAGAGGATGAAGCTTCTCCCAGTGTCTTGGCCAGCAATCCCCCAAAGAGAGACAAAAATGGATCATTCCATTCACAGCTGTTTGTGGGATATTGATGTGTGCAAATTGCCTGCTGCATTTGTCTCCAATTACACTTTACAGGAAGCACTCTGGATATGTTTTAACATAAGGATTATTATCATGAAAACACCAATACTGGGAATGTTTAACTCCATGAATCTCCCACAAAATACAGAGTCAATTAACTTTACAATACATTCTGTGAAGCACTTTGGGATGTCTCAACAATGTGATAAGGCTCTATAAGAATTGCAATGATGGTTATTATTATTATTGTTATCTCTTCAGCCTCCAGCATTAAGATTGCATTCGGAGCAAACTTGTTTCATTGAAGTTGAGTATGCTTTACCTTTGAACGCTCAGATTGCCCTGCTTTGCTTGAGAGCAGGAAAAGCAGAAGGAACAGCACTAGATCCCAGTTTGGAGAGACACAATATAAACAGTTTGTCAAGGACCCAGGTGTAGTGTGATCATAATTGGACAACTAGACCGAAAGTGATCTCAAAGGAGGATTATCAATACTCAGAGAACTTAACTCAATTTCCACCCAAGTTATTAATCCCAGGACACACTCTCTCTCACATAACATCTCACACCCACCCATCACCCACCCACCCCATCCACCCACTATTCCTAACTATAACTAAGACCCACACAAATTCATTGAGATTAAAATATTTTCCATGTCATCAACAGAGATGACTAACAAAGTCTCTCCCCTACACAGTTAAAAGCAGGAGTGTTAAGGATTATGTAACGTACAGCCCACTCAAAACACGAAGTTTGATTAGCTCACAGTATTAACCCTGCACATCTCAGCTATAAGATGAGTCCTCAGCAATGATAAAATGTTAACTGCAAATGTACAGAACAAATAAAACAGCTGCAGGAGAGGTAATCTCATTAGCTAGAGAGGCACAACTCAGTGTAGTTCTGAGCCACAGAGGCTTAGAGAGAGTGAAAGAAAAAAATGATAAGGGCATTGGGTTGCGAGTGGAAGAGAGAGAAACTTAGCAAAGAGAAAAAACTTTAGTCACATTTTAAGAGGTAAACATTAATCTGAAACTGTTCAAATCATGCACATTCCACATTTTGAAAGCACACTTTGCTTAAACGTGACCTAAGCAACTAGGTGAAAGTGCATTGCAAAATAATTTGCTTAGTCAACAGGAAATGACTGTCTGGAACTGGGGAATGTTTTGGCTATTGGTATATTTGGATACAGATACTTGGATCAAATTACACTGGTTTAGGAAGAAAGATAAAGTAAAACCAGTTAATGATACACAAGAAAACCTTGCAGGATGATGCATTTGGAATACTTACCTCGGCCTTCAGTTTCAACTGCATCTTTTTATTTGTCACGTGGTCAACATCCAACCTGCCTGCAGAGCAAACAAGAGAGCTTCATTAAACCCAAGGACTCACCCACCCATCCCAGGCACCTGGAAATCCTTCCCACTGAGCCTTTGCACCATTTCAATCTAACTCTCTCTACATAGTTACCATACATTAACAGGAAATCCTGTAAAGCACTTTTGAATGTTTCGACGATGTGATAAGGCTCTATATCAAATGCACGGATTATTAAACAGAGGAAGAAATTACCCACCCACCGCCAGTTACCTATTTATCCCTTCTGCAGAACCATTACATCATTCCAATCTGAACACAACAGCCCATCTTCATTAAGCGTTGGAGTACTCTCTCCACAAGCACTTTCTCGCCTGTGTTGTGTCAAGTCTCTAACAGACAGACGTGTGCCACACCAGGCTCCGCTTACAAAAGAACCCATTAGCTTTCAGCATCCTTTTCCTGTACCATTTTGTGAGTGTTAATCATACCATTGTGGCCAGCAGGAGGTAATGAGCCAAACCTGTAAGACATCCACATTAATAGTGGATACTCATTAGCAGAACCTCAGCTCCTCACATCTTCAGCCTTTTCAAACAAACTTCTCCCAGCGGAGAGGTCTACACTCACTGTTGAACAAGGATCAATAGATAAACAGAAATCAGAAGGTTCCTGAAGTCAATTAGGAGTTTGAGTCAATTTGAGCCTTGATGCATGAAGGCAAACAAGTACTGCTCGTGACTCCCTGTTAAATTGGCTGCCGTGTTCATCCACAAAATACAATCAATCCACTTTACAGTATATCCAGCTACATCAAAGCAAGGATTATTATTATTATAATAATTTGCAGCACTTATTACTTCTCGATCTACCTCATCTCCTCAATTGAACCAAAATGGTGTCTTCATCTTTGGATCTTTACCCTTCAGCCAAATTTCTCAATAAAAATAATCTAAGTCTCTAGTACTAGCTATGTAACATAAACCTCAGGCTGCATACAACTACTAATGCAGTAGCCATCATAAATGGTTCCTAAACATCAATTTCCATCACTTCAGAGAACTGGACTGCCTTTTAAAGAACTTTGTTTTTGCATTCTGTTGATCTTTAGTTGCCTTCATGCATCAAGGTCCAATAACACTAGGGAAGAAACCAACTGCACGGTTACTTCACCCAATGGTACAGCTACAACAGCTTGCATTTAATGGTGCCCTTCATGCAGTGTAGCACCTCGGTACTCACCAATTAAAGTGGACAATTATGACTGTGTCCTATGTGACCTAGCCAATAATCCTCCAGATAAAATTAATCATTTGCAGCCATTGTACTCACGACTGAAAAAGCTTGTCTCCGCATGCTCACATGATGGAGCGGTTGCTAAGGAAATCTTTGCTGTTTAGAGATTTACTGCAGTGTGCAAGAGACAGGAGATGTTCTGAATTTTAACAGTTCAAACCTTTCAAAAATGCTCCCCCCCCCACCCCACCACCCCCAACGAGAAACAAAGCTGATTAGTTCAAAACCATTCACAATGAGCTCATACCGCCCATGCTATGCAGCCAGTAGAAAAGTGGTTAACACACAATAAAGCATACTTTGTACATATTCTTTATCTGGGATTGTTGGCCAGGACACCAGGAGAGACTCCCGTCTCTTTTCGAATACTGCTCTTTAACGCCCACCTGAACAGGCAGACAAGACCTTTGTTCTAATAGCTTAAAAAATATAACGATACCTCTGACAATGCAGCACACTCAGCACTGGAGACAGCCTAGAATATATGAGTTTAAAGTTTTGACGTAGGGGCTTGAACCCACAACTTTCCGACTCAAAGACAAGAGTGCTACCGACTGAGCCAGGCCGAAGAGATCTACTATAGGAAAAGGGTCTTTAGACTCGGTGCCACAAAATACTCACAGGCGCATCACTTTACACTACATGCCGTGAAGGGCTTTCAGATATCTCGACCCTTTGTAATTTTTACATGGTAGCTAGTCTTTAAATACAAAATAAATGATATATTCCCATATATATATATAAAGACTAGCTACCATGTAAAAAGCTAAATACTAGCTACTGCATGCTATTGTTATCTTAGGTAGAGTTTGGGAATACTGTCGTCATTTTGTCTCAGACAAATATTGTTGACACTATTTTCAAGGGGAGATGAAAGGCTTGGAAAAACACAGGAAATTAGGAACAGTCCATCGAGCTAGCAATGAAGGTCATGTAATCATAAAGCTGTGGAACAGGCTCCTTAGGGAGACAGTTGAAGCAGGAAGTGTTGATTCTTTCAAACACAGATTAGATAGTTTTCTTTTAGGAAACAACATTATGGGATATAATACATAGGCAGTTTGGGCAAATATGTGCATGTTACCACCAGGAAGGTGGAAGGTGAACTAGGTGGACCTTGCGTTTTTTTCGTCTAGAATTTCTTATGTTCTTAAAGCTAGAGTCTTAAGGATCGGTTTCCCTTGGCTGGACCTCTCATAGTGGAGACCATTGAGCCTTTGCAGACAATTCCACAGCTTAAGTGTGTCCCCTAATCCTGCCTCCCAAACATCTTAAATCACTCAACTGATTCCTCACCTTTGGCTTTCTGGAGTTGTACACATTTATACATATAAACAAAATAATAATACTTGCATTTGATTCAGTGGCTTATCACGTTGTTGAGATATCTCAAAACAGAATAGTCTGGAGAGAGAATTTACAACAACAATTTGGATTTATATAGCGCCCTCCACGCCGGACGGCGTCTCAGAGCACTTTACAGTAACGGATCCCAGGACCGAGCCGGGGGAGGGGGAAGGTGACCAAAGGCGCGGTCGAAAAGAAAGGTCTTCAGCAGAGACCTGAAAATGGGAAGGGAGGGAGCGAGACGAAGGGAGTGAGGAAGGCAGTTCCAGAGCGTCGGGGCATAGTAGTTGAAGGCACAGCCGCCAAGGGTGGAGCAGAGGACTCGAGGGACAAGGAGGAGGCCAGACCCGGAGGTATTGACGAAATGAGTCAGCCAATTGTGCTGTCAGTTGTGGAATGAGTGACCAAATTATTATTTTTTAGTATATCATTTAAATTTTTTTTAAAAAGATCAACCCCCCCCTCCCCCCCGGAAAGCGTACCCCCAATCCCAGGGCCTCTCGCTTGTGAGGTGAGTTCTCTAACCAATACGTTACAGGACTCCATATGTATCACTCTCTGTCAGAAGAAACTCTTCCTCATCTCACTCTCCAAACATTTTTCTCTAATTTTAAGGTTGTGCCCTCTCACCACTGATGGATCCAGGTGGGGAGAAAATCATTCACTGTTTATTTCACAACATCAACACTTATTCAAACTGCACAACAATTTGTTTCTGGCAAAAGAGGAACGCCCAATAAGCGCTGTGCCCAGATCAACATGAAGATTCAGGCAAATACAACCATTAATACATTGAAAGTTAAGTACGATTGAGTTCACTCCACCCCAGACAATTCCATAATTGTAGTATGTTGAGTCCCCTAATCCTGCCTCCTACGCATATCTTACTTAAATCATTCAACTATGTGTCAGGCAGGTTGTGGATTCAAGCCTTATGTTGGGACTTCGAATCTTATAGTCTAAGTTCACACTCCAATGCAGTGCCAGGAGTGGACATAATCCACCCAAGACCTTGCTATAAAACACAATAAAAAGAAAACGGTTTCCAATTGTAATAATAAACTGTAATTCTATAACAGCTTTAAAAAACTAAATATAAATCATGACTAAGATGAAAATGTTTTTATTGTGCCTACAATGCTGAAATTATCTCAAAATACTTGACAGTAATTACTGTCTTGTGTAGTGCCTTTTTTGTACGTAAATCCAGCACCCATGTTGCACGCAGCAAAGTCCCACAAATGCCTATAGTGAACGGCTAATTAATGTGGAGGACTGTTGGTCAGGACAGTGGGGGATACTCCCTTTTCTAATAGAGCCATGGTAGTTTTAACATCCACCTGAAGATTGAAATGGTTTCATGTCTCACCTGCACACCCAAATAACAGTGCTTTCCCAGTACTGTACTGCAGTATCAGCCCAAACAATAAGCAACATGGGGCTTCCACCCACAATTTTCTGACCCAAAGTCGAGTGCCCTTATGTAAGATGTACGCTGTTTATAACTCCACCCAATTGTACAATAATGGATGTTGGTGACAGGGTGGGGTGCAGTTTCCAGGTTACCTTCGTGATAGGATGCTCAAAGTATAATTACGGCATCAATTTGCATTGTGCCATTCTATTCTCAAAGTGCTTTATAGTCTTGGGGCAGATGCTGAGCAGAAGGGAGGTCAACATAGGCGAAGTCGAAGAGGGTCGTTTGAAGGCATGTCTTGAAGACAGAGAAGTGAACTCTTCCCTCCAGAGGCTGCACATCATCCAGTACTTTGCAGCCTGTGTCCTCTCCAGCATCAGGCTCCGTGACCCTATCAACCCCACGCCCGACTCCATTGGCTTCCCATCACACAGAGGATACAGTTCAAGATCCTGGTTCTCACCTTCAAAGCCATCCATAGCCTTGCTCCCCCCTACCTCTGCGACCCCTAGCCCTCTACCAACTTGTCTGCTCCCTCTGCTCAGTGGGCTTTGGCCTGCTTCACGTCCCCCGCCCCACCACTGGACTTCATCCATTCTGACCCCACCCTCTGAAACTCCATCCCGCAGTCCCTCGCCCCCTCCCTTGCCTCCTTCAAGACCTGTCTCAAGTCCCTCCACTTCGACCATGTCTTTGATCACCTTCCTTTCCCCCCCACCCCTTGCCCTCCACCCTTCCCAATTCCGACCCCCAGCTTGGGTCCAAAACACTGATTGCCCAGCGCCTCGGGACTTGTTTTCAAATCCATCCATTCCTCTGCACCTCCCTACCTCTCTGACCTCCTCTCTCCTCACAACAGTGCCCGTTGCCTTCGTTCCACCGAGTCTGGCCTCCTCCTTGTCCCCCAAGTCCTCCGCTCCACCCTCAGTGGCCGTGCTTTCAGCCACTATGCCATGAGGCTCTGGAACTCCCTTCCTCTTTCCCTTCGCTCCCTCTTTTCCTATTTACAGGTCTCGGCTGAAGATCTTTTTTTTCGACAGTGCCTTTGGTCACCTTCCTCCCCCTCCTCCTGGCTTGGCCCCGGGATCAGTTACTGTGAGGCGCTCTGAGACGCTGTCCGGCGTAGAGGGCGCTATATAAATCCAAGTTTTGCCATTTATGGTGTTGAAATTCCTTTCCCACCACCTTTGCTCAGATTTGGGGAGAACACAGGCAGCTGGCTTTGTTTGACCTTAATGAGAATGGAATACAATTGACGGCAGAGAAACTGGAAACTCCAGTTTAGTTCTCAGAAAAATAGTATCTCACCAAATAAACATTCAGTTATAACAGCCGAGAGAGGAAAAGAACTCTCAACTTTAGCCAACATTATCGTCAACACAAGCTAAGCTCGGTGATGAAAGAAAGATCATGAAAGACATCGGTCATGAGACATTGCAACATACTATTTGAAAAGAGTAGGAAGTGTTTCCTGGTGTCCTGGCCAGCAAATTGGTCATGACTGTGAGTGGAACATTGCTGTGCTCAAATTGGCAACCACATATACCAAGAGGTACATAGTCACTATATGTTATAGTAAACCCCGTAAAGCACTGCATAATGTTAAGGAAATAATGTGCTACATCAAATGCAAGGAATATTATGAATCAATGCATGTCCAGTCTTTGAACCTCATGTATTACGCTGCCAAGCAAAAACACTTTTAAAATTTACAAGCCCACTTTACCTTCCATTGTGCTTCTTACTACATGTGTTCAATGATAATTTGGCACCAGTTTCATAAATTTGGTACAGACTGAATCTTCCAATCGTAGGATAATCTCAAAAATCACATTTGTTTTGGNAAAAACAAAATTCTACAAACATTNAAAAAATTATGCTTTTGGCTTTTGTCCACAGCAAACGTACAGCTCTCGGGATACAGCCCAGTTGCAGGGCTGCAACACAACAGAGTAGGGTGCGTTATTTCAACCAATTTTCTCTTCTTCTGAAGATGATGTAAAGGGCGTCATATAAATGAGGGGGCAAGTGTGCCGGGTGAGTGTGGAGATGCAGGCTTCGAGTTGCCTAATGGAGTTACAACCATCCCTCCCTCAGGCATGTGTTTTACATGCAGTAAGGTGGTGCATTGTTTATCCAGATTTTCCCCGATGCTCCCCAGTCCATGACCAGAAACGAGCCAGCAACAACAACAACAACAACAACAAGATTCCATTTATAGAGCGCCTTTCACGTCGGGAGGACGTCCCAAGGCGCTGTACAGTTGGGTCAGGACCCGAGCATTGGGGGGAAATGGTCAGGGGGAGGGAAGGGAGGGAGCGAGGAGGGGGTAGAGAGTCAAGAGGGGAGCTGAAGGCACGGTCAAAGAGAAAGGTCTTGAGACCGCCTTGAAGGAGGAAAGGGAGGAGGCGGCGAAGGCACTGGGGGATAAAGTTCCAGAGCCTAGGGGCTGAGAGGCTGAAGGCCCGGCCACCGATGGTAGGGCGGTTGGGGCGGGGGATGTGGAGCAGACCGGAGCCAGAGGAACGGAGGGTACAGGCGGGTAGGTAGGCAGGATGGGAGTTGACCTTTCTGGTGTCAGCCAGTCTCAGATGGTAGCACTCTCACCTCTAAGTCAGAGGGTGCAAACCACACGTTGGGACTTTGAACTTACAGACTTAGGCTGACCCTCCAGTGCAATTGCGGGGTTGCATCAATTATTAATCGTTGTTATGATTTGTCCTCACATTTGGTTATAGCGTCTTTCACTGTAAGGTGAAGCGACTTTTTTGGGGGGCAAACTATTCTGACTTTACTGTTCTGAATTTTTCTCCATTTATATCTCCCCTCACCCCCACCCGTAGGTCACCAAACAATAAGTTAAGTTTACTTTCATACACTATAAGATTCTCTGGCATAATGGCTACAGTTACTCTCAGCGCATCAACATCAAAAATATTTAACCAGGGAAAGAGCAAGTAAATGTTTGTATTGGACAAATATAAACAGGGAGGGGAGGGGGGGTTGGAAAGAGAGAGGTCTAAGGCTTCAGTTTTACCTACACTCTATACTTCTATGCAAACACACGGTTCACAATGCCAGCAATGGACAAACAGTACTGAGCACTAACAGTCAACACCAGCAGAACACTCGTGAACCCAATGTATTTTTATACTATGTCAACATAGCTGTGAAAAGCACCCAGAAGCCCTTCCAAACCATTACCACAGAGGGCTGCTCGGCTGTCACATTGGGGCAGAACACTGATGCAGGGTTCAGTGGCAGTAAGCTAGGGAATGAATTAAGAATAATGCACAATAATGATAATAATGTTTGTTTTTGATAAATAATAATAAGAGTGTTTCATATAGCACCATGTCAAGCCGTCATCTCAAAGCACCTCACAGAATATACTGAAAGTGGATTGACTGGATTTGTGGGCGAAACACTGCAGCTAATTGCGCACAGCAATGTCCCACAAACAATCATGGATTGAGTGACCCAATTTTTTTAAAAAAGGAATTATTACCCCCGGAAAGTGATCCGTCAATTGAAAAACAACAGAGTTCCTACTTAATGCTAGGTAAACAGAGGCATGCGGGGTAAGGAAACTTGCCTAAGGTTTTGCCTTGCCTGGGAATCGAACCTGGGTCCTCTCCCTTGCGAGGCGAGTGCTCTAACCAATATGCTACAGGATTCTATGACTCACGATAGAAGTATCTTTTCAAGCAGTTGAAACATCTCAGTTCACTTCACAAAAACTATACTTGTGCCAGAGAACCTTGCAGCATATTGGCACATTGAAATATATTGGTTAAATATGTTTTCCAATAGGGCACTCATACCGACACACCAAATGCGTCAAGTGGAATGACAGAGAGTTCATGCCAAAAGCTTTTTTGTTGCAATTCATTCAAGAAAAACAATTTACTTCCTAGTATTCTAGCTAAACACAGAGCCCAGTGGACCAGTTCATTTCTCATTCACTATCATTGATAGAAACTGAGACCCCAACACATTAAAGAGAGGACATCTCACTGTTAGCACCTTGTGGAAAATCATTTTAAGATTAATTCTGATAATTTCTCCGAAAAGGATCGATTTCAAGATCCTCAGCCTCACCTTCAAATGCCTTCACAGCCTAACACTTCTCCACATCTCTGACCTGCTCAGGCCCCTCTAACCAACCCATTCACTCAGCTATCACAGGCCTCCTGGGGATCCCCCCATCCCTCCATGTCACCATCAATGGCTGTGCCTTAAGGCAGTACACCTGCCTCGACCCCTTCACCTCACTATCATTTCATCCATCCTTAAATCACACCGTAAGATCTACCTCGTTTTGCCCGCTTAATATACTTTACAGTATATTCTGTGAAGCACTTGGGAGCCATCTCGAAGACTAAGGCTCTATATCAAATGCAAGTATTATTATTAACATTATTACCTCTTCAACTGCATCTATGGTCATCTCCCTCTTCTTCTTTTGCCTGGCACCCAAACACTGTGCAAAGCTTTGAGATGCTATCCTGAATGAAAGCGGCTCCATAAATGCAAGTTGTTGTTTTTGATGTTTTTACCATTTTGGTATTTCTGTTGAGTTATTGAGCGCTTGTCTTGGAACAGCAAACAGTGGGGTCACAGAATTGCTCAGGAGTTGTTGAGCTGACAGCAGAGATAAAAAATATTGACCAAAGGTAATTTGGCAGTTTGTCGCTTCAACTAAACCCTTTGATTTCCCTTTCCACTGACAGCCTCATTAACTCATCCCTGCCAATCCCAACAATGCCATCAGCTCTCCTCCTGTAGGCATTACAGGAGCTGCATCAAGTGCAGGAGGAGTTAGCTCATGGGTACAATATAATAATAAGCTTTGCAATTGATTGAGGGCCTTATTCTATCGTTGAAACATCTCAAAGCGCTTCATAGAATATACTGTAAAGTGAATTGCCTGTATATTCTGTGGGCGAAACCTGGCAGCCAATTGCGCATAGCAGTATTTCGCCCACAAATATATGGTCAATTCACTTTACAGTCTATTCTGTGAAGCACTTTGAGACGTCGAGAAAACGTGAAAAGCACTATATCAAATGTAAGGATTATTATAGCAGTATCCCACAAACAGTCATGGATTGAGTGACCAAAAATTGTTGTTTGTTTTTGGAGATATTATTACCCCTGAAAAAACAACCCACCATTTGACTAACAACAGATTTCCTATGTACTGCTAGTTAAACAGAGACGAATGGAGAAAAGAAACTTGCCGAAGGTTTGTCCTGCCCGGGAATCAAACCCGGGTCCTCTCGCTTGTGAGGCGAGTGCTCTGACCAATATCAATAACAGGACTCCAATATCAAAGAGAGGACGGACGATATGCTCTGGGTAAGAGCTTGATAGACTACATTGTTTTACCATTTCTTTCAATCCAATCTTAAAATGTTGTGCCCTCTGGTAATACAGACACTTGATCACTTTTGTGCAGCGTGATTGCTCTGGCATAAAAAAATTCTGGATGAATGATTATGCGAGCTGACACACAAAGCTTTGCAGAATTGTTCCAATCAATTTCCTGAAACTCAGGTCCGAGCATAACATTCCCTGGTCAAGTGAAATTCACTCATCAATGAAACTGATACATAATTACTTACGGATGTAGCAACAGTATTAAAAAAGGTAACTTTGTTTCCTGAAAGAGTGGCTTATACAGTAAAACTCACATACCTCATATCAGTCGGGACCATAGCATTTAATAGGACTTATGCAAACGCCAAGTTGCAGACAAACTGTATAAGATGAGATGTTTAACGTCCACCTGAACCGGCAGACAGTTTAAGATCCTAAACCACGATTTGAAAAGAGAAGGGAGTCTCTCCGAGTGTCGTGGTCAACAATCCCCCAAAATAAAATCAGTCACTCACTCCATGACTTTGCTGTGTGCAGACTGGCTGTCGCATTCGCCCACAAAATACACAGTCCATCCACTTTGCGGTATATCTTGCAAATCGTTTTGAAATATCTCGACAATGTGATAATATAATCCTTGCATTTGGTATAGCGCCTTATCACGTCTTCGAGACGTCTCAAAACGCTTCACAGAATACACTGTAAAGTGAATTGATGTATATTTTGTGGGTGAAACATGGCAGTCAATTGTGCACAGCAGTGTCCCACAAACAGTCATGACTGAAGTGACCAATTTATTATTATTATTACATTTTTTTGAAGGAATTATTAGTCTCGGAAAAGCGATCCAGCAATCGAGTAACAACCGGGTTAGTCGATTAGCGCTATATGAAATGCAAGGATTATTATTATTTACCACAAGTGGCGACCTGGGTTGGATCAATAGATGTGGAATGAGCTTTAATAAGGAATTAATTTTGAAAAGTAGGTGAACTAAATCCTTTATACAAATGGGGAATTTATTCTGGAAATGAAAGTAGCTCGCTGTGATGCAGCAGCTGACCGACCCCTGGACAAGGTCAGGTTAGTGCGGCCCCAGAGAATTTGCATGTTATGGATTGAGAAGCAGGCTTATAAAAAGATGTACAGGCAAGGAAGTTTCTCCCAGTGTCCGGACCGACAATGGGTCATTCACCTCTCAGCTCTTTGAGGGAATTTGCTGTGCCCTCAAATATACAGTCATTACACTTAACAGCAACTACAATGAAGCTCTTCACATTATTTATGGTGAAGCACAAGGATTATTGTTATAATTACATTAACTCACAGCCGCATTTCTTGGCCAGGGCCTACGTTCACTAATAATAATAATAATCCTTGCATTTGATATAGCGCTTTTCACGGCAGGAGGATGTCCCAAAGCGCTTCACAGAACACACTGTAAAGTGAATTGACTGCATATTTGTGGGCGAACGCGGCAGCCAATTGCGCACAGCAACTAAATTGGCTAATTGTCTCCCTCCCCCTCACCCGGGGCCTCCGCTTAACAACTTTTACAGAATTGTTTTGTCAAGTGTGAGTGAGATAGCAGAAGCTGCCGGTGACACTGGGGACCAGAAACACTAGAAATGCACAGCAGTCAATCAGCAAATAAAATAATAATCCCTCCAAAAAACAATAATAAATTGGTCATTTTCAATCTACGACTGTTTGTGGGACATTGCTGTGCGCAATTGGCTGCCGCGTTCACCCACAAATATACAGTCAATTCACTTTACAGTATATTCTGTGAAGCGCTTTGGGACGTCTAGAAGACGTGAAAAGCGCTATATCAAATGCAAGGATTATTTAAAAGAGAAACTTACATTAATGTTTCAGGTTCTGAGGGGAGGTGAGAGACCCAAAGAGAATGAACGCATCTTTCTCTTTCCCACCTACAGCCCATTTCCAACAAGATCTGGATTGGAGATTTCCCCTTTTCATTGTTCTCCTCCCCCCCCCTACTTTTACCAGGTCAGATTTTGATTAAAATCTAATGAAATCTTCTTCAACTCAGTGAAACTGTAAATCAGGCTTCTGTCATTTAATAATAATCCTTGAATTTAATATACTGCCTTAACACGTTGTTGAGACATTTCAAAGCACTTCACAGGATAAACTGTAAAGTGGATTGACTGTATTTTGTGGGCAAAACATGGCAGCAAATTGCGCACTGCAGTGTCCCACAAACAGGAGATTGAGTGAGCAGAATTTATTTTATTACCCCGGGAAAGTGATCTGTCAATCAACTAACAACTACGACTCCCACTTACTGCTAGATAAACCGAGGTGTGTGAAGTAAAGAAACTTGCTTATGATTTCACCCTGCCCGGGAATCAAAACTGGGCCCTCTCGCTTGTCAGGCAAGCACGCTAACCACTGCACTATAGGACTCCACAAATGACAGTACTCACCAAATGTCACAAGCCAAGGCCAAAGAGAGAATGTTCCTGATCCACTGCGGTGAAAACGATACATGCAAACACAAGGCAGTAACACTTCAAAGCTTGCCTATTTTCAATCAAAACCCACAGGATATGAGGAAATTCCTTGCAGAACTTAACTAAGGTCCAAAAGGCACCATCTAGGCTGCTGAGCAGATTACTTACTGATGAAGTAGTCATTCACCTTAGTGCTGTTTGCAGGACTTTGTTGTGTACATTTAGCTAAGTTTGCCTACAGGTACACAGTTACTACATTCAATATTGTGAAGCTTTTCGAGGTGAATGGGCACTATGTATTGAATGCAGGTATTATTATTTGCTACTTGTCAAGTATTCAACTTAGCCCCACAGAAGTTCTCTGACCCAGGAGAAGAGAGTGCGTGGGAAGTGGGTAGCTCAAAGGAAAAATGGAACATTTTCAAATTTGCTTACTGCCAATTATAATGCATTTACTGGTGCCAACAGATTAAAATGATAAGAGATTGACACTGAATAAGATCACACAGAAGTCACAAGTTCAAATCATGTTCTGCGCTGAGTTTGTTGATTCCCTCCAGAGCAGTATTTTGGGACACTACTCCCTACACTACTCCATATCTCTGTGTGACCAGGGAATCAGCCAGGATTCCCATTACTCATTACTGCTCACTACCTCATGACTGGCCTCACTGACCTTCTTCTTTGGCCATCCCTTCAGTTACACTCCCAACTCCACCCATCTTGCCCTCAAGTCCTCACAATTCCAATCCCAGGGTGCAAACCCTTCACTGTCCAGCATCTTGAGACATGCTCCCCACATGAAAGGAGCTTTATAAATGCAATTTGTGGTTGTTTTGACTCCAAATTAAAAGTGCTACCTACTGAGTCAGGCTGACACCTAAAGTCATATAAATAAAATGGAGAATGTGCGTTTTTCCCTGACTTTCCTGAACAAAGTTCCAAGATACACTGCTCAAGAGGTAAATGAGAAGCCTAAAATGGAAAAATACTGTGAACAGACTAGCAAGTTTCCGCACAGGTCAAATACAACTGCTCCTCTCATGGGAAAACAGGTTAAGATAGAGCCCTGTCTCTCACACAATCGGTTACCAGTCATACTGATTTCTCAACACAAGATAGAAATTCTACTCTTACAAAACCCTGAATTATATGGATTTACTTCTTACAACCTTAACTGATGTAAATACACAGCTGAAAAGTGGTTGTAGACCCAGCCAAGATTATATGAGCTCAAAGTCCCATTCGCAAGTCACGTGCAGGTACGAGAATAGCTCATTTTGAAGAAGCCAAAGCATACAGAAAAGCAACTTGCTTTGAATTTTACGATAAAATACATTTTGCAGTTTTCAGTTACGCAGTCACGTGATGCAGACTGAAAATGGCGAGAAGGGAGGTGAGAAAGAGAATTTGAAAAAGAAAGATTTCCTGATCAAACCACAAAGAAAGCATTTAGGAGCGAATAGTGTTTGAAAGATTAAACAACTTCTGTCCACATGTTTTGGTGGTGCGGTGGAGGAATGAAGTTCCAGCTGTAGAATTAATAAATATAAATCACTGAGTGTGACTTACATCATTGTGAACAAAAGACTCACTGTGATCTTCAAAGGGTCCACCCCGCACAACAAAGTGGTCACGGTTGAGGGATAAGGTTCTGGAAAAGTCTGAATTACCCAATTTGAAAGCAAGACTATTCAAGTGACTGGTTTGATGCTCAAAGGCATCACTGCCAAGAAGACAGACACCACAATCAGCACTTATTGCGCCCTACCTTTGCGACCTCCCACGACCCAACTACCCAGCCGCTTCCTTTCTCCGCAAATACCAGCCTGTTTCATGTCCCCTACCTGATCCACCCCACCATCGGTGGGCGTCACTTTCAAACATTCTGTCTCTTCTCTCTGGAACTCCATCCCAGAATCCCTCCAACTCGCCCCATCCTGGGAATCCCTCCAACTCACTCCACTCCATCCCTCCTTACTTTTAAGACTTAACTCTTTGACCACATATTTGGTCATCTTTCCCCACCCTCTTCAGATCCGCCACCTTCCCTCCACCCAGGTTGACACACTCTTGTCAGAGGAGCTTCATAGATAGTATACACCTCTACGTGACCTTAATCTGTTACTCGGACCTCCTTCAACCTTCAGAAGAGAAGTAGCTTTCTTTCCACTCTTGCTTCATTCAATTCATGCCCTTGTCTTTCACCTGAGACGCACAACCTGCCAAAGGACTAATTTGAAGCTCAACTACCAAAGCGTTATGTTTCGGCCATTATTGAAGAAAAGTGGGTAGGTAGAGGTCGATGGACTCACCATTGCTGACAGGACGGGGATGTCCATCCTCCTGTCTCTCCGACCCTCTCGAACCATCTTCATCCACCAGTTTGGCTGTCACACGCCGGTTCCTCAGTGCCTTCCCCGTTTCACTCGCCATTCGGTTCAGGAAGGCCGGGCAATGAGTGCTGAAAAAACAGTTTAGCAATTTATTAATATATATTTGTATTGATTATAAACTTTGTGGAGTCCTGTCATGTATTGGTTAGAGCACTCGCCTTACAAGCGAGAGAACCTGGGTTCAATTTTCGAGCAGGGAGAAACCTTAGGCAGGTTTCCTTACTCCACATGGCTCGGTTTACCGAGTAGCAAATCAGAACCCAGTTGTTAGTCGATTGTCGGATCGCTTTTCCGGGGGCATTAATCGCTTCAAAAAAGTAAATAAATAAAAGGGGAGAAGAAATTAAATAAAATAATAACAATATGGTTCACTCAATCCCCGATTTTTTGTGGGACACTGCTGTGTGCAATTGGCAGTCGCGTTTCTCCCACAAAATATACAGTCAATTAACTTTACCCCCCTCTCCCCTTGCTTTACCCCCTTCTCGCCTTGCTTTACCCCCCTCTCCCCTTGCTTTACCCCCTTCTTGCCTTGCTTTACCCCCTCTCCCCTTGCTTTAACCCCCTCTCCCCTTGCTTTACCCCCCCTCTCCCCTTGCTTTCCCCCCCTTCTCCCCTTGCTGAGTTCAATTCCCGGCAGGGTGAAACCTTGGGCAAGTTTCCTTACTCCACACAGAGCCTAATAATAATCCCTCCAAAACCAAAAACAATAATAAATTGGTCATTTTCAATCTACGACTGTTTGTGGGACATTGCTGTGCGCAATTGGCTGCCGCGTTCGCCCACAAATATACAGTCAATTCACTTTAGAAGCGCTTTGGGACGTCCTCCCGACGTGAAAAGCGCTATATCAAATGCAAGGATTATTATTATTATTATTTACCCCCCTCTCCCCTTGCTTTCCCCCCTTTCCCCTTGCCCTCCTCTCTCCTTGACCCCCTCCCCCTTTTCTTCCAACCCTCTCCCCTTGCTTTACCCCCCTCTCCCCTTGCCCCCCCTCTCTCCTTGACCCCCTCCCCCTTTTCTTCCCACCCTCTCCCCTTGCTTTACCCCCCTCTCCCCTTGCTTTACCCCCTTGCTTTCCCCCCTCTCCCCTTTGCTTTCCCCCTCTCCCCTTGTTTCCCCCCTCTCCCCTTGTTTCCCCCCTCTCCCCTTGTTTCCCCCCTCTCCCCTTGTTTCCCCCCTCTCCCCTTGTTTCCCCCCTCTCCCCTTTGCTTTCCCCCCTCCCCTTGTTTCCCTCCTCTCTCCTTTGCTTTCCCCCCTCTCCCCTTGCTTTCCCCCCTCTCCCCTCGTTTCCCCCCTCTCCCCTTGCTTTCCCCCCTCTCCCCTTGTTTCCCCCCTCTCCCCTTGTTCCCCCCTCTCCCCTTGTTTCCCCCCTCTCCCCTTGCCCCCCTCTCCCCTTTGCTTTCCCCCCTCTCCCCTTGCTTTCCCCCTCTCCCCTTGTTTCCCCCTCTCCCCTTGCCCCCCCTCTCCCCTTTGCTTTCCCCCCTCTCCCCTTGCCCCCCCTCTCCCCTTGCCTCCCCTCTCCCCTTTGCTTTCCCCCCTCTCCCCTCGCCCCCCCCCTCTCCCCTCGCCCCCCCCTCTCCCCTCGCCCCCCCCTCTCCCCTGGTCCCCCCCTCTCCCCTCGCCCCCCCTCTCCCTTGGTCCCCCCCTCTCCCCTCGCCCCCCCCTCTCCCCTTGCCCCCCCCTCCCCTTGCCCCCCCCTCTCCCCCTCTCCCCTCGCCCCCCCCTCTCCCCTCGCCCCCCCCTCTCCCCTCGCCCCCCCTCTCCCCTCGCCCCCCGGGTTTGCTCAGTCTCCGCTCCCCACTCACTCACTCACTCACTCACCTCCGCGGTTACAGTGAAGCCGCTCCGCTCGGCACTGGATACCGAGGGCGCTGCGCAGGCGCAGTCCGGGCCATGGTGAGGGGGGGGGGGGGGGTCTCTGATCGCTGGTAACCCCGAGCACAGCGCTGTGGGCACATGGCTGGTGGTGACCTCACGGTCCATGTGGGGGGAGTGTGGGAGGAACAAGAAGGATCCAACAGCAAAACAAAAGGGAAAAAAAAGGAGGAAAAATTGCATCAGCGCCGAAAGCGAATTCATTTCCCAAATATTTATTTTATGTCCTCTACTGCATTTGGAGATTTACCCCCTCCTCTCCCCCCCCCCCCCCCCCCCACCCCCCCACGCACACACACACACACACACTGCAGTTGAGAGGCTGGTAATATATTTGTGTGGGATAACAAAGGCCGTTTCTAAGCCTCCGCGGAGGTGTCGTTCGCACGCGCTTGAGTTTTTATTTCTTAATTTTGCCACACGGGTTCGTCTGCACAAGTTACACACGGACGTTGGACCTTGTCGCCTGGAGACATCCTCCCGGGTCGTACCAGGCAGGAGAGCGTTGAACAGTGGTGGAGCCTGTCTCCGAGCTGGGGGGGGTGGGGGGGGGCTGGGGTGGGGGGGTGCAGGTGACCGTAAGGGAGGAGAGGCAGCGGAGGAGGATGGAAGTGGTTGACTGTGCCGAACGCGGCAGAGAGATCCAGGAGGGCAAGAAGGCAGAGGGAGCCCTGGTCACAGATGGATAGGACGTTGTTTGTGACTTTGACAAGCGCTGTCTCTGCGCTGTGGGCAGGACGAAAACCAGACGGCAGGGGCTCGAGGAGAGAGCAGAGGGAGAGGTGTGACCAAAGTTGACCTGCAACAATGTATTCCAGGAAGGGTAATAATCCCTGCATTTGATTTAGCGCCTTATCACACCACTGAGACGTCTCAAAGCGCTTCACAGAATATATTGTAAAGTTGATATAATATAAAGCCCCTTTATCATTTTAAACACTTGATTGCATTCTAAATGAGATATCTGTTTATTAATAATAATAGCGCAGTGTTTACCTGCAAAAAACAGTCGCTACGCTTTATCCCATAAAGTGTTTTAAGATGTTCTCCCGATATGAAAGGCGCTATATCAAATGTGAGGATTATTATTTATTATTAATCATCTCATTCTCTTTGTAGGACATTGCTGCTCTTCCTGAATGAACTCATTCCAAGATGACATGCTTGGCAACGGAATGTCGGAATCGATTCAATCCCCTGTGGCGGTCTCGGAAGACCAGTTCCTGAGCCAGGCAGGTATGCTGTACTTCAGCGCAGTGTTGATGACAGCCCAGAGAGCCTGGCTCATCGGCAGGACTTGTAAAGGCACACCAATCACTGGGGGCAGAGATGCTTTCCATTCAGCTCCCATTAACCCTGCAAGTCAAAGCACTAACGGGTAGGGTGGTCCTAGCTGGACAAGCAGCGGGAAAGCTTGGCAGACAGCGTTATCAATGGTAAGCTATGCAATTTTAGCTGGTTAGACTCCAGCAGTTTCCCGAACGCACACTCTGGGGTTCCAAAACCTCTTGCCAACCTGTGCCTAATACTCTCCGAATTCAGTAGCAGGGTGCAGGCAGGTGGGACCTTGATTTAACATGTCATCTGACATCTACAACTCTCTCACATCTGCAGGGTTTGTGAGGAATTTACCTTACTGCCCTCTGTGCTTGATTCAGTATTCTCAGTGGTTTCACCCTCACATAATACTAATTCTTGCATTTGGCATAGGGCCTTACCATGTCTTTGAGATGTCTCAAAGCGCTTCACAAGATTTACTGCAAAGAGAATTGACAGTATATTTTGTGGGCGAAACACGGCAGCCATGCAGTATCCCACAAACAGTCGTGGATTGAGTGACCAAATCATTATTAGTAGTTTTTATTTTGAAGGGACTATAATGCCCAGAAAAGCAATCCACCAATCGACTAACAACTGGGTCTTGATTTACTGTTAGGTAAACAGTGGCGTGTACAGTAAGGAAACTTGCCTAAAGTTTTACCCCACCTGGGAATCGAACCCGGGTCCTCTCGCTTGCAAGGTGAGCACGCTAACCACTATGGGATAGCTTTGCTCTCACGTAATCACACATGAAGGGACGCTTTCTTCTGAATAAAAGCATTTCACTTATAATGAGAAGCGGATTATGAGTCAGACTCCATTCGCAGGTTGCATCCCATTGTGTAAACAATTAAAGGTCGTCAACTCCTGCTGATATGATTCCCTACACACAATGAGTTTGACAACACTCAAATTGTACCATTAGGGGGCATGAAGTACACACTATCCATAAATTATCACCAACCAGCACGAGAACCCCTCAGTAGAATCAGCCTAACAATGTTTGACCTTCCAAGAAATGTCTTAAAGTTCAAACAATGGATGCATTCTGTCTTTTAATATGGAATATCTTGTGTCGTGACTGATAAACTGTACTGATTTAACAATAAGCAACTCGTCCTTGACTTTATCACAACAACTACACACTTACAATCAATCGTTGATTTTTCCAAGCACAGCAAGTGGGGGTGGGAGAATGACTGAAGACATGGTCAAGAAGGAAGGGCTTGAAGAAGGCAAGAGAGGGGAAGAGACTCAGGGATAGTGTTCCAGAGGGTGGTGGCAGAATGGCTGAGCCCGACCACCGATGGTGGAGCTGGCAGGGTGGGAGTAACAAAATAGACCCGTGCTCGCCGAGCATAGGGAGCGGACAGGTTGGTAAGGATTTAGTAAGTCAAAGAAGCAGGGAGGGCTTTAAAAGTGAGGATGAGAATACAATACAATTTACAACAACAGCAACAAGATTACATTTGTATAGCGCCTTTCACGTCGGGAGGACGTCCCAAGGCGCTGGACACTTATAAGCACCTTTCACGTTGTGTAGGTGTCCCACAAACCGTAGTAATGTCCCACAAAGAGACGTGGAGTGAGTGACTAACTTTATTTAGGGGATTGTTGGCCAGAACGCCAGGAGAAACTCCCTTCTCTTTTCAAATAGTGCTGTGGAATCTTTCATGCCCACCTGAACAAGCAGACAGGACAGTTTAATGCCTCATCTGAAGGACGGCTCCTCAACAATGCAATACATCCCCAGCACTGTATTGAAATGTCAGTTTAGACTATGTGATTCCAATCCCAAACGTGGGGCTTGAACCCACAACCTTCCGACTCAGAGGTGGGAGTGCTACCACTGAGCCAAGCTGACATGTATTGTAAAGTGTAGTGATCCTGTATTTTGTGGGCGAATGTGGCAGTCAATTTGTGCACAGCAATGTCAAACAAAGAGTACCCAAAACATGCTCTGTTCCTTCAGAAAAGCGAACACTGGAAACTGGGTGTTAGTTGGAAAACTAAACCACTGTGTGGGTGTGTGAGAACGCTGAGGTGTCAGCTGATCCTCTTGAGCAGGATTTGCTGCTTCTGCATTCCTAAAGCTTGACCTGCATACGGATGCCTTTCACCTCCATCAGGTATGACGCAAGGCAAGGCAAGGCTTGCCTCTTTTGTATATTTGCAACACCTCAAAAGTGTAACCTTTGTAGGCAAAATGGATTAGATGGATGCACAGCGCATAAATTTTGGGTTGTGGTGCAATGTTATTTCAGGTATTGGACTATTCAAAAGTCTACTGTATTGAGCAGACCGGATAGAGAAGTCCTGTAGCTCAGTGGTTAGAGCACCTGAGTTCAATTCCAGGCAGGACGAAACCTTGGGCAAGTTTCCTTACTCCACACGCCTAATAATAATCCCCCAAAACCAAAAACAATAATAAATTGGTCATTTTCAATCTACGACTGCTTGTGGGACATTGCTGTGCGCAATTGGCTGCCGCGTTCGCCCACAAATATACAGTCAATTCACTTTACAGTGTGCTCTGTGAAGCACTTTGGGACGTCCTCCCGACGTGAAAAGCGCTATATCAAATGCAAGGATTATTATTATTATTATTATTTGCCAGCTTCAAGCATGAGGTGGTTTGAGAAAGCAATTCAGGAGTCTGCTTTGGGTCTATAAGTCATCAAGTTCAGCAGGAGAAATAGCGCAAATAGTGGGGTACAAAGGTTCATCTCAAAAGCAAATGGGCAAAATAAAAATTTTGAACCTCAAAATTAACCTGACTGAACCAGGGAGCCTCAAAATACAAATGAGATTTGTACAAAATATTGCTGCTTCCTGTGTAAAAAAGAAGTCACACAGTATTGAAGCCTCGCCGTACGCAAGCGTTTCTGAGTCTCTCGCAATATTTTCTCACAAGGGTCATGTTGGTTGAGTGTGGTGACTTTGTATGTATAGGCAAATGTAGACAAAGCAATTTTGCGCACAGAAAAGTCCCACAAATAACCATTAGGTGAATAAACAAGAGTCCCATGTGGGACTGCTCTTTAATAAAAATATCTAGGCAAACCTAAGGCAAGTTTCCTTACTCCACTTGCCTCTGGTTACCTAGCAGTAAGTAGGAACTCAGGAACTGATTGGCGGATCGCTTTCTGGAGGTAATAATAATCCCTCCAAAAAGAAAAAGAAGTTGATCCCTCAATCTACGATCGTTTGTGGGATACTGCTGTTGGCTGCCATATTTCGACTTCTAAATGCACAATCTACTTTACAGTGTATCCTGTGATTCTCTTTGAGATGGCTCAACAACATGATAAGACGCTGTATGAAATGCAAGGATTATCATTATTATTTAACAGATTTTAGATAGTATTTAACAAGCTGCAAATGTAGCTCTTTGACCACGCTTTCGGTCATCTTTCCACCTCCCCACCTCGTCTTCGACCACCACCCCTCAGCTTGGGAGCCCACCTAACACTGCGAATGCACTTTGGGATTGATCTCCCAATGTAATAAAGGTGCCATTGCATATAAATGGTGTTGTATTGCAAATGAGGAGAAGTCCGAAATCAGGAGCTATTGTGTTAGTGGCCCGCAATGCAATTCGCTTCCAGCAATATTTAAGCACAGTATAAAATGTTCTGTTTTTAAATGCTATCTTAGCTGTTTGCTGGCACTCACAGTGGACACCAGACAGATTAAACAGAGACTCAATATCACAACCACTGTGGTGACACGAGGCCCTCTAGCGGCTCTAGTGCGTACCTCAGCCAAAACAATTTGCATTCAGGTTGGAATTTGTCGACTTTATTTTAAGGAAACCCATAGGAAAACAGAAACAGCCCATTCAGCCCATCGAGCCTCTTTCACCTGTTTATTAGATCTTGGCAGATCTTTTAATCCCGATACCCCTACTTTCACCATATACCATAACTCTGATGCCTGTATACACTCTCCCTCAATTCCTCCTTCCCCATCTTCAGGTCGTACCTGAAGATGTTCCTCTTCAACCGTGCCTACGGTCACCTCCCCTCTTCCCCCGGCTCGGTGTTGTGCTCCACCACTATCAAGCGCTCTAGGATGCTACTCTGCATGAGGGGCACTATATAAATGCAAGTTGTTGTTATATCTGTCCTGGAGAAACACTGCAGCTTCTGTTTAACATTAAATCAGCTGGGTATCACTGTGGAATGACAGGGAGATATTTGCACTGCTGCTTCTGGCCCAGTTGAGGGTAAAATGAGACATTGTTGGTCGTTCCTAGAGAAGCAGAGTATGATCAGTCCTTCAAAACCTACATAATTCTTAAGGCTTCCTTGAGAAATAGAGGAGAGTAAACCCAGTGACTGGAGCATGCTTTTAGTTTGGAAGAAGCTTTCTCTGTTCTGTGACTCTCACTTACTTACTAAGTCCCGTTAGGACTTATAACTTATGTGAAATAGTCAACAAAATACACACAGTGTCACCACATTACAGTATATCATGTGAAGCGCCTTGGGACATCTTGGCAATGTGATAAAGTGCTATATCGAATGTAAGAATTATTATTATTAAAAATAATAGTAATACTTGCATTTGATATAGCACTGGGGAGGACATCACAGGATTTCACTGTGTCGTGATTGTGTCTTTGTAGGCAAACATCAGCTCATTAGAGCACGGTAATGTCCCACAAACAGCCATGAAGTGAGTGACCCAATTTATTTTGGGGAGATTGTTGGCCAGGACACTGTGAGAAACTTTCTTCTTTTTGAGCAGTGGCTTGGGATGTTCAATATTCACCTCCAACAATGCAGCACACCCCCAGCACTGCACTGATGTGTCTGTCTAGACTACAGTATATGAATTCCAAATCTTAATGTAGGGCTTGAACCCACATCCTTTGACTCAGAAGCTGTGCAAACTTCAAGACAGTCATTTCACTCAGAATGTGTAGTTATGCCTGGGATGCATTCTTGCACCAGTCAGCTTCAGGACACTTGGGCTACGACACTTGTAAACTACGATAGAGAGAGAGAAAGGGAATCGAGATCCTCTGTCACAGGCTGTGCCACACATTAAATGTTGGAGGGACTGTGACAAACGAAAGTGGAGATTGTGAAATATTAACATCTTACTTGACAGAGCATTCCGCATTGCAAGAGTGAAAAAATTCTCCTAAGCTCTGTTTTCACTATTCTTATGACTTATAACTATACTTACTCACTTCCCAACCAGAGGAAACAACTTCTCCCTATTTTTGCCCACAACATATACACTTTACAGTATATTCTGTGAAGTGTTTTGAGATGTTTCAGAGGCATGCTAAGGTACTATATCAAATGCAAGGATTATTCTATTTATTATTATTATTATTTATCCTGTCAAAACTCCTCATAATTATGTACAACTCTATCAGGTCCCCTCTCAACCTTCTCTGCTCCAGCGGAAACAGACCTGACTTTTCCAATCTCTCCTCATAACTGTAGCCCCTCATCCCTGGTAATATGAACAGTATTTTGCTATGTAAAAGATACTGCTGTACTCTTTGAGCTTATCTGCCCTCCTTTCCACATGAACCTTTGTAACCCTTGGTTCTGTCTGAACCAAATGACCTGTTGTTGATGATGACAGACCAGCCTGGTTGATTGGCAGGACTTGGAGGGGCAGAGCAATAACTGGAGGCAGGGATTCTTCCCACTCCGCTCCTGTTAACCCTGCAAGCAAAAGCCCCAAGGGAAGCTTACAGATCGTACTCTCAATCATAAACTGGGCCAATACAAAAGTGTGGAAAAATTTGCCAAAACTTATGGAGAAATTTTGCAGCAAATTTGCTGGGAAATTTGATAAATTTTGCAGGAATTGTGGGCAGTTGATTGGTGCTATTGAGGTACATTTTACTGCCAAACTTACATTTTTTAACTTTATTGATGAAAACTAAACATGTAGAAATAACACATATTAGATTGTTGCAAAACATTTTTATTAATTTCTTCTTTAATAAAAACTGGGTGACCGATTTGGGACAGGGAGGGGAACACCAGCACAGGCCCAAAGGGCGTGGCGATCCGTCAAAAAACAGTCAGAGAGCGAGACACACACACAACAACAACAACAACATTCCATTTATAGAGCGCCTTTCACGTCGGGAGGATGTCCCAAGGCGCTGTACAGTTGGGTCAGGACCCGAGCATTGGGGGGAAATGGTCAGGGGGAGGGAAGGGAGGGAGCGAGGAGGGGGTAGAGAGTCGAGAGGGGAGCTGAAGGCACGGTCAAAGAGAAAGGTCTTGAGACCGCCTTGAAGGAGGAAAGGGAGGAGGCAAGGCGAAGGCACTGGGGGATAGAGTTCCAGAGCCTAGGGGCTGAGAGGCTGAAGGCAGAGAGACACTCTTAAATACGCACACATATAGAAGAGACACACAAAGGCACACTCACAGACGCATACATACAGAGGAAAGAGAGACACAGATACACTCACACAGTGTACTCACACAGAAGTGAGTAGGGAGGGGGGACATGAGTTAGAACAGTGATCACTGAAGGATGGGAGCTAACTGGGTGTCAGTTGTACGAAAGATGACAGAAAACGTGGCTTTGAGACGTGGTGAGGGAGCCGGAGGGACTCCAGGATGGAGTTGCACACTTGGAGGGACTGGGATAGAGCTTCACAGAACACATTGCAAAGTGAATTGACAATATTTTGTGGGCGAAATGCGGCAACCAATTTGTGCAGTGTCCCACAAGCAGTTGTGGATTGAGTAACCAAACTATTTTTTTCAATAGCATATATTTTCTTTTTTGAAGGGATTATTACCACTGGAAAAGCGATCCGCCAATCAACTAACAGCCCGTTGCCTACTTACTGCTACATAAACACAGGCGTGTGGAAACTTGCCCAACGTTTCGCCCTGCCCACTAATCAAATCCAAGGTCCTCTCACTTGTGAGGCGAGTGCTCTAACCACTACATGACATGACTGACTTTGGACAGCTACTCTGAACCAGGCCTGACATAGTAGCAACGCTAAACCAGTGCTGGCAGAAACTGAACCAGCACTGACTTGGGCAGCTACACTGAACCAGCCCAGACAGACATTGACTCAGCAGCTAAACTGAACCAGGCGTGAGACATTAATTGTGCAGCCAAACTGAGCAAGCCTTGGCACACATTGACACAGTATCAACATTAAACCAGCTCTAACAGAAACTGACTCTTAACTACACTGAACTAGCCCTGGCAGATCCTGACTTACTTCAGCTGAACTGAACCAGTGGTTTCTGACTCTTAACTCTCTGCAACTGTACTAAACGAGCCCTGACAGACGTTGTTTGTGTAGCTACCCAGAACGTGTCCTGGCAGACACTGACTCTTGGCAGTTACATTAAACCAGGTACTGGAGATGCTAACTCAGCAACTGCACTGAAACAACCCTGAGAGATGTGGACTATCTTTTATCCTGTACTTTCTCTTAAATCTTAACATGAACTCTCTGCAGGGTTATAGCTCTTTGTGCTCTGCCCCAACCACCCCACCATTAGTAGCTGACCTTTCAGCTAACCAGGCCAGAGATTTCTGAGTGAAGGGAGTGGTTTTCTCAGTAGGATCGCAGTAAAGATAACTGAAAGAGTAGTAAAGGA
The DNA here is from genome assembly GCF_018977255.1 of Callorhinchus milii. Classification (NCBI taxonomy): domain Eukaryota; kingdom Metazoa; phylum Chordata; class Chondrichthyes; order Chimaeriformes; family Callorhinchidae; genus Callorhinchus; species Callorhinchus milii. The sequence continues at coordinate 8,175,300 of NW_024704746.1, read as the reverse complement.
GGGTTTTGAACATTGGGATGGAGCAAATCGGAGGGACTCTGGGATGAAGTTCCCAAGAGTGGGAGCAGATGGTTGAAAGCTTAGTGGGGCAGATACTGGTGTTCGCTGAGCTAAGGGAGCAGTCTGGTAGGCAGGGTTGAAAATGCTGAGCAGCCCCCAGTACTGCATTGGAGCGTCACCCTAAACTGTAATTCAAAAAGTGGCCGAAAGCATGGTTGAAAAGATAGATTTTAAGATGGGTGGAGGGACCCCAGGATGGAGTACCAGAGAGCGGGGGCAGAATGGCTGAAAGTTCGCTCACTGATGCTGAGGCAGATCAGCTGGAGGACGTGAAGCAGTTTCCTGAGTGGAGGGAGCAGCCGGGGCGGCAGGGTCAAAGGAGGTCACAGAGGTAGCGTGAGACGAGGCAGTGAAGGAATCTGAAAGTGAGAGCAAGGATCTTGAATTCAATCTGCTGGGATATGGGGAGGGAGCCAGTGAAGAAATGAAGGAGAATAATGAGGGTGCTTTTGAGTCCAATGCTGTGCAAGTTGCGTTGAGCGCAGCGGTGAATGAAATATTTTCTCTTGCTTTCTTATAGGGAGCCAGCAGCCTCGAGACCGCAGCCAGAGTTGGATGCATTGATGTATCTTGCAACTGTTTGTGGAAACTTGTTCAATAATTGCATGTTATTACATGTCCACCTTAGCCGCAGCTCGTGTGAAAATAAACAGTCTCTACTTGTAGATATAATAATAATAATAATCCTTGCATTTGACATAGCGCTTTTCACGTCGGGAGGACGTCCCAAAGTGCTTCACAGAGCACACTGTAAAGTGAATTGACTGTATATTTGTGGGCGAACGCGGCAGCCAATTGCGCACAGCAATGTCCCACAAGCAGTCGTAGATTGAAAATGACCAATTTATTATTGTTTTTGGTTTTGGGGGATTATTATTAGGCTCTGTGTGGAGTAAGGAAACTTGCCCAAGGTTTCGTCCTGCCTGGAATTGAACTCAGGTGCTCTAACCACTGAGCTACAGGACTCCAGGATATCCAGGCATTTAACAATTTAATCTAACTGAATCTTGAAATGGTGACTAAAGCTCTCACAGAATGGTAGTAAAAGAATCTCATATTAACAACATAACAAAGCCAAAGGATGTAATATATAATTTCTCTGTTTATGTTAGGAACAAAAAAATTGGGGGAGGGGGAAGCACTGTATCATTGGAGGTATTGTTCACCGGATGGTCGTAGTGTCTTTTCTGCACCCTAGATTAATAATATATTAATCCTTGCACTTGAAGGAACTAAATAGAGAGGAAAGAAGGACAAAAAATATGGAGACTAAAACCTAGCAAGTCAATCAGAAAGAGAATATTAGGCTTAGCCCACACTATAGGCTGACACCCCAATACATTGCTGGGGCTCTGCATTGTCAGAAGTGCTGTCCTTTGGATGAGATGTTAAACCAAGGTTCTAAACCAAGGTGGACAGTAAGGATCCCATAACACTATTTGAAAAGAAAAGGGAGTTTCTCCCAGTGTCCTGGCCAAATATCCTCCAACAGGAGTAGGTTGGGGCCCCGGGAAGCAGAGACATAGATTTGGAGAGCAGAGGAGTTGCTGGGGAGGGTTTGCTTGACGCACAGTGACGAGTGGCCAACAATCCCTCAGATAAAATCGGTCACTCACTCCACAGCTGTTTGCGCGATTTCACCATCCGCAAATTGGCTGCCGTGTTTGCCCGCAAAGTTAAGTCGCTACACTTCACAGTGTAGTCTGTGAAGCGCTTTTGAGACATTTTGACGATGTGCTAAGGCTCCACATCAAATGTAGGAATTATTATTATTACAGCATCGATTGCAAGTATTATTATTATTATTTTAATTCCCGCGATGCCCTTCCAGGCACCTCGAGGACACGATAAACTCAAGGATTATCATTATACTGTCTGCCTTGTACAGTGAGTGTTGAAGATCCCGTTAGCGCTAATCGAAAAGAGAAGGGTTTTCTTCTCCTCCCCCCCCCCCCCCCCCCACGGTGTCCTGGCCAACAAATACCCCCGAATACAAGTGGTCCCTCACGAGTTTGAAAATCCTCGTCCTCACTTTCAAGGCCCCCCTCCCACCGCCCTGACCTGCCGACCCCCGACCCCCCCCACCCAACAACAACCCGTGCGCTCCCTGCGCTCAGCAGACCCCCGCCCGCTCCGCTCCGGGTCTCCCGCGCGACCACGGCGGCGGCCGGGATTTGGGCCTCTCCGCCCCCAGACTTCGGAACTCCATCCCGCAGTCCCTCCGCCCTCGCCCTCGCGCCCTCGCCGGCCTCCTTCGAGGTGCGACTCAAGACAACCTCCTTTACTGACCGTGTCTTCGGCCGCCCTCCAAACCCCCTCAGAACCTCCCTCATCCCAACCCTGCGCCACCCCCCCCCCCACCACCCCCCCCTCACACACACACACACGCGCGCGCGCTCGGGTCCTGATCCCTGACTGTCCAGCGCCTCGGGATGTCCTCCCGACGTGAAAGGCGCTTTTTTTACACGAATGTAATTCCGTCGTCGTTGTTGTCGTCGTTGAACGTCAGTGTCGTGAAGGTGGTGGAGGAGGAGGGCTCACTTCAAAAGCACAATGGCGCGGCTCGGAGGACTCGCCCCCGGAGGACCAATGGCGCGGCTCGGAGGACTCACCTCGGAGGACCAATGACGCGGCTCGGAGGACTCGCCTCGGAGGACCAATGACGCGGCTCGGAGGACTCGCCCCCGGAGGACCAATGGGGGAGCCGGCTCCACGAGCCAATGGCGGAGGAGCCTCCTGGAGGACGAGCGCAGCCAATGGAGGTGGAGCGTCAACAGAGCGCCTCGTTGTGGCTCGGGGGCAGAGAGTGAGAGCGGCCGGCGGGGCCGCTCGCTGCGCAAGGCAAAGGGCCGCCCGTTACACAGAGTGGCCGGGGCTCTCTGTGAGTGAGGAGTGACACAGACTCCCCCACCCCACCCCCCCCACCCCCGACCCCCCCCCCCATCACCGAGGGAAGGCAGCCCCGCCGACCCCCCGCTCCGGCGGACACACACAACGTGGAGGAGGAGAGGGAGCAGCCTCCGGCGGAGCGGAGCCAGGAGAGGATGTGAAGCCACACGCAGGCCCCGGGCAAGGGAGGGAGGCGCAAAGGGAGACCGGGGATGGGGCAGCAGCAGGGCCGCGTCGGAGGGGCTGCAGGAGGGGGCGGCGGAGGAGGAGGAGATGCGGCTCAGCCGGGCAGGGGCAGGCTGGGCTCGGCCAGGCCTGGCCACGGACACGGGGGAAGGAGGAGAGAAGCGGCGGCCTCGGCGGCGGCGGCGGCTGCGGCGGCGGCCCGGGGGATTGAAGGAGCCTGTAACATCTTCACCCATCACGGTGAGTGAGAGTCAGCCTCCCGCCACACACACCCACACACACACACACATACATACACACACCCACACACACACACCCACACATACACACACACACCCCCACACATACACACACACCCACACACACACCCACACATACACACACCCACACATACACACACACCCACACACACACACACACCCACACACACACACACCCACACCCACCCACACACACACCTATACACACATACACCCACACCCACCCACACAAACACACACACACACACCCACACACACACCCACCCACACATACACATACACACACACACACCCACCCACACACACCCACATACACATACACACACACCCACACACACACACCCACACACACACACACCCACACATAAACATACACACACCCACACACCCACACACACATACACACACACCCACACATACACACACCCACACACACACATACACACACACCCACACACACACACACACCCACACGCACACACCCCCACACACACACATATACACACCCACACACACACCCACCGCTCAGAATAAGACCCAGTTGTCGGCAATGTCATGTCCCTGGAGGTGGCCGGGCTGCAGGGGCAACAAGCCCCCCCCTTCAGGGACATGACATGCCGACTGCTCTTTTCCTGGGTCTTTAATGATGAGCAATCTCTGTCTCTTCCCCCCTCTTTGTGTTTATGGTTTGCTTCTTCTTTATCTTCATCTGTACAAGTGCATGTGTGGGGGGGAAATGATATGGTGTCAATACAGAGTACATAGGAAACAATGACAATCCACCCTGCAACCAGCCTGGACGCGGCTGGGATTCAGCTCCACGGTAAATGTATGCGCTGAACGCAGTACTTCCGCTGTTTGATGCAGCGCCTTATCGCGCCATTGAGACGCCTCAAATTGCTCGGGACTAATGCCGCTGAGAAGTGCAGCATCTGTGTTTGTAGCAGTAATGCATACACTATGTTACAGGGGATAATAAATGCATCTATCTGTCAGTTGTTAGCCCAGCGCCTTGGGACTTCCTCCCGACGTGAAAGGTACTATACAGTGTAGTTTGTTGTTGTTGTTGTCCTGTCCTTAAGCACCACTGGCAGCTGCTACTTTCAGTGATTTTTTTTTAAAAAAAGGGTTTTATTGAGTTCCGATTGATGGTCATAAAAAATGTTGTGTGTCACAAAGGACTGCCCGTGTATGGCCGTGAGTGGGTATGTTGCACTTCCCCCAACGATGGGTTACTTTGGAACGGTGGGGTGGTATCATAAGTTGTTTATCCAGGTCTTCGTCCCTCCAGACTGATTTTTCCAATGCTCTCCTCGCTGGTCTCCAGTGCAGTCCTTCCTTCTGTCCACAAGTTCCAGCTCATCCAAAATTTTGACTGCTTGTATCCTCTCGCACCAAATTTTGCTTGCCCATTGTCTACACCCGTACTTTGTTCCTTGTTTTCCTCCCTGTTAATTGATTTTATGATCTTCACAATAGTCTACAAATCCCAACATGTCCTCACCCCTTCCTTATCTCTGTCACCTTCTTTGGTCCGCCTCCTTTGCTTAGAAAACTGGGGCCTGCGATGCATCTTTGCCTCCTCCTTTCTCTCCCACCCCACTCCTTTCTCTTTATAAGCTTCCTGAAAGATAACCTTTGACAGTGCCTATAGTTATCCCATCTCATTTCCCCACCCACCCTGCTCAGTGTCTGATACCGTCTATTCACTTTACAGTATATTCTGTGAAGCGTTTTGAGACATCTCGAAGACATAAGACATGATAAGGCGCTATATGAAATGCAAGGATTATTATGTGAAATGTTTCAAGGTGTTGCCCAATATACTATATAGAAATTGATACTGCTAGGTGATGCAGTTCGTCAGCTGTGGGATGTTGGGCACTGTGATAGTGACAGTGTTCGGATGCTGTGACATGGAATGGGAGCCATGAGTTTACCTTAATGGATCTCCACATTGAGTTCTCGATCTGCAGCGAAGGTGTTCAGGGAATTGGTGTCCCGGTCAACCGGTACCATTTGCAACTTCTTGATCTGAATTCAGTACACAAGAGGGGTAAAGAAGAAAAGAGGTGTATAATAAAGCAAAACAAAAGTCTGTATAGCAATAGTGCTATTAGGTCTTATGTAGAGTATTTTAATGGATATTGTTAAGTGGTTTACAGGGCCACTTTGCTGGAATGTAGCAGGATGCATGCTTACTTAAAAATGAGCAACATAATGCAGAGGTCCAGTTAACTTGGATTAAATGCATTAAATAAGTGGCTGTGCACCATTTAAGCTTCAGTTTTGCATTGGATACAGAAAGCATAAAGACAAGAAAACTGACTTCCAAAGCAGCAGACTTGTACAGACATATTTCTTAAAACTACCATAAGTTATTTTAGGACCGTTTGTGGGACACTGCTGTGCACAATTGGCTGCCGCTTTTCATCCACGAAGTACACACTCGATCCAATTTACAGTATATTCTGTGAAGTGCTTTGAGATGTTTCAACGAAGGTGCTAAATGAAATACAAGGACTATTATTATAAGTACTGATATCATATGAAATTTCTTGGAGTTTTTTTATAGGGTGAAGTTCCACACACGATTTTCTCCCTTGCCTCTTGGTTTTCTTGTGGTCAAAGAGTCAGATAATTTGCTCCCTAACCTTCCGTCAGGTCACTGTGAAAACTTGAAATTGTACGAGTGGACCAGGGATGCCTTCCTTCACCTGTAATGAAAGACCTGCTTAGCTTCTGCTCAGCACCTCACAGTATGAGTTTTCAAACATTTCCAGTGTTTTTTCTTGAGTTGTGAAACAAGTGGTAATGTTTCAAGGAAATTTATCCCGATGTCCCATCCAAAGAACCTCCTGATAAAATTGCCAATTCACTTCACAGCTGTTTGTGGGACATTGCTGTGTGTAAACTGGCTGTTGTGTTCAGCTACAAAAAGTCATTATATTTTTGATAACTTGTGAAGTGCTTTGAAACATCTCAGTGATGTAATAAGATGCTGTATCAAACGTAAGGATTATATTCTAATTATTTCATAATTAAATCTGTCGCAAACAGTGCATTTGCAGTAAATTTGTTGACATGTCCTGCATCATGGCATTTATTGCACTAAATTGCCAACTGTAGAGTGATGGGTGGCTGAGTCCAAGCAGTGGAATAGCAGTCTATTTAATAAAGCCACATTGAGATATAACAACAACAACAAGATTTCATTACAGAGTGCCTTTCACGTCGGGAGGACGTCCCAAGGAAAGGAATGCAGCTTTTGGAGGTGCCTGTTAGAGGTAAACTGCATAGTGTACTTTGGGTTATTAGCAGTGTTAGCTCTATGAGTGGTGCAGACATCTCAAATTGGTAAACTTGTAAGAGGCTTATTATATTTAAGTGTGAAGGAATTGAGTGTTAACTGAACCTATTCTTATCACATCAGTTTCAATGACAAGGTGCAGCTCATACATTGTGTCCAACAGAGACAGCTGAACAAGATTGATTGCGTTTGGTGGCATCGCATTTGTAGGTTATGAATTAATGTCTGAATGTTCTCTTGTCTCTTCATGTTCCTCCCCTCCCCAAACTCGGGTCAAATGCTCTGTACATACATAATATATCATATGCTATGGGAGAGCCAATTTTCTTTGCTTAATCCTCCAACGAAATGGCTTTGAGACTGGGGTAGTGTAGATGCATATAGCAATTGGCTGTGGTGGGTAAAGGGTGATCAGGAGGGAGCGAGGATTTAGAGTGGATTAGTCGGATTTAGTTTGTGACTCATTGCCAATTTTATTAGCTTGTGTTTGAATTGCCAGGACTATACCCACTGTGTGGTGGTGGTGCCAATTTGTACATTTGGGTTACACAGAGTTGGTTTATGGTTTTATGGCTCAGAATCTGACTTGGAGTTTGCTGTTTGAAGGTTCATTTCTCATTTCATTTTTTCAAGAATTGTTTTGAACCACCGCTACTTCCACTGGCCAACACCATAATCTCTTGATCAGTACCAAATGTAATTGTATTAATCTAGCAAAGGTGGGCTGACATCATTAAAGTGAAGCATTTATCCATGGCTGTTGGTTAGATTTTACTGAACTTGGTTGGTGTGGAGCGAACGTTCAATTGCAGTGTCTAACGTCTGTAAATGCGGAGGCACATGTGCACTGTTGCTGGTCAAAGCTTGCATCTGTCGGTTGATTTCACAGTGGCTTAAAGCTATGGTATCTTACAGTTGTCCCCATAGTTAAACGTTCCTGTGAAACTGTAGAAGCTAAAGATATACACCTCAGTGTACTGTCTTTTTTGAAAGGCAGTTTAAGGGAATACAGATGGAGGTCAAATACTAAGCAATTTGTATATTCATACCACTATCCCCTGCCTCAGATTCTTGGCCCTGTTGTGGTAAAGCTTCTGAGCATTTGCTGAAATTGATCTTCCCTGCAGAACCTTGCATCAATGGTGTGAATGTTTAGCTACCACCTACATCCAAGCAAATTTTTAGCTATGAACAGTTTGTAAAGAATAGCGGTTTCAGAACACGTAAGCTTTTATTCCTATGAAATATAGCATACTTCCCAAATCCATTCAACTCCTGTGTCTGAACTACTGGGATGAGTACAGAGTGGAGCAGTTATGAATCATTTCATGTGGCCTCCTGTCCTTTAGAAATAAACCCATCCTGTGGTTCATATCTACCAATGACATGGTTCGAGACCAGAAGTGCATGTCTGGCAATGTTTCCCGGCTGCTGTTCAGCTAAGACGATTCAACCCATCAGGGCTTTGGCTTTCAGGATTAACAGGAACTGAGTGGGAAGAATCCCTGCCCCCTGGAGTGAGGCACCATCTTGCCACTTGCTGGTAAAGTATTGCTGGTTGAGCTGCCATCAAAATTGTTTAGCCTCCAAAGCAGGCGTCTACATAGCTTTTAATGTGTCCACTGCACATAATGATGCACTTAGCTGCTGTTTGTCTCCGGAGGAAGCCAATCTTATTGTGATTCCTTTGTGGAGAAAAAAAGCAAATTTAATGCATTGGGAATAGAAGCGATTGTCTCTGTGTTTGATATGTAAGTAATTGCCACTGTTCTGATGATTTTAATTTCTAGTCTTTCCTGATTGTATAAATAAATGACTAACCAGTGCAGTGCTGAGGAGTGCTGCAGTGTCGGAGCTGCTCGCTCTCCTTTAAATGACATTGAACTGAAGTCCATCAGCTTATTCTTCAGGTGGATGTCAATGATCCTCCATCCTATTGCTGTTTGTGGATCTTCTGTGTGCAAAATACATGTTGCAGTTGCCTCCAAAAAGTCGCTGCTCTTGACAGTAATTACTGTGAATCACTTGTGATAATTTATTGTGATAAAAGTGCAAGTTAATAATAATTCTTGCATTTGGTATAGCGCCTCATCACACCAGAAGCAAGTCTCCAAGCTAATATACAGGATATACTGTAAAGTGGTTTGACTGTATTTTGCAGGCAAACAGGCAGCACAAAAGCACACAGTAATAACCCGTAAACAGACATTTGAAACAGCATGCTCAAAAATGAACACCTATGGTATGTAATTTTTTATATCAGAATGTAGCAATTTATAATTGCATCAGAGTATTGTTTTGGGTTGCAGGAGGTAAAACAAGTAAAGTAGAGAAGCAGGAAACAGTTGGATATTTACTGTGTGAAATAGGATGACTGGAGGATCCAGGCTGGGGGGGGGGGGGGCGGGGGGGCTGGGGCGCCCTGGCCAAAGCCGAGAGGGTTGGCAATCCTAATTATTTGTTGCTCATCTCAATACAAGTTATTGAGGAGTCTCTGGTGCTGAATTTTCTGCTTCCATTAATCCAAAGCACCTCAGCTCCCCTACAGAGGAATGTTATTCATCCTTTGTTGATTCATGTACTTGTAGCTTTTTCTTGGTGGAATTTAAACAGATAAATGGTGATCCCATGTTGTCATGCTGGTATTGTGTATGAAATTGACTTGCTTTTTTGTACATTTGGTCAATAATAGTAAAACTAATAATACTTGCATTTGATATAGCTCCTTATTGTGTCATTGAGACCTCTTAAAGTGCTTCAAAGAATATATCAGCCACTACGCTCGGAAACTCTGGAACACTCTCCCTCAATACCTCTGCCTCACCCGCTCCGTCTCCATCTTAATGTCGCGCTTGAAGACTTTTCTCTGATTGTTGTTATGGTCACCCCCCCCCACCCCAGCTCAGGGTCGTGCTCCGCCACTGTCAAGGGCTCTGGGACGCTACCCTGTGTGAGGGGCGCTGTATCGTATTAAGTTGTTGTAAGGTGGATTGACTGTATATTTTGTGGGTGAAACGCTTGTGCACAAAATGCATGTATGCCGATGTTACTTTTTTTTAACAAAAAGAAGATTTTGCTTGTGTTCATTTTAGAGTTCAAAATGTTAGGCTGTAACAGATGGCAAATATCCATGTAATCTACTGTAGAAAATATCCTTGTAACATGCCTTCCTCTCATGGGATGCTGTATTGCTGAAGACTTTCTTCATGCTGCTTGACTTGGTTCCTGTCACGTGAGAGCAGCACTATTCCGCACTTGGGCTAAGGAAACAAGCCCAGTGATGTTCCACTGTATCGATTAAGTTGAGATGCGGAGCATGTTTAGAAGACTAATATAAATTCTTGTTTAGATTGTGCTTTGCTTTCATAATTTGATGTTGTCCAAGTGCCTACGCTTTGCTTTCATAATTTGATGTTGTCCAAGTAACTGAGCTTTGCTTTCATAATTTGATGTTGTCCAAGTGCCTACGTTTCATCTTTCTCATATGGAATGGATAAAACAGATCATCATATACACAAGCCATTTAATAATAGCCTAGATTCATGTCCAATAGTGCTTAATTCGAATGGATCACTGAATGTCATGGGCAGGCGCACAGGCAGGGAGAAGGAAGAAAGAGGTGAACCCATTCTTGCTTTAATATTGCTCTAATAGTCTTATATTTAGTATACGTTTGCAAAGCTTATCTTAATGCTATTGAGGCTTGTAATAAGCACTTCATACAATACAACAAAGAACATCCTTAAGCCACTTCTGGGTTATCATTGAATTGTTTTGAAATGGCGTTCTTGAAATGCTCGCTTTGAAACGCATCATTTATGCAGGTAAAGCATTTGTATGGTCTCCCATGAGGCTGGAGTGTAACAAGCCAGTCACGCATGGGAAATAATGCTTGGCCAGTTTGTTAATGTTACATCAACCTCTTGACGTGTTCTGTCCTTGAAACACACTATGCGTATTGTAACATATGCAGGCAGAGGTGGTGAGGGTGAGGGAGGAAAATGATTCCGTTCCTGGTAAGTTTTGCTTTTGTCCTCGAGAGTAATGTGGATGTTGTACTTGAATCATTTGGTTTGCACTGAGGTCATTGTTTCACATGTTACCTTGTAATGATGCTATACTTTTACTGCGTAGTGTATATTAACCAGCTGCCTGGGGCCTTGAGCACTGCAAAGCCTTTTATATCAGTGAATCAGTAGTAATAATATAATCCTTGCATTTAATATGGCACCTTATTGCGCTGTTGAGACATGAATGGGAATGTATTGTAAAATGGATTGACTGTGCATTTTATTAGCCAAACGCGGCATCCACACAGCAATGTCCCACAAACAGTCATGGATCAAGTGACCAAATTTTTAAAAACATTTTTGTTGGATTATTGCCCCAGGAAAGCGATCTGCCAATCAACTGACAACCTAGTTCTTATTTACTGCTAGTAAAACAGAGGAGTGTGGAGTAAGGAAACTTGCCTAAGGTTTCGCCCCATCAGGGAATCGAACCAAGGCGATCATGCTAACCACTAAGCTAAGGGTCTCCACAGTAAAAGCATCGCAAACCCAAGCTACTTATCATTTGAAATTCAGCTACAGCTTTGAAATTGTTCTAATTGGGATCTCGTTGTTTATAATAAAAGCTGTCTATGTATAAAAGCCATGTTACTATTTTAGACTGTAGTCTTCTGCAACCAGTTTGGCATCAGCAGACATTTATGATGAGCATTGGGACCACTCACCTGAAATGTTACCGTAGGCTTAGTGGTGCCGATGTATATAGTGTGCAGGGCATGTACGGCAGTTTTACTGTCGGACAGCTGAAGGCAATGCAGTAAAATATTAACAACAGAGTCTTCGAGGTCTAAAAAAGCTATTGCTTTACAGAGAGATATTTTGCAGGAAATTCACGTGGCGTGCCTGCAATTCACTCGGTGTGCCCAAAGTTCAGCCCGGTTTAATTTATTTCGAGATCCAAATAATTGAATTGGAATGTGGGAGAAACGCAGAAGCCAATAGCACACAGCAGTGTCGCACAAACAGTCGTGGGTTTTTTGGAGGGATTATTACCCCCAGAAAGTGATCCGCCAATCGATTAACAAGCAGGTTCCTACTTACTGCTTGGTAAACAAAGGCACGTGCAGTAAGGAAACTTGCCTAAGGTTTCACCCCGTCCAGAAATCGAACCATTGTCCTCTCGCTTGTCACAACAGCAGAAGTGTGGTAAGGGAGTGCTGTTGGACAGAGTCAGACGGTTTCTGAGTCTGAATATTGTATGTGCATTTCTCTACAGGAAGAAGTTCCGATCAGCAGTACAAGAAATTGCTCCCTCAGCACCTGTTGTAAAAGGCTGCCTGTGGTGCAACAGGGAGCCAGTCTGAATGTAAAGTGATTTGGTTCCATCTGCTCTTACAAATTTGAATTGCTGATTTTCCATGCAGTCTCCACATACCTGCCTAAGATTGATGCGTTGGATTCTTAAGTTTTATGAAATATCAACTGGAACGAAAGTCCTGTGATTTGTCACCTATTTCCATACCTCCCAGTTTGACAAATGTGACAAGATTGAAATGAGTGGAGATGTTAGATGGACAGTTCAAATTGTGAATGTTCTGGTATTCTTCGCCTGATCAGCACTTTGTAATGACCGCTTCAGGCATGGAATCGGACCTTCTGCTCTCTGAGGCTTAAAGCTGCACCGAGTAGTGATTTTACCCGCGAGACCATCGGAGACAGCCTGGTGTTTCTTTTCTGGACACTGTTAACTGAGAATGTGGCAAGTAAGGTCACCTGTATAGCCTAAGGGGTTCCGTGTAAAACCTAACTGCTGCATGGGTGTGGTATCAGGATGTCATCTGACATGGTGGTACCTTGTGTTCAAGTGGTACCATTTTCAAAGTCAACCTCAAGACTAGCCGCTTTGAGTGTGAGTTCAGTCGTCTTCTCTTTCCCCCCCACACCCAGCTTTCTGGTGTAAAAGGAAGGCTTCAAATCACTGAAATTTGTATCAATGCTCTGAAAGGTAACCTCACAACACTGCAGGTAGCTGTAGTTCTGTATAATGTGAATAAATAATCCTTGCGTTTGATATAGTGCTCTTATCACAGCACTAAAACGTCTTGAATCCCATTCACAGGATTTTATTGCAAAGTGTAGTGTTTGTCTGGGGGATTGTTGGTTTGGATCGTTCTGTCACAGTACTTTTATAAAATCAATTGTGATGTGTGGGTTAGTGGCAAGTGTCTTGACTTCTACCTCTGCAAGAGCTGCTCAGTTAATGCCTCTCCATTTTGCGATGTAAGGGATTTGTAATATGAGTTTCAGTGCATTAGAGAACAATGGCTACAAGGGAGCAATTACAGGCTGTACAGTAGTTTGGTTTGGATGGTGGTTCAGATGGTTTGTGGATAGAATAGTAGACATCCAGGAAGGATTTGAAGACTTTCTTAATTGAAGGATTCAGCTGACGTCAAAAAAAGCATTTGAGCCATTTATAACTGCCATTTATATCTGGGTCTAACAAGTCGATTACTGCTGTATAATCACTCCCATGTATGTGTGCTTTTTATAATGTATATTATTCCAATCTTATATGGTTCAGTTCTGGATCCACTTCAGTGCAGGCAGTGAATAAGTGCGAGTGTTGCCTCTTGGTATGCTTCATGTTGTTTAATACCCTTCCCTACGTTCCGATATTCCGATGGCCTGCCTGCTCCATGTCCCCCGCCCGGCCTCCACTCTCTCCCCGTCGGCAGTTGGGCCTTCAGTCTCTCTGCCTCCACCCACAGTCCCTTCGCCACACTCCCTCCTTTGCTTCTTTCAAGGCTCATCTCAAGACCCTCCTCTTCGACTGCACCTTTAGTCATCCTACCCCTCCTGATCCCAAACCCCAGCCCAGGGCCAAATCCTTGACTGTCCAGCACCTTGGAACGTTCTCCTAACGTTCTCCTGTTGTGAGAGGCGCTATAAAAATGTAAGTTGTTGCATTTTTTTTAGAATATGCCAGTTATTGTCTTCTACGAACGGAATCTGCATTAGAAAACAATAACTCTGACATATTCTAAACTTGCATTTGAATGTTATAATTGTTGCAACCTACCAGCTCTGTAATTTGCACAGGATGCATTTCAATTAAGTACTTAATGTAATTAAGTCAATGAGTGTCAGTTAATGTGCACACAAAGGTTTGGGCTGGTTTGCCTGTGATCTGAGCAGATAGTTCCTCAAATGATTGTGAATTCTGCAGCATTCAACAGAGAGTAGCACAAATGTTGCTCACAATTCTTGGATCCTTATCAGCTTCTAATTCTGAAAAAATAATAATGCTGACTTAAAAAAGTATACAAGAGCAGGTACATCATAACCTAGGGTTATAACACCCCACCCTCCCGTCCCACAATTAATGCAGATGTGGAATCAGTTTTCATTGCGGAAATGTGAGTAAAGCACAAATTTAGTTTTGCCTGCAAAATACTGTCAATCCACTTTACAGCATAACCTGTGAAGAGCTTTGAGACGTTCGAACGACGTGCTTTTTTCTTCCATTGGTGGCCGAGCTTTCAGCCACTACGCCATTGCTTCAATCTGCGCCTTCAAATCCTCTCTCGGACCATTCCTTCTGTCCCGTGCTGAGTGAGTCAAATCTTTATAGAGTGCATGGAGCCTTTGATCCTATATGAAACAGAAGTGCAGATTTTTGTTACAAATGGGACTAATGAAAAACAAGAGCTTTTTTACACCTAGTTTTAAGGTATTAAAGTAATATAGGCGTATTCTTTTAAAATTAATATTTTTGTAGTGGCACTGTCAAAAAAATTATTCGCATGTTGAACCCCAATCTGCCGTTTGTTATTCGTGAAATATCTAAGAATTACGTGCTTTTGCTTTTTACAAAGTCTACATTTTTTTCAAATATTATATTAATGATCATTTAAAATACAAATCACTTGAATCATAATAATAATATTCCTTGCATTTGATACAACGTCTTATCGCATTAAGACATCTCAAAGCGCTTCACAGAATATATTGTACGGTTAATTTACTGTAAATTGTAACTCAAATATTTACTTTTTTTTCATATTCATATATCCATTTGCAGGTCTGTTTTTGTCACTGCCTAATCTGACATGTTGGCAAACTGATCTGAATGGTTTTGCTTTTATTGCTTAATCTAATTTTACCGAAGCAGCAATAACTGTAAACATACACAGCAATTTGGTTGTTGAAAAACGGTCATTGCAACTTCAATTTACCGTAATTACATGTTGTCAAGTGAATGTCACATATTTTATGTCAGTGCTGAGTTTGTCTATCTGCATTCACGTTTGCGTGTGTAAAATGTGTGGGTGTTTGTTTTATTGTGTGGAAGAGCAGATTTCCAATTAGCAGAGGAATTCACACACAAATGTCCGGATATGGATTCTAAAGAAGGGAAAGCTTGGGTAAGACCCATCCCAATCCCTTTTTTTAAAAAACACACACAATGGCCTGCTGCTTACTGACTGTGGTCAATGGCTCTCATCAGTCAGGCATGGTGAGGTTCTTGGGTCCATACTGACCCTCCGCTCAGCGGGCTCCAGCCTTCTCCCTGTCCCCCACTCTGTTCTCCCCACCATCAGCGGTCAGACCTTTAGCCTCTGCCTCTACCCTTTGGAACTCCATCCCACAGTCCTTTTGTCTCACCCCTCCCTTTCCTTCTTCAAGGCCCGTCTCAAGACCCTCCTCTTCGACCACGTCTTCGGTCACCCTCTAACCCTACCTTCAACATCTCCTGATCCCAACCCCCTGCTCGGCTCCAAATCTCTAACTGTCCAGGGCCTTGGGTCGTCCTCCCGACGTGAAAGCCATTATATAAATGTAATTTGTTGTTATTTGTTTATACCCTATTTCCCCAGCTCCACCATCTGGCAGCTAAGTCTTGAACCACTATGAGCCTGTCCTCTATGAGGCATGCTTCCAAATCTACTTACTTCTCAAACCTCCTGAAGTCTTCAACTGTGCCT
Source organism: Callorhinchus milii (assembly GCF_018977255.1). NCBI lineage: Eukaryota > Metazoa > Chordata > Chondrichthyes > Chimaeriformes > Callorhinchidae > Callorhinchus > Callorhinchus milii. Next base: position 8,159,597 of record NW_024704746.1, on the reverse strand, counting down.
AAATTCCTCTTACCTCTTGCACTTGACCCACCGTTCCTACTGTTTAGTACTCTGAGACTCTCCGTTACGCAAATAGGACTATGGACAGCACATTGTTGGAGGGTTTTAAGTCCGATTGTGTCAGCTCAGTATATTTGATGCTACGCGTGCAGAAACCATTGTACCTCGTCCACAAATCTAAAGTGGTGAAAAGACCAAGTCTAATACACCGTATTGCTATGGTTCCATTTGCAGCCGGAGTCGAGGAATACTAATTTGTTTCCTGTTGTGGTTTGTGGATTCAGAACGTTTATTCTGTGAATGTACATTGAATGGATTTTCAATAGAAACACAAGTATGGAATGTAAAATGACAGACTCTGCATGAAATCTGAACAATTTTGATTAGAATGATCTCTTTGGAAAAGGGTGGGTTATGTACGCTCTTTGGCAAGTAAACATGAAGATTTTTTAAAGATGTTCTTTTGGTCTGTGCATGTTAAACAGATTGGCATGTGGGAGCACATACTTCCTAATGTCTGCAAATGCTGATACTCCAGTAGTTGTGTACATGCTTATCAAGTCAGCCATGTTATTGAAAAAAATAGTTGTTGTATACTGCAGTTGAGATCAGGGGAGTTTGTGCTGACATGATAAGTTGGTGGTGTCGACAGCCTTTCAGTAAACAGGGTAGTGTAGTAATAATAATAATCCTTGCACTTGATATAATGCCTTATGTCTTAGAGTGTCTCAAAGCGCTTCACAGGATGTACTGTAAAGTGAATTGACTGTATATTTTGTGGGTGTTAGACCTTTGGTCTCTGTCACAATATACACAAATTCCATTTTTTTCTACAGTGCATTGACCAAAAACAATCATGTAGACAAATGATAATTGTATTTAGAAAGTACTGAATATAATTAAGTGGTTAAGTACTTAATTATATTCAGTACAAGTGTTAACTGTATTCTAGACGTCCAGAGGATCAGTGTGAGTGCTATCATTTTCATGGCGGATAATGCTCCATGTCACCATGTTTGGTGCGACATTGTCCATAACATGGATGGAGTGAAGAGGAAGTTCCTGCTATCAGGCATTGTTGCACTCGACTCGTCTGCAGAAAATAAAAAATAAAAAAAATTAAGCATAAGAGGGAAAAACGGGGGTTAATAGGACTTTGTGAACACCCTGTAGATTGGCAGTGCCCACAAGCTAGTTAGGAAGCTCTTTGCGAAGAGAGAAGGCAGGAAATGCAGCTGATTTATTGGTTGTTTCTGTGAGCAATTACATTTTTTTAAACTGTTTTACATTGATAAATGCACGCCTTTTGGGGGGTGATGCATAGGCAGGTAAAGGCACAGGCAAGTAAGCTGGTTCTGGGAATGCGCAGTCAATGAATTCTAGTTATAGGAATTCTAGTATAGGAATTCTAGTTATGAATTGTTAATAGACACTGTGACCTCTCAGGGCATAAAGCTTCATTTTTCAAATATCAAATATTAATAATAATATTTTCAAATTAAAAAAAACTTTCGTTTGCAAATTTGCATCTTTATTTTAATTTCTAGTGACCATCGGTGTGAGCCAGAATGTGCCATGAGTTTGTTGTGTGCTGATGAGTTTTCCATTATTGGGTGAAAACTTAAATAAAAATGGTCATTGATATGCACTGAACCTTACCCCAGCTACCAAGATATTTGTCTAAACCATAAGTCATAATAATGATTGTAATACTTCAATTTGGTATAACATCTCTCACATCAGGAAGACATTTCCTCGTGGAGTGACTGTATTTTGTAGGCGATATTCAAGTTTCTCACATGATATATAAAATGCATTGGTGGGGGGAGAAGGAAAATGAATGGTCCACAAATGTAAATTCAATCCTTTGCTGCTACACGGAGCCAGGAAGGATTGCATTCCATTGGATTCTCTGTTTTAGTCGACAGTGGCCTGAGTTCTTCTGCTGCAGCTCATAATAAAACATCCTTTACAATGCTCGTATCTGATTTTAGTTATAAGGCACATTGTCTTGAATTTGGCAGAATGCCAGTGAGGTGACGTCCTGCAGCATTTTGTCAGTTGTTCTGCTACCATGCTTGGTGCTCGAGTGTCTTTAGACAGCTGTTGTTAACTGTCCTGACTAGTGTTGAACCCATGGTCGGAGGTGGTATGTTTCAGCTCCACTGCTGAATGATGGGAACGCAACGGATTAAACAGTTTGGTTTCGTCGGAGTTGAATCTGTACTGACCTTGTTTGGGACCTTGTTTGGCAAAGAAAAATTGATCTGTTGTTTAATTTGCTGAAACTCTTGTTCAGGCCTTCATCACCTCCAGGCTCGACTGTGCAAACACCCTGCTTGTTGGCCTTCCCAACTCCTCCCTCCACAGGCTGCAGATAATCCAGAACTCTGCAGCCCGTGTCCTCTCCCACACCAAACTCCATGACCCCATCTCCCCCATTCTCGCCTGACTCCATTGACTCCCTATCCTTCAGAGGATCCAGTTCAAGATCCTGGTCCTCACATACAGAGCCCTCCATGGCCTCGCCCCACCCTACCTCTGCAACCTCCTAACCCCCTACCAACCCACCCGCCCCATAATTGGCGGGAGAGCTTTCAGCCACTCTGCCCCCAATCTCTGGCATTCCATCCCCCAGTCACTCAATCCTCGCCCCCTCCTTAGCCTCCTTCAAGTCCCGCCTCAAGACCCTCCTCTTCGACCATGCCATCGGCCACCCCCCTTCCCCTCCCCTCCCTTAAACCCCAGCTTGGGTCTGAAATGCTGTACTCTGTCCAGCGCCTTGGCACGTCCTCCCGACATGAAAGGCGCTATACAAATGTAATCTTGTTGTTGTGGTGTATTTAATAGGATTAAGTAAGTAGTATTTAAGAAAGTACTTTTAATTGCCTTCATGAGAAATGCATGTTTTTTCTTTTACTTTTGATCCAGAACTTAAAACGTAGGTGTAAATTGATGTTTAACCAACTGATGTACATTTTACTTTAAAATAAAGAATAGCCTGTTAAATAAAGGCACTATATCATCCAGTGGCTCGTAGGGTCATTCAAGTAGGCACCTCGTCCACATTGTTCTTGAGTGCCTCTTGATGGCCCATTGCATAGCAGAACCGACAGACATTTCAGAGAAGATTACCTGCCTGCCCAGATAATGATGCATGTGATTAGGGGACAAAACAAAGAAAGAAAACAGCTGAGTAACAGGAGGAATCCCTCGAGTGATCGCTGGTGCGCACAGTATCTAAGAGGAAAAGGCATTTATTTTGCTTAAGTGTGCAGCTGACATTTAACTCACGAGCCTGGGAGTCACAGACATTGTGTAATTAGGGCAGCTCTACTTTACAGAGTAAACTGAGGCCCTCCTGATTGGTTCGCGTCAGCGTCTCCGCACCTCTGGCGCTGACAGCATCAGCATCCAAGGCTGCACTCTCCACCTCTCAAAGCCGGTCAGGAACATCGGGGTTCTGTTCGACCCTGAGCTGTCCTTTCTCCCCCATATCCGCACCACAACTGGCACCGCCTTCCATCACCTCCGGAATATCGCCAGACAATGGCACTACCTCACCCCTCACGCTGCTGAAACTCTGGTCCACGCCTTTGTCACCTCAAGGCTGGACTATGGGAACTCTCTCCTCGCCGGCCTTCCCGCCACCTCCCTCCACAAGCTGCAGGTCATTCAGAACTCTGCAGCTCGTGTACTGTCCCGCACCAGGCTTCGCGACCACATCACTCCCACCCTCGCTCGCCTCCACTGGCTCCCCATCCCCCAGAGGATCGAATTCAAGATCCTCATCCTCACCTACAAGGCCATTCACGGCCTTGCTCCCTCCTACCTCTCTGACCTACTATCCCCCTACCTACCTGCCCGTACCCTCCGTTCCTCTGGCTCCGGTCTGCTCCACATCCCCCGCCCCAACCGCCCTATCATCGGTGGCCGGGCCTTCAGCCTCTCAGCCCCTAGGCTCTGGAACTCCATCCCCACTGCCTTCGCCTTGCCTCCTCCCTTTCCTCCTTCAAGGCCGGTCTCAAGACCTTTCTCTTTGACCGTGCCTTCAGCTCCCCTCTCGACTCTCTACCCCCTCCTCACTCCCTCCCTTCCCTCCCCTCACCCTGACCATTTCCCCACTGCTCGGGTCCTGACCCAACTGTACAGCGCCTTGGGACGTCCTCCCAACGTGAAAGGCGCTCTATAAATGGAATCTTGTTGTTGTTGTAAACGTGGATGTTTTCCTCTAAATACAATAAAAATAAATAGGAATCAACTTTCTATGTCCTAATGTGAAGTGTTTTCATTGAAACAATAGTGTAGTTTAAATAATAATGCTTGTTGTTACATTGCTTGAATTAGAAATAGTGCCTTTTGTCATAACATCTCTGCAAAGGGTAATAACTATGTATTTGTTTATCTCTGAAGTAACTGGATAGGGCTGTATGTTTATAAAGAAGATTCACAAACCAAGCTGAAAGGGCTAAGCCACTTGAGCTTCCTGGGTTTAATAGCAGTTTACCAGTGTTAATTTAACTTGCAATGTGGATTCAATAACAAGCCCTCTGTTGATGTTAATTCAACCCTCTCATCCATTGGATTGAGGAAACTATTCTACCTGTTCAATTTTAATTTCCTTACCATTTCCCACATAACTGAGGAAAAAAATCTTGATTCTATTTTTTCTGAAGTGTTCTGTAATGTTCCACAACACCAACAACAAGATTGCATTTATAGAGCTCCTTTCGCGTCAGGAGGACGTCCCAAGGCGCTGGACATTTGGGTCGGGATCTGAGCAGGGGGAAATGGCCAGGGGGAGGGAAGGGAGGGAGCGAGGAGGGGGTAGAGAGTCAAGAGGGGAGCTGAAGGCACGGTTGAAGAGAAAGGTCTTGAGACCGGCCTTGAAGGAGGAAAGGGAGGAAGCAAGGTGAAGGCAGTGGGGATGGAGTTCCAGAGCCTAGGGGCTGAGAGGCTGAAAGCCCGGCCACCGATGGAAGGGCGATTAGAACGGGGGGTGTGGAGCAGAACGGAGGGTACGGGCAGGTAAGTAGGGGGATAGTAGGTCGGAGAGGTAGGAGGGAGCAAGGCCGCGAATGGCCTTGTAGGTGAGGATGAGGATCTTGAATTCACTACATGTTGCAAGCACTCTTTGCATGCATGTACATGAAGTGCTCTTACTCTACATTAGCTCGTGTTAATGAAACAGTCAAGAAGGAAGCAATCCAGGATTTGGAGAGGGTATTGGTATGAGAGGTGGTGAATCTTAAATTACATTGTTGAGAATTTCTGCTGTGTCCAGCCAAATGTAAATGCCAGTGAGGTTGAGACGGGCGATACAGGCAGGTTGACACTGAAGATGCCTAACTAATCCAATAAGCGAAAATGAGTGATCAGAGTGCTATGGCCAGAATTCTACCAAAGACATTCAGTATTGGAGAAGAGTTCTAAGATGAAATAAATGACTTCCTTACTTGGTAGTTTCTAATTCACTTACGTAGACTATTTGGGCTCTTGTGTATTGCAGCACCTTGAAGTACAATGGTACAAGTACTCAAGCATATCAGACTGTTCCCTCAACTATTGTATTTTGCCCTGTCAGGTTGGGCTGGAATGAATCTGTTGGTGAATGATATGTTTGCTCACAATACTGGGATTTTATGCTGCTATTGTATTATACCAAGGCTCCCGTTGGCAGATGATAATAATCCTTGCATTTGATATCGCGCTTTATCATGTCATTGAGACGTCTCAAATCATTTCACAGAATATATTGTAAAGTGGATTGACTGTATTTTGTGGACGAAATACTGCAGCAATTGCACAAAGCAGTGTCTTAGTGTCTTAGAAACAGTCATGTATTGAGTGACTAAATGTTTTTTTTGTGGATTATTACCCCTGGAAAGTGATCTGTCAATCAATTAACAACTGGGTTCCTATTCACACAACAAGGTTAGCGCAGTATTCATCCCAATATAAAATTGTCCATCTCCTTGCATCTAACTTGAAGCAAGTCGGTCGATTTTGAAAAAGAAAAATTGCGAAAGGGATGGAGGGAACTTAACTAAATGGATAATGCTTTTTCATTGATGGGCTGAATGGCTTTCCTTGTGTGCTGTAAAATTCTGATTCTCTATCAGGTTAAGCAGAATTTTGAAACCATGGAGTTGAGTTTGTTTTTGAAGCAATGGAGGTTCGTTTTCCAAGCTTAACTCAAACTGTTGGATTCTTTTTGTACCAATGAGAATGAAAGTTGGATGCAGTGTAATTTCTTGTTGCTTTGGCAGGAGACCCATTGATGCAAGTTGTTAGATTAATGGCCAGATATGACAAGTCAGGACACAGGAGTTGGGGAAAGAGGAGGAATAAGGCTGTGGCGTAATCTGTATTTGAGTATCGAGGAAAATAATGTGCGTGGTTGCTGAATTGTTTCACAAGACATCTTCCAGCCTCCAAAATGTAGACATCTAAGCACTTTGTTGCATCGGAGGCAATAATACATTTTAAATGCATTTCTATTTGCATGTGATCTGAGAAGAAGAAGCTTAAGGTGTGGGATGTTTGCCTTGGGAGATGTTGTTACTTGCATAGAATATTTTCTGACGTGGAAGCTAGACGTCACGTCCAAGCTCCTCTGGAATGTGGTGAAGGATGCCAAGCTGAACGGTGTCTTTAAAACCACTGCAAAGGGGACCGGGATACAATACATCTACTCCATCCCAAACGGTTCGATCCACTCGTGAATTGATTTCCTATTCCTCTCGAACGGCCTCGTGGCTAGGGACGCAGACATACAGCCTGTGTTCTTCTCTGACCACCGCCAACTGTTAGCCGACCTGCACCTGCAGGAAGGCCGCAGGACGGGCAAGGGGAAGTGGAAATTGAACGTAAAGCTGCTGACCCCAGAGACGTAGAGGAGTTGCGGAAAGAGTATCAAGGATAGAAATCCTTGAGGGATTTTTGTGACTCCTACGCAGAATGATGGGACACGGTAAAGTCCTGCATGAAGCAATTCTTCATCCGTCCTGGATGAAGCAATTCTTCATCAGGGCAAGGCTGAGAGCATAGCCAAGACCAGAAAGAAGTTCATGTCCTGGCTACAGACCAAAACGCAGAACCTCCTGCAACAACAGGCAGCGGGAACTGATGTCAGAAAGGAACTAGAGGAAGCGAAGGGTCAGCAAACTGCGCACTTCGCCACCAAGCCCTCCAGGGTCATCTTCCAATCCAGGGTGCGCACGATAAAACAGGATGAGGCGTGCTCATGCTTCTTCATTCAGAAAGTGGACAAAGCCAGCTCTGTTATCGCTGGGCTGAGGGACATAACGGGCTTGGTGCATGGTAATTTGGCTAGTATGCAGAGGATCACCAGATCCTTTTATGCCGACCTGTACTGTGAGAAACCCACAGAGAGCACGGCCTCTCAGGATTTCCTGTCAGCCCTCACTGAGATGCTGGATGAGGATAGCACTTAGACAGGCCTCTCCCTAGACGAACTGACCAGGGCCGTCAAAGCCCTCCAGACCGGTAAGACCCCCGGAGACCACAACCTCCTGGTGGAGCTCTACTCGGCCCTGTGTGACGTGATGAGCATGGACCTGCTGGAGGTATACAACAACATGCTGCTTGCAAGGACTATAGCAGAGTCTATGAGGAAAGGCTCATCTCCCTACTGTACAAACAGAAGGGGGAGAAGGAGGAGATAAAGAATTGGCGACCGATCTCGCTCCTGAATGTGGACTGTAAGATCCTGGCAAAGGTGATCTCTGAATGTTTAAAGACTGTCCTCGGGCAGGTAATACACCCAGATCAGACCTGCACGGTTCCGGGCCGAAAGATCTCAGACAGCCTTGTGCTGCTCAGGGATACCATCGCTTACGTGCAGGACAGGGCGATGAAGACCTGCCTGATGAGCCTTGATGAAGAGAAAGCCTTTGACAGGGTAGCTCATAGCTACATGGATGAGGTACTTCTCCAAAATGGGTTTCAGGGAGGGAATATGCAAGTGGATCCGACTACTCTACACAGACATCTGTAGCGCAGTCACAGTCAACGGATACGAGACTGAGGCATTCCCCATCAGGTTAGCAGCAAGCAGGGCTGTCCCCTATTTCCTCCACCCTGTTTGTCTGCTGCATCGAACCTTTTGCCCAGGCCATTAGAAGGGACGAGAGCATCAGGTGTCACCATCGGCACACAAGCTAAGGCTTCCCTGTATATGGATGATGTTACCGTCTTTTTCACAGACCAAAAAATCGGTCTTGAGTCTGCTTGGCATTCGAGATGGTTTGAACAAGCCTCGGGAGCCAGGGTCAACCACCAGAAAAGCAAGGTGATGTTAAGCACCATCCCAGACCCCCGCCCAATCACTGAGTGGTCCACGTGACAAGTAGTCATCACAGTTCAAAAGGGGGAGAGGGTAGACCCGATCGGGAGGTACTCTGCGGCGACAGCCAGCTACGTCTGGCAAAACAACTCGTCACCGGCACTGACCAACCATTAAGATATTGGTTGGCGATAAAAGGGGCCCTCCCACTCGGGGCTTTCATGCACAGTTGACGTCTGGGCCAGTCAGCATGTTGCTCTCAAGCCGGCTGCAGAGGCCAGGAGACCGTGGACCACCTCTTCTTGGAGTGATTTTACCGCAAAGACAGTTTGAAAAAAGATGGAATGGATTCTCTCACGGTTCGTCCCTAGGGATCCACTGTCAAAGCACTGTGCGGCCTCTTCCTGGGCACTCACAGCAAAACCCACATTGAGTGTGCCTGGAGGATCATAAACTCGGTAAACTCCCTTTGGCACTCCTGAACCCAGGTACAGAAACCAGGAAAGGAACTATCTTCCTCACTCCCTTCACCTCGCTCCCTCCCTTCTCATTTTCAGGTCTCTGCTGAAGACCTTTCTTTTCGACCGCGCCTTTGGTCACCTTCCTCCCCCTCCCCCTCCCCGTGGCTCGATCCCGGGATCCGTTACTGTAAAGCGCTCTGTCCGGCGTGGAGGGCGCTATATAAATCCAAGTTGTTGTTGTGTTCTTCTGACAGAACGAGGGGACGGTGAGGGTCCTGCCTCAGGCTCGCGCACGCTTCTATACTGAGGAACAAGCTGAAGTTCGGCTCAACCACGGCAAAGGCTAGATGAAGCCTGACCCTGGCAGGAGCCGCTCCAGCCCAACCTGCTCAGGGCACATCCACCAGGTAGCCCACGAGCGCACCTAAAACTGACTGAAGTAAGGGTTTAGAAGGATGCTCGAGATGTAACCAAAGAGTGTACCCGAAAATGTATGTATGGTAAACACAAGCTCGTACCGTGCACATCGGGGCACCTTCTGAAAGCGGCAAGTGCGCCTTATCAGGGTGTGTGCGGGCGTTCACGCGGATGTGGTGTACACAGGGGCGACTCCCGACTGTGTTAATGAGAGCGTCCCCCCAAAAAAAATGTGCATAACCTAAAGTACGGAATGTTTTTTGTATCGGGAGAAAAGGGAAAAATTGTAACAAACGATGTTGTGTTTGTTTGGGATTTCTGTTGTACTAAATATTTATAAATAAACATATATTTTCAAAAAAAAAGGAAATGCTCAAAGTATCCAGAGAAAAGGAAACAATTGTAACAGAAGATGTTGTGTTTGTTTGGGATTTCTGTTGCATGAAATATATTTATAAATAAATATATTTTCAAAAAGAAAGGAAGAGCTAAAAGTGCTGGGAGCTAAACAATAGGAAAGGCCTCCGTTTTGATCGGGTCAGTGTAGTTTTGAAAAGGAAACCAATGTGGTGCAGATTGTCTATAGCCTGGAAAAGTTCAGCCTTTTGACCTTGTTTATTCTGTGACTCAGCCATGATCTGCATTGTGTGGCTTGCCTCCTCCTCCTTATTCTGCATGAGCGCAGTGTCTTTATTCAACACAAGATGCTCTGTGAACACAGTTGACGGTTTTAGGTTTGGATATTCAACCGCGTAGTTTGAAACATAGAAAATGGTGAGATACACTGACTGCCATGGGGTGGAATATTTTCTGCTGATTTGTCCTCTGATTCACTTTATGGTTGGTATTCCTGTGAAACTTGCTGCAGAGGTGGCTGGTCTTTATGACCCTATTAAATCAGAAAGCATTGTTCAGTTGATCTTTATTGCATCAAGGTGTGATATGGGTGAATCCAGATCCTAAACCTAATGCAGACTGCAGTAACTACAACGCTTGGTAATCTTGTGTAGAAACAACATTAAAATACCTATTTTTTTAAAAAATCCTTGAACTGTGCCATATGGCTTTTGTAGTTCATAATGAAATTGCAATTTTGTTGTTATAGTTTTTCCCTATTAGAGCTGGTGGAGTCTTAAGTTTTTTCAATGGGGGAGACAAGTGGGGTCTCCTTGGGACCGTGGTGGCTCCAAGCTGCTTGGAAACACAATGTCGGAATCAAATCAATCGTGGCCATCATGGTAGTTTGTACCCTGGGCGTTGCCGATGAAATGCCAGCTTAGATCAACAGGATTTGGAGGGGACCAGTCACTGACAGCGGGGCATTCTTCCCACTTGGCTCCCATTATCCCTGTTGGCCAAAGCCAGATAGATGGCCCCAGCTGGACAGCAGTGGAAAGCCACATGTGGTAAGTTATGTGGCTTTTAGCTGGTTGAACTCTAGCAGTACCCCAACGTACAGTTCAGGGTCCCCATGCCTTTGCTCTCGTTAATCTGCACCTAATGCTTTCCAGAATTGGCTAACCCGGGTGCATCCTTCCAGGGGGAGACTACACATTCCATTTCCAAACACAAGGATATTTTCATGTGTAGCTGGTGCGGATATGTGGAACTCTGGTTTGGATACTCTTCAACAACAGCAGCAACAAATTTGTATAATGCCTTTCAGGTCGGGAGGACATCCCAAGGTGCTGGGCAGTCATGGATATGGATCCTAGCAGGGGGTTGGGATCAGGAGGGGTAGATGGGTGACTGAAGGCGCGGTTGAAGATAAGAATTGTGATGGGTTTCGGCATGTGATTAACACTCAGCTGATCAAAAAAAGTCTGGTATCTGTTACGAGTAGTCATTCTTTGTCAGCTGTGAGACTGAAATTACATCACAGCTGAGCTGGGTCCAGGACTCAGCCTATGTCCACAGATATGCACTTTCCTTATAGCAATCAAGAATGGGAACAATGACTGTGTGGAATTTTGTTCCCTCTCCGGCCAGCTCAGGCCTATTGTGGCTGGGATGAGTAATCATCTCAGGTTAGTCCAGAACCTGAACCTGTGACCCTCTTGTTAGTTTGGATTAGTGTTGCACCATCAAGGCAGCGCGTGGGAGCAAATTCTTTTTTTTGGGTTGAGAATGATGCGAGGATAAAAGCTGTCAGACACTGTATGCTTTTAATGAAAGAAGTAGCTGAAATGTGTTGAAGGTCTCAAAACACGATTGTCAGCTCGGCAGAGACGTATTTGGGTTGGGAACCAGGGATGGGAGGAGGCATTTTAACTACTTAGATGTCTGTTTAACTCACTTTAAAAGAGTTTGAACAATAAAGTGCTCATGTGAGCCAACTGCAGTCATTTATGTGGAATGTTAACTGTTTAATGGTTACCTCCGTCCCTAGGTTTGCAAGTGCTTTAAAGCATTGCCTTTGAGCCCTGTAGGTAGGTAGGCATTGAATTCTACAAAAGGCAACGTGCTTTACAGATATTTGCAGGCTGAATTCAGAAGGTCTTGGAGCTATGCGAGTTAAGTTTCAAACAGGAAGTTGTGTCCACACAGACAAAATCGTACAGAGTTTAAGGTTATGGACAGTGTCAGAGGAAGTTTAAGGAAGCCTTCTTGAATACATCTTCCAAACAGAATACAGATTGTCTGACCATAGCCTGCATTGGATTTGGCTCATGTTTTGACTGTAATTACCACCAAGTTACAAAACCAGTACTTGTAGAAACTCTTTTATTCAGCCAAGGAAGGCTGTGAGTGGGTGAATGGATTTATGCGTTGAAGCCATCACTGTAGGGGATAATTGAAAGACTGTTTAAAACCAGAGTGAAATGAACAATCTGATTTACTGAAGTGGAACTGAGGGAATTAATGGAAGGGCACAATTAGTGTCTTTGATGTAAGATGGAAATGCTTCAGTCAGGAACGCAGGTGACGAGAAGTGGGACAGGAACAAGTGGAGACTGAGTGAGCAATGTTAGCATAGCTTGTGAATCGTGGTTGTAGGTTCATTCCAGATGTCTTGAAATCAGCAATAATTAGCTGGTGAACAGGGAGAGGAGGTCGGTTAAAAATGGCAGAGTGAAAGATAACATTATATATATATATATACTAATAAAACAGCAGTGCCTGTCTCTTGTCTGTGCTTCAAGAAGGATTGCAATGGCTGATTGAAGTAGAGACATGTGTTTTACCTCACCAAAAAGGTCTTGCATCTGGGAGTGACATGTGTACATTTGTTTTTGGATATCTCCTATCGTTCGTGAGTTATGACCTAAAATGTATTTCAGTTTTGCTTTTTTCGCTACAGTTACACCTGGTGGCCGCCAAGTCAAGTGGCGCTGTGGCATCCTGCGTCACAGAGCAGGCACATAGACAAGCGGAGGAGGGAACAAAATAAAGAACACAGACAAAGCTAAGCCGTAACAATAACAACAAAATTACGTTTTTAAAGCACCTTTCACATTGTGAGAGTGTCCCAGTGATTATAAGTTATACATTTATATTTATCATTATAAGCAAAAATAATAATAATCCTTGCATTTGTTATAGCGCTTTTCACGTCTTCTAGACGTCTCAAAGCGCTTCACAGAATGTACTGTAAAGTCGTACCTTTCAAGGATAAGTACAAATACTAGACAAAAGAGAGAAGGCCCAATAAACGAACTGAAGAACAAAGAACAGCGCAGCTGCAATTCAATCCTGAAAGGACTGCAACAGCGCACCAAAATGAGTTACCCACTCAAAAGAGCAGCACGGCCAAAATTAGTACTCCCACAGGAGTCCTCTCAGATGAGTATAGATAATAAAGATATGTGTGCCTATCAGTGTGTCAACCTACATTCCATATTAGATCGTTTGGTCGCAAGTGTAGCTGCAACAGGTACAGTGTGTGTGTGCGGGCACATAAGGGGCAGCTAGAAAATGCTTTCTTCTAAACAAACCGTACACCTTACCTTTTAGGCTTTGCTCTCTCTCACGCAAGGAAAATGACGAAAATCTCTACCAGTAGAAACCTTTACACAGAATTTATTGGTGAATTGTAGTTCTGATTCTAAGAAAATGGGGAATTAGTTCAGTGGTGCCAAAACCAGAGTTCAGACAGTGGTGCCCTCAACTCTGATAGCTTTCTAACAAAGCAGGTCTTTGAAAAGCCTTAATTCATTGTGCATTCCTTCATGAAACCCTACAGTTTATTTTTACATTTGAGTGTGGGAATCCATACAGGGGAAGTGTTGCTGTGAAGAGGACAGATGATTTGGTGAAGCTCAAGTGCGTTATCTTAGTTCGAATTGTTTTCATTAATGGTATTGCCAGTCTGTATTCTTAATGATCCCATAACTGCAAAAATACAGAAATTCAATATATGCTGAACTGTTGACATAACATTTACGTTGTATTTGCTGGTAATTAGCTGTCTGATCTTAAAATGTCATCCTATGGTGCAGGGTTTCCTTGAGGGCTAGAAAATCAGAGTAGGATTTCATTGATCGTGGCAGAAATCAAGATGTCCTATCGTTCAGATTCAACATCCCTCTCATTAACTTAGGCAGCAGTGCTGCACCATCAATGACAATCACACGTATAATAATAATCCTTGCATTTTACATAGCTCCTATTGCATTGTTCAGATATCTCAACGTGCTTCCGAATACACTGTTAAAGTGAATTGACTGTAGTTTTTTTTGGTGAAACACGACGGCCAATTGTGCACAGCAGTGTCCCACAAACAGTTGTGGATTGAGTGACCAATTTATTATTATTTTTTGAAGGGATTATTATCCCTGGAATAGCAAGCAGCTAACTCAAAAGCTATGCCCTCTGGTTTTCTTGGATCTGTGCTACACTACATTTTGGAGATTAAATTGACACCGAGTGATTCTGTGTATGTTGCCCATTGTGTTTCTAATTTTGGGGGAGAGGTGGGGGGTAAATCGATTCAATGGTGTACAACTATCAGGTTCCAAAAATGCTTAAAGAAAATGACCTGGAATGGTACTGTTCATGAGAATGCCTTCAGGAGGAAAGGAGGTAGTGGAAGACTTCAATAAAAAATGTACTTTTCTTGTCAGTATGTGAAGTCGGCATGAAGAGTGCAACAGGGATTATTCCACAATAAGTTAATGAGGTGAAGTGGTAACATTTAACTTAAATTCACACTGCTTTAAAATCATCGATGCCAAGGGATCTATACATAATTCACTTATTAAAAGTATAGCTCGCTCTTGTCTTTCATATTCTGTGAAGAGCTTTGAGACGTCACGAAGACATGATAAGGCGCTATATCAAATGCAAGCATTATTATACTTGTGAAGTGATAGGACGGCACCTCTAACCATGCAACACACCTTCAGCACTGCATTGGAGTGTCAGCTTAGACTATATGATTCCAAGTCTTGACGTGGAGCTTGAATCCTGTGAACCTTCTGACTCGGAGGCGAGAGTGCTAACACTGAGCAAAGCTGACACACGATAGTAGGCATGACATACTACATCTGCTGTTCTAGAAGGTGAAGGGAAGTGATATAGGAGAGAGGAACAGTTGTGATGCTCCTGTGACTTAAACACTGGCATGGACCATTTGGGCCGAATGGCCTGTTATTGTGCTATATCATTCTATGTAATTCTACAAATATATCTTGCTGTCAGGTGTGGAAACTTTGCCAGCAGTCTTCAGTGCACACCATTAAAATTCCCTACACAAGAGGAGTTTCATCCAACAGTTTGGGCTTTCTTCCCTTTATTTTAAGGCAGAAAAATATGAAAAATGACCTGTTTCACATCAGATTTACCAGAGGTTTTCTGGCAGTTTTGTGAATGAGTTGATTCTTTCATTGGCCCACGTGAATGAGACTCAGAATTTGAACTAGTCTTAGCTTGCAACACCATTTTATCTCTAGAATTTAAGATCCCGCACGAGAATTGTTGCAAAGTCTTAATTTAGAGTCTTCATTTGGCAGTTGGATTATGACCTGCGAAAAAGCACCTAAGACTGAATTGAAAAAGATTCAACAATTCTGCACAATCTTTTGAAGGCAAATAGTTGTAAAGGCTGAAGACTAGATGGAACTATGGGCCTCAACTGTTCCGTTCCCACATGTTAGATTGGATGCATTACTCATACTTTGGAACTTGTATTACTGTTTAATGATTAATTTCAATTCTCTTGAAGTTGTTCTCACAATGAGCCATTGAAACATGTTAAGTTGTGACATGACCTACATAATAGGGATTGAGCAAAACTTATCCCCCCCCCCCGTCATTCAACTAAATTCTGAAATTCTTAGCTTTCATCCATATCCATTTTGTAACAACCCCTCTGAAATGTATCTCTTTGGGGAAGAAGTTTTACATTTAACAATTTATTTTGCAAATAATTTTAATGTTGCTAGTTCCATCCTTTCTGCCACTTTTTGGAAGAAAACCAAGCATTGCAAATCTTAACTTGTTTTGTGAGCATCTACTTGGAATTTAGCCAAAGATGTACAGAGATAAGGATGCCTGCCCGATTTATCATATAGAAAGTATATAATGCACACTTTTGCTTTTACTCTTAGAAAATAGATGAAAGGTTAAAATAATAATAATCTTTGTACTTAATTATAAGCGCTTCGTAAATCATCGGTATGACTCAAAATGTTTCACAGGATTTACTGCAAGGTGCAGCAACTGCGTAGTAGGTTTGTTCAATGGAACAAGAATAAAACCAGTCCCTATGCTGTAGGGAATAATTGAGCTTTTTATAATGGACAGTCCGTTTTAAAAAAAACAGGCTGCATTGGTTATAAATAAGAGAACTTGTATTCTTCAAAATCTTTTAGTACTCATATTTTATTTCAACGACAACAAGATTACATTTGTAGAGCGCCTTTCACATCGGGAGGACATCCCAACCGCAGCAACAATGATTGTTTTCAGTTTAAAGCTGGGCCATTTTCTAGCAGGTGTTGACAAACTAAAGCTATGATGCAAACAACTGAGTTAGGTTTCATAGTTTGGTCAAAAACAGGTGGTAGGTATACAAAACTCAAGGTACAGTGTTTGTAAGATGAATCTCTGGCAAACACTTGGTTTGAATCTCGATAAGTAGTTGAACTCGTTGATCAGGCTCAGAACATAGGAATTCCCTTTCTGTACCATCAGCAGAATATTATCCAGATAAGCACATGAATTGTTGAGCAAGAGTCTTCTCCCTTCACTCGCAGGCATTGGGGAATTCTCTTGATAGGTTGCACAAAAGGTTTTGATGGACAGAATGATTTAAATGATGAAAAGCATGACAGGAGGACTGTTCATTAGGCTAATGTAGTAAAACCTTTATATTTTATCCACTGAGTGAAGACTTATCTCCCGAAAGCTTTTTATCTAGGTCTGTACATCCAGTCAAACGTGGCAGGCGATCTCTCTTTCTCTCTTCCTTTGCCTTCATGATGTGCACTGGCTTTGAAAGCAAAACACACCCTCAATATTTTTTTAAAAAATGAAAGCGACTTGGTAAGGGGCAAAAACATGTTCCAGCTTCACCTAGTCGTTTCGCCAATCTTAGCATGACTTCAAGGACGTTGATAATGTACTGCCTATGTGGTTGGAGTGCCTGACATCTTGTGCACTTGAGTACTATTGTAAGGTGATCATGTGCTAATTTTCGTTGTTACTTAATAATTTCCGTCGATCATTTGCTACTGACGATATCTACGACCCTCCACATCCTCTGTCATCATTGAAAGTTTGAAGCCCCCCCCCCGTTGTACTTGAGGGAGCAATAAATTATTTAAAAATGTGTTGCTGTTTCTAATTTAAGAGACCCCCTCAGAAGAGCAATGTAGTAATTCAGGCGCAAGTATCTACTGTGAGTTCTCCTTCTGGAATAGACATTGTGGGTAGCAGGAATAAAAAATAGTTTAAGGATAGATGCTCTTTTGGTATTTGTCCATATTTGTGAGTGGAGACTTTGTACCCTTGGTCCTCGGAATACCAGAAAGACTCTACGCCTTTTGTCTCCAGTTTTATGTTTTTAAATTTGCATGTTGCATAGACCAAATTATCTGGGTTATACTTGTCTTAACGTTTTGTTGCATATGCAGTAACATGCAATATCTATCCTGTGGAGTCCCATAGTAGAGTGGTTAGAGAGCTCGTCTCAAAAGCGAGAGGACCCGGGTTTGATTCCCGGGTGGGGCGAAACCGTAGGCAAGTTTCCTTACTCCATGTACCTCTGTTTACCTAGAAGTAAGTAGAAATCCGGTTTTTAGTCGATTTTAATCCCTCAAAAAAACTCAATCCACGAATGTTTTTGGAACACAACTGTGCGCAATTAGCTGCTGTGTTTTGTCCTCAAAATACAGTCAATTCACTTAACAAGAATAGTTGGGAAGTGCTTTGAGATGTCTCAACGAAGTGATAAAATATATCAAATGCAAGGATTCTTATCTTGTTCCTTTTAACTGTTTTTTGCTTTGCTCTTTCCCAAAGCTTCCCTTTACCCATTCATTTATTTTCAGACATAAGGTTTTATGCACACAGATACTCTAGCAATATTAAACATAAGTACAGTCTGTTTCCTCCCTTGTGCATTGTCAGTGTTTAATGAATTTTAGCGGATGAAAATAAATTTCCTTTTATAAAATACCAATCTCCTATATTCAAGAATATTTAATTGCCTGTTTCTTATTCCTTTACGCTTTGATCAAACCAGATGTTTTTTTGAAAATCAACAAGCACTTTCTGAATATAAAATTAACGTCAGTCCCATTTAAGAATAATTCATATTTATTATTTCAGTGAAATTGACATGCCCTAAAGCATGCTTGTCTTTGGGGCTTTTAAAACCTATCGCTTAAATCTTGATAGCTGAAATCTCAGTGAAGCATGAAGGGAGATTAGTCACTGAGGTTGCCCTTAATTCATTAAGACAGCTTGGTCTGTTGATCTTTGGGAACTTCTTTTTTGCCTAATTTCAGCCATGCTGGATAAACTGCTGTTGTGTACACAGATTAAGAAAAAGCATAATAGCTTCTTTATTATCTTGGATGTTTTAGTCAAATAAATTCCAAATCTCACTCGGAACTTCTTCATAATCATATAGCTTTTGACTGCTCCACAAGCTCATTGTGGTGCCAGATGTGTTGATTTTTGCGCGGTAGCCCCTCACTGTGAATGTGTCTGGCACAACGTGACATGTTTATGGCTCCCTCAATACCGTGGAACTTTTTTTTAAGGAAGTGGTCTGACCACAACAAATGCTTTTTTCTGTGCGTCAGGAGTGCCACTGTATTAACAGGAATTTGCAACTCTTTGGAAGTCGGGATGGAGAAACCATATTGAATACAATATAACACACCTCTCATTGTAGCATGAAGTGTTTATGGGTATCAAAGAAAAGCTACAGGTTTGTTCTTGCATCACCTGAGTTTGTACAGATCTCTTTACAATCTTCTGTATTGTTCCCAAATGATGTGGTGTAGGGCGGTTAGTCATGATGCAACTATTTTTAGAAATGACACTCACTTTGTAATTTTTGTGTGAAATGTCTTTCTTGAGTGATGCAAGAGCAAAATACAAAGCACACAGTCACTGCACTTTACAGTAAGCCATGTGAAGTGCTTTGAGCCTGATGTGAAAGGTGCTGTATGTAAATGCAAGGATTATTATTAGAACAAACTTGGGGATTTTTTTTGTGTTTGATTGATCCTGGCATTTGGTGCCAGATAATTTGTGTAGGCTTGTGAATTACAGAAATCAGTGTGATGATCAGTTTTGAAGAGTCCAGGGCAGTCCCAATTTTGGCAATTCAAATGTTCCCTCATCTCATGCCCTGATCTTGTGCCCTAAAACCATCTTTCCAGTTTGCTCTAAGGTCTTTGCAAACTCAAGTTGATTTTATGTGCCTTTTATGCTGTATTTAGGCTTCCTTTCGGTTTTCACTTTTTGCGTAACATGCCGTTCTAAACATGCCACAATATTTTATTTGGATGAATTTGCATTTTCAAATCAAGTTGAAACCTAGTCTGGCCTATTAGGACCCATGAGGAAGAACTGATACAGATCTCCGAATCCATACCATGAGTCACACGGGACGCATCGGGATTAGCCAACCAGCCAGGAACGTTTTAATGTTCTCTTCTTTCTATGAAAATCAGTGCTGCTAATTAGTGGGGCGTTTAAAGCTGTGCCTCTGTCTCTTTCCCCTTCCACTGCGTTTGAAGCATTGATCTAATCTGCACTGTACTGGGAGTAGGACTTGAAGGCTCGAGTTATATTTGAACCAATAGAAGTATTGGGAGATTTGTTTATTAGCCGAACAACAGTCAAGAGACTGATATAGAATTTAGTAATTCATATATGGATTAAGTCTTCAAATATATTTTAAAAAAGTCAATTTTTTCCTTGGTTATATCTAAATAAATGAAGGCCTAACTCATAATTGATTGCTGACTCCTTTGAATACGGTTTCAGTTCACATATACAACATTTGCCCAAGGAATAATTAAAGACTGAGAGGCACTGCCAGAATACTATCACGCTCTTCCTGTACTTTTTTGGTGTTTCCTTCATGATTTTCCTGTATTCTCACACGAGCAAGAAACACACCAGGAAAACGGTGAAAACAATGAAACTGGAGATATTTTAATTCAAGGTTATGTTCTAACCTACTGCCCCCATAACGTTCATTCTCTGCTCCACGCATCTTCTGTCAGCTGGCAATCTCTTCACTTTGCAGTTCTGAAATCCCCAGTTAACAGGAAAACAATCAGGCCAGCACTTCCTTCTGCTCTTTGGCCGAGATGAAGCCTAGGAACCAGGTGGAGTGTCAGCATTTGGCTGACATGAGTGGAGTGGGTTGTTGAGAGCAAACGTTTTTTTAAATGGCTGCTAAAATTCTTCACGCAGAATTGTTATCAGGTATAGTGACTATTTGTAGGCTCAATGTGTGACTTCCTATTTTTCCTGCCTATAGAATAATAATCCTTGCATTTGATATAACCCTTTATCACTCAACGCACTTCACAGAATATACTGTAAGGTGAATTGACTATATATTTTGTGGGAAACGAAGGAAGCCCATTTTCTTGTTGAAAATGGAAATTCCTGAAGATATGAGAGGATTGGCAACACTACAGCAGGTTTTAGATTGTCCCATTAATGTCTGTAAACATGATATGAACGTTTGGGTCCAGTGAGCTGCCTCGATGGCACGCTGATAATGTAAAAAATGAAGTTACTCAGCACAATTATGTAATTACATGTCAGGATTTTTAAAAAATATATTTCCGGAGTTATTTCTTTTCCTACTTTAGCAGGATACAATAGATTATTTTCTTACGTAATTGCTACATTGAAGACAAAAAGAAGCTACTTGAGATCTGAAATAGCATCAGTAAATGATAGAAATATACAGAAGGTCAACCTTTAAGTGGTCACGAAGCAGAAAATAATGTTTCACTGGAGTGGATAAAGGCTGTTGTTTTTAAACCTCTTCACAGTACAGTAAGCGATGAAAAGCAGTGCAATACTGGGGAAGTATGAAATTGTTCGAAAAGTCATTTCTTCGGTGATATGTTAATCCGCGTGCCCATTAGCCTGTCAGGTAGATGTTGCAATTCAAAAAGAGAAAGGAGTTTCTCCAGGTGTTTTGAGCAATCATCCTCCAAATACATTAGTTATATACTTTAATTGTTGTTAGGACCTTGCTACGTGTGAAATGGTTGCCACGTTTGTCTACAATAAACAGCCACAACACTTGACAATACTTGAAAACATGTTTTGAGACATTTGATGTGTTGAGATGTCATAAAAATGCAAGTATTTTCATTCTAACCTGACAAATTATAGGTTACCAATAATCACAATGAATAATTTGACTTTTGAAATTGAAGAGAAATAAAGTTTTCTGCAGGTCTTAAAACATTGTATGTAGTGCACAATGCCCCTCCAAAATGCAAATCTAATTTGATCTATAGTAAATCCTGTGGTTTAAGTTTTTGCATCTCGGTTTTCCATATGAAAGATACTTGTGCAATGAGAAATTTGATGTGAGATAGGAATCTCTGTGGCTGCCTAACACAGTTTTGGGAAGGTGCTGGGAAACTATGGCTTCTGAACTAAAATCATCTTTTTTCAGGGCCCAGAGATGTTCATGTACTAACCGGTGTTTTGGCACATGTACCAACTAATCAAAAGCGAATGGAATATTGGCCTTTATCTCAAGGGGCCTGGAATACAAAGAGGAAGAGATGATGCTTAACGTATAGAGCGTTAGTCAGACCCCATCTGGAGTACTGCATTCAGTTTTGGGCACCACATCTCAGGAAAGATATATTGGCCCTGGAAGAGGTGTAGCGCAGGTTCACCAAAATGTTACCAGGCCTAAAAGGACTAAGTTATGAGGAAAGGCTGCGTAAACTTGGATTGTATTCCCTTGAGTTTAGAAGGTTGAGGGGTAATTTGATTGAGATGTTTAAGATGATAAAGGGATTTGATAGGGTAGTTACAGAGAAGCTGTTCCCTTTGGTGGGGAAATCTAAAACAAGGAGGCATTGTCTTAAAATTAGAACCAGGCTATTTATGAGTGAAATCAGGAGCATTTTTTCACTCAAAGGGTGGTAGAAATCTGTAATTCTCCACCAAAAGGCCACGGATGCTGAATCCATCCATAACGTCAAGAGTGAGGTTGATAGATGTTTTTGTAGGTCAGGGTATTAAGGGATATGGGAAGAAAGCAGGAAATTGGAATTGAAAGGATTAGTTGAGTTACAGATCAGCCATGATCTGATTAAATGGGGGAACAGGCCTCAAGGACTGAATGGCCTCCTCCTGTTGCTTTGTTCCTTTCTTTTGTGACAGGTAGTTAACGCCAGTAATTATACTTCTCCAGTTTGACTTGTACTTTGCGTTTGACCTGTAATTGAAAATGAAACAAAGGGGGATTGAAAGGAAATAATAAAAAGAGTCTGTATCATTTCAGTCCTTCTGTTCACACCAGTCGCTGTTTTTATGCACATAAATCCATGGCCTCCTGCATGGTAAATCAGGATATGCATGGGCTTTTTTAAAATTCATTACTTCCTCATTAATATAATAAGAATTCCGAGAAGTGCCTGACAGAAATTACTCAGAGAGCACAATCCAGGGCAGTTATCTCCTGATTCTCACGGGTTTGCTGTGGGAGGGTTGCTTTGTAATCTGATTGGAAAAGTGCCTTTTTTTTGCCAATTCTGACTGATTTATTATTGTTGGACAATAGTTTCCTGATTCAGCAAGCGCATTCCACAACACAGCAGATGAGACTCAGGCTGCTCAACAAGAACAAGTTTATCATCTTTGCAAGATACAAGTACTGTACGATAATGTGCCAATACTTAATGGCTTTGGTGGTCCTGTGTTAGGAAAGGGAAATTGGCCCGGGTTCTCTGTCTTGTTCGCTTCGGGTGAGACCTTAAATCGAGGTCCCACCTGCCTGTTCAGGTGGATGTTAAAATTTCCATTGTACTATTCGAAATGAGAAGGGAACTTCTCCCAGTCTGGCCAAAATCCCCCCCCAAATATAATTGTTCATGGCTGTTTGCAGGACATTGCTGTGCGCAACTGGCTGCTGCATTTTGCCTACAAAAAATCCACTTTACAGTATCTCATGTGAAGTTCTTTGAGACGACTGAACGACATGATAAAGCGCAATATCAAATGCAAGTGTTATTATTACTTTCCCTGCTGGAAGGGAGAATGCTTAGGTGTGGACCAGATCCGGCTCATGCTCAGTGATGCCCCATCATATTCCGACTTGCTTTTAAGTGTGAATAATGGCCACTTGGGTGAGTGGGGTCGTAAGCCAATTAAAGGAAAATAATAATAGTATGTAATATTCCTTGCATTTGATATAGTCTTATCAAGTGTTCGGGACGCCTCAAAGCGTTTCACAGAATATACTGTCAAGTGAGTTGACTGTATATTTTGTGGGCGAAACACGGCAGCCAATTGCGCACAGCATACATTATAACATTTGGGGGAAGAGAGAAAGAATAATAATAAAGCAAACAGGGGAAATTGAAATTAATAGTAGAAAAAGTATTAATACAACTATTGGACATAATAGTTAAATCTCCAATAAACATTTTTATGTCTATTAGAAGTGCTTCTTCTTGCTAAAGTGAAGAAAGACGTGTGATCTCTATGGTTTAGATCATGATTGTAAGCATCTCGATGTCAAATTGTCATCTCCGACTCAGAGGGGTTAACTGCTCTCCCTGTGTGACTGCTGTAACTAGGTGGGGAGGCTGCTGTTTTGGTTCCTGTTTGTGCAGCTGTTGGACAGGTTGGTGAACGTGTTTGCTAACTCTGTATGCCAGATCTCACTGGCTGCTGAGTCGCTTTCAAAGGAGGTCACACATTCCTATAGGAAGTGTCTGCACTATGTGTTCACTGTAACATTTACCGTGTGCCTCAAAGAGCAGTTCAATTAAGGTTATTTTCCTGTCTACTCTCGTTCCGTAAAGGTGAACCTCTCCTGTTTGCACGTTTTATTTGGGAAGAAACTTAGTTAACAAGAGGACTTGACTTCTTTATAATTATGCTGAGTTTATACCATGGTTTATATAGGTTTAATAATGTTTATAATAATTTTTATATAGAGTAGTAGTAAAACCTACTCAACAGAACGCCAGATTGCCTTAGTGCTCATAAATTAGAGGCCACTAAGGTGGCTAGTAATAACCCTGTACGATACACTGTTCATTAGCCCAGTTTCTGGCTAATACTGTACACTGTTCTTTATTTGCATTCCAAATCTATCAATAGTAATGATAATAATAATCCATGTTCATGGTGTTTCCAATATACAGTAGATGACTGGATGAAGAGGTATTTGGAGGTCAGGGCTGATGATTATTATTATAAATCTGTGAGATTGTAATTACACACTGAGCATAGAGGCACCACATAGGACCTGGAAGGCTCAATAATTGGACACCCCCCACAAGTAAGGCCAACTGTAGCAACCTCAACTGTACTAACCTTCCACAGTACTACAACTGAACCATGAGTGCTTAACACGGTTATCACTGTAACCACTGAGCCCTTGAAAGGTCGGATGTGAAGCTATTAATTTTCTATTGATGATGAGCAATAATTATTGTCCGTAATAATTTGGGTATGTTTCTTAGATTGTTGAAGTCACCATTAGAAACTGCTGAGAATTGAACTCATGTAAACTGCTTTTTTAATGCGTGAACCACAACAGATAGCAAGTTGTGACCAATCTCTGATCTTGACCGAGTCTGCTCGTGGTGTGCACTCTGTTGCAGTTTCATGTTCATTAGTGTTTCCAATATAGATGACTAGATGGAGAGGTATTCAGAGGCCAGGACTGATGAACAGATTTTGTCAGCAATAATGCTGTGAATGTTACCAGTGGGAATACTCATAAGGGCACCGTCCAGAGGAACTTGTGTTCGGCAGAGCAACAGTGTCTGTAGATTAGTTCCTCACATACCCAGCATACATGTCATTCATACGCTCATGTGGCTTGTTCAGTCACGCTGGTCATTCGCTTTACCCAATCCTGGTTGACCAGTGTGTGAAACCAACGTATTCTGCGGCATTAAAGGTTTTGCTCCACATATATGCGGCTTGGCATTCACTGGAACTTTAATACAACATTCTACGACAGGAATACCATGCTCTTGGCTGTGGTATCTTACGTGGTATCTCAATAGACCAAAAAGAATCCACTAACTTGGCAGCTGTGGCAAGAGAGATTGCTCACTGTTTGTCTTACCATGATTATGTTTTAATGAAAAATTGACCAAAAAACTGTTGTAAATAAAAAAAAACATTTTTTGAGGCTTAAATAGACTAAAAATGTAATCCATGTGCAGCAAAGCACAAGTGATTAAAACAGATTCTTTTGTGATTATATAAATGGAATGGAGACTGACTGAGAGGAGGGGAGAGGACTTTTTTTGTGTTTTAGGGAAATGTAGATTGAATAATCTTCATTTTTTTTAAAAAGTGTAAACGTTCTTTAAGATTGGCTGCAGTGCGAACCTGATTTATTCGGGTGTGGGTCTCTAGATCAACTTGATGCCTCTGTCAGCCAATTAATGCTGCACCTCACATAAAATTGCAATGAGGTGACTCAAAAGGTGTGGTTAAAAATTAGGTCAGCATAGGCCAAAGCCCTCTCTCCATGCAGCCTCTTCCCCTTTTTACCACAAATCTACCTGTGTTCTTGGCCATGGACTTTATATATGGGGTAAAGTAAACTCCACTGCATGCCCTGGGCACACGTCTTAAACAGGACTATCTTAACCTGCATTGAAATTCAGCGATTATGAAAGACAGTCCCAGAGAGGGAAATGTTCTGTCTAATCAGTCTGCCCATTCAAAACTAATTTCATTGTTTTTTTTAAGAGTTTTATTTTTGCCCAAGACATTTTGAATATCTCAAATTGAGTTCTGTAATCTATTAAACCATCAACATTATGGCTTTTGTAGACAATGGTCCACTTCTACAATTTCCTCATGAATAAGCAGTGCCATTGTTGAGAATGGGATGTACAAGTGCCACACACAACTCAATTTTCTTATAGCCCTCCAGTGCCCCTATCATTCCTAATCTGAAAGGGCATCTCATCAAGTTTTATGTGAAAGCCATTCTGTCACTGGTTACCTGAGAGAAAATGACGTGTGATGGCTCACAGATGGGTCTCTTGTTTTCCTCTTTGCTTCACAGTAACCGATGCGCATCTGGCACCTAGTCTGATGGGACAGGAACATCCTGGCAGGAATAGGTTTGTTCAAGATTTATCAATGCAAGGCTTAAAATGCTGTTTGAATGAACTATTTTAACTAAAAACTATTTCAGCAGTTGCTCATCCTTTACTCTGATTTGGGCCTTTTTACCAGAAATTTCCCTAGGGCATACAGTATGACTTCATACACTTGCCCTTCACCTGTGGTGGATCTTGAACAATACACAATACAGTAGTACTGCATTATGATTATGATGAGTAAAGATTCAGTCTTTCATGTTCCTGTGATTATTTGTTTTCATATGAAACTTACTCAGTGCGTTAAATGAGGTGTTTAAATCACTTATAAAATAATCTTTGCATTTGATACAACACCTTTCAAGTTGGTGGGATTCACTCTAAAGTGTATCGATTGTATATTTGTGGGCAAATGAGGCAGCTAACTTATATACTGTAATGACTCTAAAATAGCCATGATAATTTACCAGTTGTATCTGGGAAGTGCCTTGGGGCGTTCTCCTGACATGAAAGGCACTATATAAATGTAATTTGTTGTTGGGAAACTGTTAGCCAGGATACCGGGTGAAACCCCCTTCTTTCAAATAGACAGAACTTTGGTTTCAACATCTCAGCTGAAGGACGGAACTCTGACAATGGAGAGCTTCCCCCAGCACTGTATTCAATAAAATGGACTGAATGGTCTAACGGGTTATTGTTATTCCTCTCTGTACTTTGATTATTATGTTATGCTTTCAGTTGACATGTCAGCCTTGTTGAGAATATTCTGATTGTCACGTTGAAGTCTGCACATCTCATGCTCCACAGCAAGATGGTGCCATTTCTCCCACAGCTCAACATTTGAACCACCGTCACCGCAAAGCCTAAATAAAGGCATTCAAAAGCTATTTCACTGTGAGAAAGTGTGGCCATTTAATGCGGTGCAGCGTAATATTGATTAGAATTGCATGCCGCTTACAAGGTGTTTGCATCCAACGTTGCATTCATTTGACTTGTCCCATCTCCCAGCCAAACTGTTGGAAAAGGATACAGAGAGGCTGGAAAAATTCATAAGCTTTAGTATTTATTTATGGCAAATAAATAAATAGTGTTATCCAAAACATAAGTCTCACCTTAAATTCACTGTCATTTGCCAGTAGCTTCAGATTAGAATTCTTGAGTCTGGAGGTGATCTAAAACTATGATCACTTAACTGGCAAGTTGCCTGACTGATTTGGTAGTCAATTTAATTGATTCCCGTTAGAATAAGGCTTGAGGGACTGACAGATGGTCAATTTATGAGAGAGAAGTGGGAAGGGTTATCAGTGATCACCATGTCCTGCTGTCAGAGAAATATAAAGTACTCTGGAATGTCAGTCTACATTTCAATAGATGTTAAAATTTGCAGTGGTTTCTCATCTTGTGTGGGTCTGATTCACAAATGCTGAATAAAAGCAACTTAAATTAAACTATTTCAAAATAGGCAGTATTCAAGGCAATGGACTTCTGAAGGGCAAAGCACTGTTATAAATTGGCAGAGCTATGGTTATCTTGTACTGGTTAATGAAGCTGCTGCTTTGTTAGTGTCCTCAATTAATCACAATTATTTTACCAACTTTGTCTGCAAAACATTACCCTGAACATAAAATCCAGCGATCAATTCTTCAGCGAGTTGCTTGTCACAATATAAACTGCCTTGCCTTTCCATCAAGAGTTGTGAGTGTGAAATGTAATGCACAGAATAACCTTGATTTGTCTTTGAACTGGAGCAATAAAGTCAAATCACATGGTGGTAAAATGACAACTGCTGTTCAGACAGAATTCTACAAATAAATGTTCACATTTCAAGCTGTGTTCGAGCAGTTCTGTTTGAATAAGGCATTCATGCTGTTAGATGAGCGGGGAGAAGAGGCTGTGGACTGATATGTTTGTCGAAAGCACACATCAGCGGAAGTGCACTGCTGAGAAAATCGCAATGCTCAAGTGAGCAAGACACACAAACTGGTGAGGCAGTAGGAACGTTAATGCAGAATTTCAACAATTAAGTCAAAGTAATATTAGAATTTAAGAAAACTGAGCACTATTGGATAGGCCTGCATGATAAAAAGGTAACAGAAAATAAAAAGAAAACAATTAGAAAGAGTGACAGCCATTGAAAGTTTTTAACTGTTTGCCTCCTTTAGGCCGACGTAAAGTTGCTATACCAATGTAATTTGTTATGTAAAATTCTATGTTCTAACATGCCTCGAATGGAACATGGTAACTACTTGCTGGTACAGGTTGAGCACTGGGAGAGCCCAGGATGTTTGTTTGCGGCAGTTAATAATGCTGGAGACTTGTGGTTGAGGGTGGGACTTGCAAACATATGCTAGTTGTGTAATTATTATGAAGGCACTTTCTCACTCATGGGAGTGTTTGCTGTTTATCTGCAGTCCTGTGAGTGAGTAAAGCTGCTTTGAGCCAGAGGGGTTGAATGAATGCTCTGCTCTGAGAGCTGATATATAGTTTGGCACAAACTCCCAAGTGTAAGCAGAAATGGAGAAACAAGAGATATGGAGATAGTGATTGAGGTCAATTACAAGAGGGCGTCAAGAAATTAGACGGTTATAGGGAGAAATTGAGATCGCAGGAAGATACTGAACAGGATTTCTGAAACGACAGCCAATTGAATGACTGGTGCAGGGTGTTGTAGACTTGGCATCTTTTCGAGCATTCCTTTTGGTCGGATTACATGACCATTCATACTGTACACTCATGTCAATGGTACAATAATATCATTGTCAAATGACTTCCTTTTATTGCAACAAAAAACTTCTATAATATAGTTGTACATCTCTTAAAAATTTGTACATTTTTTCTACAGTGCACTGAGCAACAACTGAAACATATGATGATAATTGTATCAGAAGTACTTAATTGTATTGAGTACAAGTGTATTTAGACATCGAGCGGATTGGTGTGAGCGAGGCCATCATTTTCATGGCAGATGATGACCTGTTGCCATGTTTGGTTCAACATCTTCCGTAACATGGATGAAGTGAGGAGGGGAAATGCATCTCTGACAAGCTTGTTTCAGCTACTCTGTCATCTCATATCGCTGTTTTGTAACAGGGGGTAAGAGGACTTTGTGGACACCCTATACAGGATAGCTTTCGCCAATGGAGCTGATATCAGCCACAGATCGCCCCAGTCGTCTGTAACTCTGATCTCTCCCATAACATGCACTACCAATTGATCACAGTTGGACCAATTTTGGATCAGAAATAAAAATGAAAATCGTTTTTGCTCCTGGTCTGATTTTTAAAAATGGAATTATTTACCACTTCATCTGCCCAACTTTGTCTCTTATATATTTTCTAAAAAGTTGAAACCTCTTTGTCTTCTGTCTCACTATTCCCACTGTCTTTTGGGGGTAGTAACAATTTGTTTTATAATCAGCTCACTGGATTTTTAAAAGCTAAAGATCTGCATCTCCCTGGCATAATTACATCTAGCATAAATGTGTTTCTGCCTCTGGGATGGTATGTGCCTGTCATTTAGCACCAAGGTAAGTGTTTTTACGTTGACTCCAGTGTAAACATTGGAGATGTTTATGAAGTAAATGCAGATGGCATGACTTTAAATCACAGGCACAGCTTTAAAGTCATTCTGGTGCTGAGGAAACTGATTTCCTGATCTCTCTGCGTTGTGCCAAAATGCCTGCAGAGCAGCATTGTTCCCAGTCTTGGATAAAGATGCCCTGGATTATTCAGATCTATTACAGGATGTAAATTGCATCTCGTACGAGAGCAAAATAATCTCAGTATATTCCCTGGACGAAAAAAAAGCTTTAACAATGCAAGTGTTTCCCAAGCAGTCATTTCCATAAGGAGGGATTTAAAAATGTCCTGACTATTTTCTTTCCATGGTTTTAGTAACCACAAGATGTGTCAACTTATACTGGATTGCATTAAGAGTCTCTTTATTACCTGGGAGTGTGATCATGTAGAAAGTATCTAACCACATTATTTAGATGTCATCATTCATTCCTGTCAAATACATTGTTTTTGTTAACTTTGATGCATAAACTCAATGTATTTGAGTGTGTGTGTGTGTGTGTGCGAGCGGGCGCACCCAGTGAGTGTGGAGGACATTTAGATTGGATATTAGTTTGGGGGCTTTTCTCTGGGTTTTTATCAAGTCTGAAATGTGGTCCATGCACTTTTGGTTTGTTTCCGGCACCTATTGTATTGTTACCTTAAGGATGTAGTTTGAACAGCAGAATTGTGCAAAACGCTTTGTAAAATTCTGGCAGCAAAGATTTTATATCAAACTGAAATCCTGCATTATACTGGGGAAAAAAATAGGATTATATTGAAGCATTCACAGTACCTTTATGTAATGTTTTGGGTCTAGTTTGAAATCACGGTCTGTTCTGCCATGATTTCCTCCAATGGATCAGTTGCTTCAATGTGAAACTGAGTCATTTTGACCAGAAAAGTCCAGGTCTTTACTGAATTACCTGATCTCAAACTGGGTGGCAGTAGTAGAGGAAGTCCTATTTTTTATGTCCAATTTCTCTTCTATATTTTTTCCCATTAGCTCCACTGCTGGTCTCTAGCATGCTTTATGCTAGAATTCAGTTCCACAGGCACTGAAGGTGAGTGTCAACCGGCCATTAACAACAGGTGTTAGCAGCCTCATCTCTCTTCATCTATATGTCAGACTTATTCAGACAATTTAGACGTATTCAAAGGTTGATTTATTTCACTTACAAAATCTGAACAAGGCTACCTTTTTGTGAAGCTATTGAGTTTGTGAAAATGCGTCTACAAGAGCTAAGTCTTGATCCTTCTCTCCTCTCCCCAGAAAACCAAGGCTTAATTACATTCCTGAAGTTCCAACTGAATCCTTGAGGCAGACAGATTAAAGGGTATTAGAATGTCTTTCTGGCCAAAGACCATCAAATTGAAGATTAGAGTCTTAAAATGTTGGTTGACCCTGAAAATCCCATGCCTGAGAGGGATAAGGAATGCTTCTTTGAAGATAATGTATGAATCTTCTCCCCAACCCCCCCCTTTTGAAGGAAGGCAAAATGTGTGATGGCTCAGCGCTTGGAGATTAAGTAGAGCTAGAGTCAACAATCCTAGATACAGTAGCTCTGTGCTAGCCTGAAGCCATCTAAGAGGATGCAATGGAAACGCAGCACAAATTAGAGACCTGGGAGATTTTGTTTGATCTGCTCCAGATCAGACAGGAAGCTGAGTTTGCAAATTAACAGTTTTAAAATGTAGATATCAAATTCACCCAGTGATTTTCTGAAATTATTTCACCAGCAAAAAAGTGCTTAATAATTCAGCTTTACTAGGGGACAAGAGTAAGACATTTGATTTGTCTCTGCACAAAATATGCAGATGGTAATATTCCTGAAGAGCAGATAGTCCTGGTCAGATTGGCGGAATTCGCTATTTCATTCAGAGCTTTGGACTTTGTATCAGCTGGAAACGAGATTTCAGCCTGGTTGCCTGAGTATCCAGCTTGCTGAATATTCTCTTTTATCTTCTCCTTTTTCACTGATAAGGCTGACTGAAGCAATTGAAACCAGTCTTGACATTGATCTTCCTGAAGGCAGACTAGATTCTGCCATCTGTAACTGCTCAGAGAGCTATACTTTGTCCCTTGTTATTACAATTGCCAAACTTGAGCATTTGGTGATAAGTCCAGAATTCCTCTTGTTCTACTGCTGTCTTGGTTTCTTGTTCCCTCCCATCTTATTGCTTATGTAAACAGTGACTAATACTACATTAAGGAAGTGATGCTGTGCCGTAACTTTTCTGAGGCTCCTAGTGATATGAATTCACTCCTTTTATTTTGTGGGTGGATTCCATAGCAACAGAAAATTCACGTGGGTAGCCTTGCCTAGATACCTAAGTTACTATCAGCTTAGCAAATCATTGTAGCCCAGACACTTGTGGCGTAGATGGCCCTTCTCTGTATAGAGTGTTTCTGTTTCAGAACTACTAAGCAAAGGGCTTTTGTCTCTTTCGACCACCCAATGGGACAATTAACTGCTCAGGCTCATCCGGACATCAATATTTAATAATAATGATCCTTACATTTGATATCAAGTTGGGAGGACAAGTTTCATTTATACGTAAATATAAATACCCTTTGTAGCATCTTGGAACACTGAACAATGGCGTAGCTTGACACAGAGCCAGGGAGAAAGACAAGGCGACAATAGGCACAGTGGAATAGACTGGCAAAGAGAGGGAAAGGCAGGAAGTTCCTGAGGTTCAGGGTGTTGTGGCTGAAAGTACGGCCATTGATAGTAGAATGGAGGGGTTGAGGGACCCGAAGAAGGTCTGAGCCAGCTGAGTGAAGGTGGGGTAGAGGAGTGGAGTGCGAGCAGGATATAGAGGCAGGGAGGTGCCCACCACCACTTTTAAGAAACCACATAATGAAAACCATACATGGAGCAAGTGAGCTCTGAAAGTAAAAATCACTTAGAATTCCTTTTTTTTAAAAATATAAAAAGCATCAACTTCGGTGTGTAACCATTCACGATAAAGCCACAGTGAAGCCATGAGAAATGGAAGGAAGGGGTGGCAGTCCTCTTTGTGCGAGCCCGCACTTGTCTTCAGCAGCTGGGTAGAGCTGGGGCCCTCTGAGGATTGAAGTGAATAGTCCAATTCAGGGGTTATCGGGTGCTCACTGCTGCTTGGTGATGTCTGAGCCTGGCTGCAGTGACTGGGCATATGGCATCACTATTACATCAGGTTGTGACCAGCTGTTGGAAGTCGGAGGCTGTGAAAGATCCCGTTGTTAAATTCTGGCGCCACGCAGGGAAGGTCATCAAAGAGGCAGGAAGTGGTGCTTAAACAGGTTAAATATAGATTCGAACAGCTAATCCGAGCGTAGGATTTCTGAAACTCGCAAGGCAGCACTCACATAGTGTTCTTTCGACCACAGGGGTGAAATGGAGCTGCATAACTTGGGGAAATATCGTTCAGTGATCTTCTAAAATGGAGTGTATGCTTTAAGAGTGTTGGCTGCCAGTAACCGTTGGGTTCAATTGATCACTTCAGCCGACATCTTTGGGGTCTGTGGGTGACTCCTACTCTTGGAAGCATGTACTGGAATCTGAAGTTGTGCTATCTTACTGGATCGCGGCTATTTTCACCCTTTTGCAGAGGAGGTAATGGATAACTGAGTGCTCGTAATGCTTTTAAAATCTTTTTTGTATGTTTTACAATTCTAATACTGTGTTGGTATTTGATACTATGGAGTCTAGGGATGATGGCATTCTTTCCTGAGTCAAGAGTAATTTGTCCTGCACTTTTGTGATACATGATTTTTGATAGATCTTTTTTTAAATCATAATTGACTTAAAAATGCAGAATTTTGGATGCGTCAACGTATTTTTTTATTTTTAACGGGTAGGGTGGTCCTAGCTGGACAAGCAGCGGGAAAACTTGTCAGACAGTGATATCAATGGTTAACTATTCTGTTTTAGCTGGTTAGACTCCAGCAGTAGCCCAATGCACACTCTGAGGTCCCCATATCTTGCCTCGTGCCAACCTGCACTTAATATTTTCCAGAATTAGGTAAGCAGGATTTCCATTCCAACAATCTATCTCTGGAATTTCCATGTGTAGCTGGGATGCAAGGAATTCTCAGTTTGGTTTGGATACTCTTAAGCACGGTGATGTGTCAGACCCCCAGCTGACCAAAAAATAAAAAAGGATTTTTTTTTATATAACAGTGTTTTCTTCAATTCTCTCGGAACATCATCTGCAGATCTGATCCGTTCTTTAGGACAGAACTGGAGCAAACTAATAAGCTAATCAGAACAAACAGTGAGTTAAGCATGTGTCTCTGGATTCCATTACCCGAAATGTTCTGTTTACACACTTGGAAAAACTGGGTGTTTGTTGATGAGGCAAAAGACCTACATCAATACACTTTTCCCAGATCTTTTAGAATTTCTGTCAATTAGTGTGACTGAAGTTCAGTGTGTAACCAGTAGCGAACGTCAGTGAGTTTGGACCACGTCTGTAATGTGTGTGTCATCCATCCAGCTCTACTTTCACTACTTAAGGAGAAGAAGAGATTGTAAAATCATTTTGCACAAAGATTACAGGCGAGTCTTTCAAACCTTGTGTGTCTACTTTCTTATTTATATTGGAATTTGTGGGCAAGGGGATAGGTTGGAATTCTCCTTTGTATCAAATTGAGATATTTTCAAGTTTGTTTTGGCCCCAAAATATACTGTCAATTCACTTTACAGGATATTCTGTGAAGCACTTTAAGACGTCACAATGTCATGATAAGGTGCTATATCAACTGTAAGGATTATTATTATTTTTGGATTCCATTCTGATGGCTATGCTTCATTGCTCTGAACAAAGTGTAAAGCACTGAATATTTAATATTACATTTATATTGGAATCTGTGCCAAACGTTGCAATGGGAATGAGGGTCCACCTTCCCCGTAAAATATCCTCGGTGCGGCTCTCAACACTGGAACAAAATCTGTCGGCATATGGAAGCGAGTACAGATATCTAACTGCCTTGAATCCATCTGTTCAAAGTGAGATGGAGAAATGCGGTTGGAATGGAATTCTCCCTGTAATTTCACCCCCTTAATTGCTCAAATTCTGAGAATGACCCCTTGAAGCATGGACCGTAAACAACTGTTCACTTGCTGACATTGAAAGTAAGTTCATGGTTCATTTTCAGCACTTGTAACATTTAACATCTACATCTGATTGAAAGACTTGTTTACATGTCCTGAATATTCAAAATTGGGAAATTACTATAAATTACCTTTTCGTTCCACTTGAACAAATTTGATAAGTACTTCTATAAAAATATACAAAGATCAACATTACTGTAATTTTAAAGCAAATAATTTACTTGTGTTTGAAGTTCTTTCCTCTGCCCCCCTAAATGCACATCTAAGAACTGTGAAGTATTGATAAAAAGTTCTGTGTAATAGGTACTTAATTTAATGTTAAGTCTGTTATGTACACTTCCTTTGTTAGAAGGTTGTTGTCCTCCCAAACCTTTGCTTCTACTATTGTGGTTCGTCATGACACTTCCAACCCACATTTGATGATGTGCAAAGTGTTGTCTTATGAAATTCATGTTATTAGAAAAGTTCCATCAATGTGGAGGTAGGATTCCAGGAGAGGGATAGGATGAAGTGGTATAATATACAATAAAATAATAATAATAATCCTTGCATTTGGCATAGTACCTTATCACGTCTTTGAGACATCTCAAAGCTATATTTTGAGATGTTTCTCAAAGCTATATTTTGTGGGTGTATATTTTATTTAGGAGGAGAAAAGATTCTTGACCCGGAACCTGACCTTTATCTTGTATATTCTATAAAACTAGAGATTTAAAATGTAATTTAAGATTCAATTTAAAGAAGATGTACAGATAGGTATTGCACAGAAGAAGCAAGCAAAACAGTAAGATCCGATTTGCAAACCAAATTGGTACGTGTCCAATATATTCTGTCATGAAAATGTTTCCATTGATCATGAAAGGGTTTACTGTATGAATCGTAGTGCAGTGGCTCAGTTTTATGTAGACGTGGGTCTCTGGTGGTTTCAAGTCCCAACTGTATGACTCTCTGCTTAGGAATGCTCTGATGTGAGTAATTAATTGATCCGGGCTTAACTTCAGCGTATAAAAATTGTTGCAGCATGTCTTCCCACATGATGACGTCAACTCCTACCCTGCTTTGATAGGCTAGAATTTGAATATCTTTTTCTTAGCCTAATTTCTCCGGGTAACCTAAATCTTAGACCCGCCCAAATTAATTCCATTCTCGAATAGTGCAATGAATCTTTGTAGTACTGTGCCTAGCACAAGTGATTGGATTCCCTGAAACAACATGAGTACTGGAATGGTTTTGCTGCCATCCAGTAGTTTTGATGAAGATAGATATGGGCTGACCAGCCTTGACCGAGCCTTTTCTGATTTCTTTCAAGTGGCAGGTACAGTGTGGAGGAAAAGCTGGCTAGCTTTCGTAAAGTTTTCCTCAATATTTGACATGTAATGACAAGTTTAATGAAAGTTATTTCTCAGTTGAATTGCTTGTTGTACACAGGTCTACGTGAAAGATTGAGCTAACAATGTGTGTGAAGTTGCTAGATATGAAGTTGAGATGAATAAAATATAAACTATTTTATCATAATAATCCTTGCATTTGACATAGCTCCTTATCGTGTCGTTGAGATGTCTCAAAGCGCTTCACAGAATATAGTCTAAAGTGAATTGATTGTGTATTTTGTGGGCAAAACACGATCGCCAACTGCGCAACGCAATGTTCCACAAACGACCATGGATTGATTGACCCAAAAAAATTTTTGAAGGGATTATTACTTCTGGAAAGCTATCCTCTAATCGACTAATTTCATATTTAACTTCACATGTTATATGTTTCTTTTTAATTTTAAAAGCCGTTATGAGTGGCCTGTTAAGCTTAATGCAGTTTGTGAGTCATCTGGGTGGCTCTACTTTTTCAGTGGCTGAAAAGAGCATGTCTTTTAAGAGAGACGTTTAAGAAGATTTAATGGTTGTACTGCAATTGCCTTTGATGTCTGAGATTGTTGTCTTTGAGTGTGGTGACTTACTGTGCAGAGGACTCATACAGAACAAAGAAGTGATTATTGATTCAGAATGCAGAATCCCCTTTAATTTAGTTACAGAAGTTGAACAGCTTTTCAGAAACTTTTTTAATTTTGATGCATTGGAAGCCAGGCACCATCATATTCTTCCATTTACAGTATCTTTACAAGTCAAAACTATTGTGTAGACAAGAACAAAATGCATTGTCCAAGATATTCAAGGTCCATTGGGAAGTAAACTGTTACAGTAGTCACCATTGGCTTGCTAGTTGCTTCAAGCTTGATACGTTGGTTACATTAAGCTCAATGCATTCAACAACAACAACAAGATTTCATTTATAGAGTGCCTTTCACGTTGGGAGGACGTCCCAAGGCGCTGGACAGTTGGGTCAGGACCCGAGCAGGGGGGAAATGGTCAGGGTGAGGGGAGGGAAGGGAGGGAGCGAGGAGGGGGTAGAGAGTCGAGAGGGGAGCTGAAGGCACGGTCAAAAAGAAAGGTCTTGAGATCGGCCTTGAAGGAGGAACAGCATTCCCGTTGCTTGTCCAGCTAGGAGCACCTTACCTGTTAGGGCTTTGGCTTGCAGGATTAATAGGAGCTCAGTGGGATGATTCCCTGNCCCCCCCCCCTCCTCCATGACTGATCTGCCCTTCCAAGTCCTGCCGATGAGCCAGGCTGGCTGTACTTTCATCAGCAGTGCCCTGGACTAATACGGACCTGGTTGGCTCAGGAACTGGTCTACCGAGACCACCACAAGAGGCTGACTCGATTCTGACATTCCAGTGCCAAACGTGTAACTTAGAGTCACTTCAGCTCCAAGGAGACCCCGATTACTCCCCCTCCCCACCCCAGGAAAGAGACATCAGGCCTCCTACCCGGCAAAATTTTACCTTAACTGACTGAGCTGATAATGGAGACCAGCTTCAATCTGAAGTGGTTATACATGCATCTCGCAATATTTAATATTATAAACCTGATGGGATTTATTGCCTGTGGATGGTTAATTATTGCTATATTATTGGTGTATATTTACTGGTCTCGAAGTCAATTAATGCTCATTGTTGTTAGATGGGCACTTGTCATTCATTAGCTATGGGTGTGTTTTTTTCCTCTGAGAGTATGAAGTCCTGTTTACTCTCTAATACATCTCTTGGGCAATATGGCACATGTGCTCATGCGTTTGACTGAACCTATGACCCACTCCTGGCCTCTCTCAATGGTGTTCTCTGAGACAGCTGCAAGGAGGCACCTGACAGAAGCCAAGGACAGCACTTTCTCCAAATGTTTTGCTTCTTTCTGTAGGGCAGTGCCTTGGGTCCGCACAGTGTCTGTCTCCAGACCAGTGTAGCATTGCAACATGATCAAATCTGTGTTATGAATGATAATATTCCTTGCGTTTCATATAGCATCTTATCATGTCAAAGGGCTTCACAGAATATACTGTATAGTGAACTACTGTATATTTTGTAGGTGAAATCTCCATCTCACACTCCATCTCTCACTCTCACATGTACACTGAGTCAATCAAAGAGAAAGGTCTTTCATGGGTTATATGTTATGGCATTGATTTCATGCACCATGCTATTGTATACTTGCCTGACTTGAACATTACGTTTGTTCATTTGTGAATATGCTTTTAATAATAGATTCTCATGAACGCTTGTTCTTTTCTCCTTGCAGAAGCACTGCACCGTCCATTTGGTTCTGACATCGACTCTCAGACCCTGAATGAAGCAGTGAGGTGGAGCTCAAAGGAGAATCTCCTGGGAGCTGCCGAAAGCGATCCCAATTTGTTTGTTGCACTTTATGACTTTGTTGCGAGTGGTGACAACACACTGAGCATCACTAAAGGTAAGGGGCAACATCCCTATCTGTCACTGTTTTAAAGTTATCCGGTCATTCAGCCATGTTTTGTTTGCCAGCTTGACACCAACATTAGGCTAACAGTACAAGGTGGAGTGATTTGCTATTTCTCCTTAGGATTTCCTCAGTGCAGCATCTCCCACCATTACATTTTGTTTGTTTAATGTTTAATTGTTTGTTTAATGGGCAGTAAATTGCAAGACTTTCATTCAGTTCAATGGTTCTGATGACAGCCTACATGACAAAAACGCAGTGCAGGATGCATAAAATTCTCCACAGAACCATTAAATCAATCACTGTTGTGCTCGAGGGCAGACCAATACTTTCATAATCATTGCCTTAAAATAATGCAGTTTTCCTAATTTCACCTGACAACATGATAGAGATGGAGCAAAATAGGTGAAAAGAAAACAGTAACCTGTCACTTGGCTCATGTTTAATAACTTCTTAACTCACTGGATTGCCAAGAGTGCACTGTGCAATATATTGTTTTTAGAATTATAGCTGCACAGAAAGGAAGAAAGTGGACTCGACAACAACTTCACAGGCTTTCACTTTTCATGGGTTATGTATTATGCCATTGATTTCCAGGTGGATTCCCATAGTGTAGCGGTTAGCAACCTCGCCTTACAGACCAGAGGACCTGGGTTCAATTCCTGGGCGGGGCGAAATCTTAAGCAAGTTTCCTTTCTCCACACACCTCTGTTCACCTAGCAGTAAGTAGGAACTCAGTTGTTAGTCGATCAGTGGATCGCTTTCTGGGGATAATAATCCCCCCAAAAGCAAACAAAAATGTGGTCACTCAATCTACGACTGTTTTATAATTCTGTTTTCATCTCAACAGGTGAAAAGCTCCGTGTGCTGTGCTATAACCAGAATGGTGAGTGGTGCGAGGTGCGTTCGAAGAATGGACAGGGTTGGGTACCCAGCAATTACATTACGCCTGTCAACAGCCTTGAAAAGCATTCCTGGTACCACGGTCCTGTCTCGCGTAGCGCAGCCGAGTACCTGCTTAGCAGCCTCATCAATGGCAGCTTTCTTGTACGGGAAAGTGAGAGCAGCCCAGGACAGCTTTCTATATCCCTCCGTTACGAGGGTAGAGTTTACCACTACAGAATCAACACTACACACGATAACAAGGTAAGGAATGCTTTAGACAATTCCAATTGGTCGACTCTTTTAATTCTTCCCCATAAAATCTTTGCAACATTTTTAGTTTGGGTTTCTCAAGTTATTTTCCGTTCCTATGAATCAAGAGCTACTAGTCCTTGATCAACTGGGTAACTTATTTTGAACCGTTCTACTTTTTCTTATCCACAATTGCATACTGTGAGCATGTTGGCAACTAAATTATTAATTCCAGTCTTCATTGGAAGTATTTTATTTCCACTCTGTTTGCCAAGTGTTGTCTTGAACATTACTTCAGGAAACTTATCTGTGTTTAGTTACTCAACCAATGCATTGTGCTTTCGGGCTACCTCTGCCACTGTACTCCAATGTAACTAGCATTTTATCATGCAGGAATTTTCCTTGCCCTTTTGAAAGACAAGATGGAAGCTGAAAGATTTGGATTAAGTCTCTCCAAAGTGGTGGTAGTTAAAGGCGCTATGCTCACTAGGTCACCAGATTCCAGGGTTACAGATTTACATCCCAGTCTATCCTGATTTAGCTGACATCAGCTGGGGGAGCAGTAGAGGATGCTGGAGTTGGTATCTGTGCCTTAAAGTTAGGTAGGGGAGAATCAGTCATCTTTCCATCTCCTGGCCACTATACAGGAGCAATGGACTTTGGGCCAGTAGAACATGAGGTTTGGCTAGAGTGGCTCCTGTAGTTTTTTTTAAAATAGAGAATATCAGCAATCGCTGTCAAGCTCGTATCAATGGCATCTTTACTAGGTATTTAACAGTGCCCATGAAACCTCACTTTCAGGATAGGAGGAGAGAAAATTGCCTGAGAATAATAAAAAGGAAGGGGAGAAATAATCTATTGGATTATATTCATTAAAGTTTGCGCATGTCTCAATGGAATGACTGCACCTTCAAAAATGAGGTGGAGAAATATTTTTGCTCTTAGCATTTTCGAGATTTTGTCATTCTTGTTTACCTTGTGATAAAGCTTTATTGCCACACCTTTAAGCAATATGGGGATCAGGTTACTGGGGAGTCTCCACTGTATTTCGGCAATTAGGTCACACCAAAACCATGAACTTAACAATTTTGATCAAGTTTATCATATTACTGGAGCTTCTCAGCCTATGCATGTCTTAAGTACGTAAAGCTTTCATAGAGGCTTTCAGCCATTGCACCCAAAAGTTTTGGAACTTTCTGCCCCAATCCATCCGCCTTGCCCTCCTTCCTCTTTTAGATCATGATTGAAGA
Organism: Callorhinchus milii; assembly: GCF_018977255.1. Classification (NCBI taxonomy): domain Eukaryota; kingdom Metazoa; phylum Chordata; class Chondrichthyes; order Chimaeriformes; family Callorhinchidae; genus Callorhinchus; species Callorhinchus milii. The sequence goes on along the minus strand of NW_024704746.1, from coordinate 8,118,814 downwards.
CCTTCCTTTTTGACCATGCTTATGGTCCCTCCTCCCTCTCCCCGACTCAACATCAGGCTCTGCCACTGTTAAGCACTCAGAGACTCTGCACCGGGTGAAGAGCGCTATATTAATCCAAGCTGTTGTTGTAAACAAAGTACCTGCAAACCTATCTATTTCTATCCATACTTAATCGTGGGTTTCAATGCAGGTTTAGGCTCTCATGAGCTCCAACCCAACAGCACTAAGGTACATTTGATCACGTGGCTGTTCAGATGCTTCATTAACTGACTCTCAGCCATAGGAGTAAGTGGGGGACCGCATCTCAGGTGGATACCAATCAACTGTACTAATTTTTTGAACCTGAATGCTACAAAGCTACCCGGCTGGTTTCAACTTTCACCACCACTACAACACAGCCTTGATTCTAAGGGAAATGTAACAATAACAAATTGCCCCTGTAAATCATCTTTCACTTAGTTAAATGTCTCACAGTATTTTACAACAACCAAATTACATTTATAGAGCGGCTTTCACGTTGGGAGGACGTCCCAAGGCGTTGGACAGTCAGGGGTCAGGATGGATTGGGAGCCCAAGTAGAGTGGGAGATTTTGTGTGTGTGTGTGGGGGGGGGTGCGGTAGGAGAGAGATGACTGAAGATCTAGTCCAAGGCTTAGAAGCTCACTACAGTTGGGCAAAGGGATGAGGGCTATGGACGAGACATGAGTTCATGGAGTGGAAGGGATGTAGGACAACAGGAGATGAGGGCAATGTTGGGCAAGGGCATGAAGACTTTTCAAAGTTAGAATGAGGGTCTACGCTAATTTGTTGGGGAATATAGTTGTTCTCACCTTTAAAGGCATCCATGGTCTTCCTGTAACCTACCTCTGTGACCTCTTAAAACCCTACCAACTTGCCCACTCCCTTCTCTTGGCAGGCACTAGCCTGCTCCACATGCACTGCGCTCCACCATCGGAGGTCGGCCCTTTAGCCTTTCTGCACCCACCCTCTGGAACTTAATCCCGGAGCCCGTCCCAAGACCTTCCTCTTCGATCCTGCCTTTGGTCATCTTCCCACCCCTCCCTCCCCTCCCACCACCCCTCTTGACTCCAGCCCGCAGCTCGGGTGCAATCACTGTCCCACACCTTGGGACGTTCTCTTGACTTGAAAGGCGCTATATAAATGCAATTTGTTGTTGTTGAATAGGGAGCCAGGGAGTCATCCAAATAAAGGGATCGATGTTCCTATTTAGTTCAGTGTTGTGTAATTAAAAGAGTAATGAGGCAACGACTGAAAACAACTTCCACGCAGAGATTGATGTCATGCTCCTGTGTATAAGTGTCCCACCCACATACTGTACTAATGAAGCTCAGCTACCGCAGTGTGTCTCATTTGGTCAAGTATTGACATCATGCGTGGAGCCTGGGTGGGATTTGATAAACCCAGACATGTCCCTGCTTTAAACTGGCGACAAAGATGAGGTCACATCATGATTCAGATTCCTAATACTCACTGAAATACTTTATAATAACAACTCTTTAGTGACTTACACCAATTCGTGCACATTTAGGGAAGAGCAAAAAGGTTTTGTTTTCTATCAGTTAATCGTCATTGTATACTGTTTACCACCGTGCAGGCTGATGATAATAATAATCCTTACATTTGATCTATCGCCTTATCAAGTCGTTGATACGTCTAAAAATGCTTCAAAGAATATATTGTAAAAAGGATTGACTGTATTTTTGTGGGTGAAACATGGCTGATTGATTGATTGTTTTGCTGTGATCTGCGTTTCTGTGTGATTGTTAGCAATGCTAGGTAAGTGAGGGTTCAGTTTGAGTGGAATGAGTTGAATGATGTATCTTGTCAAACTTCGAGAGCATATTCTGTTTTTTCTTTTGATGCTGTCAGGTCCTCTCGACAAGAACAGACAAAATCCGTTAACGATTAACGAGATTTTGAGTAATTGGGACTTTGCGAGGAAGCCAGAGTTACACCGGGTTTTTGTTTGAAATAACCTGAATTCTCACTGGTCTTGAAGTCCACTGTTGATCAACTTTCTTTTTAATCCTTTAATAATGCTGGTATTTGTCTTTTACCTTACCGTACCTTACCCCAAATGCAGCCTAAACCCTCGTGCATACATTTGTCACTTTCCGCTTGGATTACTCAAACGCTCTCCTCAACGATCTCCCCAGCTCCATTGTTCAAAAGATCCAGCTCATTCAGAACTCTGCCACCCGCATACTTTCCTGAACCAAAGTCCGTACCCACATCTCAGCAGTTCTGGCCAGGCTCCACTGGCTCCCCATCACCGAACGGATCAACTTCAAGATCCTCACACTTGCAGCACTTCCCTACCTCTCTGACCTCCTCACTCCCCAAACCATCACCCGGCGCCTTCGCTCAAATGGCACCGGCCTCCTGCTTATCCCTCACACCCTCCACCCCACCATCGGAGGTCGCGCTTTCAGCCACTACGCCCCAAAACTCTGGAACACTCTCCCTCAATCCACCTTGCCCCCAGACTCCCCTTTTTCAAATCCCTTCTGAAGACCTTCCTCTTCGACCGTGCTTACACCACCCCTCCCCCGGTTCAGAGTCGGGCTTCTCACCACTGTTAAGCGCCCTGAGATGCTACCCTAAGTGAAGGATGCTATATAAGTGCAAGTTGTTTTATGCTTGTAATTTATCTCTTGTGTAAAATGATTCCAGATTTCTGGCCCCACTTGGGGCACGGTTTGAACAAGTGAGAGAAGCTCAATGTTTGGGATATTAATCTTTGTGTGTCATACATTGCCAGGGTCCAGAAATCGTGTAAACATTAATCTTAGTGCCCTGTCAGAATAAGAGATTAATTTGAAACAATCTGGGATAAAGAAGACATTTCTATAATTACAAGCTTGTTTAAGGGCCCAGCAGTGACAGAATGGTATGGGTTTTGAACCCTTCAAGGCATTGCTTTGGGCTTTTTAAATTTTATTGCAAACTAAACTCTTTACTTTTACTGTACCAATGCAGCATTGAGACACTTCTAAATTCTGATGAGCAAACCACTTAGTTTGCCCACAAAATGGGCTGTTTGGTCTGTTTCTGTGACTGGAGTGAATTCACAGTATTAGTAATTGTGGCTGTTTATATTACTTGTGTGCCTTGGGAAGTCCTCCCGACCTGAAAGGCGTTATATAAATGCAATTTTTGTTGCTGTTTGTGAATTGTCTTGGCAATAGGCATTTCTGCATAATAAGCTAAATGATGTATATGTTTGTAGAAATGGACCCTTTCATTTAACTGAGATTGACTTAATTTAGTTAGAATGAAAAGGAAACGCTTACCAGGGCAATAGATAGTATTTATACCCTTCTGCCCATTGAGTCAAAGATAGTGCTAGCTCATCCTCTCTGCTCCACCATTTTGCAGCCCCCCATTGTACTAAAGTAATTTATTTTGATGGAATCTATTTGCCATTTGTGAAAGCCCGTTCTAAATGTGCTGTTTCTTTAGGTGTATGTGACAGCAGAAAGCCGGTTTAACACATTGGCGGAGCTTGTTCATCACCATTCCACAGTGGCCGACGGATTGGTCACAACCCTGCACTACCCTGCCCCAAAATGCAACAAGCCCACCGTTTACGGAGTCTCCCCAATACACGACAAGTGGGAGATGGAACGCACTGACATAACCATGAAACACAAGCTGGGCGGAGGGCAGTACGGTGAGGTGTACGTCGGAGTCTGGAAGAAATACAGCTTAACTGTAGCAGTAAAAACACTGAAGGTATGTCATGGCCTTTTACACTTCTTACAGATTGAAACGAACATTGTACCCGGCCATAAGTTTTGTTAATGTAACATATGATAATCCATCAGCTATCTAACATTGTCTGTCTTGACATATGGAAGAAGTGAATATCAGAATCTTACGTAGGAAGGAGGTAATGATTTGGTTAGGTGGCAGGTGATGACTCGGATCTGGTCTAGAAAAGTATGGTTTAGTCTTTGTTCTACTTTGCCCGCAGATTTGTTCATTTTGTTAAGGTGCTTCATAAGTTGTATGGTACACAGAAAGTCCTGTTGATCTCATAGACCTGTCAGTCTGATACAGATTTGTGAGGGCTATTCACTGGAGCACATGGGAATTTTGGTCAGAAAATACCCCCCCCCCCCCCCCACACATACACACACAATTTTTTCTTTTATAACTAAAATCCATTGCTTTTGCAGGAATGCAATTTTTAAATAGGTGATGTCTTTGTTGCTTTTGTTGCTTGTTGTTCCTTTCCCAGATATGTTTAAACCACCTATTTTACTTGCTAGTCAGCTTTGTAACTTTTCAATGAGCAGAAAATGGTTACAACTGGATAACTAGAAATTTCAGCTAGTTTAAAATGAAACCCTACCATTTTGTTGCGAATCTAACTTGCCTCCGAGTTTTTCCTCTGTTATTTCGTAAGCCTTTTACTTAGTAATTCAATGAATAATAATCCTTACATTTGACACCTCAAAGCGCTTGACAGGATTTACTGCTAAGCCAGTCGTTGTATTTGTACACAAATGCCACATTGGAGAGAACGGTTAGAGCTCCACATGGTGGTCATGTCATTTAGCATTATCCACACAAAGAACTGCACAGCAAGTCAGTGTGGGAAGGAAGAGATCACATGATGAAAGAGCCTTTAAAGATGTCAGGAGCAAATGATTTGTCACTCAACGATAACAACGATGTATATCTATATTGCACCCCTCACTCAGGGTAGCTTCTGAGAGCGCTTACTCAGTGCAGAACCAATGCTGCTATCATGGGTCAGGTATTTCTTTATTCCCCTCAAAGTCTGGAGCATGCTCCTGTATTATGCCTTCGGCACCATTGACTTGCAGTACCTAATAATATCTGATGCTGGGCTTTTAATGCTTATGTCTTGATTTGCAGTTGGCGTCACGTATAATGCCTGTTCAGGTGGACGTTAAAGTTCCCATGGCGCTATTTGAAAAGAGAAGGAAGTTTCTCCTGGTTTCCTGGCAAAAAATCTCCCAAATAAAATCTGTCACTCACTCCATGGCTGTTTGGTGGACAGTGTTGTGCGTGAAACTGACTGCCGTGTTTTGCCCATAAACACATTTTATAGAATATTCCGTGAAGCGCCTTGCGATATCTCGATGATGTGATAAGGCGCTATACCAAATGCAAGGGTTGTTATTATTAATAATCATTTACATTTCTTTTACTTGTCTTTTTTAAACAAACAAGGAGGACACAATGGAGGTGGAAGAATTTCTGAAAGAAGCTGCTGTAATGAAGGAGATTAAACATCCCAACTTAGTCCAGTTACTAGGTGAGAGTACGTGTGGAATCTACAGTTCATTTGGACCATGTATTTAAAAAAAACTTAGCAATCTCAAAATTGCACATTTCTGAGGTTGTGTTTCTAACTATGCAAATTGGTGACTGAATAAATAGTAGATTTTGTTAGTGTTTATGCGCTGTTGGTGAGTGTTGAGGTGCTCTGAGTTAATGCAGGTTTCTGTATTTCTAGGCGTCTGTACTCTGGAGCCGCCCTTTTACATTGTGACTGAATATATGCCCCATGGGAATTTGCTGGATTACCTTCGCGAGTGCAACAAGGAGGAGGTGAATGCTGTGGTGCTGCTTTATATGGCCACGCAGATCTCCTCTGCCATGGAGTACCTGGAGAAGAGGAACTTCATTCACAGGTCAGACATTTTGCAAAGTTTACAGGCGTTGTTCTCAAATTGACAGGACCCTACTGCCAAATGAAAGCCAGCCTACACATGGTGGCTGACACCCTCTTGTGCATTCCACAAAGATAATTTAACAAAGTAGCACTTTAGGGCTTGGTACAGAATTATTGATCTGTATTTGGGGGCAGAGTTGTGTTAACAACAAATTGCATTTATATAGCGCCTTTCACGTCGGGAGCACATCCCAAGGTGCTGGACATTCAAGGGTTTGCACTTGAGCTGGGGGCTGGAATCGCGAAGTGTGGATGGTAAGGGAGGTGGGAGGATGTCCGAAGGCATGGTCAAAGAGGAAGGTCTTGAGACGGGCCTTGAAAGAGGCAAGGGAGGGGGAGAGGGGAAGGGATACCAGGATGAGCTCCATAGGGTGGGGGTACAAGGCTATTTTCCAGATGTGATTCAGAGCAGTGTAGTGACAGGAAACCAACAACTGTACCTGGGAGCTTGAACTGGGTACGTGGGGAGCTGAGAAGGTTGGGTTGGTGGAGAAAAGTGACCAAAACACAGACAAAGAAAGCCCTCAAGGCAGACTTTAAAGGTGGGAAAGAGGGTGGGGTGGCAAGAGGGAAGCATACCTTACTTTTGGACTTCAATTTTTAGAGCTGAGAATTTAAATTGTGAGCTACCTGAGGTCATGCTGTAACTGAGTATTGAGTGACATTGATACCTCATCACGCATTTATAGACTGATCTCAGTTGTAACTGCACACTGGTACTGATCCTGCCTCTCTGTTCTACAGAGACTTGGCTGCTCGTAACTGCCTGGTCGGTGAGAACCACGTGGTAAAAGTTGCAGACTTTGGCTTGAGCAGGTTAATGACTGGCGATACTTACACTGCCCACGCTGGAGCTAAATTTCCAATTAAATGGACTGCACCAGAAAGCCTTGCTTACAACACCTTCTCCATCAAATCTGACGTGTGGGGTAAGTACAGCTGCTTGATATTTGCTCAGCGATTTCAACTTGTAATCATTATTGAGTAGTTTCCTGGCTCAACACGCCACTATTTACCTGGCAGTAAGTAGGATGTCAGTTGCTAGTCGATTGGCAGATTGCGTTTCAACGTGCCTTTCACGTTGGAAGGATGCCTCAAAACCTTTCATAGGATATATTGTAAAAGGTAGTAACTATTTTGTAGACAAATTTTGCATTGAATTTGATGAGGCAGTTTCCCACTAATAGCTACCATTTCTATTTCTCTTTTTTTCATTCGCTGACCTCTGTTTGCCTTGATTTACTTGTCTTGTGCAAGAAATTATGTGCTTACTCTATATCTTTCTAATCCCAATCAGCCTTTGGTGTGCTCCTTTGGGAAATTGCCACGTACGGTATGTCACCATATCCAGGAATCGATCTGTCTCAGGTGTATGATCTACTTGAGAAAGGATATCGAATGGAACAGCCTGAAGGATGTCCGCCAAAAGTCTATGAGCTAATGGGATCATGTAAGTATGGAGAATATGCTAATTTTTAGGCAGTTAATGATCTTTCAAGGGAAAAATGTACTGATCAATAAGGACCTCTTCTGTTAGCTTGTCATGTATCCAAATAGTTGATTTTAAATCTAATAAATACAGCGTTGATAAGTGTGTTTGTTTTAAATGAATCTTTCATGATACTCTTAAGTATCTCGCCTTTCTCATGGCCCTGTTTGTTCTCTCAGGTTGGCAGTGGAATCCAATGGACCGCCCATCGTTTGCTGAGATCCATCAAGCATTTGATTCCATGTTTCACGATTCCAGCATTTCAGAAGGTAAATAGATTTGTGGAATTTGGCAAGCTTTCATTCACATTTCTCTGGACTGTAGTCATTGTCACAAGCAGTTTCTTTTGACAACTGTTGATTGCTCCAGATCTTGATATAGAGATATTTAGTCCTAATATTGAGGGTAGTGCAACGTCTTTTTTAAAAAAGAACCAAGTAACTTCTTCTACAGTTGCCCTTTGTGCGTTTTAAAAAAAAAATCTGCCTTCTTATGTTCTTGATTCCACAGTATTTTAAACCTTCCTGACATTGAACAATTTTCCCAGATCAACCTTGTGATTTCCCCCGTTATTTGAAAATCAACCTCATTGTCTCCTCACTCATAAGCAGAACAAGCACATTTTGTTAACTGGCCACTGTATTTCAATATTTATGAACTGTTATCCTCTGGTTTGTGTCTTTACTCTCAAGGGCAATATAGTCATTCCTGAAGTGTCAGGATGGCTCAGTTGGTCAAAAGCCCTAGTGCGCTGCATTGATGCAGATGACACCTTTTGAATGAGACATTCAACAGGGATAACCATCTCCTTTTTCAGATGGACATCAAAGATACTGGTTTCTCCCGGTGTCAGCCAGCAATCTTCCAGATAAATTGGATTTGTTTGCAAATGACTGCCACGTTTGCCAACAAAAAGTCAGTACACTTGACAGTAATTACTCTTGAAGTTCTTTGAGATGTCCTTTAGCTAGTTACTGGAACTTTCAAAATTGTCTGAAAGCCTTTTTTTAATATACAGTTGATGATAAACATACTACCTTCCGCATTTCTCTCGATTGTTTGCATTTTTTAAGTTTCCTGAATTTAATGAAAATACAAAAGTGTTAGTTGAAAGAGCACTAATTTCAGTCCCCCTTATTTCCTTTAAGGCTCCCGAGTCCAAGTTGATCGGAACAGGTACTCCCAAGAAACTAGCTTTTGCATAACTGCTTTTATTGTTGTATTGAATGCATTCAAACTTTCTCTTATTATAGAGGTTTTTTTTAGCACAGCAGAGAGCCATTGATTCCATCACTCCTGTGCCGTCTCTGAAATAAGTATCTGCCTAGTTCCACTTCCTTGACTTTACCCATTTAGAATTTTTCTTTTCAAATATTTGGCTAATTATCCTTTAAATATAATTTAAGGATTCTACTTTGACATGCTTTTGGTTGGGCATTCCATGGTCTAATAATCGTCTGTGTGTGAAACAATATTCTTCCACTATCCCTTTTAGCTTTAGTTTTGATGATAATCTTAAATTTCTTACCTTCCATTTGTGTACTCGTTGAGAAGTGAAAACCGTTTCTCCCTATTTACCTTCTAAAATTGTCAATCCCTATCAGGTCTCTTCACAACGTTCTCTATTTTAGTCCAAGGTTGTAATCTCTTTTCATAGGTATCAGCCTGGCTTAGACGGAACATCTCACCTCTTTGTCAGAAGTTTGTGAGCTCAAGCCTCACTTTGGGGACTTTGAATTAAAAATCTAGGCTGACACTACAGTATAGTGCTGGAGATACACTGAATTGTCCATAAAATAGTCAATCCACTTTACAATATATTCTGTAAAGTGCTTTGAGACGTCTCAACATAATAAGGCGCTATATCAAATGCAAGGATTATTATTATCATTATTGTCAGAGGTGTCGTCTTTCGGATGAGACGTTAAACTGAGGTCCTGTCTGCCTATTAGGTAGATGTTAAAGATCCTATGCTACTACCATCATGGGTCCTGGCCAACAATCCCCCAAATAAAATCTGTCGGATCAGTCATTGGCTGTTTCTGGGACATTACTTTGTGCAAATTGTCATGGCACCACAATAAAAATCTTTGAGATGTCTCGATGAGGTGATAAGGCACTATTATCAAATGCAAGGATTGTATTATGATTATGGCAATATCTGTTATTCCTGGAAGACGATGATCGGGTGAGAGGTTCTTCAATGCAATGTTTTGTTTTGGATAAGTTGGTGACATTTATATAAAAAAATTGTAGAAGCTTCTTCAAAGGTTAATTAAATGTAACTGGAGAAGGCTGCAGTTATAGGAAATATGCAGTTTTGAACACTTTACAAAATGAAGTGTCGTCACTCTCAATGCTCTTTGCTCCAACAGAAGTTGCAGAAGAACTGTGCAAAACTGCGTCGTCGTCTTTGATCAGCCATCAGCCTCAGTTACCTTTGCTCCCAACAAAAACTCGAACACTAAAAAAAAGTGCCGAAAATAAGGAAAACATGGACATGGATCATCCCCCTGCAGCTCATACCACAGTGTCAGGTACTCCTGTACCTTCCGGTTCGCTTTTTTTTATCCCTCTCTCCTGTCCTTTATTGTTATCTCTTCCTAACTTCTGTATCAGCTTGAGTTATTAGAATGACAACTGAATAAGCTAGACTTCCTCCGTGACCTGCAGTCGCTTTATGTAAAGAAGCCAATCAGCAAATCTGGCAGCCATCCCAGTTACCCTCGTCATAAAAGAAAGATCCTGGCTGACAAGTAGTAGAGCTTTTCTTGATCAGAAATCTAGGTGAAGGGCCATAGGCACTTAGTGCAGTCCGCTACCAAGTTTGAATTGGAGAGAGGAACTGGATGAATCGGGGAGGAGTGATTAGCTGAAGCCAAGCTCAGGTTTTAAAAGGCTGTGGATCGCAGCACAAATCGAAGGAAGTATTTCCACAGTCTTAAAGTTTTGTTCAAGAACGGGTTTGTTCAAGTGTGATGTGTCTTGATTTTAATACAACTTGAATTCCACTGGTAATTAATCGTGAGACTCAATCACATTATGTAGAGATTCTTGTAGTGCTTGTAGCTGCAGTTTCCTCCTATTTTTTTCTCCTTATTGTTACCCTAGCTCCTGTAATAATCATAATAATAGTCCTTGCATTTGATAAAGCGCCTTATCACGTCGTTGAGAAGTCTCAAAGCACTTCAAAGAATATATTGTAAAGTGGATTAACTGTATCTTGTGGGTGAAACGTGGCAACCAATTGCACACAGCAGTGTCCCATAAACAGTCGTGGATTGAGTGACAAATAAGAAAAGGGTTCTGGAAGCACAAACGTGAGGGAAAACGATTTTCGCTCTCAGGGTTAAACATGCAATTGAGTACCATTCAGTTCCATTCAATCTCATTTTGTTTTCCACTAGGAATGGGAACAAGCACAGTCCCTTGTAGCGTCTCACCAGCACTGCCTCGCAAGCAGAGAGACAAATCGCCAAGTGGTCTGCTGGACGATAGCAAAGAGACCCTTTTCACCCGGGACAGAAAGGCTGGCTTCTTCAGCTCCTTTATGAAGAAGAAGAGTGTCCCTATGCCTCCCAAACGCAGCAGCTCCTTCCGAGAGATGGAGAACCACCCACACAAAAAATACGAGATAACGGGTAACTTTTCTTCTTTCTCGTCTTTCCAGCACTCAGATGGTCTTACTTTTGTCCAGTCGCACGCCGAAGCCAATCACACCCCAGCGAGGTGCTGCGGAAGGGGTTCCGAGCAAAGAAACTCTAACGGGGGCGTGACTGGAGGAAGTGGGTGGGCGGGATTTGCTGGGTTTTTCACTCCGCGCTTAATAAAAAAGACCCTTGGCTTGAAAGCTGGAAAGCCTTCAAGCAACGACGATTCAAGCCTGGAAGGCACCAAACCCTTCCCGCGATCCAACTCTACTTCGTCCATGTCATCGGGGCTTCAGGAGCTGGATCGTCTGGCCTTGACTCTTCCCAGGAATTGTCAGCGGAATCGGATTCAGCTGGATCACCAAGCACCCATTATCAGCAGAGAGGAGGGTCCAGGGAGATTGACTGATCCACTGCACAGAAAAGTAGAGGACGGAACCGGTTCGCCTCGGGACAAATCGAAAGCAAAATTCTTGGCGAGGAGTGCTGCAGCCGCTACTCTAGCTGCCTACGTAGGCGACGGTGCATCAGGAGACTGTGACTTCCCGCAAAGCCCCAACACAGTGACAGCGGGACGTGGGGAAACCAACAGCAGCTATTCAGGAACCATGGGCGTCAAAGAGGATGTGGACAAGGTGGGTTGGATGTCCCCAGCAAAGGCCTGTTCTACACTCCCGACCACCCACAACCACAAAGTACCTGTCTTGATATCACCAACTTTGAAACACTCCCCTGCGGAGGTTCAGCTGATCGGAATGGATTCTCTGGGAAATAAGTTTAAGCTTTTGTCCGAGCACCAGATTGGGTCGTCTGACAGGGAGAGGCCGAGACTTGTGAAGCCAAAATGCGCGCCACCCCCACCCCCTCCGCCTTCTCTAAAACTTTTACAGCCTCCGCCAAGCACCGGACTCAACATCACGGAGACGTCAGGGGATTGTGAGAGCACTTCAACAGGACAGCCAGAGCTTGAGATCAACGGTGTAGGTGGTAAAAGGCCAACGGTGGCAGTGGGTGGTGGTAAAATCTCTCGACCGTCCATGCCGCCCCCTCAAGTGCCTGTAGCTTTATCCGTTTCCCTGGCAGCGATATCCAGACTTACCAACGGTGCCTCGGTATCGACCGGTGCCCGCGTTTCCTTGCGCAAAACTAAGCTGCCACCGGAAAAGGTGCCGATGGAAAAAATCAGCAAGGAAGCATTGCTGGAGTGTGCTGAGTTTCTGTCCAGTGCCATTGACAGCAGCTCAGAGGTGACGTCCAACAGTCAGTTAGTTGAAGCTGGGCACCGGTTGCTGGATTATTCTTCTGGTTATGTGGACTGCATCACGCAAATGAGGAATAAATTTGCTTTCCGGGAAGCTGTGGGCAAACTTGAACTAAGCCTGCAGGTCCTGCAGGTGTCCTCCACAGCCTCCACGGGACTGCCTACAAACCCTGTGCTCAGTAACTTGCTGACATGTGTCAAAGAGCTCAGCGACATTGTACAGAGGTAGCTGTGATGCTCTTGCTGTCGGCGTGAGGATTGGTGACTCGAGTTTTGTTTTTAATTGTCTGAAGTACCTCAGCAAATGTTCAGCTCTTCATTGTTTACAGATTCATCTCTTTTAGTCCGTAGAGTCCTGGTCCGAGCTGTCTGTGCATACCAAGAGCGAGCGAGCGTGTGTGTGTGTGTGTGTGTGGGAGGGGGGTTAACACTGCCACCTCCCCCGTTTAATGGGTGGAAGATTTTTCCCGGTTATTAATAAAATTGTAACACGTGTGTTTTACGGATGAGGTCCAAAACCAACTATTGTGGGTCATATCTGAGGTGAAGGCTTTATTCCACCGCTGATCAATCTTAAGGGATTCTCGTTCAAAGAGGAATCATACCCCAATTTTCTGGGATTCCCGACGTATCACGTGATCAGTTGTATGTGTCCTCAGTTGCTTGTGCCTTCACCGGCTTCCTTTTTACAATTGCCAGCTGTTTCCTCTTGAAAACACTGCTTGTTCAAGGGAGCAGCCTGTAAGGTGTAATTGTGGCTTGACCTCTTAACAATTTAATTGAGGATTTTTTTTTGTCCTTTGCAATGCCCTGGGTTTTGGTTTGGCTCCCGCTATCCGATTGCGAAGCCAAGGCAACTTTAAACGTCCCTCAGAACTGTGCAGGATTAAAGGGGTACCTCATCGAGGTTGCTTTCCAGAATGGGCCTTGTGTACTTATTTGTGGTCAGCAAAAAAAATTATCCCACGAAATTCTCTGCTGTGACTTGAGAACATCAGTGTAAATTTCATTACCTTGGGGATTTCTGAGTGAAACTACTGTGTTTGCTGTGAGTAGATAAAGCATCCTTAAATCATGTGCACGTCCGTGCTCTGCTGCAGTCAACATTTAGAGCAGGTTAAACCCCGTTGACTTATCCTGTGGTGCTGGAGGGTCTTGAACGTCTCACAGGATTATTGCAGCTGTGCTTTCTCTGTTCACAGCAATAGATTATCAAGCCAAACACTTTGAAATGACCTGGCCTGTCTGCCAAATGTCCAGTACCATGGTTGCAGAGAAATCTGGATGAAGGATTTGCTTTGTGGCTACCTGTTAACCCTGGCCTCCAGGCCATAACCCTGACTTTGCTATCAAGAGGGGCTGCCAATTCATTTCACGCAAAAAAAAAAATCCAATTAGAAGTTGGTCTGAAAAACAACTGGGCGTTTGATCAGTTACCAGGAGGATGCTCATGGATTGTGAGAGAGATCCCATTGTTTGTACAGCTGAACCACCAGAGTTGAAGGCCAATGAGCTAGGCTGTATCTCATTTCTTCGCTGTTACTTACATTTGCCCATAGTCCTTTTTAAATTGACCGTGATTCCACCTAATTTCATGCCACAGATTGATTCCTGTGCAGTCTCTTCTTCCCCAGATGTGATCACACTAACTACATTATATACGACACTACAACACTAACGGTCATTCAGCCCCACAAGTCCATGCTTCTATTTGTACTTCACACAAGTCCCCAACTTTCCTAATCCCCTCACATACACTCCTATTCCTGTCTTCCTCCACGTATGCATCAAGATTCCTCTTAAATATATTAATATACACCCTCTTACACTTCAGTCTCTGACACTAATACTCACCCACCTATTAAAGTTGCTAACACAAAAACGTGAAGCCTATTCAGTGCAGACGTATTAAAATCTTTTTGGTAAAATGCATGTTGGATGATAAACTCTTTCCAAGGCAAAACACTGGAGTTGAACTTGAGGCTTAGCAATGCATGGACTAGTGAGGCACCAGAGATTGCTGAAAAGGGCACATTTCCTCAGTATACCAGAACCTCAATTTTCCACCGTAAGTGTGAAAATGGATAATCCACTACCTAACTCAGCTTCCATTCTGCTCCCCTTCCCGAGTGGCGTCAGAATCACAAACAGCCCTTTCCTGAGCTGTGGCCAAGCTTTCAACCCTACAGAGAATTTACAGAACCACCCACACAGGTAATCCCAAACTTCTGCATTGCTCTGGCAAATGGGTGTTTGCAGAAAGTCTGATCGGCCCAGAGAAGGACCATATGTTATGTAGTAATTTGACAGTTAAGGGACGATGGCGTGCAATTTATTCTTACAATCACAATCAGATGAACTGTCGTATTTTTTATTTTTAAACGCTGTAAAATCATTGCATTTCACTGCATCGAACAATGAAAAGTAACTTTTTTCAGAACCGAAATGGTCTATCAATGTCTCTTCCGTTGACTCATCACATTGGAACAATCAATGTAATTTTATCTGAAAGACCAGGGAAAACCATCTGAAATGTAAGATAAAAGTGATAGCTGCAGAAATTTGTTATTTTCTACTTAGTTATGGTTACTTGATCCTTGGCAAACTGAACGTGCAGATTTCTGAAGCTAATAGAATTCTGCTGTTCTGTATTTAAAGATATATGGACCTATTTTGCAGATTCTAATATTAAATTATTGTGTATACAATTTGTATGGCAAAGGTATAGGGATTGGAATTACCATGATGTGGAATTATTTTTCCTTTAATATATTTTAAAATATTTGAAGATTACTTTCTGTTCAGGCATTGCTGAAACTCACTGGGTTGCTCAGCTCCTACTTAAATACAATGGGACTTTAATTATCCACCAATGTCTATTATCCATGGAGGAGAAGGAGGAAGGGTACTTCATTCTGACAGGTAATTAAGGTCCCACTGTTATTCGGGTTTAGGTCTTGACTGCATGTGCACTGGTCAATGATAAAATTACACTTTGTAATAATGCAGAGTGTTGAATATGTTTGTAACAGGTGCCTATGTCACACAGAATATATCCTCAGAATCCCTCAAAATATGCTAGAGTTTTCGACAAGGCCAGGATAAATCGTCTTTTCTATCTGAAAACACAAATAACCTTGCCATGTCCAGTAAAATGCCGAATTTGTTTTGGCTCTCAATGCTGTGACCATTCGATTGATCGTGTATACAGTATTACCTGTGGACTGTCATTTCAGACTGCTTGTCGCTGCTGAGGATTGCAGAAGTACTCTGTGCATTTATACCAAAGGCCACTTGGTTCAGTCATTTTAGTGCAATTTAGGCTGGGCCAAGGTCATGTCTGGTTTCCTGGGTGGATCTGAAATATACTTAAAAGCTCAGTGTAATCTATAATAACTGCCCAAGGTGGGGAGCACAATCTAGTGTTCCACACCAATGTTAAACTGCTGCAGAGAATAGTGTAAAGCACTCTATCTCACACTCTGATTCAAGTAGCACCCTCACTGTAGCCATTTGGACAGTCTGGCATTGCACACTGTAACTTTGCTCCATATTGCTTCAGATACCGTCCACAACCTCTCATTCTTTCGTGCAAGATTTGCATTGGCGGGGGAGAGGAGAAGCACAAAACCTTCAGAATGGCTTGGCACAGAAAGCCACTCGTGTTCAAAACCTCCCTTGTTTTAATCTATCTTCCAACTTGAGTTAAGACTCTACGAGCCATTGTAAAAAAGAGGGAGAGCAAAGTCTGCAGTTGAGACCTTTGAACAAAAGGTAGATGTTGCTCCACTCCACTTGTGGGGCTGCTCTTGAAGCCTCTTCCTTCTGGTAAGACTGGGTATAGATTTCGGTGAGAATGAACAAAGACCCCTTTGACGATAGTAGTATTTGGTGGTGAACGATTATTTTGAATCCTTCTCGTACATCAAATGGGCAATTTGAGAGGAAAGTGGAGGACAGAAGACTACAGCCCCCTTTTGAATATCAGAACACAGCTGCACATGTAATTGGATTTTTCTTGAATGATTCAGTATATTTGGTACAATAATCTACAGGCAGCAAATGAGGTTTATTGGTTTATTGCAAAATACAGTTGTGTGTGATGGTGGTCGGGGTGGGGGGGTGCAGGAGATTCTCTGATCCCAAGGAAATGCAGTTTCACAGATATCCCATCAACTTTCAGTTCCTAGCGTAAATCTTAGATAGGGAGTGTCAGATAGGAAGTTCCTAGATCACGAAAGGAGAGGTGTCATTTCAGACTGTAGATTTTATTCTCATTCAGTCTTACAGATAGGGCCCCCGCTAGCAATGGGTAGTGATGGGCGCAGGCTAACTCTGTCGTCAATCGTATATCTTGTATTTTCATTTTCACCTGATGATCGTACTTGAGCAAGAGCCAGGAAAATGTTTTGTGATACTTCAATTACTGTGCAATTACTATCTAATATCCTTAAATTAGTAGGAATACAGCCTGCTGTGACATCCTTAAATGATCAGATGTAGAGAGTTGACAAATAATGTTTGAATTTGATACAGCGCTTTATCGTGTGGTCGAGACATCTACAGGAATTACAGGAAGGACAGTGAGCAATTGTATGCAAACGAAAGAGATGGCATCTTACATCGTTCCTCGAACACTCCCTACAGCTGGAACTTCGGCCTCGACCTTTTTGTCTTAATATTTAGGACTGCGCAGAATTGTGGAAAATTCTTAAATCCAGTCTTAAACTGGAACTTGTTTTCTTTATAATAATTATTGAAAACCAGCTTCTAATTTAAGATTCGTTTTAAGAACTTCTACAGTTCTATGTGATCTTTACTTTTTAAGATAAAATAATCTTACAAGGTAAGATTAGGTGAATTTTTGGGCCTCTTGTACACTCATTCTAACTGCTACAATCCAATTGGTGATTAATTGGCGTTAACCATATTTAAAGCAGACCAGCAAGGGGTTTCCTTTTGTTTCTTTTAAACAGTATTTTCTGGGTTCAATTGCAAATCTAACACAAGAGAAGGAACATGTAGATTAAGTGGCAACGTCTTACCTATCTAGTCTGATGTACTGTACTGAAGAGCCATAAATATGAGATGTTTTGAGAACTAGGATCACCTAAGGATAGTTTAGCAAAAAACAGCCTAAAAGCTGTTTTGAGGTGGAATTTGCAGCATGTCTTGACTTTCGACATTGAAGGACATGAATGGAACAAATATGCATGACCATGATTCAGAACATTGGTGGTTATTATTCATGTACTCAACCTGCCTCTTGCTTGCATGCTGCACAATTTCACACACACTGTTTTGCTCAAGATGCAGAAAGTTATCTTGTCTCTTTCCTTCCCCCCCCCCCCCCCCCCCCCCCCCCCCCCACGCAGTCAGAACTGGGATATTATTCATCCAAAACTACAGACTTGTAGATGTGTGATGAACACTTGAGTGCAACTCTCCCTTGGACTGATTAAAATACTCTTTGTGTGTGTGTTTGTTTAATAAAGTGTGGGTGTACGTCAGATTTAGCGAGAAAGCAGAAACGATCTTGTGCCGGCCTTTAAAACACTCTTAAGATGTGTAAATATGTGAATTGACAGGGGTTTGAGTAAGGGCAGAACTACCAGAAATACACTCGACACGAGCAGTATTTTGTTCTTTTGTACTATAAATTGTTTTGAGTTTGTAATTAAATTATCAACGATAGAATTATGGTGCAACTGTGAATCTTTGTTCCACGTTGGCTTAGTGTAACCACATGAACACCTCAACCATCTCCGTTTCTCAATATAGATTCCAGCAAAAGTCCAACACCTTGGGCCTTGCCAACCTGCACCTAATGTTTTCTGGAATTGGGTAAGCAGGATGTGTCCCTCCAGGAAGAGAGTGCACATTCGATTCCAACAATCTATCTCTGGAATTTCCATGTGTAGGTGGGATGCATGGAATTCTCATCTTGGTGTGGATACTCTTAAGCACGGTGATGGGTTTCCATGTGTGTCAGACACCCGGTTGACCAAAGAAAAACGGATGATTCACAACCAGTTGAGTGGGTGGGGAATGTTTTGTTATCAAAGAGAAGGAACTAGTCAGTTCGACATATGTTCTTCCTCCTTTCCAAATGGAAACCAAGACTAAAGTCATCATTCTTATCCAACAAGAAAACAAGTGGGTAAAATTGCATCATTCTGACATACTCAGATAAGTAAGCGAAACCACAATATAGGCCTAAAGAACATATCTGGTAGTAACTTTCCTCTTTGCAACTCAAAATCTGGAACTGGAGCAGAAGTTTCATCAGCCCCACATGAAGTGTTGCAACCTCTCTCCCTTCTTGAAGGAGTGAAGTGAGGTGCAGTTACAGATGTTGCCCAAGTATCTTACTGAAAGCCCAAACAGTAAGTGCTAACTAATTATACTGGACAGGAACAGGCATCACAGCTGATCTGGATTCTATCCTGACCTGATGTCCAGCTACTGAGAGGCAGAATAATGATTAAAAGGTAAAAATGAATGCAAATTTGGTCTGATGAAAAGTACAATTCAGGGATTGGGATTAGCCTAATATAGTGGTTAGTTTCTCCTATAACGACCTGAGCACATGCAGGTCGTAGCAGAAGGAACAAAAAGGAAAACAAGCCGAATTCTGCTCAGAGGTAAACTAGACCTGGTTAGTTGCTGTGCACGGGCCTCCACCTCCCGTACACTATTCACTTACACATCTCTCCTGCAGTCCCTCTTTGGGGAGGGAATGAAGAAAACCCTGGACAGGCAAACACGATCTCAGTTTCACATCTCATCTGAAGGACGGCACCTCCTGTACTGATGCACTCCCCCGAGAAGTGTGTTGGAATGTCCCCAATTCAAAATTGAACCCGCAAACTTCTGACCCAAAGGTGAGTGAGAATGCTACGAAACCGAGCACGGGCTCCATAGAGATTGAATGAGGAAGAATCCCACGTACAGATAGATATCTAGTCACTTGTTTCCTCCCCAGGGGCAGCCTGACATATTTCCAGTCATGGTCAAAAGAAATGTTGACTCTGCAATCTTGCAACAGCATCTTGATGCACAGATTGACCACAAAGACGGCTGGAATTTTATTAAGCAATTTGGGGAAGGATATTGCAGGATGTAAGTGCAGCATCGATCAATACTGTTCAATTAGCCTTTTGTTACTCATAATTGTAGTATTCACTAAACCACAGCCTCTAAATTTTTGAGGGGAGCCTTTAGGTCCTGAACAAACTCCTTGCATAAAATGTTTTACACTGAGCTGCTGTCTTCCAGCGTGGATACAGATGGACAGCAGTGCTGCTTTCTCATTGATCACCATTCAATGTGCTTCATTTCTGTGGAGTTCTGTAGTGTAGTGGTTCGAGCACTCCCCTCGCAAGCGAGAAGACCTGAGTTCAATTTCCGGGCGGGGTAAAGCCTAAGGCAAATTTCCTTACTCCAAATGCTTCCATTTACCCAGCAGTAAGTTGTAACCCAGTTGTTAGTCAATTGCTGGATCGCTTTCTGGGGTTAATAATCCCTCTTTCTCCCCATCCCCCCAAAAAATTGGTCACTCAAACCACGACTGTTTGTGGGATACTGCTGTGCTTAAATGGCTGCAGCAATATGCCTACAAAATATGCAGTCAATCCACTTTACAGTATATCCTGTGAAGCGCTTTGAGACGTCTCAACGAAGTGATAAGGCGCTATATCAAATGCAAGGATTATTATTACACCAGAAATCTAGCTCGGTAGAAATCCCGACCATGGCCCCATGAGGGAGCCTGATCAGTAGAAGAGAGGCAGTCACTGACTGGCTTTTCACAGCTCTGATATAATGCCTTTCGTGTTTTAGTCTGTGCTGGTGCTTTTCATATGATGCCCCTATTCTGATCCAATCCCATACCATTTATTTATTTATATATATATAGTTTAAATGTATCCACATTTTTGTAAAATAATTTATGTTTGTTCATGTTTCCATTGGGACAGCAAGAAGAATCCATTACCAACACTCACGCTTAACCCACCACATCAAATCTTACACCTGGCAACATGTAAACTTTGCACAATTGGCCGCCGTGTTTTGCCCACAAAATGCACTCTCAATCCATTTTACAGTACGTCCTGTGAAGCAGCTTCAGACATCTCAACAACGTGATAAGGCGCTATATCGAATGCGAGGATGCAAATGTAAAGTACTTTGGTGTGTTTATTTGACATGAAAGGCACCATATAACTTGCAAGCTATAACTTGCATTGGGACAAGGTTGCCACAATTCTTGTTTTAATCTCCAGCTGCTGATGTTAATTCACTCTTGTATTTTTTTTAGCTTATAACTCTTCCCAGTCTCAGGCCCATCCTCAACTGAAGTCCACATAACAACAACAACTTATATTTATATAGTACACTAAATGTGAGACAGCATCTCAGGGTGCTTATGTTCCGACAGGGATCACTTAACAGCGATTAAGGAGCAAGTTATTATAATAACAATAACTAACCCCCACTCCACTTTAACTAAAAGATACAAGTTGTAATGTCCCTGTCGTCCACCTGATTAAGATCAGTTAACTCAGCATGTTGAATACCCTTTAAGAAAATAAGGACCAATTAACTAGGACCAATGAAAGGGGATCAGGAGTTAGAAAAGCGATGTTAAGCACTCTGAGAAGCTACCCCATGTTAAGGGTGTTATATGGATGCAAGTCATTGTTGGTGGTGCCTTTTTGCTCTGCCAAGTACAGTCAAGGTTGAAGAGATGCTCTTTTCGACTGTTTTGCTTGAATGTGACAATCTGATGCAAGAAATGAACCCTATGGCCTCACCCTACAGCAGAGTGACTGCTGTCAGAAGGCAACACGTATGCTGAGGGCAAAGGGTTCATGACAGAGACATTCATGAAAGGACCTGCTGGTGGCATTCGTCCTATTGATCTTTCTGTGAATGTTCTCCACCTCATCAGTTGCTAACATTGCTCTTGTTTGCAGGGAGGAGGTCAGAAATCCATTTCTTTATCTAGGACTGTGATTTTGTGTAGCTAGCGTGCAAATGTAAAAGAAAATGGTTTGTCCAACACTTTTCAATGAAGATTGTGCTAAAGTAATGCCTGGGGTTTATATAATAATGTATAAAGAATCCTTGCATTTGATATAGCGCCTTATCAGGTCTTCGAGACTTCTCAAAGACATAGTTTCAAAGGTTTGTGGTATAACTGAGGGAGTCACTGTGGTGTCTGCATTTTGCTTTAGTGTGAGATTTTTATTATTAATAATAATTGTTGCATTTGATGCAGCGCCTTATCAGAAATACAGTGACTGTAAAGCGTAGAGACTGCACATTTTGTAAGACAATGTGGCCATCAATTTGTGAACAACAATGTCCCACAAGCAGCCATGAAGTAAATGATCAATTTTATTTGGTAGAATGTTGGCCAGGACACTGGGAGAGAGAAACTCTCTTCTCTTTCAAATAGTGCCATTGGATCTTTAACGTTTGCCCGAACAGGCGAAAGGCGGCACCTCCAACAATGCAACACACCCCCAGCGCCATGTTGGAGAGTCAGCCTAGACTGTGAATTCAAAGGCCTGATGTGGGGCACGAACCCACAACCTACTGTCTCGAAGGCGAAAGCGGCGACCCACTGAGCTTGGTGGACACCTGAATAGATTAAATTCAACAGGATAGAAGAAATTGGTCTTTTAGTATATATATGTAGCACATAAGTAATTAATATGTATATAGTGCATTAATACCTAATTTGGGACTATTTTGGTTTGGATTTTCCTCGACTCTGAAGCCCTTTTTACAAAACAGTTTCATTGTTTATTTTTAAGACGGTACTTTTTATATGGTGTTAATTTTATTTTTAATGCAGTGCTTTTTTGCCCCGCCTGTAGTTTCATAAACCTGTCCTCCCACACATCACCATTATAAAGGCAACGTATCCTCAGTTTAAAATTAGGATTGCTTTAAACCTAATCCGATTTGATCTGTTACATCAGGCAGTAATGGATTACTATTATGCTTAACACAGAACCTGATCACCTGCTCAAACCTCAGCGTAATCCTGTAAACCCAATCATGGTTTACGGAGGTCAGTGACATAACAAATGGTTTCTTTCTGCTTTGTTTTAAAGGAGTCACCCCCTCCTGATCTGATCTGTGAACATCTGAAATTAACTTGGCAAAAGTGTTTCAAGTGTTGGCCTGGCCCTGTTGGTAGCACTCATACCTTTGAGCCAGAAGTTGTGGGTTCAAGTCCCCATGTTGGCACTCCAGTGCAGTGCTGGGGGTTGGGGGCACTGTACAATAATATAATAATTACATTTGATATAGCACCTTTTCACATTGTTGAGACATCTCAAATGCTTCACAAAATATATATTAAAAGTATTTTGTAACAGTCGATTGCACACAGCAATGTCCCACAAGCAGTAGTATTGTTGGAGATGTCTCCATTTGGATGAAACTGAGGTCCTCTCTGTCCATGTTTCACCATAACTTCTCATCTGAAGGACGAAAGGAAGTGTGAAAGATCTGTATCGCTATTCGAAGGAAGGTAAACTCTAGGCATTTAAGGACTTTGAGATGTTTTGAATTATTTAAGTCATTTAAGATGAAACTTAATCCGTATGTGAGGGAGAAGAGAATCGAGGGGAATTGAAGGGTTGGGGGGCTTGTGTGAAGTATAAACATTGACGTGGATGAATGACCTGATTCTATGCTGTTATCAGTCTAATTCTATATAAGGCCCTCTATCAAATGCAAATGGATTATTATTATCTAAACTTAGAATCACCTGCAAAACCCAGTAGTAATCCTTTAAACTCAATCAAAGCATACAGACACAGCAAGAATTATAGGAGAGAAGCAGTGGGAGGGCAAGACACAGATTCCAGGAGATTGCCTTTCAGGGACAGAAAGAAGTAAGAAATATTACAACGGGATTATGATCTTCCATCTAAATCAGAATGTGGAAACGAGCCTCATGTCAGGACTTCGTACAATCTATCCTGACACTCCAATACCGGGCTGCGGGTGTGCTGCATTGTCAGATGAGACATTAAACCTGTTCAGGTGGACGTTAAAGATCCCACGGCACAATTCGAAAAGAGAAGGGAGTTACTCCTGGTATTCGGGCCAACATTCCCAAATAAATATGGCTAGTTTATTATTATGAATGTTAACACTGTACACTGAACAGCAGAGACCAGTTGCACAGCAGAAATTACTTTATTCTGTTGTGCTGCTAATAAAACAGAGAGGACAATGTATTTTTATTATTAAATGCCTTTCCTGTTGATAACCTCTCACAGTAGCATTAAAAGGAATCTTCCTCCCGCTACCGTGGTTTAAGTAACAGTACTGGGTGGGAAGCCTAACGTCTAGACTTATGACTATTTTCGTAACATCTCAAGAGTGTACAGATTTAGGCAAGTTCTTTAATTCAGCCTTGCTTATGAAGCCTCTTTCCATAGCTCTTATGGAAGTCGTCTTCAAACTAGGATTGATATTAACGATAATCGGCTGCCGCATTTCGCCCACAAATTACACAGTCCCTAGACTTTACAGTATATCCTGTAAAGCGCTTTGAGACGTCTTGACGATGTGATAAGGTGCTACATTAAACGCAAGGATTATTATTAGTATAATGTCAAATTTTTCAATAATAATGACACTATTAAATTATATTATTTTATTAATATAATTATAAAATATAATTATAAAATTAATAGTTATTAAATTATAATATTATTAATCAAATTCTGCAATGCTCTTAAATGCTCAGAGAATATTACAAGTCTTGACCCAGGTGAAATTTGTCCCTCCTATTCTCCCTCCCTTGCCGCCAGTGACTTATTTAACAATCCGTCTTGGGGCGAGGCAAGCGGAGTGTCCTTGGAGCTGAACTGGCTCCAAGGTGACATGCCTGGCAATGGAAGGTTGGAATCGAGCCAGTCCTCTGTGGCGATCTCGGTGGTCCTCTTCCCGAACCATAGTCCGCAGTATTTCAGGGCACTGCTGATGACAGCACAGCCAGCCTGGCTCATCAGCAGGACCTGGAAGGGCAGATCAGTCACTGGGGACAGGGAGTCAACCCCACTCAGCTCCTGTAAACCCTGCAAGCCAAAGCCTTAACAAATAGAATGGTCCGAGCTGGACCAGCAGTGGGAAAGCTTGCCGGCCAGCGATATCAATGGCAAGCTATGCAGCTTTAGCGGGTCAGACTCCAACAGTTACCCCAACGCACTCTCTCGGGTCTCCAAGCCTTGGCTCTTGCCAACCTGCGCCTAATGCTTTATGGAATTAGATAAGCAAAGGGATGTCCCTCTCGGGAGAGAGTGCGCATTCCATTCCAACAATCCCGCTCCGGGATTTCCAAGTGGGATGCATGGAATTCTCAGCTTGGTTTGCACACTCTTAAGCACGGTGATGGGTTTCTGCATGTATCAGACACCCGGCTGACCCCGAAAAAAGTTTGCAAAAGTGCGTGTAAAAAAAATCCACCTACGAGAAGCAATCTGGTAAATAATATTGGCACAAATGTCAGAGCGCCCTCTTGTGGACATTCGTATTTACTGCAGCATTCTGGTTGACACTCTTCAGCAGAATAACACTGATGATAGAAAAAACACACACACAGAACACATCGGTGTCCAGTTTACGATATTTTCTAAAGCGGAGGTGGGATGTGCTCAATTTAGCCTGGATCAGCCAGAGCGATCGGAGAGTCGGGTTGGAAAATGAATCCATCTTCCCGATTCAATGTGGTTTGCTCTCTGGTCTTTTAATTCTTGTCGATTGGTGTCTTTCGGAAATTGTTATTCTCCCCCCCACCCCGCCAATCCCCCATGCCCTTTCTTTCCCATCCCCTCCATCCAACCGCTCAGATTGACCCAGGCTGCTTACAATGAGCACTTCCCATCTCTTTACAGAATATCGCAATTTAGCACAGATCCCAGCGTAACAGCAATAGACACGAGCTGGAACCAGGTTTCAACGACTCATGTTCATGAGAAAGTAAGAACGAAACTCTCTGCACCTTCGGCTTTAGTTAATAACAGATGAATCTCTCCTATCATTGGCCCAGATAGCAACTCCAAGTGCGCTGGAAATGCGGGTCCACAGTTTCAGAAGCTTCAGTTCAACGGATGTCCTTGCCCTGTTCTTGAGGGGCATTGTGCTCGAGGTGGTTTTACTCTGCTCGTGCAGCGTCAGGGTAGAAAGAAATTGACTCGTTGGGAGACGGATTTGCAGCCCTGGGCGGAGAATAGTTTCTCTGACTTGGGCACATAGGACATCCCTCTGGCCACTTCGTCCAAAATGTCCACTTTGTAGTTGATGCCTCTGGATCGGAGAGCATCGCGCGCACACAGCTTGACGTGCTTGTACTCCAGGGGCAGGAAAGGGATGAAGAAGTCAATGAGGTTCTCGGCTACGAGGACGCTTTGTGTGAATCCACCTGGGAATGGGAAGGGAGTAAGCACTTAATAATGAAAACAGTAATAATAAGTAGTAAGTAAATATTAAACCCTTTTTAATTATTATTCAAATAATAATAAATATTTAAACCCTCCCCCATCTTCAGCCTGAAAACTTTCTGCATTGATCGTGCCTACTTGTGATTGCCTCCCCACCCCCCCCCTCCCCCTGCATAAAGGGCTCTCTAAGAATGCAAATTGTTGTTGTATTAATAGATTAGAATCATATAATCTTACAGGAAGAGGCCATTTGGCCCACTGTGCCTACACAGGCTCTTTGAAAGAGCTATCGAATTAGTCCCACTCCCCTTCTCTCCCCACAGCCAAGTAAATTGCTTTCTTTTCCCTACCCTTTCTTTTCCAGTATACAGTATATCCACTTTGCTTTTGAAAATTATCGAATCTGCTTCCACCACCCATTCTGGCAGTAGATTCCAGATTATAACAAATCACTGAGTAAAAAAAATATCTCCTCATCTCCCCTCTGATTCTTTTTTTGGGTTCTTTTAAACCCCACGAGATCATTTTGGGATGATCTCATCCTCCCAAAACACCCACCCTACAGTTCCTCCCATCACAGCATTAAGCTGTTTTATAAATGATTCCAGGGTCCTGGCCTCAACCACCCTTCCTGGCAAACCTGTTCCAGCTGTTAATTACCCTCTCTTTCCTTTTTACGGTGATTCCATCTAATTCTTTCCCTTTTCTCCCCAGTGACTTAGAAATCACTTGAATCACACAAATGTTCGACATGGTATTTCCCATTTCTCTCTCATACACCTCTCACCCACCCACTTGTACCTGACATTCTCTCACACTGCTCCACTTTTTTCTCCGTACTCACTGTTCCTCACACTGCCCCAATCCATTCTGATACCAGCTGTTATTATCCACTGTCTCTCTTAAACGTGCAGTCCATCTGAATCTATCTGAACACTCTTTCAGATCATTGCCTGGGGCTTACGGTCACCTCCTATCTCCCTCAGGGTCAGGCTCCGCCACTTTTAAGCACTCCAAGACACTGCCCTGCTTGAAGGGCGCTATATAAATGCGAGTTGTTGCTGTTAGACGTCCTCCCGCCTCATGTACCTTCTGAGGTTGTAGCCTCTCTTTGTATTCTGTGCTCCAGATCTTCCATTGTAATCTCCTCGCGGTTCCTCCCTGCTCGCCAAAAATCCAGCGTCATTCTGCTTATGGAATGTCCTCCCACATTACTGGGAAGGAACATTGAAGGATAAGAATCATTGATGATCCCATTCAAAACAGAAACAGGGGCTGGGATCAACTCCAAACTTAGTTAGTTTCAATGACAACAAGTTTCTAGTTGCATGTCGTTTGCCAGTGAATTGCACACTTAGCTCTGAGAATTGTGTCAGAAAAATATATCGTACACTTGAGTCAGTGATCAGGTCTATAGTTGTGTCAGAATGCACTATGGATTAATCATATTACTAGAATTGCTTCGCCCACAAATTATAGTCAATTTACTTGACAGTATTTTCTGCAAAGCACTTTGAGACGTCTCAATGATGTGATAAGGTGCTACATCAATTGCAAGGGTTATTAGTATTATTATTATTACTGGAATTGGCATTCATATGGTTCCATAGCATAAGTGCCACTTGACGTACTGATGAGTTAGTAAGGGTCCAGGTAAGACTACAAATCTTGAGAGTGAATCTCAAGTCACTTACAATAATCTATCTGACCGCCCTTTCAGATCATTGCCTGGTAACTGCCCTGTTCCTCTAATAATCATTTTTTATTGTGGAATCATGTGGCATAGTTGTTCTCACACTCGCCTCACAAGCGAGAGGACCTGGGTTCGATTCCCAGGCAGGGCGAAATATTAGGTAAATTTCCTTACTCCACATGCTTCCGTTTACCAAGCAGTAACTTGGAACCTGGTTGTTAGTCGATTGGTGGATCATTTTTCCAAGGGTAATAATCCCTCCCTGACCCCCAAAATAATAATAATAATTTGGTCACTCAATCCACGACTGTTTGTGCGCAACTGGCTGCTGAGTTTCGTCCACAAAATAAACTACCTTATATTTTATGAAGCACATTGAGACGTCTAGAAGTCATGATAAGGCACTATATCAAATACAATGATTATTAGTATTATTTCATGGATTGGGGCTGTTTCATGGATTGGGGTTTTGACTTCTGATTATTTTGCATTGTAATGCAGATGTTGAACAGTCAGTGAGGAGCAAGGTGGAATGCACTTTGTATGATCAATTGGCTTGTACAAGCCAATAGTAAGGCTGTGATATACAACAAGTGCAACACATAGCTTAACTTGTCGTCCAGCCTGAGTCAATAGAGGACACAATATTGATAAGTAAGCAAAGGTCTGACTCCTACACAAACTGCACTGCAAATGTCAAAGCGATTTTCAAACCCTGATTCCCCCATTGCTTGCATTCACCAAGTACAAAGGTTGTTAGAAAATGACAACGTTTCTAGTAAAGTCCAGCAATTGGGAAATTGATGGACCGAAAGTGGTGAGAGGTTTGCAAAATCTCAATGTTTGTTCTTTACATAAGAGGGAAATTGTTTGCCATCCACTGAGATAAATACCTGCACCATTACACAATTATCCCAGCCATTGCTTATTATAGATTTCTGGCTTGAGATTTATTGCGCTCCCAAGATCCGTGAAGAGCTTTGAGACGCCTCAATGATGTGAGAGGGCGCTATATCCAATCCAAGGGTTATTATTAATTCTTGTTGTTATTAATTATTATTAAATATTCAGCCCCAAGTCCAGTGTAGCGGTGCCTGGCTGTAGTTTGTGGGATATGGCAGGAATTATATTGATTTGGTTTGTTCCACGTGTACAGCTGAAAAGTGGATTAATGACACTGAAACTTACCTGATCCTTGAGCAACATTTGGCAGCTATTAAACAGCCAGGGTCAAGTGAAACCCAGACATACAGTAGCAACAGGAGTTTGTGCAATGTCAGCCTTATCTGGCTTGATTTTATTTACTGTTGTAATTATGAAACTGTAATATAAATTTGGCTGGAAATGAAAACAAGGCTTGAAAACAGTTCAGGGACCCTCCGTGGCTATCGCGATCTGGCTCATGTAGGGACTGTGAACTCAAATCATCCAATGCAGTGCTGGGGCATGGTGGGGGTGCTGTGTTGTTGAGGTGCTGTCTTTAAGATAAACCATTAAACCGAGATCCCGTCTGCCTCTTCAGATGGACAGTAAATGGCCCAATTTGAAAAGAGAAGGGAGTTTCTCTCTTCCGATGTGCTGGCCAACAATCCCCCAAATAAAATTAGTTATTCACACCATGGCTGTTGGCAGGACATTGCTGTGTGCAAAATTAGCTGCCACATTTGCCTACAAAATACATTCACTCGACTTTAAAGTATATTCTGTGAACAGCTGTGAGATGGCCTCCTAACGTAATAAGGTGCTATATCAAATGTAAGGATGATGATTATTATTTTTTATCCTTAAGTTACCTCAAAAAAATGAACATGGATTTCCTGAAGTCCACACCGTCCACGTTGTCATAGTGGTCGATGTAAGGTTTAATGGCGTCAATAAGACCTTGGTGTAGCTTTTCAGCCTCATCAAATATAAACAGGGATCGATCGCAGTGCTGCACGGCTGCTAGGATCCGTTGCAGAAGCAGGGCCTGGGAGAGAGTGGTCACACAAAGCAGGTAACAGGATATCATAATAATAATATAACAATCCTTGCATTTCATACAGCGCCGTATCATGTCGTTGAGACATCTCAAAGGGCATCGCAGAATATACAGTAAAGTAAATTGACTGTAAATTTTGTGCTGTGTCCCACAAACAGTCGTGGATTGAGTGACCAAATTATTTTTCTTTTGAGGGATCATAACCCCCGGAAATTGATCTGCCGATTGACCAACAAGCGCGTTCCTACTTACCGCTAGGGAAACAGGGGCATGTGGAGTAAGGAAACGTGCTTAAGGTTTCACCCTGCCCGAGAATTGAACCCGGGTCCTCTCTCTTGCGAGGCGAGCCTACAAACTACTGTGATACAAGACTCCGTGGAATTGGAATATATTACTATTCCAATTCCTCCAATCTTCTTTCCCTCCCTAATACAGTCCACTTCACCCAATACATCTTTCGCATGGGGCCCAATTTGGTGTCAGTCTGGTTTAATCGCTTGTACCCTACTCTCACCTCCGAGTCAGAAGTTTGTAGGTACAAGCCTCACGTCTGGACTTTGAACTCACCGGCATTCTGCGCGGCATCCCTTACCTTATATTTGTCCACCAGGTCGGCATAGGGGAAGTGAAAGGGGGCGATGTAGAGGTGCACACACTCGCTCCTCAGGCCATCTCGATACAGGTTGTCGGCTATCATTCTCGCCACAAATTTCTTGCCGGTTCCAGACCAGCCGTGGAAGGAGAGCGCGAGTGCTTTCTGTGGCTGTGGGGTGGCTAAAAAGCCCTTCACAGCTTTCACCACCACCTCCTTGGCCAGGTGCTGTCCGTGCAGCTTTGTGCCCAAATCATGGTCCAGCCCTGGTCAGAAAAACACATGCACCGTTTTATATAATAATAATCCTTGCATTGATATAGCGCCTTATCACATCATTGAGAAGTCTCAAAGAGCTTCACAGAATATAAAGTGAATTGACTGAATAGTTTGTGGGTGAAACGAGGCAGCCAATTGTGCACAGCAGAGTCTACAAAACAATCATGGATTAAGTGACCAAATTAGTTATTTAAACAGGCCTGACCTCAAACAGGGGAGATCTCTGTTTTCACAAAAATACACAGTCACCACATTTCGCAGAGTGTCATGACACAGTCACTGAAATCCTATGAAGCGCTTTGAGATGTCGCGATGACGTGATAAGTCGTTACACCAAATGCAAGGATTATCATCATCATCATCGTCGTCACAAGAACTCCAACGCCGGTGGTGCTACCTCTGACGAGCCTGACTGGGTAAATGCTAATAGCTAATCGCTGCTCACAAACCTGTAATGTTGTTAATGAGCCGGCAGTCCGTGGACTCGCAGCACCCGTGCACACTGCAGTACCAGTTCCTGGTACTGTCTTGAAGCGAAGAGAAGGACCAGGCATCCAAAGGGTTTGCTGCAATCAAAAGAGGAAATTAAACTGTGGGTTTCAACTCATTAGATGATAATATCATGATGATCCTTATTTTTGATATATGATGTCTCAAAAGCGCATCTTGTAAGGTGGATTAACTGTATATTTTGTGAGCAGAACGCGGCAGCCAATTGCACACATCAGTGTCCCTCAAACAATTGTGGATTGAGAGGCCACATTTTTTGGGGAGGGATTATACAGCATTTCACACAGTTGAAGTCTCAATGTGCTGTAATAATAATATAATAATCCTTACGTTTGATATTGTGAGACATTTGACACCGAGAGGATGTTTCCAAAGAGCATGATCGAGTTTTACTATAAATAATTTGTATTTTTGTAGATGAAAACTGAGAAGTGGAGTGGGAGATAGAAGGGATTACTAGGGAGGGACAAGACCTAAAGTTGCAATTAAAGAGTTAGGTTGTGTTCCATTTGCTAATTAATTATAATCAATGCATTTGATATATTGCCTATAATGTCAGAACATAGCAAAGCGCTTCACAGGGGATTGATGTTGAGTATATTTCTAGGTGAACACAGTAGCCAATTTGGGCAAAGCAAGGTCTATCAAACAGCCATAATAGTGCTTGCATTTAAATATAGCTCTTTTCACGTCTTTGAGACGTCTCAAAGCGCTTCACAGAATATACTGTAAAGTGAATCGACTGTAAAATTGTGGACAAACGTAGCAGCCAATTGCACACAGCCATGTCCCACAAACAGTCATGGATTGAGTGACCAAATTATTATTGTTTTTTTTCCGTGAGGGATTATTATCAGGCGTGTGGAGCAAGGAAACTTGCCCAAGGTTTCGCTCTGCTGGGAATCAAACTCGGGTCTCTCGCTTGCGAGGCGAGTGCTCTACAGGACTAGATCAGCCATAAAATGAGCGATCAATTTACCTGGGGGATTGTTGGCCCTGACACTGGGAGAAACTTCTCTTTTTGAATAGTGCCATGAGATGTTTAACATCCACCTAAACAGGCAAACGGATCTTGGTTTCCCATCTCATATAAAGAATGGCGCTTCTGATAATGTAGTGCTCCCCCAGCTCTGCGATGCAGCGTCAGCCTAGACTGCGAGCTCGAAGTCCTGACGTGGGGCTTAGACTCACAACAACAACAACAACAAGATTCCATTTATAGAGCGCCTTTCACGTCGGGAGGACGTCCCAAGGCGCTGTACAGTTGGGTCAGGACCCGAGCAGGTCCTCCACGACGTGGAGTCCTGCAGCTTAATGGTTAGAGCACAAGAGAGAGGACCTGGGTTTGATTCCCGGGCAGGGAAACTTACTCCGCACATCTCTGTTCACCTAGCAGTAAGTAGAAACCAGGATGTTAGTTGATTGTTGGATTGCATTACCAGGAGTTATAATCCCTTCAAAAAAATAAAATAAGTTAATAATGTGGTCACTCAATCCATGACTGTTTGTGGGACACTGCTGTGAGTAATTGGCTCCCGTGTTTCACCCACAAAATATAGTCAATTCGCTTTATAGTATATTCTGTGAAGTGCTTTGAGATGTCGCAAAGACGTGATAAGGCGCTATATCAAATGCAAGGATTATTATGATAATGATGCAGAAGTGAGAGTGACACAACTTAGACTCCAGTCTCTGACTCATTCAGGGAATCCGTCACATACATATCTCAGTCACAGGAGCACACTCGTTCTGCCTTACCTCCTTTCTTTATGAAATCTGCCAGCTCGAACTCTGAGTCCCAGATCTGATCGGTGAGGAAATGAAAAATCTCGGAAAAAGTCCCCAGCTGGTCCTGGAACATGTTCCCGTTCACCTTCGCCAGCCAGCAGCAGAACAGCAGGATCCAGTGTGAATTCATTTGGGGAAGGAGAAAGGGGAGGAAAGAGCATACAGCAGAAAGGGTCTGTTACAGTGGGGGTCTGGGAGGAGATGACAAAAGAACATTCTGCTGCGGACAGCTGAATTAAATACTTTCCATCTTTGTTAATGTTTACCTTTAAGGTCACATGCTCCTAAACCCTGACTGCTACTACTACACCCTGGTTTGTGGCTCCAGACCAGGTCATGTGCTGCTCCAGGCGATCTGTCAATGCAATACGTTTCCCCTGGATCCACTGTGTAGGACAGACTTGTTATGTGATGGAGGTTAAAGGTTAGCTGGGTGATTCTATCCTTCCGCCAATTCTTGACATAGTTAACCAAAAGAAATTGACGTGAGACGTTTGCATAAATATACAGTCAATTCATTTTACAGCATATTCTGTGAAGCGCTTTGAGACGTCTCGAAGACGTGAAAAGTGCTATATCAGATGCAAGGATTATCATTATTATAAAACAACAACATTACATTTGTGTAGCGCCTTTCACATCGGGAGGACGTGCCAAGGCGCTGGACAGACAGGGATTTGGACCTGAGCTGGGGGTTGAGATCAGAACTGGTGGAGGGCAAGGAGGGTAGGAGTAGGAGAGTGAGCGAAGACACGGTCGAAGAGGAGAGTCTTGAGACGGGCCTTAAAGGAGGCAAGGGAGGTACTGTCCTGTAGTTGTAGTACATAAGAAGATCCATGGATGTGGCAGCTACAAGGTCACTTATATACTTTATATCCTGTCGACAGCAAAAAGACATTCACGACTTCACACTTTAAGTACAATTGGTGACCCTGGCGCCAGGCTGACATTCAATGGTGTGATGGGAGGAAGGTAGGGTGAGTGTTCTGGAAGGATGAGATCAAATCATGCCAACCCCCTGTCAGACTAAAAATTGCAGTCTTTTCACCGTGACTTGCTAAAATCATGATATGATTATGTCAATAATGTGGGTGACGTGGCATTGTTCAAAAAGCAAAGGGCAGTATCTTGACTGTCCATCTTCCCGATTAATTGGCCATTTATCCTTGGCTGTTTATGAGACTGTTCCTGTGGAGAAAATGGCTGCTTAAGAAAATACTGCATGTGAACATTGCTTATTGTAAAGCACTTTATTCATAAAGCAAACTCATGATCCCAGCCTCCATATCATCCTATTTAGGTCTTGGAATAAAATTCTCTTCACACCCTAGCACTTCCCAGCTTTCTGACCTACTTTCTTCCAACTCCACTACCCGCTACCTCCGCTTGTCTGGCTATGGCCTTCTGCTTGACCCTTGTCCCCTCCACTAAAACATCGGCGGCCGTGCTTTCAGCCACTAAGCCCTGAAGCTTTGGAACTCTCTCCCCCAAACCGTACATCTTGTCCCCTCCTTCCCCTCTTTGAGACACGACTGACGACCTTTCTCTTCGACAGTGCTTACAGTCACCGCCTCCCAGCCTCTGGTTCAGCATCAGGCTCCGCCACTGTTAAGCGTTCTGAGATGCTTCCCTGTGTGAACGGCGCTGTATAAATACAAGTTGTTGTAAAGTCCCTAGCCTGGACATCATAAGGCGCTGATTTAAAGCTCAAACTGCACACTGCTTCCAGCGCCTTGGGACGTCCTCCCGACATGAAAGATGCTATACAAATGTAATTTTGTTGTTGTTATTTGACATTGCATTGGAGAGCCTCCATCAGGACACACGTATAGTGCAGGTGGTTAGCCATTAATTACCGACATGGTTTTCAGCTAACAGGTTGTCTTGCATCTAATCAATGCAAATGGTTAGACAGTGAGGCAATGCACTTTCAGGGATTTATGGTCACTTTCTTGAGGTTGCATCACCCGTTGATTGCTTTTATCTTTTATTTTTTCTCCAGTGCCTTGGGATGTCCTCCAGACACAAAAGGTGCTATACAAATGTAATTTGTCGTCATCGTTGTTTATTGTCAGCTAATTCGCCAAGTCTGTTAGTATTAAGATTGTGGGTTCAAGCCCCACATCGGCACTTGAACTCACGTGGCCTAAGCTGATGCTCCAGGGCAGTGCTGGGATTGTG
Organism: Callorhinchus milii; assembly: GCF_018977255.1. Classification (NCBI taxonomy): domain Eukaryota; kingdom Metazoa; phylum Chordata; class Chondrichthyes; order Chimaeriformes; family Callorhinchidae; genus Callorhinchus; species Callorhinchus milii. The sequence continues at coordinate 8,084,187 of NW_024704746.1, read as the reverse complement.
CTGAATTGTTAGAGGTGCTCTCCTTCAGATGAAAAGTTAAATCAAGGCACTCTTCTTGTTGAGGTGGATGTTAAAGATCCCATGGCACTATTTGAAAAGAGAAGGGAGTTTCTCTTTCCTGATGTCCTGGCCAACAATTCCCCAAATAAAATTAGTCACTTACACCATGGCTACTTGTGGGACACTGTTACCCCTTGGTGACATCATCTGCAATGTCCACATATATGCGGATGACACCCAACTGTACTTCTCTGACTCCAGGACCACTGCTGTCCTGACTGAATGTCTGTCGGACATCAAGTCGTGGATGAGAGCTAACTTTCTTCAGTTGAACAAGACCGAGGCTCTCCTGATTGGCTCCCGTCAGCGCCTCCTCACCTCAGGCGTTGACAGCATCACCATCCGTGGTTGCACACTCCACCTTGCTAAGCCAGTCCGGAACCTTGGTGTCTTGTTTGACCCTCAACTATGCTTTCTACCCCACATCTGCACCATGACCCGCTCTGCCTTCCCCCACCTCCACAATAACGCCCGGCTCCACCACTGCCCCACACCACAGGCCGCCGAAACCCTCATACACGCCTTCATTACATCGAGGCTCGACTGTGCAAACGCACTGCTTGTCGGCCTCCCCAACTCCTCCCTTGACAGGCTGCAGATCATCCAGAACTCTGCAGCCCGTGTCCTCTCCCGCACAAGGCTCCGCGACCCTATCACCCCATCCAACGCCACTGGCTTCCCATCACACAGAGGATTCAGTTCAAGATCCTGGTCCTCACCTTCAAAGCCCTTCACAGTCTTGCTCCCCCCGACCTCTGTGACCTCCTAACCCCCTACCATCCCGTTCGCTCCCTCCGCTCAGCGGGCTCTGGCCTGCTTCACGTCCCCCGCCTCGCTCGCCCCACTATCGGAGGACGGGCCTTCTGCCACTCTGTCCCCACCCTCTGGACCTCCATCCCGCAGTCCCTCCACCTCACCCCCTCCATCGCCACCTTCAAGACCCTCCTTTTTGACCGTGCTGTCGATCTCCCTCCTTCCCCTCCCCCCCCCCCCCCCCCACCCCCGCCCTCCACCCTCCCCCACCCCGATCCCCAGCTCGGGTCCGAAACTCTTGTCTGCCCAGCGCCTTGGGACGGTCCTCCCGACGTGAAGGGCGCTTTACAGATGTGATGTTGTTGTTGTTGTTGTTGTTGATGGTGGTGGTGCCGCCGCCGCCGCGCAAACTGGCCCCACAAAACACACAGCCGCTCCGCCGCGCGGTGTGTCCCGCGAAGCGCTTTTTTGAGCCAGCGACGGCCCTGCGTTCGATACAGGGCCCGAGCGGGCGGTCGAGACGTCTCAAAAAGAAAGCCCTTCACAGACGGACCGCGCCGTCCGAGTGGAGTGACCGCGCGCCTCGCGGGGACGAGGCCTCTCGGCCGCCCGGTCAGCGGGCGCCGCGTCAAGTTTGCAAGGGGTGGGGGTGTGGGGGCGGTGGATTGATCGATTATTGATTATTATTGATCGTGACGATGATTCAGGTTATGATAAATAACGAGGGGGGGTGTGGGGTGGGGGGGTGTGTGGGGGGGAGGGAGGGAGATGGGGGGGGGACTGGACGCAAAGCGGAACCTTTGTTCGGGGGGAGACGTGTCTCCGCCCGGAGTGTTGATGTGCGCGGGACAGCGCTGAGGAAGGAGCCGCCAACCGGGGTCTGACCGGAGCTGAGCGGCGGCGGCGGCGGCGGTGAGGAGGAGGAGGAGGAGGAGGAGGAGGAAGGAGAGAAGCGGAGGACTGGCAGCGGCAGCTCTCTATGGCCGCGGTGTCGGGCCGCGCGGGCAGCAGCGAGTCCGAGTCGGAGTCGGAGCCCGGCGAAGGCCGCGAGGACGTGAGCGAACTCGAGGCGCACTTCGAGCTCGCGGCGCGGCACGTGAAGCGGCTCGTGCCCACGGCGCCGCGTGACAGCCTCCTCCACCTGTACAGCCGCTACAAACAGGTACCCCCCCACACACACACAGGTACCCCCCACACACACACACACACACACACAGGTACCCCCCCCCCCACACACACACAGGTACCCCCCCACACACACACAGGTACCCCCCCACACACACACCGCCCCCCCCACACACACACACAGGTACCCCCACACACACACACAGGTACCCCCCCCCACACACACACACACACAGGTACCCCCCCACACACACACACACACACAGGTACCCCCCCACACACACACAGGTACCCCCCCACACACACACACACAGGTACCCCCCCCACACACACTACACACAGGTACCCCCCCCACATACACTACACACACAGGTACCCCCCCCACACACACACACAGGTACCCCCCCCCCACACACACAGGTACCCCCCCCCACACACACACACACAGGTACCCCCCCCCACACACACAGGTACCCCCCCCCCCCCCCACACACACACACACACACACTCCCCCCCCCACACACACACACACACTCCCCCACACACACACAGGTACCCCCACACACACACACACACACTCCCCCACACACACACACAGGTACCCCCCCCCCACACACACACACACAGGTACCCCCCACACACACACAGGTACCCCCCACACACACACACACCCCCCCCCCCCCACACACACACACAGGTACCCCCCCCCACACACACAGGAACCCCCCCCCCACACACACACAGGTACCCCCCCCCCCCACACACACACACACAGGTACCCCCCCCCACACACAGGAACCCCCCCCCCCCACACACACACAGGTACCCCCCCCCCACACACACAGGTACCCCCCCACACACACACAGGAACCCCCCCACACACACACACAGGTACCCCCCCCCCCACACACACACACACAGGTACCCCCCCCCCACACACACACACACTCCCCCCCCCCCCCACACACACAGGTACCCCCCCACACACACACACACGCTCCCCCCCCCCACACACACACACACACACACACACACACACGCACTCACACAGGCAACCATCCCCCCCCCCACACACACAGGCACCCCCCCCACACACACAGGTACCCCCCCCTCCCACACACACACACTCACACAGGCAACCACCCCCCCGCACACACACACACACCAGGTAATCACAGAGAGAGGGTATAAACACCCGTGGGACCCTGGTATAACAGACCCCTCCCCCCTGTAATGGTCTAAACAACATAATAATGATAATTCTTGCATTTGACCTTATGTCGTCTCAAAGCGCTTCACAGGATAAACTGTAAAGTGGATTGATTGTGTATTCTTTGGGGCAATTGCAAAGTCAATCCCAAAAACAGCCATGGAACGAGTGACCACATTTTTGTGTGGGGGTTATTGGCCAGGACACCAGGAGAGAGAAACTCCCTTTTCTTTTCAAATACTGCCATGGATCTTTAACATCCACCTGTACAGGCAGACGGGACCTCAGTTTAACGTCTCATCCAAAGGATGGTACTGGTGTAAACAATCACAACAACAACAAAGTTACATTTGTATGGCACCTCACGTCACACCTTAAAGACCATAATCATATCGGCCCTCAACCTTCCCTTCTCCAGCGTGAACATGCCCAGTTTATCGAATCGCTCCTCGCAGTCCAGTCCCTCCATCCCCTCAATCATTTTGTTTGCCCTCCTCTGTATCCTCTCAATCGCTGCAATATCCTTTGTGTATTGTGATGACCAGAGCTGCACACAGTATTCCAATTGTGGTCGCACCAGTGATTTGTGAAGTGGCAGAATTACCACATTATTTTGGCTCTACATTGCCCTTTCAATACAACCTGGCATCTGGTTTGCCTTACAACAACAACAACATCTCCACGTCCCCCGCCCCAATCGCCCTACCATCGGTGGTCGGGCCTTCAGCCTCTCAGCCCCGAGGCTCTGGAACTCTATCCCCCAGTGCCTTCGCCGCCTCCTCCCTTTCCTCCTTCAAGGCCGGTCTCAAAACCTTTCTCTTTGACCGTGCCTTCAGCTCCCCTCTCGACTCTCTTCCCCTCCTCGCTCCCTCCCTTCCCTCCCTCCCCCTGACCATTTCCCCCCTCCTCGCTCCCTCCCTTCCCTCCCCTCCCCCTGACCATTTCCCCCCTCCTCGCTCCCTCCCTCCCCTCCCCTCCCCCTGACCATTTCCCCCCTCCTCGCTCCCTTCCCTCCCCTCACCCTGACCATTTCCCCCCTCCTCGCTCCCTTCCCTCCCCTCACCATTTCCCCAATGCTCGGGTCCTGATCCAACTGTGCAGCGCCTTGGGACGTCCTCCTGACGTGAAAGGCGCTTTATAAATGGAATCTTGTTGTTGTTGTTGTTGTTGACGTCCCAAGGCCCTGGACAATGAATGTTTAATAACAAGCCCCTTGTACTGGTATAAACAATTACAGTCACTCTAATACATCAACATTTGTATTCATATAGCTCCCTCATACGGAACTTGGAGTGCTGATATACTCAGTATAGTCGGATAAAGACACCCCACCCACCCTCTCTCATGATGTATTCGATATTAACATATAAAGAGGTGTATATTGGGAATAAAGATGAAGAAAAATCCCCTGTATGGGGTATAACCTTTCGAGACTCTTTCCACTGCCCTCCCTTTCATACTTCATTCTAGATGTAAGAGGGGGATTAAGCTCTGGCCAACCTGTGCCTAATGCTTTCTGGAATTAGGTAAACAGGAGGTGTCCTTCCAGGGAGAGAGAGTGCATTCCATTCCAACAATCTTGTCTCTGGAATTTCTGTATGTACGTGGGATGCACAGAATTCTCAATTTGGTTTGGATAATCTTAAGCACGTTGATGGGTTTCTACATGTGTCAGAACAAAATAAAAAAAGGGGCAGATGCCCTGGATACAGTTTACTCTATCTGTGCTGCGCAGAGGAATATGCTCTATTTCTGTGATGGTGTCTTGATTGAGACAACAGGCAGGGGCATTGTGCACTGTTATATTGAGACCACCTTTGACAAGCAGGATAGGCTAAGTGTGACACTGCATCATTCACCGTATAAGGAGCACATCGAAATGTTAAGAGAGAAAACACACAGTCGGAGCAGAGGAATAGTTGATGTTTTATTTTTATTTTAGAGTTCAGCTTTATATAAAAATACATGTTTTGTAATGCTCTCTGCCCTTTGTAGTGTATGGCACATTAATCTGATTTGTTTGATTGTGCTGTTACTTCACTGCTGGCAATTAGGTTTAAATCCAGTACAGTTTGATAGGATGACTGTTTCCTGTGTGGGTTTGGTGAACTGAGAGGTGTGCCTTTCTTTTATCCTTTGGACTTAGGTTTCATTTCTAAGATCAGAAGTTGAAACTAAAGACCAGAAATCTTTAACGTGAAGTTTTGTGAAGGTGTGCATGTGTGTGAGTGCGTGTGTGTGTGTATACGGGTGTCTCCATATTATATATGATTGTCTTGCACTACAGTGGCTTGTTTTACTCATTACAGATGATTTCTGTTTTCTAGGCTAAGTTTGGACAATGTAACGTTCCTAAACCCGGGTTCTTTGACTTTGAAGGTAGACAAAAATGGTAAGTACTTGAAGGAGAACAGGAGTTCTGGCCTGAATGACTGATAGTGACCCTGTACAAAAACTGTTCAGGCGAGTGGTCTTATAATCAGCATGGAGTAGGTTAAACTGGAATGGACCAGATTGCTGCTCAAGGACGGGGAACAAAGACAGGAAAGAGTAACGGAATAACAAGTTCATATTAGGACAGTGGGAAGAGATGGAGTAAGGGATATGAGAGACAGCTAGAAGGGGGTGGTATTAGAGTGGTAGGCACAAAACTTAATTACTTCATTGTGATTGGAGCATTATACCTATATATGGAATGTGTGCCAAGTATTCTTTGATCGAACCACAAGAGTGTGCCTGGACTGTAACCTGTTTGCAGTGCAGTAATAAAGAAGAACTTTTGAAATCTACCTGAAGTCTGAAGATTATTTTACACACATAAAGACAGTTTAAGAAGTAACCCGACAGTACTGTTGAAATGCATTGAAGATTTATTTACAAAAAAGCAAAGTGTAGGAGTCCGTAAAGTGAGGAAGCGCTAGAGAAATGGGAATAACTTAATTTTATGGAATGGAGTTATGGGAGAGCACTGAGACCAAGAGGTTTGGTGATGCCTGGAACTGTGGAAGCAAACATTTTCTGAACCCCCTACCTAATGAAATAAAACACTTACTCTTATCTCTTTGACCAGCTTAACTCTTCTGTGCTGAGTAAACATTGTTTCTTCCTGATCGTGCATTACAGTTACCCACTCTTTGTTGTATTTCCTCCTCAATCACAGCCACTCACTATTACTGAAGAGTTAATTTGGATTCTGTTTGAAAAGTTCTGTGTGGTTAGTGACCCGTCCTGTTGGGATCTTGCGTGTTGCTCCTGGGATTGGTTTGATGCAGTTGTGTGTCCGCTTATTCCAAACGCAATTAATTCCCAATTGCAAATCTTGCCTTGTGAGAAGGGAGTGGAGTCCTGTAGCTCAGTGGTTAGAGCACTCGCTTTGCAAGTGAGAGACCTGAGTTCAATTCCAGGCAGTGCGAAACCTTGGGCAAGTTTCCTTACTCCACACAGAGCCTAATAATAATCCCTCCAAAAAAAAACATTAATAAATTGGTCATTTTCAATCCATGACTGTTTGTGGGACATTGCTGTGCGCAATTGGCTGCCGCGTTCGCCCACAAATATACAGTCAATTCACTTTACAGTATATTCTGTGAAGCGCTTTGGGACGTCTAGAAGACATGAAAAGCGCTATATCAAATGCAAGGATTATTATTATTAAGGGACGGGGGTTGAAGTAGCTGAGGGGGCTGTTTGTGCACTGTTGAGTAATTGTCAAAGCTTGCGAAAAGCGTAAGCTTACTTCTCCTTCCAGCACTGACAACTGTGAAGAATTACACAGCCTTCGACGATGTAAAATGAGTATTGTTAGGGCAGTGATGAGAGTATTTGGTGCTGGATTCCTGGGTGGATTTGTGACTAGTGGTGGAAATATAGATAGTACAAAATGTGCTGTATCCATCCTTACCTGAGCGAATGCCTTCAGCAGAGAAGCTAAACAAAAGCTGTATTGCACATGCTACGTTCTACCTATATCACTTGTGAAGCAAGTGGTATGCTTAACCTTTCATGATTTGTACAGTTTCTTTTTTTTTGTTGTGCTAGGGAAGCTTGGAAGGAGATGGGTGACATATCAGGACGACAGGCTATGCAGGAATATATTACCGCTGTGAAGGAACTGGATCCAGAGTGGAATCCTAAGGTAAGGCTGAAGCTGAGCAAAATTCCAAGTCACAACTGGCTTTGTGTTTTCTTTCCTGCCTTCGACTGTTTCTCTTCCCTCTTTCATTTTAGTTATTAACACATTGGTTAGCTCGTTCTTTAAGTTCAGCCAAAAGCTCCATTTACACTGTAAACTTGCATTTGGATCTGAAGTTAATCTGAACTGAATACATGCTTACATCTTTTGCACTAATCTCTGCTGTATCCAGATTCGGACCCCTGGAATATGTTGTCCACTTTATATGCAGTGGTCTACTGAGGGGCATAAAGTGGTTGGAGGCATTAGTTGTACAGCTTATACCACTTATTTTGGCCAATTTCTTTTGACTGACAGAATGCCTTTTTTGGATTTTTTCCCCAATCTATCCTGGTGTATTATATTGGAAATAAATGTACAGCACTTCTGCTCAGTGTATTTTTGAGGGATGGTACTAATAATGTCAGCCCAAATTCCAGATATTATCTTTTTAAGACAAAAATGGTTTTGGAAGCAAAGTAGGCGAGGATACTAAAATGAACGCAGTGTGGGGTTTAGTTAGTTACCATACAACTCAACCAACCGGAGGTCAAAGCCACCATTTCAACAATCTTTCTTTTCCGAAAAGTGTTTCACAGATTAGTAATTGGGTTGGAGCCGGGAATCAAATAGCCTTGGCTTCATAACATACCATAGACTTTCTTTATCTGCAGAAAACCCTGAATGTATAGCCACAAAGGAAGGATGTAAAGCAGTTGTTGGTTTTAGTTGGACCCTTAATCTTTCGGTAACTGTTCCAATGTGAGACCACATTTTTGGTTAGTTGAGCTTCTGCATATCGCAATGAGATCCGTGTGTACGTAGGTAAATGTAGCTGGTGTTGCAGAGGACACAGACCTGTAACCAGTGGAATGTTGAATATAGGATTGAATGAATGAGTCCTGCAAATGCAACAATCAATTGTATATGGAATGCTATAAGTTTCAGTTCTTACTGTAGTGCCATTTGCAATAGTTTATTGGGTTTGCTGACAGAATTTTGTTATTTTCGCCGCAGTGGAGAGGGTGCTGCCTACGTACGTTGGGACGTCCTCCCGACGTGAAAGGCGCAATACAAATGTAATTTTGTTGTTGTTAATTAACAATGTTAATCTTCCTGGAATGTGTTGAGTTATTCTTGTCGGATTGTATAGAGCTAATTCTAATGGGCATAGATCTAGAGTTCAACTTTTTTTCTGGGAATGAATCTATCCTCTTTTTCCCTCTTACCCTGACAGGGCAGGGGCAGTGGTAGAAGAGGATGCTTTTTCCCACCAGGGCATTGGAAGAAGCCTACTATAGCGTATATAACATTTTGATATACATCATTCTGTACTTAAATGGCTTTAACGGAAGGCTACTGTAACTCCAAGCTGCTGCCAGAACAAGGAATAACAGGGAGGTTGCTGAAACCAGAGAACAACAACAACAAGATTCCATTTATAGAGCACCTTTCACGTCGGGAGGACATCCCAAAGCGCTGGACAGTTGGGTCAGGACCCGAGCAGGGGGGAAATGGTCAGGGTGAGGGGAGGGAAGGGAGGGAGCGAGGAGGGGGGAAATGGTCAGGGGGAGGGAAGGGAGGGAGCGAGGAGGGGGAAATGGTCAGGGTGAGGGGAGGGAAGGGAGGGAGCGAGGAGGGGGTAGAGAGTTGAGAGGGGAGCTGAAGGCACGGTCAAAGAGAAAGGTCTTGAGACTGGCCATGAAGGAGGAAAGGGAGGAGGCGGCGAAGGCACTGGGGGATGGAGTTCCAGAGCCTAGAGGCTGAGAGGCTGAAGGCCCGGCCACCGATGGTAGGGCGGTTGGGGCGGGGGATGTGGAGCAGACTGGAGCCAGAGGAACGGAGGTACGGGCAGGTAAGTAGGGGGATAGTAGGTAAGAGGGAGCAAGGCCGTGAATGGCCTTGTAGGTGAGGATGAGGATCTTGAATTCGATCCTCTGGGGGATGGGGAGCCAGTGGAGGCGAGCGAGGGTGGGAGTGATGTGGTCCCGAAGCCTGGTGCGGGACAGTACACGAGCTGCAGAGTTCTGAATGACCTGCAGTGTGGAGGGAGGTGGCGGGAAGGCCGGCGAGGAGAGAGTTCCCATAGTCCAGCCTTGAGGTGATAAAGGCGTGGACCAGAGTTTCAGCAGCGTGAGGGGTGAGGTAGTGCCGTAGTCTGGTGATGTTTCGGAGGTGATGGAAGGCGGTGCCAGTTGTGGCGCGGATATGGGGAAGAAAGGACAGCTCAGGGTCGAACAGAACACCGAGGTTCCTGACCGGCTTTGAGAGGTGGAGAGTGCAGCCTTGGATGCTGATGCTGTCAGCGCCTGAGGTGCGGAGGCGCTGACGCGAGCCAATCAGGAGGGCTTCAGTTTTACGCACGTTGAGCAGAAGAAAGTTGTCTCTCGTCCAGGACTCGATGTCGGACAGGCAACTGTCAGGGCATCGGTGGTCGTGGAGTTGAGAGTAAAGGAGGAAAGGTAGAGTTGGGTGTCATCCGCATACATGTGGAAGTTAACCCCATGTCTGCGGATGATGTCACCAAGGGGGAGCACATAGAGGGTGAAGAGGAGGGGACCGAGGACAGAGCCCTGAGGGACACCGCACGAGACAGTGCGGGGGGTGGAGGAAAAGCCGTTTGTGGAAACAAAATGAAGGCGGAGGGAGAGGTACGACCTAAACCACTCAAGGACAGGGCCTTGAAGGTTGAGGTGGGGGGACAAGCGGTGGAGGAGGATAGCGTGGGACCGTATCGAATGCTGCCGATAGGTCGAGGAGGACGAGGAGGCAGAGGGAGTCCTGGTCTCAGATGGTCAAGATGTCATTGGTGACCTTGACCAGGGCGGTTTCTGTGCTATGGGCAGCACGGAAACCCGACTGAAGAGAAACATGCAGGTTGGCAGGAAGGAAACTGCTTTTCATTATTTTAATTCATAAAATATAAGTTTTACTGTAGAATAGCCAAACAAATTCTAGATAACTGAATAGTTCTGTAAGGTTTAGGGAATAGTTTTCACATGTCTCACAACGTTTAGAGTGAAGTTTTGAACAGTACTGAATTACATTCCAAATGCAATAGGGTTAAATAACTATTGAAAGAAGATCTTTACAATTTAAGAATAAGTGATCACTTATCAGGAGTCAGACTGGCTCAGTTGGTAGCACTCTTTTTTTTCTCAGTCAGCAGGTTGTGAATTGAAGCCCCTGGTGGGACTTTGAGTTTATAGTCCGGGCTGATGCTCCAATGCAGTCATGGTGCAGCAATGTTAGAGGTGCCATCCTTTGGATGAAAAGTTTAAATGAAGTCTGCCAGTTCAGGTAGACGTTAAAGATCCCATGGTGCTATTAGAAAATAGATGGGATTTTTTCCAGTGTCCTGGGCAACAATCCTTCAGATAAAAATATTGGTCAACAACAAAATTAGATTTGTATAGCACCTTTCACGTCGGTCATTCCCTTTCTAGCAGTTTGCGAGACAGTGCTGCGTGCAAGTTGGCTGCCACGTTTGCCTACAATTACACTGTGTCTACGGGTTTACAGAAAACGTTGTGAACTGTTTCGAGACATTTTGCAATGATGTTGACTTCATTGTACACCTACAATGAAACTCACAATGGTCCCTTCTTTCCATTAGGTGGTGCTGTGTGATTGCAGTTGTAGAGTATGCAATGCTGATTTCTGGTTTAGAGATCAGCAGGTATAGCAACCCTGTTTCCTCTCTTCCTTTCTGATGAAAATCAAATGGTTGTAAACTTTTCACTGCGCTACTTAAAATTTATAAGAAGAATATGAAAACATGAACAGGATCTTGTAAATTTGCCATTGATTATTAAGGCAATTTGTTTAGCTCCTGCAAAAGGACCATCTTAACAACAACTTGCATTTATATAGCACCTTTCACGTGGAATTGCGTTTTGGAGTGCTTAAAGCTAAAATTATGGTGTTATTGCAGGGATGTATAGGGATAATATTCAAACCAACGTGGCGTTTCAAAGTTCGGCTCTTTGTGATAGACTGTCGACCTCTGCAAACAAGTCATGGGTTTCTCCCAACTGCACCCTTTTCGATTTAACATGTAACGTAGCATTTTTTTGAAAGTATTAGGCATCTGAAGTTGGTGGCTGGAGCACATGTTGTTACATTCAGATTAGTTTTACCAAGGTAGAATAAATGTGCACATTCACAGTGCCAAAACCCCCCATAATGTCAAGCTGATACAAATATTTTGCTTATTAAGGTTCCTGTACCTGAAGTTCAGTGTAAGTGTCCAGCTCTGAGTTATAGGAAGTTCAGTTAAGTTCACAGATGAGTGAGAGCAGGGGAGACCACCCTCTTGGCTGCTGCGGGCCAGATGCCCTGTTGAGGAACATCCGCGCGCCGCGTAAGCAATATTTTTGTGTTTTCCCTCCAGAAACATAACATTTACGGGTTACGGAGGGAGTGGGTGGGCCAGATGAAATGGAGTGAGGGGAGAAATAAGATTGGTTGGTGGGACGCCAGTTGAACTACCCTGAGTTAGAGGAAGATCGGTGAAAGTTCACCATAAGTAGCGCTGGGTGAGCGGAAGATCAGAGTATGTTCACAAAGACCAGTGTTAGGTGAGAGGAATAGATTCCTGAAGTGATTTAAATCATTTCATTCTGTCTTGTCATGTGAAATGTTTCTGCTGATTTCATGCTCTGTCAGAGCTCCTGTTGAAGGAATATATTTTTGTTTGTGAAGCCTCCTTGCGTGCTGTGCTTTCTGAGGCTGGGAGCCAGGACCACCTGCACTCAGGGTAGATCTGCCAGAGTAAATCCTCCCTGGTTTCCTTTCCACAAGGGAGGGATAAAAGCCATCTGTGATTATTGCTCTCGGAATTAACAACCTCCTGATCTTCTGTCTTCTGTGTAATTGTGGTTGTCAAATACAATTAGCTTCTCCTGAACTTTCCCACCTACAGGACAAAGAAGTGCTCAGAGTTAGATCAGCAACAGATACTACCTGTAACCACACCTTCCACTGAACTCTCAGCAACCTTTTAAACTAACAAAATAGCTAAAGCTAAAAGTACTGTATTGGAGTAATTATGTCATGTTTATTCAAGACTCACTTGTTTTCCATGAACTGAAGCATTGGTCCATTATGTCAGGTGTCAGCCCAGCTTAGTTGGTAACATTCTCATCTCTGGTTCAGAAGGTTGTGTGTTCAAGCTTCTTCAATTTAAGGCTTGTTACCTAAATTACCTTCAAGTTAGGGCTTGTTGGAGGTGCCATGCTTCAGATGATCAGTTAAACTGAGGTCCTGTCTGCTGGTTCGAATGGAGCTTAAAGGTCTCATGGCACTACTCATTTAAGAGGTGTTTCTCCCCGCATCCTGGTCAACAATCTCAGATAGAATTGGTCATTCGCACCATGGCTGTTGGGACATTGCTTTAGCAAAATTGCTTGCCGTGTTTGCCTACAAAATACATACAGTCACGACCCTACAGGTAATCCTGTGAAAGGTGCTATATAAAATGCACAGATTATTTTGTAAGCACAAGTTGAGATGTCTCTGGGAGTTTTACGAACTCCCAACATATCTGTAAATCTTTTTTAGTTGTACATATATGTATGTCAGTGTCTGACAAGGATGAATATCTCTGGAGGTAGCTGAGAAAAGTATTTGGTATCATAAAGTCAAAAGAGATGGTTGGACCCCTGTCTGATCAATATGAGGTTTTGCTGTGCAGCATGAACACTAGTACAGTAAACAGATTGTGTATTCCCTGTTTGTGTGAAACTTCATCAGCAGCTCCCAGCAATGACTGCTTGTGTTGTGGTATTGTTTTTGCCAAGTATACAGCTTTGAAGGCCTGCAGCAGTGTTTCCACACACAGATGGAAAACAGAGGACTTTCCAAGTCTCCAAATAAGCCTGTCATTGGGGAATCTACTAGTTCACACTGAAGTTGTTTGAATCGACTCGTATCTGTTTCACACAGCAGTCCATATTTACAGTCGCTGGTCAAATTTCCAACTGGGATCATAGGGTGTTGGGAAAAATGAGCAAGCTTAATAGAGTCCCATTCAGCCACTCCCACAAATATTTGAATACTGCAAGTATGTGCTAAAATGTCGACTTGAGCTCATTTTCCGTATGTTGCAAGGGCTGCTTGCTTCCTTACTCCACAGCAAGTGAAATGTTGGGGGAGCTGCATTGATGGAGCTTTTCCTGATGTCCTGGTCCACAATCCTCCATTTAGATTGGTCTTTCACTCCTTAGCTGTCTGGTGGAACATTACAGCGTGCAATGTGGCAGCTGTATTTGCCTACACAGTCACTACATCAAACATAAATAATATAAAGCCATCCGTTTAATAAAGCTCCTTATCAAGTTGTTGAACTTATTATATTGTACATTGTAGTGACTGTATTTTGTAGGCCAATGCACATAGATATTCCCCAACAGTAATTACTATGAAGCATTTTTAGATGTTTCAATTTGATAGGCACTATATCAAAATTAAGGATTATTATTTAATATCTTTCTTTAATGCAATATGATGGAGCACCAACCCTGCAAACTGGAATCCGGAGACTCCCCAACTCAGTATCCTGAACTGTCATATTTCCCTAATGCCCCCAAAAATATTTTTGTGTTGAATGAAGAGAGGAGTCATGATGGCTAAAACTTAGAGAAAAATGGCATTTACAGGTTATATGTAATTACCTTTTTGATTACACTAACAGGTAGTACATTGCTTGAAAAGTTCCGTAGGATTTGCCGTTATGTATTATTTGTAATTCCAAATTCCTTGTCAAGTCAGTGGAGAATCCAGTGATGCATCTTTATGCTTCACTGTGACAAGATTGTTTTCCTTTTTCACCCTAGGATGGACTGTGCAGATGCTACTGTATGCAGAAGGATGTCTGCTCTGTTGTGGCTTAAGAGCAGCGGGTGTGCCTTTGGCCAGCATGCCCAGACTTGCACCTTTTCCTTTGTCAAAACACAGAACCGTCCATCTGAAAATGCTACGCTAACAAGTTATAATTAGTTCCTTCAGCTAAGCCACTTGATGTGGTTAATTTGAGCAGCCATAGTCTGGACAAGAGTCAAATTGAGGTGTAGGGCAACAATGGTGCTTTCTAATGTAGGGGGAACCCTAGCATTGAAGTTGAGAATAATTTTACTTGCTGTCAATGAGGAACGACACTGCAGGTTTGCCTACAGAGCAGACTGTAGACTTTATAGCAGTGTTTTATAGTAGCTAAAGGATGGTACAGTGACCATTTATAGTTCTGAATCCACTTTTACACATGGTATGCAGTACTTTTTACTTACTGTAATGGGTTAGCATATTACCTGGAAAGTTGAGTTGATTTTGAATTGATGGTCCATTTATTGATATACTCTTCTATAGGAACAGATTCTTGTAAAGAAGCAATGAAGGAAGAGCCATGTCAAAATTATCAAAAATATTAATCACTGCAGTGATTGATTTTTCAAATGTGATTGTTCTTCAAATAAATGTACCAGTGATTTATCTGGCAGTCCCCACTTAATGCTCACCCTAATGATATGGCCTTAAAGGAAACGTAGGCTGTATTTCATTCCTTGTAAGGGATAATAATAATAATGCTTGCATTTGATATAGCGCTTTTCACGTCGTCTAGATGTCTCAAAGCGCTTCAAAGAATATGCTGTAAAATGAATTGACCGTATATTTGTGGGCGAAATGCGGCAGCCAATTGCGCACAGCAGTGTCCCACAAATGGTCGTGGATTGAAGATGACCAATTTATTATTGTTTTTGTTTTGGAGGGATTATTATTAGGCGTGTGGAGTAAGGAAACTTGCCCAAGGTTTCGCCCTGCCTGGAATTGAACCCAGGTGTCTCACTTGCAAGGCGAATGCTCTAACCACTGAGCTACAGGACTCCAGGGAAGGGAAAGTGGGAGCTTTCTTGCAGAGAGGTAGGACAAAGGTTAAGTTAGAGTTGTGATGACCTCTTATTTTTTGTGAGGAAGAAAGGGAGTTACGGTTCAAATTTGAGGGGCTCTATAGGCACAGTTCAGCATCAGCACAACAAACCAATTATTCTTATTGTCTAAGAATCTAACTTAATAATAGTATTGAGCACTGTGAAAAAAGAACTTGGTGTAAAACATTGTATAGTATGCATTCTAATGGGACTGTGAAACATTTGGTCATCGATCCTGCTTACGGATGGCTTGCTGTGTGTGGCGCCACATTGACTTCCAAGTAAAACTATTCTTGACTTCAATGCTTGGGTTCCCTCTATGCCATCATCTTTGCTGCTCTACACATCAATTGAATTTGCTTCTTGTCCAGACAATGGACAAGTCCTAGAAACAGTTGTGAGAGCAGTTACAACTGGTGTCCTGCAGCAGAAAGCTGGCTAGTCCAAGCTGGAAACCAAAATGCAATGAACTTCTGATAACCGTGGATCGACAGGAGAGTTGTGTTACAAGCGGATTTGCGCTCTCATGATGTGCCGGATAACTGGATTGGTCTATTATTACCCAAAGCTCTCTATATGATATTACAAACAGTATTGTTTTTCTGATAAGTCAAACCAGAAAACTTTAAATGCCAAGTGGCAGGTAATTGCTGTGAAGTGTATTTGTGGGTGAACTCGTCAGCCAATTTGCACACAGTAACGTACCACCAAAAGTTATCTTATCAGGGGGAATGGAGGCCAGGATATCAGGAGAAACTCCCTTTTCGAATAGTATCACAAAATCTTTAACATCTCAATAGGCAGATTTGGACCTCAGTTTAACGCAACATAATAATAATAGCAATCCTTGCATTTGATATAGCGCTTATCATGTCTTCCAGATGTCTCAAAGTGCTTTACAGAATTTACTCTAAAGAGAACTGACTGTATATTTTGTGGGGGAAATGTCTATTTTCCTAATTATATTCCTACTTACTGCTCGGTAAACAGAGGCAACTGCTTTAATTACTAAGCTACAGGACTCCATCATGTAGTGCAATCCGAGTACAGTACTGGAGCGTCAGCATAGATTGGGTTTCAATTCCTGACTTGGATATCCCAGGATAAGACACTGCCTTTCAAAGGCTGTCCTGGACATATTCTGCCTCAAAACGACATGAACAAAGCTTGTCTAGCATTAGAAACATTTTCAGATTTAATCACAGAATAGGTTAAGCTGGAGCTGTTAGTCATAGATCGGTGGGTTTGGTAGCCGTCATGTGTAAGCAGTTGCTTGCCTACACCTTAACGGTGAATACCAATTATTTTGGGATGGAAAAGAAAGCTGCATATTTGTGAAAGTAAAGCTGTACATTTACATATCAATTACTAGTGACAAGTGCAGCAGGGCAGCGTTGTGACAGACTGTCATGGAGAATTGCAACAAAGAGGGAATTTCAGTCCTGATTTTATTGACAAATTGGCTTCCAAAGGCATGATGCAATCACCTTTGATTTGACTAAAATCGAATTGACCCTTTGGAATCTTGTGATAGAATGGCTAGACCCTGCCACTTGGTATTTCAATGTTTAACTGAATCAGAAATATTGTGTTTAATGCAATATTGAAAGAGTTTTGGGTAAGAATTCTACACAATGCTTAGACCTGGGCTACTTCACAAAGTGCTATAACATTGATTTCACTTGAACATCTTGAAGCATCTATGTAGAAAATAATCCACTCTTATTTTGTGATATTGCAGATCCAAGGCTTATCTATGATATAAAGTAATCCCAACCCACTGTAAAATGTGTTATTTCAGGGATCCCTGCACTGAATATTCTCAGTGCAGAACAAGTAGTTACTCTTTGAAATCATCCATCACTAGTTATTTGTTTGACCACATACTCTGGCTAGGTTATCTATCAAATCCCACTACACGTTTTGTCCACAAAATACAGTTAGTCCACTTTGCTGTATATCCTGTGAGGCGCTTTGAGACGTCTTGACGATGTGATAAGGCAGTTTATCAAATTCAAGGATTATTATTATATATTATTCTACTGCATACCTACTTAATCCATTGGCTGGGATACTCATTGCTTTCAAAGAATTTTGCTCATTTGATATTTTTCTTGCTGCTCTACAGAGAGTAATTTTTTTCATTGTACTCATCATAAAATAGACTTGTTTTGCAGTGTTTTCTGGTTTGGAAATCTCAGCGTGCACTTAAATTTGAAATTTAATCGGGAGGGGAAGAAAAGCCTTTTTCGATTTTTCTTTCCATACTACACTTTACACTAAATTCCTGGGAAACACTTGGTGGTGAGATGTTCTCCTGCAAGGTGCTATATCAAGTGCAAAATTATCATTAGTATCGTAGAGCACATTTTCACCAAGTTATTCCTGTCCATCACAGTTTCACCAGGTGTGAAATTTGTTTGCAGTTGGCAACTTTTCATCCAGAAACAGAGTACCTGGAATCGTAAGGTTTCTCATTCCCGTAGAGGAATGATTCCTTTCCAAGTTTGTCAGAATCCTCAAGAGTAAGCAGAACAGGCACAGCTTGATTCTGTAGAGATTGATATTCTTCCGATCCACCTAAAACTCTCTTAAAAGGATAGGCGGTCCTTTGATTTCCTCTGTGAGATGCATGATTTTACCATGTTATGCGAACTGTATCTTTGCTGGACGTATGATTGCTATCGTATATACCAAAATGTAAATTGTCTGGTCCTTTTAAATTTGCATAATAAAGTATGTTAATTTTGATTTTTTAAAATATCAATCAGTCCGATTAGGCAGGAGAGCAGCCATTAAGTCACCGCATAATGAATGGGTTTTGAAAATCGAAAGTGATTCTGTGAATGTATTTTACATTTAAAATAAAGGAACGATCTGTCTACCGGTGGCTACAATGAATATTCTAGTGTGTTTAATTCTGGAACCTCAAGGTAATTAAAGGGCTTGGCACAGTGCCTTATACTTTAATCAGCTTTCTGCTTGCCTTATTCATTATAGTTCTCTTCCCTTGCAGCATGAGCAATTAGATGAGTCGAGGTATTAAATGTTAAATATTTTACTTTTTGTTTGGTAAAAAAGTTAATTGATAGAATTTGTCCATTGAGCATGCAGCTTCTTGTGAAATTGCTTGTTGGTTATTTGATTTTGAAGATTCAGGTATTAAGTGTTTTGTGATTGGCAAGATGTTCTCTGAAGGTCAGATTCCTCTTACATTTTGCCCTCAAACTTTGCCCTCTAGCTCTGTACTTTCCAATGCAAAACTGTTGCATCTTCAGGTAAATTAGCACCAATTCCATTCTCTCCCCTTCTCACCAACAGAACAGAGTGAAAGTATAATTACTGTCAGTAATGTTTCAGTTCAATCATTTTCCTTGATTGTGTTGAGTTTTCATTGTAAAATTCCTGCCTGGGAATAAAAATGTTTTTGAACAACTGGAAGGAAATAGGAGGTGGACCTGGACTGTGTGGAATTGGGAGCAGCAATCTGAGACCTTGCATCAAAATAGAGGTCAGGCGAATAACTCAGGTCTGCTCTCACTACAAGCAGCAAGGGTGAGCTGGGTTTGCGTCATGCTGTTCGCTGATGAGTGTGGGTCAGCAACAGAAACTGTCTCCATTTCAGCACTAGTTGGATAATCTCACCCAGAGAGGCCTTAATGATAGCTGATCTGAAAAATGTGATCAGAAAACAATAAGTTAGAATTTGTAATGGGTGGGGAGAAATGCAAAAATAGTCTAAATCTAGCAATCTACAATCCTTACATTTTTTGATCTATTCTGATCTTGTAAATTACTGTACTTTTAGTGTAAGAGCCTGAGAAACCTTTGGAACGATGGCTGAATAGAGCTTCTTCCAGCATAGTTGAAGTAAAGTGTAAATGATGCCCATTTTTCATACGCAAAGCTTCTAACTCACAAAGGATCAGTCATAGTCTGCTCCTTGCATTTTGGAAATGGGTCATTCAACAGTGGTTTCAATATGAATTCATCTTCATTCATTATACTCCATATACCATCAGTTAGATCAGCATGTCAATGAGGGGAAATCCCCAAGGACATCTGTCCCTTCAAAATGTTCAGTTGGAGCCACAGGACATTCCTTTCCGTGTTTCCATGGTCATCTGTCTGTTTTGTTCTATTATCCGCTTCAGTCAGTTATCTGCTTCCAGGAGTGAAAGCGAGAACATTTTAATGGTGTTTTAATGCCCTGTACTCAAAATATACTCAAACTTTTAATGGTAAGAGCAGAAGATGGAACCAAAAAAACACCATTCACCTTGTCCCCGCTCCCGAGGTCAATCGTGACTTGCTCAGAAAATTATTTTCATTTTGCTTTGTATCTAAGACTATAATCTCTCTTGAAACCAGAATCTCTGGTAGATGAAAAGCACTGAGGTTTTTGAGGTGGGGAGGAGGAGGGAGAAAGTACTACATAGCAAGATATAATTTAGCTTAGGCAGAAAAATCTGAAAGGAACAACAGTTTCATTTGATTTTCCTGTTAACCTGCTGACCTTACTCATTGTATTTTGGGTAACTGCAGGTGAAATTTAACCCAACCATTTAATAATCCACCTCTTATTGCCACTACAGAGTTATAATAATAATAATTCTTGCATTTTGTATAGCGCCTTATCACGTTGTTGAGACGTCTCAAAGAAGGTTCACAGAATATAATGTAAAATGAATTGACTGTATATTTTGTGAGTGAAACACATAGTGAAAAGTTGTCACCAAATTCCTCAAGCATGTGAGCCCCTGGACAGTCACTTGGAAATGCCTAAAGGTAAATTGTGATTGTTCAAATGCTGGAATGTGTTGTGAATCATAAATGAAAAAAGAGCAAGGTTTCCTGACACCTTTTACCTGTACCTGTGATTGAAACAAAACCTTCCTGGATAGGAAATCATTCATGCTGCAAAAATGAATGAATTTCTCATAAATGTCTTTGTCCTTCACATGTCGTTATTCAACTAAATCCAATTGCAGCCCTCCACTGGGAGCAGACTCATCTCTCAGTTAAATGTTAACTGGATATTGCAACTGAAGTGGTTGAACAATGCACTAAAGCGAAAAACAGCAGCAGTTGAAAATTCTCATTTTGTTTGTGTTTCCTGCACTAAACATCAGCTCCAGTGATCTATTGAAGTAGTGGTTCTAACTCTGTAACAACTGTACCGTGCACTAGTACCACAGCACTTATTTACCAATTTAAAGTACAGGCAGGGCTGGCATATAGTTGGAAGGAAGGAACAGTGAAATCCTGGTGCATGATTGCTTTTAGGTCAGCAATGTTAGCCTGCTTGACTGCGCGTCAGTGAATTGTCAACTGGTTTAGTTGTTCAACATATATGGGATTATTTTACTCCAACTCTTAGATAGAATGAGCAGAAGTTCCTTGGAACAATCATTTTTTGGGGTTAGCCAGCTTTTAGTGCAGGATCCAAGGCTTTATGGAGCAATAAGTATAGATTAGGATAGATGGATTCCTTTCCAAACCAACGAAAAGGGATATGTGATTAGTATCTTTTGACACAAGCTTTTTGTGTGTTTGAATTGGAGTTAACTTAAAATGCACTATTTAGAGTTACAAGTGAGTTCGCTCCCTTATAAATAATAAACATAACATTTGATATACGGCTTTATCACATCGAAACATCTCAAAGTGCTTCACAGAGTTTCTCTGTAAAGTGCAGTGAGAGTGTATGTGTGTGTATTTATCTCAGAGCAGTGACGGAGCTTGATACCGAGCCGACGAGAGAAGGGAGTTGAAGAGGAAGGTTGAAGAGGAAGGTCTTTAGGAGGTGAGATCAGAAGATGGGTTAGGAGGGCACAAAGTGGAGGGATTGCAGAGTTCAAGAGTTTTCAAAATAAAAAAGCCTATTTGTAGGTCAGTCCGAATTAAAACAATTGGACTGCTGTCAGCCTTTTTATTGTGCCTGATGTTGCTGACTCACCCTATGACTTTCGCTGTACGGCTGCCTGACATTTTTTCTCTCTCTCTATAATCACTTGTGAAGCTTTTAAAAACCTTCCAGAAATGTCACTTTATCCTACATAACAGCTGATCTAGTGTATGACTGGAATGACAGAAAGGAATACTAAACAACCAATACAAAGCATAATCGTGCAGCATAATTGATTGTGATCACACATCTGGAGAGCGTGACCTTACATAATGGCTGTGACGGGGGACAAGAGCTTAGCAGTTTTCTGTTACGAACGGTTCTTTTAGCATTATCACCTCAGCCTGCTGATAATGACACAGCGTTAGTGCCCAGCGATCGGTTTGCTTTCATTTTGGAGGTGGGTCGGTTTACTTCACTGTTTTTTAATGCACTTTACAGAAGGCTTTTATTCCTCCTGCACTATGAGAAATGGGGAAATCATCGTATTGGTGTCTATCTACGATTGCTAATGCCTTTTCACCACAGTAACTCAAAAGCACTTTATCAGATTTTCGCTGAATCTGATAAAGGGTTTCTCTCGGCAGAGACTGGATTCTCTGTTAAAATAGGTGCACTGTCCATCTGTGTGCCCCTCAACCATTAATAACTTGATGTTGCTGTTGCTTGTTATTCTTATTATTGATCACACTTGAGGTATATTTGCAACATTTCCGTGCCTCTAGTTAGCTGTTAAGTGATATGAGCTTTAGGAAAAGTAGCCAGAAGCAAGATGATGTGACATTTTCAATATTTTCAATCCACGACTGTTTGTGGGACACTACTGTGCGCAATTGGCTGCCGCATTTCGCCCACAAATATACGGTCAATTCACTTTACAGTCTATTCCGTGAAGCGCTTTGAGACGTCTAAAAGATGTGAAGAGCGCTACATCAAATGCAAGGATTATTATTATAATTATAATAATCCTTGCATTTGATATAGCGCCTTAAGTGACCAATTTATTATTGTTTTTTTTCTTGAGAGTTATTATCATGGGGTGGAGTAAGGAAACTTGCCCAAGGTTTCACTCTGCTGGGAATCAAACCTAGGTCTCTCGCTTGCAAAGCGAGTGCTCTAACCACTGTTATTATTATAGCCATTAACCACTAACCATTATTATAGTATATTCTATGAAGCCCTTTGACACGTCTCAACGATGTGATAAGACTATATCAAATGCAAGGATTATTATTGTTACTATTATTTGAACAAGATTATTCTTCCCCCATTTTCTGTTTTCTATTATGTTCATTTTCTTTCTGCCCCCGTTCTTTGATTACTTTTCAATCTCGGTTGCTTTGCTTCTATTTTTGCTTGATTTTTTCCATCCTTGTTTACTGGTTGATCTCTTGAAACTGTTTTTTTTCAGCTTCCTAGCAGTGCTTGCTCTCCTAGTGTCCTTTTACTTTCCACTTTCCTCAGTGGTCTGTAAATGGTATTGGTCATTTCTATCCAGTCGATAAATGTTCACTTAGCTCCTTCAGCTGATCAGAAATGTGCTGCGAGCCATTATTTTGTCTTGTATTGGTATGGATATGTGTAGGTGTCAGCAGTAATGCAAGGAGTTGAGTGACTGTGGTAGCTGGAAAGACAGAAAATTTCAGTGAGTTAACAATACTGTTGAAGAGGAATTGAGGGCACAATCAGATAGACTAATGATTAGGTCTGACTGGTCTATCCGCTCCTCAGGAGTATTTACACACTATTGGGTGGGAGCCGCATTTTTAAGTNGGGGGAGGGAGTTTACACTAAATGTTATGTTATCCTTTTCAGTCATTTCCGTAACGTAATTTCTAACAATTCTGGAAATCATTATCAACAGACCAGAGGGCAGTTTGATAAGGAGGTTAATTTCACCCAAGTGTACAATATGCTCTTTGCAGGTATTGTTTGAAATAAGGTGAGCCTCGGGAGACCGTTTTGCTTTTGCTATGAAGAGAAGAAATGAAGTTGTTGTATGCTTGGTAATTGCTTTGAACTCTTTGACTAAGTGCTCTCGCAACCAATGGACACATCAGGCACCAGCCCTATATTCTCGTTTCTCTTTTTATTAAAGCTGCCAAATTGACTATAGTCAAAGGAAGTAATTACAAAAGTTGCAGAAAAATCAACTGAACCTGAAGTATCAGAGCTCTCGTTAGAAAAGTGGACAAGGCAATGAGGGAATTAATTCTTCCGTGATTTGGGATGTGGATATGAGATAAGGTTCTCCATTTGTTCTCGGCAATCGCAATCAAATAAGTGATTCCAAGAATATCTGTGGATTTACCATGTTGAAGATCTATTATAGGTTTATAAAGTATAATGGCATTTCAATTTCCAGTTGGAAAGCCCAATGTTTCACCATTTGGTTTAGAAAATTCTTGTCTAATAAATGAAAATGAAAAGATGTTAACAATGTCAATAACATTATTGTCTGCTGCATTCACTGTGTATTAACCACATCTGGTGATGGCTTTGGGAAGTCCTCCTAACGTGAAAGGCTCTATACAAATGTAATTTGTTGTTGGTTTTGTTGTTCTATTTCAGGCTTCAGTGAAAGATTCTGATCTCAATATACGATTTGGAGGACCTGTCGTCAGCTGCCTTTATCAGGAGGAGATGATCAGGTGAGTTAACGAATTGTTGCATGTTTATTGAAACTCTGGAGCTCTCTTGAGGGAAGCTTTTCACTCATTTATCTTAGGTTCCCTATCTTATACACATGTACACTCAAACGCTGTGTCCTATTGTGTGGCTCACTGTGTGGTGCCTGTAGTTGTGTTGTATATATAATGTAGTTGGCTAGCTCCTGAATAAAGGTGGACCCAAGCTGTTTGACTTTTCGTCATTTGGGCATCACAGCTGAACCTAATCTTGTCTTCAGGTCTCCCAAGTCACAGCTGGATTCCTATTCTTTTATCAAAGGAACTGATATCCAACACACACTGTAGTCTACATCATTGATAGAATTTTAGGCTAAACCCTGTCAGCATAGAAGTGTTTTTGCTTCTGCCACCTGGTGATTCTCTCCTGTGACTTTGCAGAATGTAATCCAATACAGTTTTGAGTATTAGCAATATCACAAAAAATTGCTTGGATTAGTTAACAAGAACAGGAGGAAGGAGTGAAGACGTGTAGGAAAACTAAAAACTTCAGGTGTAAAGACATCCTTATCCTTATCCCAGAGTCTCGCCAACTTGTTCCCCCCCCCCAAATTTCAAAGCTTGCATGAAGGCTTTGAACATATTTTGGTCATCTTTCCCTCTCCACTCTCATTACCTCCCAGCTTGGGTGCCCATGCAGCCAAATTGAGACTTCCTCCCAATATGAATGTAAATCGTATTATGTCACCAAGTACAAGACTACCTCATTTAAAATCCATTGTTCAATTATTTAAAAATGCAGGAGCAGACTATTTTATCTTCTGCTCCTTAATACAGTACTTCAAAAGAATTGTATCTGTTTAAGTAACTGAGTGAAACAATTGCACTGTATAACATTTCACCTGTTGCATTGTTTATTTACTGGGAAGAGCTCTTGTTTGGATCCTGATCTCCTGACGGTATATGCACAGATTATTTGAACACATGGTATCGTGATTGCTCGACTCTCCTAGGACTTGGTCTCCACGCAAGCATAGCTAAAGCAACAGTTTCTTCACCGATTCTGTTGCACACTTTATTTGGTGGGATCGCATATTTGTGAAATAAACATTTTCTGTGCTGATTTACCACTGTGTTTGTTCCTTAAACTTTTATCTCTCTTTGGGATGAATATGATTGTACAGGGTCTAGTCCACATGCTCCTCACACTGACCGGCTTCCTGCTGGGTTTCTTGATGCAGTTATATATTACTCAACTAACAATCATCAGCTGCATAGAAAGTGCTGAATTTTTGGTAGATACTTGAATTTTATTTGTCCAATGATTACTGAAACAGGACTCCATGTTAAAATAGCACCTGGTGCTTAAAGAATACCTGCACTGCATGCTGCTTATCCAACTATTGCTGCCCTATATTATAGCTTTGGCTTGTGGGAATGAGGGCATAATTATAATAATCCTTGACTTTGATTAAGCACCTTCGGAATAGCTTAAAAAAATCACACAGAATTGCTGTCTATTGTAGTGACTCTTTT
The DNA here is from genome assembly GCF_018977255.1 of Callorhinchus milii. NCBI lineage: Eukaryota > Metazoa > Chordata > Chondrichthyes > Chimaeriformes > Callorhinchidae > Callorhinchus > Callorhinchus milii. Next base: position 8,058,872 of record NW_024704746.1, on the reverse strand, counting down.
TGCAGACATTTCTGTACCTCCAAGCTTCTTTGAGGAGGCAGGAAGGCTGATGAACCATAAACAATGTCTTGAATTTACTGCAGAATTATGATGGAGAACCTTGCTTATCTTCCCTCTGAGGATATTTTCAGACTCATTTTATGGACTTTGAAAGAGTGAAAGGCCTGAGTGGGCATGCTGGGATTCAAACCCAGACATTGGTCTTAAATGAGCTGCTTAAGCTAACCTGGATGTTTTCCTGCTCCTTCTCCAGGCATATATTCAACAAAATAGCTGTGCACTATCAAACTAAATTGTTAGCTCGTTGACCCTTTGGCCTGCTATTCAATGACATCATTGTGCTGGATGTTGAGCTTTGAGGGGGGAAGAAATCAATGCAAGAATCAAACCCAATCGAAGGTTAGAGCAGTTTTAAAGCGCAATATCTTTGAAAGTGGAAATAATTTAGATGATTACAACTGAGGTCAGGCAGCTTTTTCCTCTGCCACCTGGTGATTTGCCACTTCACAGAATATATGACTTCACAGAATATACAGCGATCTCAGCAAACCCCCATCAGTGCCAACCTCAAATAAATAAATCTCAGTGAAGCTCAATTTGATGTCTGCTTACAAAGCTTTACTTGATAATGATGCAGAACAGAATCTGATGAGATTCTGACTGATGGAAGGGTAAGGTTCCACAGGGTCCACAATCCACCTGTACCGTACTCGCGTGGCTTTTCTTCATTTATCATTCAACCTAAGTGAGTGTCAGCAAGCTATTTAGACGTCGGGACATCACGTCTGAAGATTTCCTCCCCCACTGTAAACCCATCCAAGGATGAGAAAATCACAGATGAGAGTCAGATGTGTTCAGCCATATCGACCCACCCAACCCCCCCACTTCCCTCCACCAACCCTCCAGCAAAGGGAAGCTGAGGCCACCTGAGTCCAGCTCCCTCTGGACATTCTCTGTACAACACTCCAATTGTCTTAGTGAGTTTTCAAAGAAAGCCAGATTTTGTTTGGAATAAACCTATTTTGCTGATGAGATATAAAAATCATCAGTAAGTGAGATACTTTTTTTGTGCATTTTATATGGTGCAGTCACTGGAAAAGCCTTACAGAGAGGCAAATGAGTATGGGCTCCGGGTATTTCAAAAAGTTTCTTTGAATGTGCTGACTAAATATTGAGCTTAAAATAACAACCATTTTTCTTTGGAAAAAAGTTGTTCACTTGTTATCTAATAAAGCTTAAATGATTCTCGTGCTGAAAACTTGGTGACAGAACAGTGTCTTGTTGCTCCCTAGGCACTTTGCTATAAGATTGAAGGGCGCGTGCCTGCACCTGTGATTTCCCCATGTGGCAAGGTCCAATCTTACCCGTGCCATTTGGGAGCGAGGAATGATTTGGTGGGGAATGGCCCCAGGCTCTAAATGGCATTAATTGGGGATTTGAGTGACTCAGTGGGTTAACAAATGTCATTCGTTTCTTGGGACCTAGGATTGAACTGATGGGATGAACGTTGATCTGCTGGTTGCAAGGGAGTTTGGGGCAGCTCTAATCTAGTTCTTAGTGGGCATATTTACCACATTATCTGCCCGTAACTTGATGCAGGAGAGATTAGTGTAGGTAGAGGTGAGTCTGAGAGCCGGAGTTGAGACATTATTGGAACAACAACAACAACAAGATTCCATTTATAGAGCGCCTTTCACGTCAGGAGGACGTCCCAAGGCGCTGAACAGAGTATACAGAGTATACAAAATGTCCCTCTCCTTGAAGACTTTTATTTTGAACCTCTTCTGACCTAGGAATGCTTGGTGACACCAGTCTTATGTTTCCACAACATAGCATGACTGGAGGTACAGCACAGAGGAAAATTAGGAAGATATGGATCAGCTTGCATGTCACTTGGTTCAGATATGTATGCATTGGCAGGAATTGGTCAAATATTGTTGCTGAAATTGGATTGTTTGAGAATCAGCTTCTCTGCGTACTCTTCTTGCTGCATTTCATTGAATGCACTGGACTTGACACCTCTGAAGTCTGAGGCATCAGGAATACAATGGACCATTGAATAAAGTGAAATGCACATTATCTAACAACCCTGCATATTATATTATAATGACGTCCATTTCTTTACATAAACTGGTTCCTGACGGGGCTGAAGAATCTGCTGTTAATCAGTGTTAAGATGTTAAGGGGATGGACATAATTTCTTTATTTGCCTATGTAAGTGCCTGTGGCACTTTATACTGAAGAAAATAGTAGGGAAAAATACCTCAAAATTGCCGTTGAAAGATGATTTGGTTTACTTTGCTTTCGTTCTCCTCATCTTGTCCCAAGGTCTCGTATTTTGTCCATTATGCTCATTTGTATCCTCGGGTTCCCGAGAGATCCTTTTGCAAAGGAACGAGTTATGTTGTGCCCTATGAAGATTTGAATACACCACTGGTGTGCAGACCTCCCCTTGTGTCTCAAGGTTGTGAGAGTCCTGTGACAGTTTCTATACATAGCATCTTTGCAGCACTGACTCCTGCAGCCAGCTGATCCCCAGGACCAGTCCTGAATAAAGCACACAAAGCCTGAATGGTGGGCTCTCCAGTATATCAGTTGTTCTGCGAGCAGATGAACTGTTTTGGCAGCTAATTCAGATTTGTTTTCAGGGTTTTAGGGTTGGGAGGTATTAATATGTTGCATAAAGTGTTAGACGCCTCTATGACCCCTCTCTCTTCTCTCTCTCTCCCCCCCCCCTCCCCCCCACCCCCAATCTTCCTTTTTATTTCCAGGACTTGCATGACAGCTGGATGCAAGAGGGAATAAAGTTAGTTACCAATTTATTCAACTTGCAAGAGGCGTCTGGCCACAAATAATTAACAAAAAGCTGGGAATTGGCTGTGGCTGTGCTTGTGCCTCAGAGACCCTACCCCTTTTATTATGAAAAAAATCACAGTTGCAGCAATAGATAATAGTAGCACATTGCAATTAAACAGCGGCAGTGACAGGGGAGAAGAGATGTGTTCAGTTAATGAGCTTTCTTGCAGCCTGTGCATCGCAGCCTCTGAAGTAGGGAAGTGATTAAAGCACAGAGATAATTATAGATTAAGTGAAAATTTCTCCCGAAGGAGACCTCAACATAAACAAAAACTGTTGCGGAAATCCCTTGTGGGCTCGCTCTTGAACGTGCTCTGCTCAGTGTCATCTTTCAACAGCATCAAGTTAGTACCAGGCTGATCCTCCTGCTTATACCACTAATTCATTGCAACACTGACAGATTCTTTCCCTGCTATGCTTTCCTGGCCAAACAGTCCCAAAAAGCTGTTTAAACATTCATTCAGATATAGATATGTGCACTGGTTTAGTGAGCCATACCTTTCCACAATGGATCACTGTTATTGCTGTTATGTTTTGCCAATATTATTAAAAATAGAACCAGCCTACAAAAGTAATTTTGTTTAAATGCAGTTTGACTTTTGGGAAAGAAACTTTACACATAAGACAAATGTGTGATCTGCTCCAGCAGGCAGGAGACTGAAGGTACAGTACAGGACAGCAAGACAACTTCTGGCAACCTAGTGGTATTAGAATGGAATCCAATCCTTCACACCACTGTATGAATTTATCTTAACAAAGACAAAAGTCGAGGCAAGCTGTCCATAAGTGAGCAGTGTTTAATTGCCTCTCTGCAAAGCTGGGCTGGAACAGCCTGGCAGGAAACGTTGTACTTCTTTTGCTGGAGGTCACCCTCTTCAAACCAAACTGCAGGTCTTGCAAAGAACCTTCTCGAGAGTTCGCTTGTGATAAATTATGCCATTGGGAGATAAAGAATTCCCTCTTTTATGCTGGCAGGTGGATAAGGAGACACAATGGTGACCCAGAATTTTTAGTTTGAGTAAAGGGTAAATGTTTTTTTAATTGTATTTTGTGTTGAAATGGTCTCTTATTCTTAATTTTTTTTAAAAAGCTCTTGCTTAAGTCATGTGGTGCTATGCACCACTTCTGGTCGAGAGAGCAGGCAGGCGAGCTGCCTCTGGCCTCTGACAGTGTTGCAGTAAGAGCTGCCTGGAGGTGACTGTGCCCCCAGATATCTGAGAAAATATCTATGATATAAATAATCCTTGTATTTGATATCGCGCCTCATCATGTCTTTGAGACGTCTTAAAGCGCTTGGCAGAATATTTTGTAAAGTGGTCCAAGTTGACATCTCTACTGACTCACCAAGCAATTTTTGAAGTGCTTTTTATATATAAGATTAACATTAATAAATGCAGAGGCAACTGAAATAACAGCAATTTGAGAATATATGTGAAAGATTTTTAAATAATAATAATAATCCTTGAATTTGCTATAGAGCCTTTATCATGTCTTTGAGATGTCTCAAAGCACTTCACAGAACATACTGTAAATTTGCCTTTGGTTTTGTAATTTGCAATCTCAATACTTTTCTGTCCATTTTCAAATGTCTCCTCTTGTACGATTGCACTTGATTATATATGAAAATATTTTGTTTCCTACCGTTACAGAGAAGAAGAGAAAACTATATTTGACCATTGTAGAGAGAACAACATTGACCATGTTTCGAAAGCCCTCATTTCCAAGAATGTGGACGTTAACCTGAAGGACGAGGAGGTACATTATTCAGTGTGACAATGACATTCTTACTTTTAGGCCCATTTGAGTATTGTGGAACTCCATAAACAGCGTGTGGGGCAAATAAATCCAGAGAACGAAAAATATTTTATGATAATCCAACCATGCAACCCATTTTTGGCTTCATTTGTGATTCATGTTAGCTCATCGTTCAATATTTTAGAGATTAAATAGTCACTCACTGCATCTACTAGGTGCATAATATGTGTATATTTTCATTGATCACGATAGCAGAACCTCACCTTTTTTCAAATTTCAGAAATCCTGATGGGCGAATAACATTTTGTTTCACAAAAGCTGTGTACTGAATGGGAATTGACTCTGCTTTCCTGTAGCAGTAGAGGGCAGCATCCTTTTGTAGGAAACAGTATTGCTTTTGTGTTGCTCTTTATCTCTTGCTTTTTGTCAATACCCTCCTTCACCCGCCCCCCCCCCCCCCCCCCCAGGAAACCACAAGCAAATGGATTAAAGCAACAGTTCAGCTAAAAATGCTGATTAAATATCTGACACTTCAGCCATAACATAACAAGCCATTTAGTATTTTGAAAGATGCAATATCAGGAAGAGCTTGTTTCTGGATCATGCTGTGGTATTGAAATCGGCCGTTAAACTCAGCAAATTTGACATGTGATCTGAGACTTCAGCCCTTCCTTCGTCAGTACAAACCTGTATTTAGGTTCTTAAGTCCTGTACCATAGCTAGCTGCGTTTTGGTTTATACTGGTCGTTTTTCATTTTCTTTTATTCGTTCAATAAAATGTCACCCTTACGCTGATATTCTGTGAATGGATTGCAGATGTACTCAGCTGCAGCTCAGTAAAAGTCTTAAGAAAAATTATAAAATAATTGCCCATCATTGACTTGCAAGACAATAAAATTTAAAGGCAAGTTCACATGATTTTGCAGAATCACAATGGGCCAGTAAATTTTAAGGACTCGATCTGCCGTATTTTTTTGTGGGTAGCGTAATTTGGTACAACCAGAAGAAAACTGGTATGATAGGGATTTTTTTGAATGAGGTGACTGCTTATGAGCCATGGTCTTGCAGTCTTTTTCATTTGCCTTTCTCTGATTTGTGTAATGTAATTACCATGTCCTTTTGAACCCAACCAAATCCATCACCTCGCGCTTACCGTGGATCTGGCTGGGTTCATCCTTCACCGTGAAGTCAAAACGTAGAGCTGATTACTGATGGGCCTTGGGGTTTCCTGTCCATCCCCACTGCACCACTTAGGCCCTTTTGAAAGCTTGACCTTTCTCGCATAACCTGATCCCTAGTTCTATCGCAGTGTTTCTCGCTTGACTTATTCCATTATCTTTGTTGCATTTTAAAGCAAATGGCTTTTCTTCAGAGCTCAAGTTGTTTAGTGTGTTGAGTTTTGTTAAGAAACTGACATAAATGGGTTGCAACAAGCAAACTAGCAACAGCAAAAAGTTCAGCTAGTCAGTCGCTATACATATTGTTCTTTTTCTGTTATCTACATTATCCAGACTCGTGTTTTTTGCTGCAACACTGCTGGCAACTCCTTCAAACCTCTGCTACTTATATCAACTAGCTACTTGCACAGTCCTAGGCTGGGCTTGATCTTGCCTGGAGGATATAAATGTGAGACTTCCTTACTTATGGTAAGGTTGAGCACTTCTCCAACGTAAGAGGGGATACAGAATGCACATTGAAAAGAAGAAAAATCCTCCCATCTATTGACGGCATTTATAAATCTTACCTGGGTGCTGTTAGGAGCACGGATGAATGCAACTGTGTTGTATTACTGTTGATTTTCATATGTTGCTGATGCATTGATTTATTGGTGAAGTAATTGTTATAACAGGATTTACTGTTATGTTTTCCCATCATTTTAAAGTACAGTTGAACTTCATTTTGTGGACTCCCCAATAATGACAACAACTTAGTATTCGAGCCACTTTCTCACTCTGTTTTGCAATAAAACATTGTGGGGTTTTATAATTGAAGGGCCTGTGAAATATATACATGTTTGTGAAATATTACCAAATATATCTGCTTTTGTTCTTCCATAGGGTAGGGCACTGCTGCACTGGGCATGCGACCGGGGACACAAAGATCAGGTCTCTATGCTGCTTCAACAGAAAGCTGAAATCAACAGTCAGGTGAGCTGATGCCCAGAATTGGCTAAATAGCTAAATAGCTTTTTCTACGTTTATTGCTTTTGCAGTTACTGCAAGCAATACAGCAGCTATGTGAGACAAGCTGACACTGTACGCAGGAAAGTGTGTCTCACTCACTGATATCACGAGTGAATGTGAAGACCGAGAGAGTCAAAATATTTATGAGCTGGAAATTCTATAGCTGCACTAATAGTGACTCGCGATTTGTGAATCAGATTTGGTGTGAAATCCAAGTTTTTAATTTTAAAAAAAGACTGGAAACTTATCCCAAAGGATAACTAAAAGCCCTCTTTCGGCCAGCGTTTTGCATTCCGACCTTCTGTCGAACTTTTCGAGAAATGGCCCGATCACAAAGTGTCAACTGCGATGGTGACATTTTCAACCTCGCACAATTGAAGCCCCGAACCTCTTTGCAGTGAGAACCCCCATTGTTATTCTGTGATCAGTAATATGCTATGTACTGATACCCTCTTGCAAAGATCTCCAGTGAGCAGAGTTGTGGCACTAGCAGTGAGTTGCCAGGTTTACTTTTCTCCCGAGAAACACCTGCTAATAGTTCTTCACTTGGGAAATGAACCCACTAAGCCACCACTGCGGGTACAATACACTACTTCCATTCTGTGACTGTTGTTGCTATTTTCACCTGCCCTCGAGGTAATGTTTCAAACAAGTGAAAATAATGCTTAGCAAGTGATGTGAAAAAAATCCTCCAGCACATCTGTTTTTGTGGAACCAATCTAAGTCCCAGTCCAAAAATGGCAATGGAATCAAAGCCTAGTGCACCAGGGAATGGTACTTTCTAATTGTTTTACTTACATTTAATCCTTATACCCCACTCACACCTGTTCCCTTCCCTTCTCCCACCCCGCCACCCTCCTGCTGCCTACTTTGTCGAAAGAAGTTCACCTGCTGAATAGTCTCATTGCTGTGCAGGCCCAGTGATCTGAATGGATTTCAGGTCACATTCCTGTACTGGTCACAGGTGTGAAAGAAGCATTTGCCTGCAATTACCACAGCAGACCAATTTGCTCTGATAATGTTATTGTATAGCTAGACAATCACACTTCACTCCTTTGTTGGCATTTTAAATCCTCTTCACAAATTCTAGTTTATTCGGAAATCCGCAGAACAGTATGGGACATTCCAGAGATGCAATTGGGGACTGTTTTGTCTTGGTAAATGACGGAAAGTGACTGAAAAAATGGTTTTGAGATTTATATTTGATTTCTTGCATCTTCATTCCTCACCAGAGAAATCTGAATTTGACCCTTTAGTTTTTTTTGTTGCACCTTTTTAAGTCTTGGAAAACACTCAATAGGTACACTCATCTCCTGTCTGACAGTGAAAGTACGTTCAAGTGGTTGTTTATTTCTTTAAAATACTGGTGAGATTTCTTGACCTAGCCCTTTTTACATAAACGCTCTGCGGTTATCCTTGTGCTTGTGGCGTTGCTCCAAAAATGTTTCTTGCAATGGACTGGTGTTTCCACGGCAGATGTGGAGTCCTGTAGCGTAGTAGGTAGCGCGCTCGCCTCGCAAGTGAGAGGACCTGGGTTCCATTCCTGGGCGGGCGAAACCTTAGGCAAGTTTACTCCACGAACCTCTGTTTACCTAACAGTAAGTAGGAACCCGATTGTTAGTCGATTGGCAGATTGCTTTCTGGGGGTAATAATCCCTCAAAAAAAATTGGATGCCACGTTTCACCTACAAATGTAGCTCAGTGGTTAGAGCACTCGCTTTGCAAGCGAGAGACCCGAGTTCAATTCCAGGCAGAGGGTGAAACCTTGGGCAAGTTTCCTTACTCCACACAGAGCCTAATAATAATTCCTCCAAAACCAAAAACTAATAAATTGGTCATTTTACAATCTACGACTGTTTGTGGGACACTGCTGTGCGCAATTGGCTACCGCGTTCGCCCACAAATATACAGTTAATTCACTTTACAGTGTGTTCTGTGAAGCGCTTTGGGACGTCCTCCCGACGTGAAAAGCGCTATATCAAATGCAAGGATTATTATCATTATATTATTACAAAATACACAGTCAATCTATTTTGCAATATATTCTTTGAAGCGTTTTGAGACGTCTTAACGACGTGATAAGACGATATATCAAATCCAAGGATTATTGTTATTATGAATGGAGTTCCCCCACAAATCTGCTAGTACTTCATTTCACAGTCATACACTTGAAGCAGGTTGAAACTCCCAAATGTGTAAATATGTTCCCGCACTCTTGGTTAACCTCTTCGGTCACTGAACAAATCTGGATTGTATTCATTCTAAATGCAAAAAGGACTTGCTGACTATCAGACTTATGTGAATTCTTGTAGCAGATTGTAATGGTAAGTGTGGACTGATTCTAAATCAGTAGGACAAATTATGCTTTGGGCATCCATAGCATAGCAGAAACAACAGATAAATAGGTGATGAGTGTTGGGAGACTATTACAGTACATTGAGGGAGACGTATGGACTGAGCCTTATTACCAAAAACATAAACCTTTGTTTCTGGTTCCTGCACTGATAGTTACACACCATAACAATAACATGAAAATTCAGGACTTGAGGAGGTCCCTGGGGTAGATGAGGCAGTGATTAATAGACTATCTAAAGCTAAATCAACTGTGTGTTTAATTAGTTTTTTCTTTCTTGGGGCTCTAAGGTACGAGTTGTAGATTACGCAGGGGGCCTCCTGAATCAATTGAACAGTAGCGCAGGTGATTTGGGTGGTTGCCATATGGGAGTTGAATGGAGTATTACATGAAGGGGACTCTGTCAGTGTTTCCATTATTCTAGAGCCATGTTAAAGGTTCTGGGATGTTGCAAACTGTTCAGACAGCTTCCATGGCTGGTTGCGTTTATTGTCTTCACAACACCCACTCGCGTTCTACCTCCTTACACCATGGGTGTTTCCAACTTGAAAACTCCAAATCAGTATCCTCAAGTCTTTTTGTATATCCAATTTGCTGAGGTATAGATCAGCATAAATAAGCCTTGCTTCAACATCCAAGGGTACACTCCGCTGAGCACTAGCTGGAGAGGGTTTTTTTAAAACTAAAAAGGGGCTTTTCAGGGTGTTAGGTCATCAAGAGTTACACCCTCTGCATGCTGCTTTACATCATCAGTTGATGTAATCTGGCAGTCGATTTAATGGGTCATTAAATGTGGAAAAAGGAGTGTTCTGCTGAAAGATACTAATAGACCTGAAAGGGTTAAATGCAGCTTTATTTGTAAAAAGTGATTTGTTAAATCATCTGTGTAATTTGCCGTGGTATTGTCTGATGTTCCTTATCTGTGGCATGTATACCTAAGACAAAAATGTTCAGGTGTGAAAACAGCAGCTATTCATAGACATGAAAGGAGATACCAGTGGCACATTGGCCTTTTCACACTTCACTGCACACCCTTTAGAGAGTAGCCCAAGGCCTACAGATTTACCTTAATCCACAGAGGTTTACTCTGGGCTGGCTGGACCCACTTGTTCTATTACAAGCAGATCCAAAGTTAACTCATTTATTTCTCTTCTGTTCCTAACTTGTTGGTTTGATTGCTAGCAGTTTTTTTTAGTTAAAGGCCAATGCTATTTACAGCAGTGGGTTATTCATTTGCAAATGTTAGCCAAACAGGGATAGTCTGACGTACTTTGATGCGTTTTAACTTTATGAGCACCAGGGAAATAGAAATCACTCTTAGCATTTCAGGGCATGCAGAATTTAGTAATTCTTAAATACAATCTTACCTTTGAAGCCACTTTTCTGCAACATCTTCTAATAAATACAAGAAGCTGGCTTCATATTCCTGATTAAATTTATCAATTGGCCAAATTCTGGACACTCTAAAATGCTAAAATAGAACAAATGTAGATTCAGGTAGAATGTATCCCCGTGTATCAAATGCAAGGTTGATGTGTATTGTAATAGTGTGCCAATACTTTTTTTTAAAATGTCAAAGTTAATAATTGTGATTTATTTTAAATAAATCTATGTAAACAGTAAATACGTTGTCAGGAGAATTGGCTCGGAGTTGCTGAGCAAAACTGTTAAACCTCCTCTTCGACTGCGCCTTCGGTCACCCTCCTACTCCTACCTTCCCTGCCCTCCACCCCTCATGATCCCAACCCTAGCTGGATGCAACTCCTTGACTGTCCAGTGCCTTGGCACTCCTCCTGACGCGAAAAGTGCTATACAAATGCAATTTGTTGTTAAGAAGCCATGGGTGGTTTGGTATTTCCTTCTCCCCTTTTGGGAAAATATAATGGTGTATGCCTGCATGATGACTGCCAAATTGCATTGACTAATAATGCCTACTTTGCCAGCACGATGGGTAAATGGCCTTCTTCTGTGCCATAAATGTCTAAGGTTCTAAAAATACACAGGCACTACATTTTACAGTAAAATCCTGGTAAGGTGCTAGATCGGCTGCAAGGATCATTTATTATGCTTTGTAGTGGGATCTTCTCATTTGGCAGGTTTGGAAAATTTACCAGCAGAGAAAATACAATACAAAATTACATTTGTATACTGCCTTTCATTTTGGGAGGACGTTCCAAAGTACTGGATGATCAGGGATTTGGACCCAAGCTGGGTGTCGGGATTGGGGAGAGCAGAGGGCAGGGCAGGTAGGAAGGGATGGCTGAAGGCGCGATCGAAGTAGAAGGTTTTGAGATGCGCCTTGAAGGAGGCAAAGGAGGGAGCAAGGCGAAGGGAATGTGGGATGGAGTTCCAAATGGTGGGGGCAGAAAAGCTGAAGGCCCAACCCGCCGATGGTTGGGCGGGGGACGTTGACAGGCCACAGCCTGCTGAGCGGAGGGAGCGGACAGGTTGATATGATAGCCTGGAGTTAATTCAGCTCTGGCATTGCTGAGCACAATAACTCACCTTTGACAATAATACAAGAACTTTCTGTTTAAATGCATTTAAATAAAAAGTAGGCACATTATTAATACAGTCCTCATGGTAATATTCCTTGGGGTTTCTGGCACAGATTATGTGGTTGAAAACTGAAGATTCAGTACTCAGACTACTCTTGGTATTAGTTTGCACTGAACTGACCATTTGGTTCCCTTGGATGTCCATGTGCTTGGAACTATGCAGAGTGGAGTTGGGCTTTTTGTTGTAATGTGTGCTAGCAGTGATAAGTTGAGTGAATTGTGATTATCTACAATTTAGCCACTTTAAAAGTTGATATTGAGCCATCATATCTCAGTTGTGACTGAACTATACTATAGGATTTCGTATGATGGATACTTTAGTGAATGTAATATTCATAGTAATTTGTGGTTCGACATGCTTTAAATTGGAATAGGACTCTTTGAGCTGATAATTTTCCTCCGTAATCAATTCAAGGTCTCGTATTCTAATATTAAGCAAGCTCTATGTTAGTGTTGCCATTAGCAAATAAGTAATTTACAGGTGTTCCTTTATTGTTCATTAATGGTTACTGTGTGAACCTGTCAGTTCACTCCTTCACATTAATCAATTAAATGATGATACATATTACTTTACTAGTAGAGAGACACTGGCATTCTGCAACATTTCTGCTGTTACATTGAGGTATAGGAAACGCTTTCTCTGGTGCTGCACTTATAGAAGACTAACAGGAAACCTGAGAAAAAGCAATTTCTAATCTAATCCATATCTCCTTTTTCAAGCATCAGGTTAATTCCCATTTAAAACAATGTATGGACTCTGCCTTAAGAATGGCTTGTGGCAGAGAATCAAAAATTCAAACCACCCCTTTAATTTCTTTTGTGATTATGTTAATTTTTTACTGTTTTATTGCCGACTTTATGCAAGATTATACCTATCATACTAAGCGACTTGTAGCCATAGGTATTGCTAAAATTAACAGTGTCGTATCCAGGAGCGGAGAGATTAATGAACAATTTATTTTTTCAAGATGAACCTTATGAACAATTTTACCAAGAGTTACAGACTTCTTGTTTTCATTTCCGGTTGTTTCAATATAATCCAAGATCCTCATCCGAATTGGGAGTAAAGTACATTACCGTTCAAACTTTATTAACGTATTGAACACCAGTTGGTTTTCTGAATCCAGAATCAAGCCTCCTATAGCCTTGTACACTCTTGCTGACTGTGTAACTCAGTTAAGTGCCTAAAACAATACCCACTGCAAGATTGCTGTGATGCATTAGCACCTTCAGCAGATTAGCTAACTGTATTTTTTACAAGTCCCACCTAGATGCCTGGCCAAGAGCAAATTCTCATATCAAACATCCCTGACCGCAGGGATTGAAGCAAATGTCTAAACTACAAGGCACTTGATTTTATTATGGCACAGTTCTTGGGAACCAAATGGGTTCTGCATTGTTTGAAGCTTTGCTTAATTGTTTCTCTTTTAGTAAGAGTAAATTACAGGAGGCAAATTCCAAAGTTCTTGTGAACATATACTATTAAATCTGTTGAATCTTCAGACATTAACACAACCCTAATTTTGAAATTTATACTGACACATGCTAGCATTCTGTTGGATATGTCATCCTTATTTGATACTGTGAATACATACGTACTTCAATGACTGATTTATGCAGCATTAAAATTATGTCTGCAGAAATGATGCTTTTCCAGGTAAATGCCTCAATGGATAATTTCAGTGTTTGTGGCCACTGTCACTTTATTATTAAAATAACGTGATCCACAAACCTCTCTCCCTCACTCTTTCTCCGCTACTTGCACGCTTGCTAATTATAATTGCTACAGTCAGAGAGAGTGGGGAGTTAGTGAGGCAGTCTATTGGATTGAAATTCATAACTTAATTGAGGTCAGAGTCCAGAGCTCAGAGAACAAAAGTCTTAACTGGGACAAGGCTGATCAATAGTAATAAATATCTGGCTTGGCTACAAGCAGTTTATTGTGAGGGATTAGCACAGTCTGTAGAGATTGAGAAACAGGGACTGGGAGCTAACCAAGCCACCAGACAGGCATTAGCATGATTGGTGGGATCCTTGCTCCCTTTTAGCTGCTCTGCTGGGAGATGCACTAACAACAAAATAAGAGCGACTGGGATTCTACAGTGAAGGCCATTCATCTTGTTTGTTTTGTAGCGTTTTCCAGTAGCGTGTCACAGTATTTGTGATTCTGTCATTCGTCCTTCCAGTTGCACAGGACACAAAAGTCCTGTTACCCCCATGTTTTTTTTTAACACAGTGCACTGACCAACAACTAAAACATGCGGAAGAATGATGAGAATTGTACTTAGAAGTACTTAATTGTATTCAATACATGTGTTTAACTGTAACAAGACGTCCAGAAGATGGGTGTGATTGAGCGCCATCATATTCATGGCAGATAATGATCTGTTGCCATGTTCAGAACCATATCTTCCATAAGATGGATGGAGTGAGGAGGAAGTTTCTGGTATCAGACATTGTTACACTTGACTCATTTGTCTGCAACAGAAACAAAAATTCATTGCAAGAACAAAACAAGGGGTAACAGGACTTTCTGAACACCCAGTACAGAACCAACACGGAAAGTTCACAGATGGGATAATTTGGATCATTCTAACATCAGCCGTGTTGCTAAATATAAACACAGTGTTTTCTTTACCTTTTACTTCACTTTTGCCGATTCAATCATTCCATTCTTAGCGGGCCATGGCCTTTTACTTGCATTATCACTGCTGTTCTGTGGGTCAGCAGGCAAAAGATGTCCATCAGTTTAGCAATGCCATTGATCAGCTTACAGAATACCTAGCTGTGTAGCCTACATTTATTGTAGTACTGTACTTTACAGTACTATAGTGAATACAATGCAATGTACATTTATTTTGCGCCTTTTCACATCCCAAGATGCTTAGAAGATACTTTTCCCAGAGAAGTAGATGGGAATTACTTGATTGTTTTAAGATCTAAAATCATCAAAAAAAACTTCTACTATTAATAATATAATGAATACAACAATCCTATAATGAATCAAATAATACCTATGTCATAGCTGGATGCCCTTTTAAAAAAAAATAGACTGTAAGGATAAGCAGAAAAATAGATAAACTCTAATTCCAGTCCTGATGAGCCATGAGGAATGTCATTTGTGAAGCAGCCAAACAGCATTGAGTAATGCAGATTGTAATTTTAAATTGATGTCCCAGACATTGTGATTTTATTTCTTATCCAAGAGGTTAGGGAACTAGTTTGGAAGTTATACTTGCTTTTCAAATCCCTCAGAAGGTCAAGAGTACTTTTGAGCATTGGACGGGCTGCACTATCCAATTCTAATCAAATTGTACAAGTAATTGCTGCTCAGTAACTCATAGAGTAAAACCAGCAAGATCTTCTTTTGGGAAATTTGGATTGATGCCGTCGAACCAAAGTACAGTACTATAGGTATTTTTTCATCCTGCCATAATTTTTAATGATTCATGGCTGTTTCTGGGACAGTACTGTGTGCAAAATTTGCTACCATGTTTGCCTACAAAATACACAGTCACTACAGTTTACAGTAAATCCTGCAAAGCGCTTTGAGAATCCCTCCCGAAGTGAAAGGTGCTATATCACATGTAAGGTTTATCTATTATTTCATATTTAAACACAGCAGTCTGCAACCATTGATAAAATGCTTGGCAGGACATATTGATTTAGGTGGGGACAAAGAATCCAGAGGTCAAGCAAAGAGCAATTGGGAAAAAAAAGTATCCAGGGTTACAACTGACTGCCTTTTCCATCTTTCATGCATTAGTCTATTTTATGAAATGTAAAGTTGCTTTGAAAAGTGTCATTGAAAATGCTTGCCAGTATTCAGAAGCTTGCAGGCGCAATGCTATTTTTGTATACCTCACCCCCTAATATTTTATGGAACTTGGTGATAGTTTTGTGTGGCAGTACACTGAAAGTTGTTTTGCAGTGCCAAAACTGAGTGCAAATTATTTTCTTTAGAGGCCAAGTGTTGCCTTTGCTAAATATGATTCTTTTTTTAAAAAAAACCCATAACAATAATTATTGTTAATTATCAAGCACTCTGAGATGTTGCTGGTGTGGAATTCCATTCCAGAGTTCTTTCGCCTAGACCCTTCCCTTGTCTCCTTCAAGGTCTGTCTTAAGATCTTCCTCTTTGACTAGGCCTTCGGGCATCTTAACATAACATGTAGGAGCAGGAGTAGGTCATTCGGCCCTTCGAGCCTGCCCCGCCATTCAATCATGGCTGATCTTCTAATCTAACTCCAGCTAATAACTTGACCCTGCCTTATCCCCATAACCCTTAATCCCTGTTGCAATAAGAAATCTATCTATCTCAGTCTTGAATATGTTCAAGGACTGAGCGTCAACAGCCCTTTGGGGTAGTGAGTTCTGTACATTCATCACCCTTTGAGTGAAGAAGTTCTTCCTCAACTCAGTGCGAAAGGGCTGGCGTCTGATTTTAAGGTTGTGACCCCTGGTTTTAGTTTCTCCAACCAGGGGAAACAATCTCCCACTATCTACTCTATAATAATAATAATAATAATAATCCTTGCATTTGATACAGCGCTTTTCACGTCGGGAGGACGTCCCAAAGCGCTTCACAGAATATACTGTAAAGTGAATTGACTGTATATTTGTGGGCGAACGCGGCAGCCAATTGCGCACAGCAATGTCCCACAAACAGTTGTAGATTGAAAATGACCAATTTATTATTGTTTTTGGTTTTGGAGAGATTATTATTAGGCGTGTGGAGTAAGGAAACTTGCCCAAGGTTTCGCCCCGCCTGGAATTGAACTCAGGTCTCTCGCTTGCAAAGCGAGTGCTCTAACCACTGAGCTACAGGAATCCACTATCATGCCCTTTGGTGATCTTATAGGTTTCTATAAGATCCCCTCTAATTCTTCTTTATTCTAGAGAATATAGGCCGAAATTGGTCAGCCTATCCTCGTAACTCAACCCCTTAAATCTTACTATCCCATCGCACTTGGCCCCCAACCCTCCCAAATCTAACCCTCGCGGGTACAAAGCCTTGATTGTCCTGCACTTGGGAGATCCTCCCAACGTGAAAGATGCTATATAAATGCATTTTGTTGTTGTTGTAATATGCTTTTCTGCTTTTTGCTGTACTTTTAAAATTTAAACTGACGACTGGTGGCATTTTCAGCATCACTGGCTTGCAAGTGGCCCTGAATTTGGTAATGTCACCGATACAAATTCTATGACACAGTTAAAACGGAGCCAACACATAAATACTATGGGTTAATGATTATCACCGCTAATTCAGCTTCTTTAGACTTTTGGCTCATTAACTCCTCCAAACCGGTTTCTCAGCAATGTCAATGAACATCACGTAAGCAAAAATATTCAGAAAATCAACAAATAAAAGAGAGGATGCTAATATTTTAAAACAGATTTGAGTTTATATCTGACACTGATGGCCCATACTGTCTTTTTGTAGCAGTAGGAATTCTAACAGCATTACATTCAATGCAATGCACTTTTCTCAAATGGTATAATTCAACTGGGCAGCCTCTTGGCTTTTGTTGAGTGCAGTGCATTGTTAGTCCGAAACATCACCAGATTACGGCACTACCTCACCCCTCACGCTGCTGAAACTCTGGTCCACGCCTTTATCATCTCAAGGCTGGACTATGGGAACTCTCTCCTCGTCGGCCTTCCCGGCACCTCCCTCCACAAGCTACAGGTTATTCAGAACTCTGCAGCTCGTGTACTGTACACCAGGCTTCGCGACCACATCACTCCCACCCTCGCTCGCCTCCACTGGCTCCCCATCCCCCAGAGGATTGAATTCAAGATCCTCATCCTCACCTACAAGGCCATTCACGGCCTTGCTCCCTCCTACCTCTCCGACCTACTATCCCCCTACCTACCTGCCCGTACCCTCCGTTCCTCTGGTTCGGTCTGCTACATCCCCCGCCCCAACCGCCCTACATCGGTGGCGGGCCTTCAGCCTCTCAGCCCCGAGGCTCTGGAACTCTATCCCCCAGTGCCTTCGCCGCCTCCTCCCTTTCCTCCTTCAAGGCTGGTCTCAAGACCTTTCTCTTTGACCGTGCCTTCAGCTCCCCTCTCAACTCTCTATCCCATCCTCGCCCCCTCCCTTCCCTCCCCTCCCCCTGACCATCTCCCCCCTCCACGCTCCCTCCCTCCCCTCACCCTGACCATTTCCCCCCCTGCTCTGGGAACTGACCCAACTGTCCAGTGCTTTGGGATGTCCTCCTGACGTGAAAGGCGCTCTATAAATGGAATCTTGTTGTTGTTATAGTATGAATGAGCTGAGACTGGCAACTTGTGTGAATATTGAAAGTGTACTCTTCCGCAATAGATTCTTGTCCTAAACAGCATGTTCTAACAAAGCTTGTTGCACAAAAATCCTATCTGGCCCACAACCAAATCTGAAACATTTGCTTGCACCTTCCTCTTTTGTAGGAATCAAACGTTGTGACTGTCACAGCAAGAGAAATTGTCATCATTTATTTTGAATTCCCATTTGGGGTTTAACCATACAATGTGATCCCAATAATGTGATCTTTCTAAAATGAGAAGACTAATTACTGAAAACTATAGTTGAAAATTACTGTGCCTCATTTTACTCTTTTAGTTTATATATCCTTGTATAAACTCAAAGAGTCTAATTTGGCTGATTAGTGAAAGGATTCGGTACCTGGATTAGTACCTGGATTAGTAAAAGGGCACCTGGATGTTTCTTCCTCTGACCTGCCAGACAGAACTCTCCTTGGACTACAATTTCAGTCCTGAATCTGTGAAGGGCAATGGGGTGTCTGACAGATTGACTTCTGCATGGATTTCAGCCTGGTCAGCATTGTGAGGTACATGCAAGATTTCATATTTATGAATCCCCATGAACTCAATTTCAGTATACAATATATATTAAATATCAACATGCCAATTGGTAAAAGTATACAAGCTGCATGCTGACTTTGCTAACTCCAATTCCAGCCCAGCATCTATGTCCCTGTTTGTGCTCATTACAAATGTGTAAAATATCAATATATGAAGTACTTTGTGAGTGCAGGCTAACTTGCCCATGTGATGTGTTGATAAATGTTTTGGTGGCTATAAAAATTAAATTTAAAGGCAACAATATAGAAATTTCAATACCATTAAACAGAGCAGCAGAACTATTTCCCTCCCCTCTTACTCCCCATCTTAATCACAGTGATTCACTCATTATGTTGTCTTTTGCTCAAAAGTGTCAATGAAAGGGTCCTGAAAGATGACAGTGTAACCTACTTCCACCTAAGTTTGTTGTAACCAAAGAACTTAAGGAGCTCTTTCAATGGGGGAAAAACGATACAAAACAAGATTAGATGGACCTCACAAGAAGCAGCCTAGCTAGTTCACTAGTTCAGATTCTTCACTTATTGAGAAGGGTGTGTTGCCTCTAATCCCTTGACTGTGTTGAATCTAATGAAGAGTTAGATTCATTCCTAGCCAAAGAAAGATGGATCTTCCAGTCCACAATATGCCAGGTGTAGTTTAGAAACACTTCAACCAAACCTCTTTCAATTGGGACACCCACTCACTTGTAGGACAATATTCCATTCAGCTAATGGCACTCGACATTCTTACTCGGTGCAACTGCCTCAACCTGAATGAGCTTTCGGTATTCTGTGCATAAAATGTTTTAGCGCATTAATTTTAAGCAAATCTTCCTAACTGTAGATTGCACTTATTTTCAGCCCTGACCACACCTTCGACTGATACAACTATTCCCAAATTCCTTTCCCAAATTCTCTTACTATAAAGGGAGGATTTTCTTCCATAATCAGCTCAAACATTGCCTACTTCATCTTCTATCCTGATAGCACCAATGTAACCCCTCAGATGACTCAGTCAAGTCCTGCAAAAATAGAATGATTAAATTGGTATGTAATATTGATGTGAGCTAATAATTCCACTTAATTCTTAACAAAGACTCGAGACGTACTATCAGAATCTTAACCAAACTGTTCTAGTCCCACTGTTGATGTTAGCCATCAATAACACTCCAGCTTTTGCCTTTCTTGGCTGTAATCTCTTTCTCATCCATTTACCTGAAGGACTCTTGGATCAGGGAGTTTATAATAGGGGGTTTGGCCTTATAGAACTCAGCTGGGAAGCTACCTCCATCAATTGACTTTTCCAACAGTAAACTCACTATGACCTCCCTCATCTCATCTGGTCTAGTCTGTCTTGCCATAGATTTCCAGTCGTCCTCTATAAACAAGGATAATTGTAAATCATTGAAAAGCAGAACTGATTTTTCTCGAGCAAAGCTGCACTCTCAATTATATAGTATTCTGCAGAATAACTTGAATTTTGTGCTTCTGTTACTGTCCCTGATGTCCTCAACTCCACTTCTAACAGTCTTATTCTGGGCATAGCATAGCCCACTGTTTGATGATTGGCAACACTTTGCAGGCACTTTAATTTTGCTCATTAAAGTTCACTCTATCTTCTCGCCAAGATGTCCTTTGTGAACAAGAAGCAATGGGAGCTTCTATTTCAATCTTCCAAATGTGAAGTATTTTTTCACATGCATGTATGTAACATTCATCTCAGAAGGTTTAGTATAAAATTTACATCTTGGTTTAAGTCAATTTTTCAACCTAGTCCCTGTTTCAGGTCATTTTCAATCCACGACTGTTTGTGGGATACTGCTGTGCGCAGTTGGCTGCCTTGTTTCGCCCGCAAATACACGGTCAATTCACTTTATAGCATATTCTGTGAAGCGCTTTGAGACGTGAAAAGCGCTATATCAAATGCAAGGATTATTATTATTAAGAGTTTTAGACCATTTGTATGTCTTGGTATCCATCCAATTTCCTTGAAGATTCCGTTGCCACACTCTCATTATCTAATATTGCTGAATGCTTTTAAATTCCGAGAACATGTCTTATTCCCTTTTAAAACTCTTTATGGTTCTCCCATGACACTATTTGAATAGAAAAATGAGTTTCTTCCAGTGTCCTGGCCAACAATCCTCAATAATTGGTCATTCACTTCAAGGCTGTTTGAGGAGCAATTGCTGTGTGCATATTGACTGCTATGTTTGCCCACAAATACACACAGTCACTATAATTGACACCAATTACTTGTGAAAAGCTTTGAGATGTTAAGATCTTGTAGTCCCAATATCAAATTCAAGGATTATTATTGTACAATATCTGCTGGTAGTAGATTCCACATGCCAGTTATCTTTTTAGTAAAATGTTTGTTCCTGTATTTTATATTTGCTTTTGGGCTTTTGGGTTTTGATTTCAATATGTAGAGATGAAAGATAATAACTGAGGCTGCTGGGTTATCCAGTTTCACTGCATTGCGCTCTATATGTTTAACAGTTATTATTCTGTTTACTTCCAGGTGATAAATTGCAGTAAAAATTACCGCTAAGAGGTATTGGTTTTTATCCCATCATTTAAATGCACAAGCACTCTGTGTTGAAATAAAAAGCCCTCAATGTACAGATTGTTCTCTGTATCTAAGGTATTAATGGTATCCATGGCAGGGTTTCAGCTACCATCCTGCAGTCCACCCAATGAATGCAAAATGTCAGGAACAAAATAGGAAAATTTATCTGCCTACTGTGCCAATATAAAAAAAAACAATTTACTGCACCCAGTGCAAGTATAAACTATATTAAGTTCCTCTGCCTTTTGTTTTTCCTTTTTAAAATTTACAACGTTAGCATCCAGGGACCTCGGGCCTGAAGGCAGGGTAAGCAAAAGTAAAACATTTAAATTTATTTTATTTCATGTAAATTTATGTTTTAAGTGATAGCTTCTAGGAGTTGCCTCAACTCACTTGATAGGAGCCTTGCCTCTGAGTCATGCCCCACATCGTGACATCAGGCGGACATTCAAGTGCAATATTAACATTGTTTGAGGTCCCGTCTTTCAGGACTTGAGCGATTTATTGTAAGATTGTTTGCTAACAATCTTAAACAGTGAATCGGTCGCTCCTTTCATGGATGTTTATGGGACCCATTTGTGCGCAAAATGGCTGCCTGCAAATAAACAGTCATTGCACTTGATCGTAATTTCTGTGGAGCATGCTGAGAAGTTTTAACATGACAAAGTGCTATAAAAATGCAAATTATTTTACTTTAAATTGGATTAACAGTATAATAATAATAAAGTTACTCATGACTCAATCCCTTGAGTACAGGGACGTGTGTCGCTCTTCTAACTTTTAATACTTGTTTGGAACTTCTCGGACTTCACACTGCTCTTAGATTTAAGGTTGAATGAATTTGAGCAGCTTGAAACGCATCGGTGATGGTAATTTACGCCAGCGTACATGTTATGCCGGTGCTTGCCTTGCTTGCCATTGAGAGCACTGTTTGAGCTTTCTGCCGCTTGTCCAGCTAGAACTACCATTAGGGATTTGGCTTGTAGGGTTAATAGGAGCTGAGTGGGTAGAATTCCTGTTTCCAGGAGCAAGAAGGAAGAATCTCTTCCTGGCAAAGAAGAAACTATTTACCTGGAAAGGGGAGGGGGTGGTTCTCCTCCTGTTGGTAATATAAACCAAGCAGTGCTGCAGTAACATTGAGAAGAAAGCAAAAGTGTGACCAACTTTTGATGGTTTTACTGATGGTTGTCTATTGATGGTGTCTATTTACTGATGGATGGCAAGTAGGGTGCATCAGCTAACACAAGCACTAAATTGTGCCCTTTAAAAAATGGTATTTGTTTACAGATCCCAACCAGCTACAGATTACAGAACCTGCTACAGTAATTAATATTCACAGAGAATTGAACTCAGGGAAATGAACTAATGGGTTAGAAATTTTCACTAATGATTTAAGGGCTCACACTTACTGCAGAAGTTCTTTGTGCGTTGAAAAGCCAGGAGAAAGATTTTTTATTTACAGAAAAATACTCCCATATTCTAGCATGGGGGAACATGGACTCCAGCTCAGATGGTGCAGATTTAATTATTTTACAATATTTGTAACAGACCACCTTTGGAGGTGATGGAGTTTCACCAAATTCAGAAATAAATTAGTTATTTGAGGAGTTTAAGGGAGAGAGTAATGTAAGGAGTATTTATTTTTAAACTTTTATACAGAGGGGCACAGTGATCCTGTATGTACTTAGGTATGATATTGCCTATTATATGGGTATTGCAAATGATTTAGGATACGTGTATATTTTTATATTTTTTCATCCACAACATATACAGTCAATTCACTTTACAGTATATTGTGTGAAGCACATTGAGATCTTTCAATGACTTGATAAGGCGCTATATCAAATGCAAGGATTATTATTGTCATTATTATTCTTATGTGTTACATGACAATCACAACACTTACAGTAACTGCCTGTATCAAGGTGTCTAAGATGTTCCAATGGTATAAGGTGCTGTTTCAAATGTAAGGGTTATGAGTTATTAGCATTTGGGAAGTAGGCATAGAAACTGGTTTTGACTTTTCCTGAAGTTGCTTGGAAGTGTGCTTCAGAAGTGCTGGAAATTCTTTCCCCATATCTACTTGGGTCTCCCTTCTCTGATAACTCTGTTGCGAAAGAAACTCAATCACAAAACACAAGTCTTAAAGTTTTTCATTTGCATCTGCTGGTCGAGAGTGCTGTGTGTTGTGTCCTAGTGTTGTGGACACTGAGAATATTTGCCTTCATACTGAAAAGCCCTGGGGTGTCTTTACAGTTGAAAGTAACCATTTCAATGGAGCATGTGGACTATATACCTAAGAGCTTTTGAACTAAATGAAATATGTGTTCAGACAGCAACACCCACCCAAAGATTTTTAATAGCTTGTGTCAGTATTCCACTCTGCTTGTATAAATGATTTATTTATTGGAGTTTTTTTTATATATGAGGCACTGGCCCAATGCAGAATGAAAGGTGTTTGTGACTAATGGAGACATGTAGGTATAATCCACTGGAGGAGGCAATGTGGGTACAGTGGGATGGAAGATGATATTCCCAGTGATAGTTTTTCTTTAATGATCACCATTGTTGCTGTCCAATATTAACAATTATTAATTTGCATAAAATGAGTTCTACTACATAGCATGCAGAGGGCAAGTTTCAGTGATAAAACTGCATAAAGTATTATCTGCACAAGCCAGAGGGCAGACATCAAAAGGACACAATTTCTTTTAAATCCTCCCTCAATTCTCAAATGTGAGATGTTCTGGTTTGCGAAGCATGTCGGAGAGTATTTTGTCTCCCAGTTGCTCAGATTTTGCATTCTTCCAAATTACAGAAATCTGCATTTTTATTGCAAAAGAGCCCCTCAACCACTAGAATAACTTTCTAATCAGCATCAATTTCTCCTATCAGCAACACAATAATGTCCATTATATTTTGCCATTGCCCTGTTTACAGTGTTTGACATGCCTTCAGGTTTAATTTTAAACAGCCCATCATGCAAAGGAGCATCTTTTAAATAAGATCAATACGCTTGAGTCAGAGTTTTTTCTTAAAGAAACGCTTCTAACAATAGTCAGCTTCTCAGATTACTTCAGTGTCTAAAGGAGTGAGTGCTGAGCATTTAGGCACTCGAGCATTAAGTTTTCTGGTCATCAAATTGACTGGTAGAACAACGGCTACTTCTGAATCTCAGATCCAAAGGTAAAATTGGTCATTAATTTCATGGCTGTTTGTGGGGCGTTGGCTGCCTTGATCGTCTACAAATGGCTACACCTACAGTCAGAACACTTTATAGTAAAATTGTGTAAAGTGCTTTTAGATGTTTTGACAAAGTGATAAAATGCTATATCAGTTGCAAGGATTATTATTTGGCTTAGCAAGCACATAACTTATTTACTTACATTAGTCACTATATTTCAAAATAACTATTCCTGTGACGGGCTTTGAACCATTTCAACAAAATAAAATCCTGATTCAATTCAAGTATTAATTCATCAGTAGAATTTGGATCCGGTTCAAAACAGTTGGATTTAAGAAGAACTGAATAGAATTAATATCGCAGAGTTAATTTGTACTTTGAAGGGTACCAGCATGTTACCTTCCCTTTTAAGTATTGAATTGAATCATTGCAAAGGAATTTTTAAGTTCCAATTCCTGATCATAGGTAAACACTAAACAATTGGCAGTGCTCACTAATTAAGCACTAGGGTTGATCTATTTCAATTCTTATTGATAATTCAGATCAAGAAGACATGTTTAACCTTCTTATGCTGCCACTTCTGAGATCATGTTTTATTTTAATTTGTAAATTTTGAATTTGTTTTGGTGCAGTGCGATAATACATTGCAATTTTACTTCTGGGTTTGATTCTAGCCTAGATTTCTGGGTACAAAGTCTAATCTTCCCACTACTGTGAGGTTCCTAGATTAAATGCAGCCGTTCCTGGAGCCTTGAAAACAGAGTAAAAATGTTTAAATACTGTCTAGTCTCAATCGGGAAAGACCATAATGACTGCCATTGTTGGAAACAAACGTGCTGGTGTGTTTGGGAGCCGTACTTAATATGGAGAAGGACATGTTAATGATGACAGTTTGATGGCAAGTAGCTCACTCTGCAGCTAACATATCTGACTTTTTTTTGGTCATCCAGGTGTCTAACACATGCAGAAATCCATCATCATGCTTAAGAGTATATAAACCAAATTGAGTTACATGACATTTTATTTACACATGGAAATTCCTGTGTCTTCGAATAGAATGCGCACTCTCTCCCTGGAGGGACGCATTCTGCTTACCTGAATTCTGGAAAGTATTAGGTGTCGGCTGGCAAGTCACCAAGGCTTATGGACCTCAAAGTGTGTGTTGGGATAATTGCTGGAATTTAACCAGCTAAACCTCCATAACCTGCCATTGAGACCACTGTCTGGCAATCTTACTGCTGCTTGTCCTGTCATGATCATCCTACCCATTAAGCCGTTGGCTTGCAGCATTAATAGGAGGTGAGTGAGAATCCTTGTCCCCGGTTGAAATAAAATGAGGGGTAATATTCTTTTTCATATCCTTCTTCAAGTATAAAACAATTCACAGCCACCCCAGTTGTTTATGGAGTGTGACTTTGCACCAAGGATAAAAAAGTAAGCATCGTAGAGGTGATGTTATATAAAAATAGATGGTTACTAGGTTGGACTGTTTCCCTTCTGCAAAAGAAACCCATTTCCCAGAAAATTGTTTCAATGAATTTGCTGGTTGCAGATTGTGATGTGCAAAGTTTCTCTGCACCATCATTTCTTTACTTGATCACACATCTGTTAGACTCATTTTAATATATATTTAAATAAGTTCACAGGCCGTAAGAGTTGTAGACTGGCGGGTGAACCCATCTGTGGTAAATGTATACCAGTGTTCACTGAACCAACATTAATCTCCTTTTAATCATATTTCTTCAGATTTGACTGGATAATTAATCACTGCGATCATTGATAGATTAGTCTGCTCACCAAATAATCGATAAACACAAGCACAGCATATTTATCAAACCAAGTATGAAATGTATCACACATAGTCTATATGAATTGGAAAGGGAATAGCAGTTTTCCAAAACCAGTTGCAAAATATCTAAATAAATGTTATGGGAAGAAAAGTATGAAGAGATGTCAGATTGTCAGTATATAATCTTCATTATATCAGTTGATCTTTTCCCCCATCATAATAACCTCACGCCTTGATGCTCATAAAGTGGATCAAAAGGACAGCACTTTAAGAGTGTTAAAAAAAAATTATAAACCCATTCTGCCCCCACTTTTGGAACTCCATCCCAATGTCCCTTCACCTTGCTCCCTCCCTTGCCCCCTTCAAGGCACGTCTCAAGATGCTCTTCTTTGTCCGCACCTTCAGTCACCTTCCTACCCCTTCCCTCCCTGTCCTCTTTCCCCCAACCCCCCCCCATCCCCTACCCCTCTGATCCCTACCCCCTGCTTGGGTCCAAATCCCTGAATGTCCAGCACCTTGGCACGTCCTCCTGATGTGAAAGGGGCTATACAAATGTAATTTGTTGTTGTTACTGTGGGGTCTGTAAAGATTTTATCTTTGCCAACTTTTCTCCTTCCTTGCTTTTCGTGAAGGCGCGTGACTAATTTTTCCTTTTTCGAAGGTGTGAGACCATAGGTGTTGAGCGACCTCCAGTTCTGTGCACAATTGGCTATTATCATATGTGTCCCTTTACTGGCTAGCCTGATCTTATGCATACCTTTTCAAACATGTTCCCGGCATAAATGCAGCATATTGGTTCAGGATTATTCTCTACGGACAGCCTGAGAGTATCTTTTTGAAAACAATTATTTGTAGGAAACATAAGCCTGGCTTACCTATGAAGGTATTCCCTCCATGTCTAGCAGGGATATTCTCCTACAAGAATGCCACTTTGTCTATTTTGCTGTCACGTTTAGAGCAACGCTCTCACAGTTGCAAGTTCCGTTGTGATCTCCTTTGTGCTGGTGTAACCGCAGCTGGATACAGTGAGAGAAGCCTGCATTTGTGACTGTGCTTTTAAACCATCCATTAAGCAGCTGAAAAATGTTATTTTCAACAGAGAATAATAATATGACACAGGTAACATCTGATGTATCAAAAGGGTTCAGCACTTACATGAATATGTTTTTCATATATATCATATTTTATGAAATGGAGATCGTAAATCATTGTCTGGATTTGGGTTGACACGGGTTTGCAAGGCTGTGCCAGTAAAAGGGCTGAGAGTTTTCATCGCAGAATTAATTATGATTCTATGGAGGGACTGTTCGGACATTCCCAATGCTGAGAATAGCATTGCAATTTATACTTTCACCCTGAAAGTTCTAGCTAATGAATCAATCATGTTATACAGTCTGATACAATCAGTCATTGGCCTGCTGTGTTTCCATTGTGTATTTTTTAAAATAAAACTTCCCAAATGCATTTACCAATCTGTTTACTGCATAATTATGTAATCATTCAGGGTACTTTGTGAATAAATCCTCCAGAAGGCTCTTTGGGCGCTCAGTTATTAATTTCTAAATTATGACAGGGTTGTACCATATAGTGACAATTCAGGCAGTTTGATTGATTTTTTTCCCTCTCTCGAAATACATGAGCGTAAAGCCTCTTAGCATGCTCATGTTAATTTTCTGCTACTTTTGCCCCTGCAAAATTACTTAATGGATTTGGAGGTGTCTCTGGGGGAATCGTGAGGAGGTAGGAATTTGGAAACCTTTCAGATGCTGTGGTATTGCAGACAAGCTCGATTTGGGGCGAGTGTCAAAGATGGATGGTTATCGGAATTGTTAATCTCACTAATTTAGACAGACAAATTTATGAAGAAAAATAAGCTTCAGTTAAGAAAAGATTTTCACCCAATTTACCCCCTCCCCCATAGGTTGGACTAGACTTTTGGTGAAATCAGTATTCCCAGATTTCACATCCCTTCTTCCTCCAAGCTCTCTTTAGTTGCCTTTCCTTTATAAATTAAGCTGGAGTTCAGCAGCAGTTACTGCCATAATTCCGAGAGAACAGGTACGTATATTCTTAAATGGTGATAGGACTTTACATCTCTATTCCCAGGACACAGATTTTATATATTTTATGCCAAAGATCTTCTATTTCTCCTCCCCCTCCCGCCCCCCTCCGTGTAACTCTGTTCAGAAAGAGGTCTTGTGATAGGTGCAAGCTTTGGTATATTGGTGCCCTTGGATACAGATTCACAAGCAAAGTGTTGCACAACCTGCTGTAGACGCCCAATACTGAAGTATATGTTGATGGATTTAGCTAACGCTTTTCAGAGGCTTGGGGTATCCCAATGTGACGTTGTGTGTTTGAAGTCTTTAGACTGTTTCCGTTGGTGGAATAGTTTAAGGGCAAACATATTGTATTAATTCAGTGTTGTGAAAGCATTGCATGCAAAGGAACAAGGTTATTGCCAGATTATACTGTTGCCGCTGATTCTTTTCCATCCCCATGTTATTCCCTTCAAAGCCTTTTAGGTCTGTGTTGTCCTGCAAGTCCCAAAGTTAGAATGGATCAGGTCTCCGATTGCTCCACAGCTACTGAACCTTGTGCACAGTCTGCTTTGCCCATGGAAATAAATCTTCAATTTGATTTTTGTTGAAATAATGTTTCTGCACCATGGGCCCAATAAAGAGCCTGCTGAACTCACCCAAGTCATTTTTAATTCCGGCTGATTGAGGCAAATGACAACTTACGTCTAATGCTTCTATCAAATTTTCAATTATTTCACCGTGGCTTTTATTTTTGTTAAGATTCCTGTATCTGTCTGAGCCTCTCATGCCTGAAATACCGTGTGGTGTTTGCCTTAACGTTGTTCTCATTATGCAGAATTTTTAACATTTTCAGTCTTGATTTGGAAGCCAGACTTTCAGGATTGCAGGTCAATGGCTTCCAAATTAGGGCTGAATTTAAGAATGGTTCAAAAATGTTAAAGCCATGAATGATGTTAAGGCTAAGACCAATAAGACCATGTGGGTTTCGGTCTAAGATCCCACTGCACTTCAGTTCTGTGGGCAACTAAAACATTTAGTTGGTGCCTGGTTGATTCAGTCAGTTTAGATTGGGAAAAGGAAGAAGAAATACCTTTTCTTTCCTCATGTTATGGGTAACTGTGCTTATAGACCCAATGCACATCACTCCTGTGCTTCAGTGCATTTGAGGGTTCTTGCACTTGGCTATAATTATGCCCGGAATTGGAGCCCTTCACAGCAAGTTTGAGTAACACTGATGTGTGGCCATGAAGTTCAAGTGTCGGCCTCTCTGCATTCTTGCAAATTCCCACGAGCAGTAATGTTTAGCATGTTGTGGGAGCAGTAAGCCACACGTTTTGCCTTGTTTTGAGCCACATAACTCAATGCAGAGCAATTGTACTGATAACAGCAGTGGTTTGTTGTAGGATGCAGTAGGGTGTTAATTTGCAATGAGTTCCTCATCTTGGCTGTGCTGTAGGGACGAAAGCACCGACAGGCATTCAGACACTTCCCAAGAGGTGTGGATGGAGAAACCAGTAAGCAAGTCACTCTTGAGCTGCTGTCTCATTACCTCCTAGCGGCTGGATCAAGGTAGACACTGGTAGAGGGCTCAGGACAAATTGCCCGACATCTGTAACCATGCATTGCATAAGAGGATTAAAAGGGTGGGGACAAAGTACACCATAAAACCCAGCAATATGAAAATTGCATGCTCTTCATAGAGATTTGTAATAAGTAAAATAAAAAAAAATAATAAATTGATAACACAAGGAGAGCTGACAGAAGTATTGCAACATGCCATTAATCCTGTCTTGGCGCAGTAATTTAGCCGCTTTTGTCCGTGTAAGAAAGGCTTTGTAGCTGGATCTCTTGATTTATCACAGTGCTCCCATTTCCAGTGCTTTGCAGTTATCCAGAGGTAAAAGCAGGCAATGCAGTCACTCAGGATTTTTACTTAATATTGTCTTCTAAGCAATGCAGTGGGAGATAGATAGAACCTACATGGCACAAAGGTTGGTCTCCAAGTGGCAGTGAGGAATGGATGGGAGCATGGATCTAGGGAGCAGCACACTAAATGCATTATTATTCAGCTCTCTCTCATTTCCATAATGTATTCAGCAGTGTGGACTAGGTCTAATCTCTTCTACTGAGTTCCCAGTTCTGCCTCAGTTAATTAAAGCTCCAGGAACAGTATATTTTAATAACTTATCTCAGCGCCAATCTACATTTCTGCCTCTGGGCAGCACTGGCATGAGGTAATTCAGAAACAGGCTGTTTTGACTGAGAGAGGGAAAGTGGGAAATCTCTCTCTGGTAGTTAGAAGTAAGGTTGGGTGCCAGTACTGGTAACATTTATTTAGACTCTCTTGTAAATATTTGAAATATCAGAAATTATATGGCAGAGTATTAAAATACAGGGTTATTGGGGCTCATAATTTATAACGCAGCCCTAGCGACAGGAATTTTAAGATTTTTAGGGCGAAAAATGGATCTGACAAACACGGAAACCCATTGGCATGATTAATTGGCTTCAAACACAACCACCAGAGTTTCACACGTGTATGGAAATTTTACTGTATCTAGATTAGAACGCATTCTCCCTTGAAGCACCCTGCTTATCTAATTCCAGAGAGTATTAAGAGCAAGATGACAAGAGCCAAGGCTTGGGGACCCCATTGCTGTTTTAACCAGTTAAATATGGCAGTGGGGTCAAAGTCTTTTTCAACAAAGATCCTGAAGTACTCTTGCTGTTACAATAAACTCAGAAGAAGATGAATTGGTGAAGTGTTGGTACCAACCAAACGTATGGCATAAAAACATTCAAGAAACACGCCATTTAACATGGGAGTTATTGCACTTATGAATGAAATTTCTGTAACCATTTTGCCATGGTGCTTGTGTGCTGCTTGGTCCCTGTCACTCCTAGTGATGAATACCACCATTTATGGCTTGCAATTACATTTCATGTACTCGCACACATGCCATATTTAACAAAGGCGTGCCAGCAAAGAAGGCTGTGTTATGGTCCAGAAATTGCAGTTTTATATATTTTTGCTGTTACTGTAATACCCTTTGTGACGCTTCTGATTTCTATTCCAATTCTGTTTTAACTGTTCTTATATTGCCCACAAAATATATAGTCAATTCACTTTACAGTACATTCTGTGAAGTGCTTTGAGACGTCTTGATGATATGGTAAGGTGTTGCATCAAATGCAAGGATTATTATTATTATTGGCTGCATGAAAACCAAACCACTTTATTTTAGTCTTTCTGTTTGGTACAGCAAAGTGTTTGCATTTTTCAGTCTTTCTTTCCAGAATGTATTGCTACTTTCCAATTATTATCACTTATTGTCACAACAGTTCATGCTGTGAAGTGAGAGCTGCGCCAGCTCTGATGTGATTAGTTAATTAATGTCGTTAACTGACTAGGACCATATTGCTTGGGGTATTTGATCAACCAGGTAACCTTGAAAGGCTTACATGTTTGTGTGTTTTAAGTAAGTCAGCGAAAGATTCTGACCCACTGATGTCAGAGGCTGAGCAAGGGTTACAACCAGTTGCCAATAAATTTGAGCCATTTTCTTTAATTTGTCCTGCTTCAATGGCACTAATAAATGTGTATGGTATTAGCTCCTTTCAGGACCTTGCACTTCAGGGTGTCTGTGCCTTTCTCAAGAGTCCTTTTAATGGAATTGCAGGTATCTCCAGGGCTCTCTTGGCATAGAGATTGAAGGCCTTATTGGTTCGGAAAGCCGTGCTGGTTCAAGGACAGGTTAGGAGTTAATGTGCACAGACACGCTCCTGCTTGCTTTTTGATTGGCAAGGTTAATGTTAAGAGGTACAAAACAGGCTGGAGTTTCTTCAATGAGCTCCTATGATTTGATTAGATCACTCTCCTGCCTGATCCTCTTAACACAGCCTTGTCCCAGGGACAGCCGACATTTTCACGCCACATTTCAAGCTTCCTGTGCAGAAAATTGGAGCCGGTGAATTGAATTGCGGTAGAAATCTCAGCATGGAGCAGAGCTGAGAATGCAATGGAATCTCATTCAAATTCACCCTGAACTCTATGCTCTCTTCTTGTTGTGACCCTCTGTGGATAGTGTGTTCTGTGACATTGTCAGAATAAACCCTCTGAGTTATCCAAAAGCGTTTTCTGAAATGTGATATCAAGTGTTTTACAAAGACTTCTGTTAACTTCAAATGTAAAATCCCATTACCAATCTGAATTTATTGTCGTTTGAGGTGCCATTGGAGTATTTTTTTCATATACAACTATTTTACTGAATCTTGACTGTATTTCTCAGTACATCTATTGTTGGATATATCTGGGGATAACGATTGTAGGAATGAGAACTAAAGGTACATTACATAATAATAATCTTTGCATTTGATATAGCACCTGATCACATTTTCGAGACGTATCAAAGTGCTTCACAGAATATACCACAAAGTGAATTGACTGTATATTTTGTAGGCAAAATCATACGATCATGTTGTTTGTGGTACATTGCTATTGCAGGTTGGCTGCCGCATTTGTCTAGATACCATTAAATACAGTTCACGTTTATTTACCTATTCCCCCTTGTCCNTTTTTTTCAATTGAGTTATTAATTTAGGTTCTATCTGCTTCGTCATTTGGGATAATGTTAAGATGCTCTCCTGTCACTCTTTCGAAGAAGTGTGGAGTTTTGTCTCCCTTTTATGCTGCCTTAATCTACAGGATGTTCACAAAATCCTGTTACTCACATGTTTTTTTTTACACAGTGCACTGACCAACAACTGAAATGTGTGGAAGAATGATGATAATTGAATTCAGAAGTACTTAATTGTATTCAGTACAAGTGTTTAACATTTTGGGGAGCCACATTTTGGAACCATTCCTTAAAATCACTACACACATTTTCCATTGTGTTTCTGGTCCTCGGACATTCATGGACCCGGGTACTGACCACAACAAGTTTCCTGACGGTGGAGTTACTGGTATCAGGCATTGTTACACTGTACTCATCTGTATTAGAAAATAAAGATTCATTGTAAGAAAAAAACAGGGTGGGGTGTACAGTCGCCTCTATTATACCATCTCAATAGTAGACAGCAGGCCGACTTCACAGCTAATAATCTTTAAAAACTCAAAGTTGAATGTTCCTGTGCAAAGTGAGCTATAAATTATATAATAGAAAAGTACAAAATGTCCGACCAGCAGCTTAAAGCATTAAATCAAAGTCAAACATTTCCAATTCCTGTTTCAATACTATGGTTCATGACATCAGACCCACTCAATTAAGTTTACTGCCCTGTAACTCACTCCCTTTCTCCTTCAATTATGCTGCACTTTTAAATGAAAAATAAGTTTGTACTTTTTTTAAGGAATTTTGTTGCAGGACATTAACAAAGGCTGCCGTTTGTTGGGTTTCATGGAGGCACTAGACCGATGAGCCACTACTCATCAGGTCACATTTGATTTAACTCTTTTTTTTATTTACCAAAGAAAATGTTATTTTTTGTTGCTTTGAGCAACAAAGCATAACAAGCGATTTTAGAAGACAGGTTGACAATTGTATTCGTAGCAATGACAAAATAACGGATAGAAAAAAATGACATGAACTTGCTCATCCAAATGGGATGTCATTCTGGCAAGGTCAATAACACTCGGGTCTGAGTTAGAAAGTTGTGGTTTCAAGCTTCATATCAGGACTTTCAGCTCACACTCTAGGGTGGCAATTGCACGGCTGTTTGTGGGACATTATTGTTTATAAATTCTTCATGATCCTAATTTTAAGATTTATGATCTCGCCAAATTTTGCAAAATTCTGAAATTAAACCTTAATTTGGGAGCTGTACTTTTTAGGAACTGCAAAACACCAGCTGCCAAATGAAGACTGAATTTAAAAATAAATCACTGAGGAGGTAAAGCTGGTCTGTGGGTTCTTTATAATAATAATAATCCTTGCATTTGATATAGCACCTTATCACGTCTTCAAAACGTCTCAAAGTATTTCACAGACTATACTCTAAAGTGAATTGACTGTATTTTGTGGGTGAAAGGATACAGGAGCTACAGGATAAAAGATACAGGAGCAGTATCGCAGGAGTCGCTAGCACTTCAGCTATCTCTCCATCCTGCACAAGACCTGCCATATCTCACATTCTACATGAAGCCGAAAAACATACACATAACCAGGGAGGACAAAACCTCACACACCTTGCCTTATTTTAGTAGTGAATGACTGACCCCTTGCATGAGGTTAACCATCGCTTGCTGGAACGTGTGAGAAAACTCTTGGCTGACAATGCTCCAGTGCAGTTTCTTTGCAAGATGTTTGCAGTTGTTCCCATCGACACTTAATGAGAAAATCACACAAGACATATTTCCAGAAGAAACACACACACAAACAATGCAGAGAAAGCAGGACCGTGGGATTAGACAAAAGTTGCTGATGTGGAGAAAAATATCAGCAAAGAAGTGATAGGCTGAAACTGGAACATTCTATAATTCTGTCAATCACTTTATTTTTCAATTTACGATAGAGCCCTAGTCTAGCATCATCATTTTCTAAACCTCCTTCATGTCATGCGGTGGGAAAAGCGCAGTAAAGTTCTGTGACTATAATGATTGTTGTGGTGAGGGAAGCGTATTTTCTGAGAGCTGCAAAGTAAAATAAGAGTTAAAAAAAAACTACATTGCAGAGAGTATAAAAGGAAGCTTGGAAGTACATTCAAGGGTGTTATACAATCTGTTTCAGATGACATTCATAAACTGCTTGAACTTCTCGCTCGCAGTTTACGACGTCACCTGAACCTCTCCAGTGTTTTATATCTCGTAATCCATTTAGCCAATAGGTTAGTCAGTCTTTAGATCGGGTCTGTTTTGTCTGCAGATGCACTTAGGAAGCCGATTATAAAGGGTGTTTTAGAACAAAAGCTGGGTTCAGAAGGTGGAAATCACTTAGAGAAGAATACTTTATTGCTAACTCAAAGGTACTTGTGCTTGGTCTGTTCAGAACACATGGGGAAAACCATCACCATGCTTAAGAATATCCAAACCAAACTGAAAAGTTCCATGCATCCCACCTACACATGGAAATTCCTGAGATAGAATTCGCACTCTCTCCCTAGAGAGACACACCCTGCTTACCCAATTCCAGCAAGTATTAAGCACGGGTTGGCACGAGCCAAGGCTTGGGGACCCCAGAGTGTGCGTTGGGGTAACTGCTAGAATCTAACCAGCTAAAACCACATAGCTTGCCATTGAAGGCACCATCTGGCAAGCTTATCTGCTGCTTGTACAGCGAGGACAACCCTACCAGCTAGGGCTTTGGCTGTCTGGGTTGTCAGGAGCAGTGTCCTGGAATATTACGGACCCACTTGGCTCAGGAACTGGACAGAGGGTTAGTTTGATTCTGACAATCTATTACCAAACATGTCACCTTGGAGCCAGTTCAGCTCCATGTGGATACCAGGAGATACAGGGGGAAGATTGCATGTTATTTTGGATAGTTTGTTAAAAAGAGGTGGTCAAATTAAAAAGTGGCAATGCTTCTTCTATGAATCTGCTTTTGTAAGTAGTAGTTTTGTATTTCACTAATGATGAAATGTATTCAACTTCCCTTTTACAATGTTTCCCCTAGTTCTCCTTCACTCAGATGATGCAGGTGAAAAAAGCTCAGCATGCTTATGAGAATAACTCCACTCTCTATACGGTATCTAAATTTCATCTCTTCTCTCTCTAACACAATTTTAGATTAGTTGCCGTTCATTCAAGTGAGATTTAGCAATTGCATTTGCAAAAGTTTGGACTGAGTTATCTATAAATTCAAAGTTCCAGTGTGAGGCGTGGGGCTTGAACCCACAAACTTCTGATTCAGAAGTGAGAGTGCTAGAAGGATGACATCTAATGTGGATAACAGCACTGTGATCTTAACATGATATTTATATATCTTTAGATTAATTCTAGTTTATTTATTCGTTCAGTTTCTACATTCAGATTAGAATTGTGTCTTGGATGCAACCGATGAAATTGTAGCTGGTTTGACTCATTTTATTTCGCCCAGTAAAAATTTGCTTGCCATGATTTTAAAAATAAAATATATATTTTAATTAAATAGATAGGCCTGGCAGAGCTATCTGTCAACCGTTCATCCCTTTATCTTCTGATTCATCTATCATCTAATTTATTAATCTGCCATCCATTCTTCCATAAAAAATTGTAAATTTATTATTTTATCAGTCCATACCCTCGTAATAGAATATGCTTTATCTGTTCCGTTCCTGCATCTTGCCAGACTTCTTTTGAACAATCATATTTTGCGAGTGGTTTGAGACCTGAATCGCAAATTGAAACCGTTTACTGAGCGAAGGGGAAATAAGCCCCAAAATGCTTACAGTTATTTGTATTAACAAACCAGAAAGGAACTCGAGGCAGAGATTTTCCTTCCACATGTTTGCATCTAATCCCGAGTTGTAATTTTGAGCTCACAGTCTCGGCTGACAATCCAGTGTAGTGGGAGCCCTGCATTGTCAGAGACATAAAACCAAGATTCCATCTGCTTGTTCGGGTGGTTGTTAAAGATCCCACCACACTATTGATAAGAGAAAGATGTTTCTCTTGGTGTGATGGTCAATAATCCCCCAGATGAAAAAGTAGTCATTCACTTCATGGCTGTTTGTGGGGTATTGCTTTGCCCACATAAGCCGCTTTGTTTGCTTACAAAATACAAAATACAGTTATTACACTTTACTCTCCTCGCCGGCCTTCCCGGCACCTCCCTCCACAAGCTGCAGGTCATTCAGAACTCTGCAGCTTGTGTACTGTCCCGCACCAGGCTTCGGGAACACATCACTCCCACCCTCGCTCGCCTCCACTGGCTCCCCATCCCCCAGAGGATCGAATTCAAGATCCTCACCCTCACCTACAAGGCCATTCACGGCCTCGCTCCCTCCTATCTCTCTGACCTACTATCCCCCTACCTACCCGCCCGTACCCTCCGTTCCTCTGGCTCCGGTCTGCTCCACATCCCCCGCCCCAACCGCCCTACTATCGGTGGCCGGGCCTTCAGCCTCTCAGCCCCTAGGCTCTGGAACTCTATCCCCCAGTGCCTTCGCCGCCTCCTCCCTTTCCTCCTTCAAGGCTGGTCTCAAGACCTTTCTCTTTGACAGTGCCTTCAGCTCCCCTCTCGACTCTCTACCCCCTCCTCGCTCCCTCCTTTCCCTCCCCTCACCCTGACCATTTCCCCCTTGCTCGGGTCCTGACCCAACTGTACAGCGCCTTGGGACGTCCTCCCGACGTGAAAGGCGCTCAATAAATGGAATCTTGTTGTTGTTGTTTACAGTAAATTCTGTGCAATGCTTTGAGACATCTAGAAGATATCATAAGGCACTGTTATCAAATGTAAGGATTATTATAAAATGATTGCATTTCTCTTTTACTTCCATTCTGAAAATTATTAACCAATGCCACTTTTAGCTTTTAGAGTTGGGGCTTGTGAAGTCGCAAATCTGAAATATTGCTTTTCATTATAGTTTTAATGAGAGTTGGCCATTACTGAGTAAATTGATCTGTGCAAAGTACTCTCTGAGAGCGAGTTTCATGATCAAGACCAAAATATCCTAAAATATCAGTCACTGGTAGTGCCTTCACACAGGTTTGTGTGAGGCATCAAACTTTGAGACCGACACTGCCAGATGATGCATGGTGCAGTAAGCAGGGAATTCAGAGGACACTCGGACTGAATGTACTGTCCAGGATACCGTCTCATTTAAGAAACAGCTATGCTGTGCTGGATGCTTTGACAGGAAAGTGGTAGGGTGAGAATTCTGGAACCATTAGATCAAATCATTTCTTCCTCTGAACCTTTTGAAGTTGGCCCCTAGTGTATGGAAATCTGTGCTTTGTGTAGACCTAATAGAGCTTGGAATAAAGCCTCCATCCTTCATACTACAGCGCTATAAACAGAGGGGGAGGAAGCAAAGCTGTCATAATGATATAATGCTGCGCAGCACATAAATAAACAAATCTCATAAAGAAAAGATGGCAAGTGTGGAGATGCAACAGGGAACATGAGGGAGAGAAATAGCAAGACTGACTTTTTTTTATATAAAAAGAATAAAGCAAGGACTCTGACCAAGAATGATATTCATTTATTTTTGGGTTCCAATTTTTCTCCTTTCCTCATCTTCTAAGAATTAATGACTAATGTTGGGTACAGTTCTACATGCTGCACAATATCTGACAACCTCCTTTCTTCACATTTGCCGACACTGAAATAGAATGTATAGTCTCTATGACTGGATGGATACTGATTAACTCATGTTACACAGCCATTAGAGCATTTGAAGTGCGCAGACTTTCATATAAAAGAATCCTTGAAATTGCCTTATCATGTAATTGAAACACTGCATAGCATTTCACAGGATTTTTAGTGTCTGTATTTTGTTGGCGAGCAAGGGAGCCTATTTACACATAGCAATGTCCCACAATTAGCCGTGAAGTGAATGAACAATTTTATCTGGGTATTGTTGAACAGGATACTGTGAGTAACTTCTTTCTTTTTTTGAATAGTGACAAGAGGTGAAAAGGCAGGGTGCTTAACCCAACAGGTCATCCTATAGGCCTGGTTAAATTTCTTCTAGATTCTCTGTTACTTGTCAGGACAGTGAGACTGTTAGATTCATCGATGACCAACTGTGCCCCATAACTAATGACTTCTCACAATCCCCCTTCTCTCTCTCACACATTCCCCACTCTCTCTCTGTCACACACATATTTCCCCCTCTGTCTCATGATGGGGTGCGAACGAAGAGCAAGAAGGAACCTATGTAGACTGGTCTTATCTTCCGGAAAACTTTTAAGTATATCTACTTTAACATACAATAAAACTTGCCAAAGAAATTCCTGACAATTATGCCAGTCTTGAAGTTCTGGTGATGTAAGGCATTACTGAATAATCTGAACTGCCTATATTAGAATAACTGCTTTGTAATATATTCACAGCCATCCATTATTATTCATTTAATTGGTAGATTAGTTTCCCGATCATATCAGAAATGCTTTGTGGTTTATGATTTGAACATACTAAGATTTATTTGATTTGTGCTGGCCTGATTGCAGTACTTCTGTCAAGCATTAAAATGTTTTTAGCTATCTTGCAGTGTTTTTAATTGAGCTGTCTTAAGCATATCCTTTCATCTTTCCATTTAAGCAGTATGGAGTGTTTACAGAGGAATGCTAGCTAAGTTTAATATCATGTTTTTCTTGTGGATCTGCCTACAAGCAGCCTTGCTGCGAGGTAAACCAGGGAGGACACACTACCTTGAGATGTGATGGTGGTCATCTAAGAATTCAGGCCAGCTGTTTAGACTATTGATGCTTTAACTCTTACAGAACTTTGCAGGCCAGTTTATGGTCTTTCTGTGTGCATGTGTGGGGAAGGGTAAAGAAAATGGCTGTATAATGCAGGCAGTTTGAAACTGGAAAAAGTGATGCATTGCAGAGCCAACTTCTGCAGGTTAGAGGTCAGTTTTCTGCTTAGTTTTGTGTTGTTTCAATTTGCAGTATAAGCAATATATTTTGTCATTTTATTACTTAAAACGCTGCTAGCAGGATTAGCCAGTTTGTAGGGTTGGTGCTTTTTTTTGCTGTACCATGAAGATTTTCTGGCATTTGAAAGGCTTTTCTATAGCGTTTCCAGTAATGGGATGACTAAATGGGGCCACTAAATGTGGGTACAATCCAATTTTCCCTGATTCCATCAAGCCTTACTCAGAGCATTAGCTCATGCACCAAAAAGAAATCTGACCCCTTGGCTGATGGGTTCGGCAAGAAAAAAAATCTGCTCAAGACTAAGCTATTTACTGAGTGCAGTGAAACGGCCATTCATGATCTTGCATTGCTTGTGTCGTACAAACCAAACTCTGTTAGGGATCTAAAAGCAGAGAATGCCGTAGTACATTCTTAATAGAAGCTAACAAGATAAGCAATGCAGCAGCCTATTGCTGGGCCAGCTCATAAGATTAGACACAGAAGAGAGTTTTCTACATGTAAAATGAATCAAAGCAGCTGATGGGCAAATTACATTAGGGATAAGCTTACAGGTGACATATGCGGTAAATGTGTGTGTGTGAGTGTGGTAGGTGGGGGGTGCACAGATCTCGGGAAATTTTGGCATTGTTTTAGTTTACATCCAGCCATGGCAATTCATTGCAGCTTGCATTTTGCCACAACCAAAGGAAGTTGACAAGCTATAGCTTTCCTGTATTTTTTAAGTGTACTTTGATGATGTTGTACAATAGAATATCGTGTCATTCATTTTCTTTACATAAAGAAGACTGAATATATAATCGGGAGATGGGGAAAATAACTGCAGATTTGTCTCAGATAAAATCCATTTACAAAAAGCTATTGGCTAGTGAATACAAAGCAAAAAGGTTAAACGGAGCAACTGCCCATGCTTGCATTGCTTTTAATGCGGTGAATGTTTTGTGTACCCAAATCCTCAATGTAGTTTTTACTCCGTTGGGACCTTCATCCATAGGGAAAAAAGAGAGCATAGATCTATCCATCTTATATTACGTTTCAGATCTAATGCTCTTATCATGTTCTATGAAACACACTACTTCTGATCTCATTTCTGCTCCCACTTGCATACTTTGTAAATGGCTTTAAAAGAACCATCTTCTTTAATACTGGAGAGCTTTGTGAATAAATCTGTGTTTGTAAACTGTGTTTCT
Organism: Callorhinchus milii; assembly: GCF_018977255.1. NCBI lineage: Eukaryota > Metazoa > Chordata > Chondrichthyes > Chimaeriformes > Callorhinchidae > Callorhinchus > Callorhinchus milii. The sequence goes on along the minus strand of NW_024704746.1, from coordinate 8,018,024 downwards.
TAGATCCCTGAGCAGCAGAACTTTGTAATACTATGTGTTTTAAAGCCTGGATTTTAACGATTATTTTAAGGCTGTATTCGAAGAATGCACAGCAAAATTTATGATACCTGCTCCATTTTGATGCCGAGAAGGTGTTAGCAAAGAGTGAAGACTAGAGTAAAAAGCAAGTGTAAAATTGAAGAGTGAACCCTCCTCTCATCTTATACCTATCGCCTTCCCTCTAAATGCTTTGCTCTGAGCAGCAGTTTTAAGAGGACTGGTGGGATTGGAAACACAAAATCCAAGGAGCATAGTGGTTTGCAATGTCCTAGTTCTGCTTGGCTGAGGCTTCTTGGATCTGATGTAAACTTGCCTGAGGGGTCAGAAGCAAACAGTCGTAAGGCAACAATGCTGCATTATCTGCCACTATGGTTTACGAATTATTTGCTTAAACGTTTTATACACCAGTGAAGTGTTTCACACTGCACAAAGAGAAATTAAGTTTATGTCATGATATCACATAAACATGTACTTTCATTAACTCAGTGCCTCTCATATGTTGTGCAATACCTTGAACGGAAACCTCACGGCACAGAGAGTGGGTTGTACACATACACAGTGTTATAGAAGGGTAGGATGTAGTTGCACAGATGGAGGATTGCATGCATTTGTAGTGCCGTAGAATGGTATTGTACAATGGAAGAGTTAGAGAGCTATACACATTCAGAGAGCTATGGAATGGTTGGACATAGTGAATCAGAGAGTTGGCTTTGATAGTTGGAGGAGGAAGCGATGAACAATACATAAGGGAATATTAAATGGGTAAAATGAGGATTTGGGACATAGCCAGGAGTGCGCGCTTGCTGCCGTCTCTCTATTTTAAACAATGGGATTGATCATTTATTTATTATATCCTCATGAGACATCCTCTCTCTGTCTAAACAGACTGGGTTCGTCTCAGTTCGTCGACATTCCTGTTGTATAATCAGATGATAGAAGCTGCTTAAAGAGTTTATTCAGGGGGGCATCCTTTCTTCCTGCTGGGTGATGCATCTGATTATCACGTGCCATCATGACTGGCGTCAGGGGAAAAGCGGGAACAATTCACGCCACTGCACGTTCAAGTTATTCTTTACTCGTGAAGTCCTGTAGTGTATTAAGTGGAGTCCTGTAGTGTTAGAGCAATCACCTTGCAAACGAGAGGACCCGAGTTCGATTGCTGGGCAGGGCAAAACCTTAGGCAAGTTTCCTTCCTCCACACGCCTCTGTTTGCCTAGCAGTAAGTAGGAACCGGGCGTTAGTCAATTGGCGGATTGCTTTTCATGGGTAATAATCCCTCAAAAAATAATAATTTGGTCACTCAATCCACAACTTTGTTTATGGGACACTGCTTCGTGCAATTGGCTGCTGCGATTCGCCCACAAATAAACAGTCAATTCACTTTACATATATTCCGTGAAGCGCTTTGAGATGTTTTGACGACGTAATAGGATGCCATATCAAATGTAAGGATTATTATTATTATCATCATTGCCTTAGCGTCAGAGCATTTTTATAATCACTAATCCCATTTAAAGGGTGGGGGAAAGGCGAGAGAATCTTTACCAGTTTCACAAGGACTAACCAGGGCCGTATTAAAGATTCTGTCTGACCTGTTTGTCTAACTCAGAGCAGACCTTTAAATGATGATCATCAAACATTTAAAACTTAAATACCTCTTTGAAGATCATAGGGGAACTAGATTGGGAAGGAAAATGTCAGTTATGGGACTTCAAATAAAAGTCTACTTCCCCTTTAAGATCAGCATTTTTATACCTCCCATTCCTTATCTTAACGTGGATTCGCCTACTGAGCAGATCAAATCCCTATTAAAATCAAGTGTTTTTTTGGCAAGGTCAAAAAAAGAGAAATCAATTATATTAGGACTCAACTGAATCAGAGTTACTAAAGATTTCAGATCACAAATGTTTTTTTTAGCACCTGATAGCATATTATTATACGTTCACTACTTTGATTATATCTTAACCCTTCAGGAACCCAAACCACTGGTGGGGACCATCCATTGCTGTGAAAGACATGAGAGTGCCTAACATCTCTGGGAGCGAGAGGGTCAAATTTGCAAACCCTTTATGCTTAATCGATCTGTCGTTCAGTATTATTCATATTTGTCAGTTTTTAAGCAGGGACTATGACTGACCTAGCCCTGAAAGTAATTGATATTGCTGGATAAGAGGGAGGGCAAATTATTTTGAAATCAATATCCATACTTTTTACACAGCATTGATGTAGATTGTAGGCCCGTGTCTCTCGGGATCCATGCCCATATCGACCCAAAGTGAGGGAAGGCAACTCCCAACAGTGTCTGTAAGTGATCTATGTTCCAGGGATGTTTTCATTTTCCCACATCGAAGATCGGCTCTAGGTTTTACTGCAGGATAAAATGATAAATCCCACAATTTAGAACAGGAACAAAACACGCATATTACTGACCATTTGAAGGATGTTACTTGAACAAGGAAGGGGAATCTAAACACAGGTGCAACTGACTTAGTGTATCCATTGCATTCTGCATAATTGAGAATTAAATCGATCCTGTTCTTTTAGTTTTTATTTTAAGATATGTATGTTGATTTGAGAACAAATTCCTTACCAAAGATGACGCACAGAATTGAGGTTTACTTCTTACACTTGGTGTAAACAATACCAAAATTATTTCTGAATGTGTTTGTAAGTGCTGCTTTTGGCGTTAAAGTGGATTATTCTGTTTGGTGCCTCTTGTTAATTCTCGTTGGGTATTTAATGTCAGCATACAATAAGCAAACACAACTGAATTTAACACCAAAAGCCTGCCATTCTCCAGCAATACAGGCAAACGCCAGTCACTACCATTGAGGGGAGCTAGTGCATAAGTACATTACACATTGAAGTGCCTTGGATTTCCTCTTGTGAAATAAACATTAACAGTGCAATTTGACATCTGCTTCCACATCTGTATGCTGAAGGTTTTGGGGGAGTATTTGCTCTCTTTTCAGCTTTATCGGCATTTTCACCCAAATCTGGTTCCATCGTCTCTTGCACTGCCTGGGCTTATTCTTAAAAGACCAGGAGAATGGGAAACAACAAGTACACTTATATGGCTCATTTCATGTAGACAGTGTGAATATAATATTAATAATTCTAGCATTTTATATAGCACCTTTCACATCAGGATGATGTCTCAAGGTACTTCACAGAATTAACTGTAGAGTGTAGTTACTGTGAATTTTGTAGACAAATGCGGCAGTGAATTTGTGCGCAGAAGATTCTACAAACAGCAAACAGCTAGGAAGTGAATGACCAATTTTATCTGGGGGATTGTTGTCACCAAGAAGGACGAAGGGCGTGGAGAGGGTTAGAAGGCAGGTGACCCAAGGCATGACTATAGAGTTAGCTTTTAGACAGGGTTGTAAAACCGGGAAGGAATTTTAGAGGGAGCTCCAGAGAGCTGAAAAAAAGAAAATAAATAAGGAATGTAAATGATTGAAATAATTAACTTTTTTATGCCAAGAATGCATTGTCTGCCAGGTTTATAGTTCGGCTGTAAAGCAGGAAGTAGTATTGAGCAGGTTGTCCACAGATTGGTCCACTTGTCCACCAAAGCTGCTAGCTGAGCAAATATAAATAAGACCCCCGGGGTATAGCCCTATACTAAAGAATAGTCAGGTGATCTTCCATATACACTTGCTTTTTCTTAAGGGGAATACAAATTATCCAGACTAAAGATTTATTGGTCCTGATCACCTGTCTTGGTTTCAAATATATGACCAAAGTATGTCCACAGAAATTTGTCAGATCAGTTATTTGTTCATAATCACTCAAACGCATGTGACAGGATGACTTTACTGTGATTCTCTTTGCTCTCCTTGTTCTTTCCAATCTCCAAATATACTGTTCTTCACTCACCCTCACTGTTGAAATAAGTACTAAGTCAATACTGTCTGTCTTCCACTGGTGCTTTTCCAGAATCTGAAGATTGCGCATCTCCTTATTGCCTGCTGTATTTTATTCTCTTCCTTCTAAAATCTACAGTACTTTAAAACCCCAAACTTGGTGACACCTAATCACTATGCCTCGATATACTGTGACTCCACATCCCCTATTTTCAGCCCTGGTGACGTCCTAAACTGCAGCCTTTTGTCTTGGTTTATGGATAAAAACAATCCTAAAATGCCATTTCACAGATCACAAGAGAACACTTCTCAATACTCTGTTTGGATTCCAAATCCTTTCTTGTCCATGATAGTTTCGCCACTTTTACAGATGACAACAACCATGTCCCAGCATTTAGGAAAATGCCATCTTTCTTGCCAGTTAGCTTTACTGACAATGGAAAGGCCGCTTGTGTGTTGGGGGATCCTGTTGGATATAGTACAACCTCCTGGCCTTAAATTGGCAATTTGCCTACCACAACTTTGCAGGCTGCATCCGTGCGATTATTCAAAGGGGATTATCTGTTGTAAGCCCCTTAACCATCAATTATTGTATAACACCCATGATATTTATTATTTCTCCAACCTCCTGTCCATGGGTTCTGCTAAGCTTTTGGCTTGGTGAGCTATTGGGGCGGAAACCTAAAGTCTGAATAACCAAAAGAGATTTTGAAACGATGGGTTTTGTGTTCATGGTGTCTAAATTAAAATGTAATTTATTAATAACAAGTATGCTGTAGCCACTGGTTTTGAGGCTATTGACCAGGGTGAGAATAATATCCTCTGGCTGTGTTATTTCAACATCCTCAGTGAACACAATGTTTAGTTTTGTCTGTTATTTTACATTGAGATTTTCTGGAAAAATATTACAACTCCTCACGTAAATTCAACCTATCCATACGTTGTACATATAGGATTGCACATGCACTACCTGACTGTAATGTATCAAGGGAATTAAATTATGTCATAAAATAGTGAGGTTCAGATGGTTTATATACAATAGTGAGTACCTGTCAGAAGGGATATACTGTACATATGAATATATGAATATATATATTTATATATAGAATAATGAATTCCTCTAAGTAAGGTAAAGCATTCTAATCAAAGGAGCCTGATATATCAATACTGAATACCTGGGAGTGATTCATAGGCTGGAATATAATCAAAGCGATTAGACAGATTAACGAAAGTGGGGGTGACTTACAGGTTGTAATCAGGCTGACTTCCAGTAGATTCTCATATCTTCCTTTGTGGAAAGGTTCATATGATTCTATATGTTACAAAAGGAGGGAAGGGGCCGTGTGAACCTGGACTAGTTCCATTCAGTTAAGATGCAGGCAGTGTGAGTCAGTCTCGAAGTAGACCAGGAACCATCTGGCCTAACTGCAGATGAGGATGCACCCATCCCTAAGGCGAAGAATAAGAAAGCTTTTGGTGCAGATTTTTTCAACACCATCAGATACGAGAGGAGGATAATAATAATACTTTCATTTGATGGTAGCACCTTATCACGTTGTCAAGACATCTCAAAGCGCTTCTCAGGATATACTGTAAAGTATAATGACTATTTCGAGGGTAAACACAGCAGCCAATTTTTGCACAGCAATGTCCCCACAAATAGCCATGGACCAACTTTGCTTGGGAGAATTTGTTTATCAGGACATTGGAAAAAACTCCTTTCTCTTTTCGAACAGTGCATCTGAATAGAAAAAAAGACATACTCAAAAGCATCAGCCCTTCAATGCAACAAGTTTCCTGCAATGCCTGAGCCACCAGACTTAGCATTACATCTTGCTGTTGGGAATTAGGCAGTTAATCCAATCGATAAACCGGCTTCAAGTCTACCTCCCATCTGTGCTGCAATTAGATCAGCCACAATATTCTTTAAAAGCTCCGGGCTGCATGGCACTGTGCGTCAGGTGTAATTCCTAATCGCCACTTTAGAAATATGTACTATTCTAACAGAGATCTCATTCTTCCTCTTTTCTGTCTGAATGCCACCGATGTCCAAATTGTGATGTATCCTAATGAGATTCCTTATTAATGACTGTTGTGTCACAAATATTGGTGGGAGGGGGAGAATGCAGGGGAACTGTTAAGTACCTCAAGCTGACCTGAAGAAACTACTTTCAAAGCAGAGCCCCATATGTTGGCGTGACATACTTCAGATTACAAGAGGAACCCCAGTTGGGATGGAGTTGTATTAAGCAATTCCGTTAAGAAATGCCACTATCTTGACCAGTATAAACCACTAGATGCTTTTTTTTTGGCTGTACTGAGTAACTGTACTCACCCTTCCAGAACCACCACCCGTCCCATGGAGTCCTGTAGCTCAGTGGTTAGAGCACTCGCTTTGCAAGCGAGAGACCTGAGTTTATTTCCAGGCAGGTCAGGGCGAAACCTTGGGCAAGTTTCCTTACTCCACACGCCTAATAATAATCCCTCCAAATCCAAAAACAATAATAAATTGGTCATTTTCAATCTACGACTGTTTGTGGGACATTGCTGTGCGCAATTGGCTGCCGCGTTCGCCCACAAATATACAGTCAATTCACTTTACAGTGTGTTCTGTGAAGCGCTTTGGGACGTCCTCCTGACGTGAAAAGCGCTATATCAAATGCAAGGATTATTATTATTATTATTATAACGCAGCTTTGCACTGTGTGTTTTTTGTTGGTGGTGAGGCCCACTTGGTCAGAGGATGCAAGAGTAAATTGGAAGACTCAAGCCTCTCAGTCAAGATTGATAGCAAGGGAGGAAGGTGACCTCGACAAAGAGGGGAAATCAATGCATTGATAACCATAATGTAGTGCTGTTTGGGTATACCTCCAGTAACTCGCCCATTATTCATTTACGAGTCTCAGTAGTGAGTGTTGGCAAGTTATTTGATTGCAGTGGGAGGTAGGGGGCGGCATCACAGCTGAGCCCTTTCCTTGCCTGATATCCACATAGACCTGCCATCAGACACGTTCTCTGGACAACAATCAGAAGGAGAAGCCTTGGCTGATTTTCCCAAGCCTAATCCAGGGACACAGGGGCCAATTGTAGTACTCTTACTGCTGAGGGGCATTTTAGAACCTGCAACCTTCCAGTCTGTTTGGTATAGTGCTGATGTCTTTACCCACTAACCCAACACATGAGATTTCAGTCTAGAGTAAAGCTTACCTCTGAACTGCACCAGTAATCTGACTTTATACACCAACCTGGATATTTTCCGAGTGTAGTAATTATATGGTACAGCCTCCCTAGAGAGACGGTGGAAGCAGAAAGTTTTGATTCTTTCAAAAGCAAATTAGATAGATTTATTTTAGGAAATAATAACATGGGATACAATACATAGTTTGGGACATGATATGTGCAATCGACTGCTAGAATGGTGGAAGGTAAACTAGGTGGACCTTAGTTTCCTTTCATCCACCAATTCTTATGTTCTTATTCTATGTTGCCTGGGGAGCTGCTTGATGACATTCAACGGGACTTAGGCGATTATACGATTTATACAGATCAGACTTATGCAAGTTTTACTGTCGTAGAGAAAAAAGACTTTAGGTGAAATGGGACTGTATCTAATATGTTACATACTGAGAATGACATTGTTTATGACAATGTTTTGTATTATTTTAATTAACTGGTTTAGGATTTCTACATAGTTCTGTAAGGGTCTGATTTGGCACATTTGAAATTTGTGCTTGGATCAGAGTTCGTCTGGAGCCATCGGTGCTCCCTGAAACTCCCAAGTTATTATTCCTAGGATAGATATCTATCCACATAGATCTAAGGTTTGCACTTGTTGAATAATAATATAATAATATTAATCCTTCCATTTGCTATAGCGCCTTATCACATCATTGAGACTTCTCAAAGCGCTTTGCTGCATTACACTGTCAAGTGAATTGACTATGTACTTTGTGGGTGAATTGCAGCAACCGGTTGTGCACAGCAATATCCCACAAACAGCCATAGAGTGAGTGACCAACTTTATTGGGCGGGAGTGTTGGCCAGGACACTAGGAGAAACTCCCATCTCTTTTCGAAAGAAAATGGCACAGCTGTGGCACTGAATGCAGTTTATCTCGCTCACTGTTTCTTTGGATGCTGTGGTTTGTTTTTGGCAGCGCTGCCTTTAATCAGTGTTACAGCAGGAAATCCAGGCATGAAAGAACAGAGACACATTCCATTACATTTCAATTCACCTTCATTGTGACACTTAATCACAAAGCTTCTTCAGGGACTTGCTGCAGTAAGGCACTTGAAGCATCGTCATGAAGGAAGTTACACACACTGCAACTTTACTCAACAAACTGAAGTTTTTTTATTTTGATAGTAAGTAGCTCAATCCAATGATAACAATATTACACCAGAAACCTTAAGGATGAATCCAATTGAAAAGAGACAAAGTCAAGTGACTCTCACGGTCCAGGACATAGCGCTGCAATTAAACATTCCCAAGGACAACGAAATTCCACTGCAGGCGAGGCCAGTACTGAAACGTGTTTTCACCTTGTGTTTTGGCCTCGCTGGGCGAGAATGCGGTTTTGCTCTTGGATGTGTAGGTGAAACACTTAGCGTAAACACAAACGAATGTGAAGAAACTGCAGGATTCAGACAGTTTCAGTGGGGGTACTGGCACAAGGGTGGATGTTTGACAAAAACAAGCAGCTGAATAGGCTGCTGATAATAATAACAATCCTTCCATTTGATATAGCGCCTTATGCTTGAGCTCCTCCAGTCTTGTTTCCGCCCTGCCCATAGCATAGAGACAGTGCTTGTCAGGGTTACAAATGACGTCCTCTCTCTCTGTGACCAGGGGACCCTCTGCCTCCTCGCCCTTCTGGACTTCTCAGCCGCGTTCGACATAGTTGACCATACCATCCTGATCCACCGTCTCTCCTCCCTTATCCACCTTAGTGGGACCGCACTAGCCTAGTTGGAGTCCTACCCAACAAAGTGGATTCACTTTGTCTCTTCAAATGGCTTCCCCTCTCGCCCCCGCCCGGTCACCTATGGAGCAGTTTGATCCTTGCAAACTACTAACCTGATGTTAATGTTGGCTGAATCACAACTTGTGGACTATCAACTGGCTGCTATGTTTCACCCACAAAATACAGTCCCTCAACTTTACAGTACATCCTTTAAAGCCAATATTAACATCCAGATAGTTTGCAAGGATCAAACTACTCCATGGGTGAAGCCCAAAGGCTGCTCCTTCTGGATTTCCACTATTACACCAGCTGGTATATAAACTGAGATTCACGTCCAAACGGAGCAACGGGATGAGTTTCACCTCACCCAGGCTCACTATTTACAAATTGTTCTACAAATCTCATAATAAGTAGCTGGTATTATACAGTGGCTTTGTATGCATTCTTTGTGCTTGGTACTGTCAATATCAGAAAAATGAATCTGGATTTGAAGCACACATGTTTATTAATTGATTGAATGAGGTAATTTGCCAACCAAATGGTTCACTTCCAAGTCGTTACTTATGCTTTTTTGTGATGGATAGCTTTTAAAAAAAAATCCCTTAAGTCCTCATAATTGTTCTCTATTATGCATTTTGTTTGCATTATAAATATGATGACCCCATGTGTAGTTGAGTACATTGCTCTTTGACTGAAAGGTGTCTGTAATGTTTCTTTCTTTGCTTCCAGGATGATGAAGGACAGACACCATTACACTATGGTAAGCCTGTTATTCAAACCCATTTATTATTTGCATGTTAAACATCGAGTCTGCATATATTTCGCATTGCAACTGGGCCATGCACAAGTCATCATTATCATCTCACAAACGTCTCCGCTGTCGTTTTAATAATTGCACCCATTCATAGAGTGAAAAATGATTCTGTACCAGGTGAGAATAGCAGAGATGTTTTGAAAGCATGTCCCTGTTGTGCTTTTTGTTACTCCCATCTGGTTAGATTCTTCCCCCCTCCAACAAGAGGACAGGTCCCAAACCAGTTCTCAAGGATCTACCCGCGACAATGTTTCCAAGCCATGAATCAATATTTTGCCTTTAGTTCCGTGATAGTGTTCTGTGTTCCTCTTGTGTGTCCACAAGAGGATAGATACACCAAGAAAAATACAGAACTAAAATAGTTTGATGATTCTTACTATAAAGAAATACAATGGCTCTATGGTCTGATTTGTAGGATGTGTAAACGTGTATGGAGGGCATTAAACGTGCCCTGATATAATTAGCAACAGATGGAAATGATAATTTCTCTATTATAAAGATCCCCACTGGTGGTGGGGGGTGTCTAATATGTAGTGATCTCCAATAGTGTTCCTTTATAAGGAAAGTGGAAGTGCATTACACTGCCTTTGGGCTTCCCATCATACTGGGAACATTGCTCTGAAAATAAATCATGTCTGAACGGAGTAACAAGTTGCCATGAAATACTTTTACATTCCTTATTAAGGAATCCCTCCCTCTAGAAATAGACACATTAGACACTAATTACTATAATGTGGTTCAGTATTTCAACACACGTAGCACAACAACAACAAAATTACATTTGTAAAGCGCCTTGCACGTCAGGAGGATGTCCGAAGGTGTAGTACACACACATGGCCATGGATATACACAGCTAAACACGCATACACACTCATACTTATGCATATTCTAATAATAATAATCCTTCCATTTGGTGTAGCACCTTTCACATCAAGGGGATATCGCATGCTTCACATGATTTATTGTAAAATGTAGTGACTGTATTTTGTGGGTGAAAACAGCAGGTAACTTTGCACACAGCAGTGTCCCACAAATGGCCGTGAAGTAAATGTCCACTTTATTTGGGGGATTGTAGACCAGAAGGTAACTTACTTCTCCTGGCATAGGATCTTTAATATTCACCTAATCAAGCAGGCGGGACCTTGGTTTGTCTCATCCAAAGCACGACACTTCCAAAATAGCAGCACTGCATTGGAAATGTCAGCTTAGCTTATATGAGTTCCAAGTCCTTGAGATCATAACCTTCCGACTCAGAAGTGAGAGATCTGCCAAGTGAGCCAGCCTATCACATATATACATACACACACACACTTGCATACACATTCAGGTCTTGTCCATCCTTTTACAAACTGCACATAACTGTGGTGTATAGGTAATGAGCTGTTTTGTGGGGAACTACTGTTTTGTTTATTGTGTACCAAGGAGAAATATGTCCAGATCCAGGCACTGAAAAGCTGATGACAGCTAGAGTCTGTACTGGGTTTGAATGCTAGCTTTTGTGAACACAATGGAATTGGACATCTGTGTGGCATTTTAATAAATTAAATGCTCTTCATACAAACTTTTTATTGAAGGGAAACTGACCAGTGCATAGATAGGCTCATGCTGGACAAAGGTTGGTAAATTGATTGTTTTTTGTGGTGAATTCCGCTGAGAGATTGTGACCGCCCCCCCACTCCCCCACCCCCTTTTGATGGTTCTCTCAGGGCCTGATACCCCTCCCTTTCTGTATGAGTTATAGTTAGGCTTGACAAAGGCCCTTAAAACTGACAGCTCAACTGATTACCCGTTGTGTCAGGCACATTGTTGAGATACAAGATGCAGCTGGAGTTTAATCCCTGTAAATTCAGAGCTGTGGGTCAGCACCAGGAGAGCAGAAAGGGCCCGGCATCTGAGGGACTGCCTCTGTGTCCTTCAGAACTGCTTACAGATATTTACAACAAACGTACATTTATGGAAATGCCTTTCAATTAAAAGAGTGTCCTGAAGCACTTGGTAAAATGAGAATCATTTGAAATTAAAGCCAATGTTAATATCGAGCCTACTTAATATAGGTAAACAAGGCAGCTAAACTGCACCGGTGACATCCTACAAACTACAGTGCCGGGTAATCTGAATTTTTTGGTAATGAATTTGAATGAGAGGGATAACCAAGAATGATACCTAAGGTCCTTCTGAAAAGAAAAAAAAACAGGTAGCTGGGATAGACCTTAGTTTAATTTGGTTAAACTTGGTCTTATTTCTGTTTTACTGAACAATTAATTTCTGGCTCAGCGGGCTGCCGAGAGACAATTGTGTCATTAATCTATTGTCGGCATATAGCACGCAATTTATGGTAGGCTCTATCCTCCTAAACATAAGATTTCAACCGTGCATTGAGTAGACCATTTGACAGGAGTACATTATGAGTAATGATTTTGGGTCCCTTATGGACATTTTTGCTTGGGTTTCAAATACTCTCAGTGAGACCCATGTCCACACAAAAGCAGCTCTCAAGTACCTCGGCCATGAAACATTCTCACATTTTAGCCACAGCAGTGAGAGTTGCTGACTATCCACTCGAGAGGCCATCAAAGGACGCTGATGTGGAATAGGTAATGAGGGTGAATAGGTTGTGGATCCATCCAAAGCCCAAACCTACCCTCATTTTGGTTCCTCACACACAGAAAACACACGCGCACACACACTCGACTTTACCAATCCTGATACTAATCTGATATTGGTAAACTCGTCAGACGAGAGATACAATTACATCATCTGGTGAGTTTATCCAGTGCATCATCTGAGCTCAGCAAATCATTCTTGCAGTTGTTCAGTAAATGGGGATCCCTCTCTCTCTCTTTAATATCATGTTAGACAGATTAATTTATTCTATCCCAGGAGACTTGGCAGCCAATGGAACTATCTTCACCCAACTGGTCAAACAGAATTAATGTTAAAAACAGCATCCAGACGTTATTTATTCATCCAGAACCTAGTTATCATACCACATAGTTTAGATAAGACCTGATCTAAGTGTGAAATTCCACTGCACCAATCCCATTTCACCCCATAGATGCAGAGAAATTCCACCTAAGTGTAGATTTACTCTGTTTATGCAGCATTTAGAACATCCCAAGTTTGGCTAATTCCTATATATAGCAGTAATTTTGAAGCCTGGTTTTTGGAGGTCCTTTTTAACAAATACAGAAAACCGACTTCAGAAGGTTGAGACTGGATACAATAATTTACCACACAAGGGTTGTTGCACCAGTATTTATTTGTGGCAGAAATTTAGATCCTTGTTGCACATGCAGTGAGGAGGTGTAAGATATGAGTGGCTGGGTGTACAGATACTGGGTAAAGCTAGTGACAACTTTAATCATTTCCTTAGTGTAGTTCCTATTTAGACATTTCTCAGCACAGAAGGAGACAATTCAGTCTACTGTGCTTAGCCACTCTAGCTCTTTTTTCTCAATCTCCCTTTTCTGTTCATCTCACTTCCAGCTCTTTCCCCAAATCTCTTGATATGTTTATATCTAGTTACTTACTCAGTCCTGTTTTGATTGATTCTACTAGAATAGCCACTTGTGGCAATGAATTTCAAATGATTCACAAAGAATGGCATGATAAGGCACTGTAACAAATGCAAGGATTATTATTAATAATCATAATTAAAATTTAATTAGCAAATATGGTGTTGCAATTGCGTGTTGGTGATAAAGTTTGTTTGTTAGCACTGAGTCCATCTGAACAGCAAACTCATTTTCATAAGAACATTTGGACCATGTGTTATAGATTGAGGAAATGAATAAATCAGCTCTTTTCACATAATCTTGTGACTGACCAGAATGATTTTGTGCTAAATTACTTTATCAGCCGTATGTGTGTGTGAGAGAGAGAGAGAGAGAGAGAGGCTTTTGGTGCAGAGATGGTGACCCTGAATCAGCAGGCAGGCACCCTGTTTGTGCTGAGACGCAGCAGTACCTTCTATTGTGTAGAAGAGCATCCTTGTGGGGTTAGTTTATTGCCTACAAGCTGTCCCTGAGGAAATCAAAGTGTCCTAGAAGGAGGGAGTTCACGTGATGGGAAAGGGGTTGGCTCTCTGTCCTCGGAGCCCTTGCTTTGGAGGTACCATCTGCCGTGTCAGGACAGACGGGGAGAGGAGCAGCAAGGAGAATGGAATGACTGCAATAATGGGAGTGATGAAGTTTAGAGAGAAATGAGATTTCATTTTCCCTCCTCTCTTGTGCAAGGCCAAAGTTCTGTCACTTGACAAATGGGGGTCCCGGAGAGCCATAAATTTAGCTGTTTAACCTCCTGAGTCTAAAACGAGCATCATACAAGCATTTCTTAAAGCAAGACTTCAAATTCAACCAGGCTTTGCCTTTTCCACTCAAACTTGCTATTATAAAGTCATCATGAGTGATACAGGCTTTCATAAAATTATTTCACCCATCTTATTTTGTTAATTTCTTGTCATCATGATTAAATCAGCATATTTTGAACAGTATAAAACTGCATTATATAACTAACAACTATATGGTTCACTGTTAGTGACATTCAGTGAAATAAAAATGTACATTGGTGCACAAATATGACTGACATTGTAATAATAATAATCCTTGCACTTGATATAGCACCTTATCACGTCTGCGAGACGTCTCAAAGCGTTTCATAGAATATACTGTAAAGTGAATAAACTGTATATTTTGTGGGCGAAAAGTGGCAACTGTACAGTTTGCTGTCAGACTTATAGAGTTGCCATTGCAACCCAAACTACCAGACTGCTCCCTTAGCTCAGAGAACACTGGCCTTCTTTACCCCTGCACCATTATCTGTCCCACCATTAGCAGCTGAAGTTTCAGGATTCTGCTCCCACTCTTGGGAACTTCATCCCAGAATCCCTCCGACTTGTTCCCTCCCAATGTTCAAAGCCTTCTTTTACCACGCTTTCAGTCATCTTTCCTGCGATCCTACTGACAAAACCACTCCCTTCGTTCAGAAATCGTTGGCCTGCTTCATGTCTCCCATCCTCTCTGCCCCACCATTGACGGCTGAACTTTCAGCCATGTCCTTCAGTCCTTTTGTAGATTGTTCCTGCTTGCGCATAAAAATAATACTTTGTATTCCAGAACATTCTGTCCATTGGCATGCCTTGTTGCTGGCTGTCCCCACCTGATAACTTCCATGAGTCCCATTAAACTCCCTTCATCAGTGAATAGTGACCTGCGTTATGTCCCCTGTCCTATCCTCCCCACCATTGGCAGCCAAGCTTAAAGCCAATCCCTCTCAATCCCTGGAACCAACCCTGGTTGACACTGATTCTCTGCAACTGCACTGAACCTGACAGACACTGACTCTCAGTAGCTACACCTCAACCAGCCCTGGCACACACTGACTTGGACAGTGCACTGAACCAGCTCTAGCAAACACTGACTCTGGGCAGCTACTCTGAACCAGGCTTGATAGAAATGAACTGAACCACAGCACCTACACTGAAACAGACACTGACTATTGACAGCTACTCTAAACCAGCCATGGCAGACACTCACTGATCTCAGCATCTGCACTGAACCAGTGCTGTCGGACATTGACTCGGCAGCTAAGCTGAACCAGGCCTGACAGACACTAATTGTGCAGCCAAACTGAACTAGCCCTGGCACACAGCGACTCAGGACTGGCTGACACTGACACTGACTCTCTGCAACTACACTAAACTAGTCCTGACAGACGTTGATTGTGCAGCTACACGGAACATGCCCTGGCAGACACTGACCCGTGTCAGCTTCATTAAACCAGGTACAGGAGACGCTAACTCTCAGCAACTGCACTGCAACAACCCTGAGAGATGTGGACTATCTTTTATCTTGTCTTTTCTCTTAAATCTTAACAGGAAGTTTCTGCAGGATTATCCACCCCAGAGTCCTTTCTGAGTCAAACTCCATCCCAGTCCCTCCCAAATGCGTACCTCCACTTCAGAGTCCCTTCTAACTGTGGAACTGCATCCCAGAATCTGTCCTAATTACATAACTCCTTCCTGGAGTCCATTCTGCCTGTCGAACGCCAACCCAAAGTCCCTTCCCATTCCGCTATTATCTGTGCATTCTACCCAAAACACTGTCTAGTTTTAACCAATCTATCTAGTTGTATTCCTGCTAATTGGAAGCAGTGATCCACACTACCCTATTCTTACTATCACAAGAATTTGATTAGCGCAGTGAAATGCACATGAATTGCATTTAATTTATTGCAGCACAATGCCTGTGGAATAAGTGGAATATTTGACTGGGTGACAGTGCGCTACTAAATTTCAAGCACTCACCACGGAGAGTTTATAATTCATTTGTAGATCTTTTTCTGAGTTATGGCTCTTTCTTACTGGTGTTGGGACATTAGATCAGTGGCAGTGACAGTCTGCATTTCCTCTTCCAGCTTTACATCTGCCAGAAGCATACAGTATGGGACTTGGTTTGATCCTCAGTGAAAACTGTTCAGAGGCAGTGAACTTGAAACAGAATTATACCTATTTTAATCTGGTCTAAATTGATTACTATTTTCTCTTTGTTTCTGTGCCTTTTTCTGTAGAAACTTATAAAATACGGAAAAGAAGGGGACATTTTCACAATGGCTTTAATTTGTATGGACTGTGAAAATGACTTGATTTAGAGGTTTGTGTGGAGTAACCATAGTATGTACAATGTGTACACCCACTAATTAACATTCATATGCCGAATTTCAGTTCAGTTTATTGCACACACTGTTGCTGTAGCAGCAGGGATCCATAATCACAGTGCAATGGTACTCAGTCTTCTCAGAATGGAGACTTTGACGAGACAGTGAGTACAGAATATTGCCAGAAATGCCATTGAAATGCAATCATGCTGGAAGCAGTGCCATCCCACATTAAGAGCCAAAGAGATGTTAACAATTTTATTCTTATTGTCTCTCAATGGAATCAACATTACTTAGAAGTAGTCGCAGCATCAATATGCAGGTGACTCTGCGAAGGTTTCCTAGTTTAGGGTATATACCACCTTGTATCTGTATAAGATCTAATGAACCCCAACTCTGCAATGGCCATGAACTGCGCCAATAGAAAAGTGCAGGCAAGTTTCCTTATTCCACACACCTCTGTTTACCTAGCAGTAGGTAGGAACCCGGTCGTTAGTCGATTGTTGGATCACTTTCCGGGGTAATGGTTTCTACAGTTAGCAAGTGGTCTGGTCTTCTTGGATATTCCTTGACACCTGGTTACACTGCTTGCTGACTAGACGTGTGGCTGCTGCAGTTTCTACATTATAAACAAATTCACGCACCCAGGTTTCATGTTGTGTGAACGACTATCTTCGGATACGAAGGGCAACCATTACTTGAACACTGAGTGCTAGCAACCAGTGATAATCTCTGCTGACGATAAATCAGCCCCCTCTCTGTACCTCATCACAAACCACAATTGCAAAAATCTTCTGCAAAACTATATAGGGTGTAAATGCGCAGCACAAACATTGTAGGAATCTACAGGAACAGAAAAGACTATTTGGTTCCACCTGGCCAGTTACATTTTCAAATTTCCTTCCGAGCTCACATCTCTCCCAATTCACTTTGCCATCAAAATGTATTCAATTCCCTCTTGAAACTGCTCACTGTACATACCTTCCTGAGAATATTTCTATATTGCACACCAATTTACAGCACCACTGCAAAGTAACACAGAATATATTACTGGAAGTCCTGTGCTCGTTATACTTGGGAACCAACAGCTTTGGGTCAGAGTGGATAGAGCTTTGCTCTATATCTGTGATGTCAGTGACCTAAAAATGTTGGGATGCTTACATAAGACCAGGGGCCAGACCAGAATCAAAACACTTCTTTTGATATTGTTTGTTCAAAAGAAAAGAAGTTCCATTTTCAAGCTATAATGGACTTGTGTTTGAACTTACCAAAGGGAGGTTAAAACTGGGCAATTTGACCAGATCAATGGTTGAAGCCATCAGCCTTCCACACACTACTCTTAATTTGATAACACCATGTACAAAGTGGTGTGATTTAATGACGGCGTAAAGGATTTTACATTCTGTTACAATCCGGTTTGGCAGCACATTCACCACTATGACATTGGGCATCCTTGGGAATTCAGGTTCCGATATTCATTCAAAATTGTAGATTTGAAATTCACACATGAACACTTTTTGTAAAAGTCTGATATTGATAGGGTAATGAAAAGATGTTTTAATGTGCCTATTCGTAGAAAGATGTATTTTTCTATATTACTGTTGACAATGTATCATTGAGGATACGGCAGGCTTCATCTGGCTCTGTAATTGGAAGCTGGCTTTATCCTATTCGGGCTTTACTCTTTTTTGTTCCTCTTTGAAAATTCCATCCTGGATAAAGCCAAAAATATCATCATTGGGTTTTAGTTTTTGATCTTTATGGATTGCAATTCTAAATAAAACGGGTCACAGGGAGTGACGTGTGGAATTGGATCGCTTTTGTTTGTTGAAGACAGCTGTCATGGATATGAGCCATCATTCCAAATTTAGTCTGTAGTTATTTATGCTTGTTCTGGTGAACATCATGGGCTTTAGAAATATGAGGTTAAAAGCCTATGTAGTGTATGTGTGTGTTGAGGGTGGTGGGGGTAGGGCAGTAGGGAGATTGGTAGGGGGACTGGCAGCAGAGTGGCACCAGCTGAAAGCACTGTGCCACCAAACTGTTGGGATTACGGTTTCATCCCTTTGATTGCCTACATGGTAAGTTTCTGATCACAGGAGTCTGGTGGTTGCACCACAGCTCAGTGAATCCAAACGTGAGTCAAATAGGTGCACAATTCTTTTTTGCTTGTGGCTAATTTTGTGTCCTTTTATAATCAAAGCTCTTTATGTGCGTACATATTAGTTTGTTTTTCATAATATTAAAAATTCAGATCACGTGACTCCTTAGTTGTTTATTTTTCAAGAGGAAACATTTCAGGTTCTTCCACCTTAAAACTGAGCCATGGTGTGGAGGAGGATTGTGTTTTCATCACAGTGATATGTAACACGCACACTTAATGACATCTTGCTCTTGACTGCTTCCAGCATCAGCTTGCGAGTTTACTGAGATTGTGGAGCTGCTGTTGGATGCTGGCGCAGATCCCACCATCCAGGACGGAGAAGGTTGTCTGCCTGAAGAAGTTACAGATTGCAAGGACATCTCCCAGATGTTACGCCAGCACACCACCTCGAAAGGCTAAACCCAGGACTGGTGCAAGACTCCAAGTGACCGGCAACAAGAAAACACCTGTATTGAACTGTATCACATACTTCCTGTTGCATTTTACTGTACAATCATTAAACCATTCTTCGGGCTAATGAGGTATTTGATGCCTTTTTTCAAGTGCAATTTGGTTTCAGTTCATGCAGGATAAAAGTCTGGAGCGAACTAAAAGTAGCTCAGATCAGTTTGTTATCGATGGTTGTAAAACAATTCTCGCCATGATGTCCTCAGCCCGTCAACAAGGCTTTCTCATCCCTGAACCTTTTAACACTGATGTTTCTGAAGAAACATTCAGTAAAACAGAACTCCTGAAGGAACATGCCACTCAACTTGGTGACACGCTCTGGAGAATCCCAGTGAACTAGATTTGATAATGGAAATTTTCTTTTCCACTGTGCCCTTCCACCAAAAATAAAAAGTGATTCTTGATGTTGGAGACAAATATCCACCTTTTCACACAAAGAGTAGTGGAAATCTGGAACTCCCTTCTCCAAAAGGCCGTGGGTGCTAGATCAATTCAGATTTTCAAGACTGAGGTGGATAGATTTTTGTTAGGTAAAGGTAACAAGAGATATAGAGCAAAGGCGGATAAATGGAGTTGAGGTATATATCAGCCATGATCCTATAGAATGGCAGAACAGGCTTGAGGGGCTGAATGGCCTACTCCTGTTCCTATGTTTGTATCTGGAGTGCAGATACTCACAAACTTAATAAAGAGCTTGGCTGGATCCTATTAGACATTTCCTTCTGTTTCAATGGAAACAATTATGATTTCATTCCAGAATCTTCATTGGGTCCTATGATGGTTGAATCCGGAACTTGAGCATCCTGCCACCCACTAACCTTTTCAGGAGAAGGTAAGTGGGATCTCCTTGGCCCCAAGGTTAGGTACTTGCTAACAGTATGTCAGAATCAAGTTATTCTCTTCTGTTCGCAGCAAGTAGCCAGTTAGAGAATCACCGAGGCTAATAAATAGGAACCTTTGCAAAAAAGTTCTGGGGGACAAAATATCATCTTTTAAACAGTTGTCAAAGTCGGCTTCAAATTTAAGATTAAAATATGAGTTGTTTAAAATCCTGAAAACAAATGGCTAAAACAAAAAAACAGGTGGAGTTTCTCAGGTTGTAAACAACAAAAGGCATTACGTTGAAGATGAATTGGTGTAAAACCAGCGTTGATTTTTTTTCTTATCAGATTTGTAGATGCATTTAATCCACAGGCAGTCTTCAGAGCAGAGATTTTAACATGACACCAGATTTAGAATCATCTAGAGTTGCTGGCAAAAACACATCACAGTTAAAGCAAAGAAAACCTTAATTTCATATTTGAGGGATAACTTATTGAAGTAATCATCGTCTGCGTACTGAAAGGCTGAGTCATATAATTTGATTCTTACAGTTTAAGAATGAGGTGTTAGCACATCATATGATGGTGTTGGTGATTAATGGAGCAGGCCACAGGACAGAAAGCTAAGAAATCACCTTTGATCTTTGAAGTGCATTGCGGCTGGAAATAATTGTTTATAAATGAAATTGAATGGAAATTAATGGAAGGGAATCTCTACAAAGTTGTGCTTAATTGGAATTTGCTGCATAATGTGCGTGCTTCACTTCATTGAACCCTGGTTCGACTTATTAGTTGAGAGACAAGTATCCTAATGCTTTTCTGTTCTTTTAATTCTTACATTGCAAGTTCACAATCAGTTTCTCAACCGGTCAGTTTAATATTTGGAATCCTGTAACATATTGGTCACAGTACTCACCTCGCAAGTGAGAAAACCCAGGTTTGATTCCTGGGCAGGGTGAAACCTTAGGCAAGTTTCCTTACTCCACATGCTTCCGTCTAAGTGCTCTGGAATGCTACCCTGGGGGAATGGTGCTATATAAATGCTAGTTGTTGTTGTTGTTTACTTAGCAGTAAGTAGAAACCCAGTTGTTAGTCGATTTCCGGGGTGATAATCCCTTCNAAAAAACATTTGGTCACTCAATTGGCTGCCGCGTTTTGCATGTAAAATATATAGCCAATTAACTTTTACAGTATATTCTGTGAAGCGATTTGAGACTTTTCAACAACGTGATAAGGCGCTGTATCAAATGCAAGGATTATTATTAATTGTCTGTAAAGCTAAACAAGAAATACCTCTTTCTACCATTGTGATCATGTGGAAAGGCCAGCAGCTGTTTTCCCAGTAACATAAACTGTATAAAGTTGTGAATGAAGTGCATTTTTATATCATTTTTGAATACGTTGATACATTGGTCACTGTTGAGTAAAACCTGTGGATTGCGTCAACAGTAAAATAATCCTTGCATTTAATATAACATCAAGAGGATGTCTCAAAGCGCTTCACAGGAATTCGCTGTAGGGCAGTTGTGGCCAAACTTTTTGGGTTGGGTCAACACAATAAATTATCTTGATTGACTATTTCTTGATTTGTGCCATAAAAATCAAGAAATATTCAATCAAGAAAAAACTGGAAACAAAGCATTGATTTTAAACAGACCCCACCCCTACACTAGTGCGAATGTTTGGTGTGCCACTTTTTGATGGTGCCACAGGCCACTTCCGGGCCATGGGTTGGCCACCACAGCTGTAGATGAACCCTGTGTCATATATTCCCTGTCCCATCACCAGCATCAATCGACACCACACTTGAACACTAACTACAAATGGCCTGTTGCACCTGTGTGTCTGGGAGCTGTGTCAGCTGAGTCCCTATTTCAAGGTGACTCTAACCTCATTCTGAAAGAGCTGCGATTCTGCTGAGGTTGCAGAAATTCAGGCCAGTGCACTCTTAGGAACCGCCAGTAATAAGGTAGAGAGAAACTGAGGTGAGGCTACCAGCTCTTGTATCACACACCAGCTCGGTAACACAACCAATGAGACAGAAAGGCAAAGGTTGAGTTGAAGAGACAGTATATAAATCATCTGATACAAGATATGTGCTCATTTTATATCGTTTTAATTTTATTTCTCAGTCAGATCAAATTATGCTCCAAAGGTTTTGCTTGCTGGTGCTAGAGATGTCTTATGTAACATATTAGTGACTTTGCTCCGGCGGTTTTGAACTTGGTGAGATAACATGACAATTAATGCTTTAATAATCCTTGTATTCAATATAGAACTCATAATTTCAAAATGTCTCAAAGCACTTTACGGTAATTACTGTTAAATTTAGTGACTCTGTACTTGTAGGCAAACGTGGCAGCCAATTTGTGCACGGCAACGTCCCACGAACAGCCAGGAGTTGAATGACCAATTGTCCTGAAGGATTGTCATAGCATAACACCAGGAGCCACTCTCTTCTCTTTCTGAATTCAAAACTTGTGATTGTGAATAGTGTCATGGGATCTTTAGTGACCACCTCAACAGGCAGACCTCAATTTTAACGGGTCATTCGAAGGACGTCACCTCTGACAGTGCAGCGCTTCCACAATGCTGCACTGGAGTGTCCACGTGAACCGTGAGCTCAAAGTCTCAAATGCGGGGTTGAACCTATTTTAAAGCTTCTGACCCAAAAGCACAAGTGCTTGCTACCAATTTAGCCAGGCTGACACATTTATGTGCAGAAGATGCACCGATTTTCATTGAATTTGAAGGGGCCAACGTGTGGTTTACAACCTTTTAGTTTTGCAGTTCTATTTTGGATCACCAAGTTCTAGGAGAAAGATGAACCTTTTCACCCACCTCTTCCCATTCACAACTGCTAACCCCATGTTTGCCATATGAACAAACTTATTGCCCATTTTTTCCCTTTAATACCTGTGACTGTGGAATTCAAGCAAAAGGTAAAAGCACCACATCTTCTGTTGCAATTTATGTGCCCTGATTAACAAGATTATTTTGGCTTGAAATAAATATAATTTCATGACTAATAAAATAACAGTTTAGCATTTACAAGGATGAGAATTTCCACTCATTAAAAGCAACAGACCATACATACAGTCTCCCAGGGTTCAGTCATAGTCACAATGACTGCTGAAGTGAGCGATCTTTGGATTAAATTAAGATTGCTGGATATGCATTATAGATTCATCTGGGAAATCATCACTAGGAAATATTAAATATTTTTTAACTGCAATTAAAATCAAAATACATCATTTATTCTGGCTTCACTTTCACTCTGGCAATGTACAAGCTATATTCTGATCCCAGAAAACTCTAGTTGATGTATAAATAATAAATATAATCTGCATCACGTCATTGAGACGTCTCAAAATGCTTCACAGAATATCCTGTAAAGTGAATTGACCGTATTTTCAAATGCAAGGATTGTTATTCTTTTGTGGGCAACACGACAATTCTCTGTTCCACGCCTGTGAAGTTCTGTTGGGCAGATGCTAACCGGGTACATAGGAATCCTTTCAACATTTACTATTCTTTTGGATTTACTTGGCCAACTTACTCAGAAAGAAATGTCTGTGAAAAGTTACATTGGGATGACCCATTACAACTGCTTATAATAAATAGTTGCACTTGTAGTTTATATTTTTTACGGATGGAATAATATTACTACTAATAATAAGATTGAGAAGGCACCGGTATCTTCCTGTTGTTTTAAATATTCCCGTAGTCCTGGCCATGTCAGCACTGTTGCCGTCCCCATAATGATGTTGGATGAAATTGCCTTCCTTGCACTCAGTAAATCAGCACGTGCACTCTTCCCATCAGAAATGGCATTGTTTATTACAAAGTGTAGTAAACACATTGTTTCCAAATTTTAAATTAGAGTCAAGATGTACATTTCCTTCAGATTGATGAGGGGATTTTTCATTTTTAAAATCTATTTCCTGTCCGTTAATGGTGCCATAAAGTGCTTTACACCTGCTACCTTGCCAATCAATTCCGCTGGAGTAATGTATTAACGGCATAATAAATAATTGGCAAAATAAAAAAAATTGAATGAAATCGCTCAAACTGAGCGATTAGATTTACTGTGTTACTCATCGGTACGGTTTATTCTCATGCTGCTTTATGACGATTTGGGAACATTAACAACAAATTGTATGTATCAATACCATCCAGTTTAAGTTGTTGTCCATTGCGATAATGCAGCCTGTGACCTGTAACATAAATAGTTTGCCTACAAAATACACTGTACCTTACAATGTACCCTTTAATGTGTTTTGAGACGTCTTACTGACATGAAAAGCACTATATCAAATGTAAAGAATCTTATTATTTTATTTCACATTTTTCAACGCCAAAACATAACAGTTCTTGTGAATAGGTCTCTTCCCTTCCACTTTTCACACCCAGTGTCAGGGCCTCGCACCTCTAGGTCAGGCACAGTACAGGTTAAATGCAGGGTAAAGCTCTTTCCACCCTGCTGCAACAAGCTCTGCGAAGGACTTTTGACATTTGAGGCCACAAGCACTCAACTGCATATAATTCAGGACTAATTCCCATTAATTGGACAGTCATGCTCAGAGATGTCAGAAGGATAGATGTTAAAGGAAATGGAATAGTCAGACTTCCACTTCCTTTACCATCTATCCTTCTGAATTTCGAAATGCCCTTCTGCATCGGTGATTGAAGCACATTATTGGAACAGTGACGAGCATCCATTTACTCACTGGTTAACAAAGCTTGGGCTGTAACATAATTTTGTCAAAACTATTCTGTGGTCTTCAAAGCGATGTAAATTTTCTGTCTACAGAAACTCAGCAATCAAAGAGAAGCTTCTAACACGGGTGCAAAATAGTCACACTTCCCACCATCATCCAGGCAATGTTTTACAATGAGTGGTCTTTTTAGCTGTGCCTTACTCCACATGCCTGATAATAATCCCTCAAGAAAAAGAAACAATTATAAAATTGGCCACTTCAACCCACAACTGTTTGTGCGACACTATTGTGCACAATTAGCTGCCGCGTTTCGCCCACAAATATACGGTCAATTCACTTTACCGTATATTCTGTGAAGTGCTTTGAGAAGTCTAGAAGACGTGAAAAGCACTATATCATATGCAAGGATTATTATTATTATCCTGATCTACTTATGGACCTTTACAACATCTGAGCTAGACTTCATTTTTTTTTACAAGGATGGGCACAGCAGTTATTTGAGCAACCCAGATGGTTTGCCAATCAAGTGACTCTTTGTGGGAAGTTTTATGAGGAGATTTAGGCAAGATCATTTCTCGCCCCCTTCCCAGCACACACATCTAGTGATGACAACATGGCGTCTGAAACTGGTATTAGATGATTTAATGCTGCCCTTTGTCTGTACCTACAATTAACATGACGATTACTGAAATGGACCATTGCCATTTCAATGGCTTTGGTGTCGGCTTTTGAGGCCGAATGAATTTCATGATCATCCCCAGCACATCTGGCGCAAAGCAAAAGTATGAATTTAGTTTTTTCACTGCTAACTAGTTAAACCCATTTACAATTTCCTGTGTGTTTATAATAATAACATTACTTTGCATTTGATATAGCTCCTTATATCATTGAGATGTCTCAAAGTGCTTCGGAGAAGATACTGATTGGTTTTTACTATTCATATACCCTCCTCGCTGGTCTCCCCTCCACTACCATCCATAAAATCCAGGTCATACAAAACTCTGCTCCCCGATTACCCCAGTCCTTGCCAGACTGCACTGGCAGCCTGTCCCAGAGAGGATCGACTTCAAGATCCTCACCCTTGTCTTCAAATCCCTCCACTCCTCTCTAGCCCCCTACCTCTCTGACTTCCTCTCTCTCACAACAGTACCCGTTGCCTTCATTCCAACGGGCCTGTCCTCCTCATCGTCCCCCGAGTCCTCCGCTCAACCCCACTACGCCCCGAGGCTCTGGAACTCCCTTCCTCACTCTCTTCGCCTCGCCCCCTCTCTTCCTATTTTCAGGTCTTGGCTGAATACTTTTTCGACCGCGCCTTTGGTCACCTTCCTCCCCCTCCCCCTGGCTCGGCCCCGGGATCCGTTACTGTGAACCGCTCTGAGACACCGTCCAGCGTGGAGGGCGCAATATAAATCCAAGTTGTTGTCGTCGTCGTTACTGTAAATTGGAGTGACAGTGTATTTTGTGGGTGAAACCTGACAGCCAATTGCGCACACAATTTACAATCCTGGAGTGAGGGACTAATTTTATTTGGGGGATTATTAGCCAGGACACCAGGAGAAACTCCCTTCTCTTTGAATACTGCCATGGGATCTTTAATATCCACCTGAACAGGTAGATGGGACCTCGGTTTAACGATCATGCAAAGGACCCCGCTTTAACTCGCCAAACCAAGATAACCAAGGTAACGTAACTCTCATTAATTCTATTTCCACACCTTACCAAGTAAATATTCCTTGAGGCATACATGAGAGAGAAGGTAATAGACAGGTAGGGGGAGAAAGGTTGAGGCTCCTAAGAAGTATAAACACCAGCAAGGTCTGGCTCAGTCATATGACCCGTTTCTGTACTGTAATTTCCTATGTAATTCTATTTAAGTACCAATCTATAATAATAATGATCCTTGCATTTGTTATACCACCTATCACAACATCAAAAAGTCTCAGAAGTGCTTCTCAAGCTTTACTATGAGATGTAATGTATTTGTAGGTGAACCTGCTTACCTATCTCTCATTTCAATACCTCAGTCAACACTATCTTTAGCGTTTGAGGCAGTCTATTTCATATTCTTGCAATTTTTTTCTAAAGATATTTTTGCTGGGTTTAGGTCTGATTTCAAGGTTATGTCCTCTCATCTCAGATTCCCCAAACTAGAGTCAGTCACCATTTGCTTTGTCAGTGACATCTCAGATCAACTCTCAACTTGCTTACCTCAAATGAATGTAACGCCAGTTTACTCAGACACCCGTCATATTCATCCCCAGGTGTGTTGTCCAACCCAATACATTTTAAATATCCTTGATGTCAGGTTCTGGAAGAAGCTGTCAATAATAATAATAATAATCCTTGCATTTTATACAGGGCCTTAGGGAGTTCCCTATAATAATAGGGAGTGAGTAGGAGAATGGGAATAAATCATCTGGGGATAAAGACAATTGCAGGGTGGATGGGCCCAAAGGCCTAATTCTGTGCTAACACATAGTGGCATTTTATTCCTTATTGATTGAATGAGATCAAATGGATCAAAGGGTCTCCTTCAACTGAATCTCTCTGATGATCTTGCAGTTGGTCTTGTTACAGTTGTGCACTAGCTGTGGGTTGTTAATATGCCTTGCACATCTCCAGTCCTCAGGTATTGCTAAAGTGTCTGGGAGGACAAGAGTTTGAAAAAGTTCATCACAAGCTTAAAGCAGATAAGAGTTAGTTTGGGTATGAGGAAGAGGAGGCATATGTAAGATTAATTCGAATCAACTCAATTTGAAAAAATATATAGCTCCATAAATTGTCCTCAAGCCAGTTCTGATTAACTGCAATTTCCTGGTTGCTGAGAGCACTCCAGGATGTGTTACAGCTTTGTGACCATTTGGAAGGGCTGGCTCAGAGCCAAAGACACTTGTAAATCTCTTAATCTGCTTTATTCTCCGAAAACCTGTCCAAACAACCCACTAAATAATGTTTAAACATTGCGCTGTCCTTAACCAAATATAAGCAAAGTGCTTGCTGCATATTTGTTAAATACAGCAAAGCAAAAGCTGCTCCAATCCACTCATTACAATCTCTTTAATACGGAGGTATTAAATCCTGAAAATGAAATAATACTCTATATGTAGGAGGTTATTCCATGGATGTCCATATGCCCGTTTTTGTTACAGTAAATGGAATTTGATGCAATAAGTGGATGCTGTTGTGTGCCCGTGTACCAGTGTGACAGATAGTTTTGACGTAGCTTCTTTAAGCAAAATAAGAATAATAACTTGCATTTGATAACGCACCTTATCAAGTTGTTGAGACGTCTCAAAGCTCTTCACAGAATATACTTTAAAATGAATTGAGTGTGTATTTTGTGAGTGAAAAACAGCAGCCAATTGCGCATAGCAGTGTCCCACAAACAATCATGGATTGAGTGACCAAATTATTATTTTTTTAAAATTATTTTTTGAGGGATTATTACCCCTGGTTAACGATTCGCCAATTTAACTAACAGTGTTCCTCCTTACTGTTAGGTAAATAGAGGTGTGTGAAGTAAGGAAACTTGGCTAAGGTTTCTCCCCATCAGGAATTAAACCCGGATCCTCTCGCTTGTGCGGTGAGTGCTCTAACCAATACATTACAGGACTCCAGAAAGTTAGAAAATATATGGATCACTTTGCTCAGGAAACCAGCAGAGGCAGAGGGATCAGTTTGTCGCTACATTTGATATTTAGTTTACTATTTAGCAAATGGGACCAGCCACATGGCCAGTTTTATCCAGTCTTGTGAATTCCTGCAATCTAATTGACTCACAGACCCACAGAATCCACTTTTTGAAGTTTATTTTATGTCGACTTATTTGTACAGGTTTCATGCCGAGTTCACAGGAGGCAAATATACAAATAAAACCACCACTTTGTTTTTGCAAAGACACATGGCAATAAATAGTTACAGTGAAATGAAATCCCGCAAACATTACTCCACTTTCAAGCTGTACAAAATTTACAAATGGTAATAATCTGAAACAATGAGTACGTACGAGACGATGATGTATAGGAGGCTCCCCGTACAGTAGGAGACCACTGAAATGTGCAGCAGGTGAAGGATATTTTACCAACGCAGACACACCTCAGAAAATGTGAGTCATTCACTGACCACAGTCAACCTTGTAAGAATTATTTCCTTCAAAAGTGCACAAGGAGAACAGTCAAGTATCAAATGGTTATCTGATAAGAGCCACATTGTGTGGTGGACTGTATATAGCATCTCAGACTACCTTTTTTCCCCAAGTATAGCTGCATTTTCTCATAGTGCTTGCAGGTAGTAGAGGTATAAAGGGATGTGGCAAAAGGATTTCGAGGGATTTGGATTGAAACATCTTCAAGATATAATAAACTGGTAGAATAGTCTCGATGGGCTGAATGGTGTCCTCCTGTTTCTACTTTACTCTGTTCCAATGAGGTTTTTATTTCCCTGCTGGTTGGCAAAGTTGCTACATTGCAATTGTTGTTTCTTCTACCAACATTCTCCCATCCTCTCTCCTCTCCTGAATGTCTTTCCTTCCTGCTAGGGTACAGTTTCAGGCTATTTGCAAGAAGCACATGAGACTACTTAGTCATTGACAGTTCAATACCCAAGCATTCATTCATGGCTTGACCGTAAGTGTGGGTAAGCAAATCAATTGTAGACTACATTTGCAGCTGAGCCCAATTCTGGGGTCACCTGACCTACAGACCTAAATTCCTTCAAGCAGGGCTTTTCTGGATAGCTATTGGAAGTAGCAAGTCCTTTATTGATGTTACTCTTTTTTTCCAGTGACACCGAAGCCAATGCTCTAGTACTGACATCAGCGATCAAACCTGGCATGTTTTCTGATCTTGATCACTCACTGAATAAATTCCCTGAGCCATTGTGAGAATTCTACTGTTGATACTCAGATTCAACTCATCAGCGTCGCTTCTCTCTATGCCAAACACCTTTCGCTGCTGAGTAGATAGCTGCAAAAGGTACTTCTAGATCTCTGCTGCTCGTGTAAAGCTAGTCAGTCATTGACAGACCCTTGGACCCTCCTCCCTCTCTTTAATCTGGGTGAGGCAGTCTCGTCTGATTGGCACCTCTCCACGGCAATGCAACTGAGATTAAGACCTAAATGAGATTTGGTCAGGGGGGAGCTGATCAATCTGTGGTGCTGTGTGTTGCTTAAACACAGTGTTTTTTAAATAAATATGTCATGAAAATAATTAAACACTTTTTTTTAAAATATCTACTTCTTACAATATTCCAGCCACCACTTCACACTATCTCCTTTGGCTGCGAAATTGGGAAAGATCCTGGTTGTAGATTTCTCCAAGACCATGTGGCCAAGAGAAGATGCAGTATGGCTGGGTACGGCTTGGGTCATTCTGTGCAATGTGCTTATCCCACGGCTGCACAGCTAAGAACTCACTCAATGAGGTTTGAATATCGCTTTAAGATGGGAATCGAACTTGCTGCCCCTGAGGGTTTTGTGGGAAGAGACAATGACAATAAAACTGCCACCAAACTCTTTCTAAACAATACAAGTTGACAGGAAAATAGTGCAGAAAAGCCAAATTGGGAAGTATTAGGTGAGAAAATGTCAATCTAATAATAAGTTCCCATCCTGTACAAGACCCACAAAAGTGTGTGCCTGATTTTTGAAACAAAGGTGGTGAAGGAAATGCCATAGAGCTGGACTGAAAACGATGCTTGTGGGAGAGACTGAAACTAAACCTACATTATTTTAACTAATATGGAGGAATTCTGCCCATCTATGATAGCTTTGAGGGTAAGTACCAATTTGCTATAGCCTTAATGAATGAGCTACCGTTGAACTGTACAGTCGCTGATAGGATTCGGTCAGTGTGGGCCGTACAGTACATGCTTAACTTTGACTTCCTTTTTCCAAGTCAAACATAAATAAAACAATTCAGGCTGTTGATATTGGATCTTGGGGTGAAAAATGTAACAATGCATTTCAGATTCAATGTGAATCATCACACTGAATGTATTATGTAATGCTAAATCACTGTGCCATATCTTATTTGATTGTGGAATTACCGTGGACTTTTAGCCGTATAATCACAGAACACTTGAAAAATATGCAACGAGAAATTAGTGCTTGACTTTGAAACATTAAACACAAACAGTGCCATCATTTAGTGGCAAGAGAGATATCAACATAGTGTTTGGATTTTACATCTTAAACACTTTTACATAAGTCTCCACTTCAAGGTGATGGACAGAAATCATGCAAGCAGGTGAAAGATGCCTCAAACAACTGTGGCAGGGTTAAAGTAGCATTATTTTAAACAATTAATTTTGGTGTAAAATGTGCAGTGTGTATTAGTTAAGGGATTGAAGTATTATTTTTCTGCGCACTATCAGGTAAAGTCCTGTTTTTAATTTGTTTTCTCATTAATTGATTAAAAAAAGTTTTAAGAATTATCAACTGATGAACATTCATTCATTTATATTTAATGTTCATCACACCATCTAGCATCCATTCATTGGCTGAATGGTAGAGTAAATCCAAAATACCTAATCTTTTGGAAATTAATAAGTCACCATGTGTAACCTCAGTTTATTTTTAGAATTCAGTAGTTTCTTTGTGCATTTCTTTATGGAATAAGCAGTTAAATTAGCTCAAAGTACTCAAAATGTTCCTCTTTTCATTTGATGTTTCGCCATTGTGTTCCTTTGAAAATGTCCTATAGGGATTCTCCTCTGTTGATCAAGCAAGCTTCCAATGTCAATCAGTATTGACCTGGGCAGCCTAATCATGTGGTTGGCAGCCAAGTACATTGGAATGGGACAGAAAAGTACATAATAGGGACTGGAATGACAATGACAGCAGCCTTACAGCTCCATGGATGGAAGCCAAACTCAGTAAATTTAATGCTAATTTGAAGCTGGCCAATTTAATTGCAGCCGTTCACCTGACGACATTAATCTTGGCCTCAGTGCTGATCATTGCCTTTACTGTTGTTAATTGCACTGGAGTTGTGACTCATGCTTTCAAAGGCACTTGACAGTACGTTGGCTTGTACTGTCCTTTGCTGTACAAAGGTTTTGGTTTCATTGGAGGATGAAGGAAAGAGTAGACAGCGAATGCTTACATTTCTATATTGTATCTGGCTTTTGTTGCTCTAGTGCACATCAAACACACATTTACATTTGGAAAGTCCACTGTGTATGTATATTTAGGCAATAGTAGACAAGAAGGTGTCTGTTTATTGGGTTTGTTGGTGAGCATTCATCAATTCTTTTTGCTACCAAATATTGCTATATAAATGTAAATTTGTTGGTTGTTACGGCTCTTCACTATTCCATCCTCAAACCAGCAGAGCTGGTATAGAACTGTGCTAATGCCAAGCTGCATTATTATTAGGGACTGAATGTAGATGACCAGGATCTTCCTTCAGACTAGCTCCATATCAATGTGTATCTGAATCCAGCAGAACTACATCAAATTCCTCTGGATAAGATTGCACTGGCCCATATTATAAAACTGCAATGATCCAAAACCATTTCCCATTCACCCCCTTGATTAGGAATACAATTGAAAAAAATACACCCATTCACTCCCACTGCATAGGGATACCCTCTACTTCCCATTCACTCTTGCATAGAATTACAATGGATCATCGTGTGTACTACTGTACTTGCCAGAGGGCTTGAAAAGTCTGAAACAACGTCTTTATAATCTTGAAAAACGCTTTTGATTAAGAAGCTGAATGCCATTGTTGGTTGATTCCCACTCAAAGCACTGCTCACTCCCACTGTCTACAATTCCAATGGCCCAAAGCACTTACTATTCACTCTCACTGCATAAAGAAATATTGATTCTAGCACAGCCGAGATATTGGCTAATTGGAATATGCTACGCTTATGCCAAATATCTCTTAGAGTGACAGCATATGTTTCATATAAAGCTGTTGTTAAATATTTGTTAGAGTTTTGTTTGCAATGAGAATTTAGGATCACTGTTTAAGCGAGATGAGTGACAAGAATCAGCAAGTTGGCTTTTTGTTTTACAAATGGGAATTGATAAAATGTGTCATGAAAAGCACAGCGTTTTCAGGTAAATCATTTAAATTGATCAGCATTCAACCCACAAACAAATCATTTTCCCCACTGGCTAAAGTTGCAAACCAGACAAAGCTGAATACGGGCCAGTGACCAGGCCTCTTGTTTCAGTGCTATTTTGCTTCAGTGAGAGTGACCGACAACTCCAAGCAACAACAACAACCAGATTACATTTGTATAGCACCTTTCACATCAGGAGGACGTTACATTGAGTCCTTAAACATCACTAAAGTCTCTAACGTAAGGAAAGCTCTTATTACACTTGAATAAATGGGACTTTTTTTTGCATTTCTCAAAAATGTGGTGCCAATGGAGGA
This sequence comes from Callorhinchus milii, assembly GCF_018977255.1. NCBI lineage: Eukaryota > Metazoa > Chordata > Chondrichthyes > Chimaeriformes > Callorhinchidae > Callorhinchus > Callorhinchus milii. The sequence goes on along the minus strand of NW_024704746.1, from coordinate 7,985,142 downwards.
AGAAAAATGTTGCAATAGCGCCATCTGTATTTGGAGGGTTTAAATAAAATGTTTTGATACTCTCCAAATGTTGGGGTTTTAAAAAGAAACGGCAGAGGGAATCACAAAAAGAAGCAGCAACACCTTTGCATTTGATCTTGGAGGTGTCTTCAAACTCAACTCACCTCTCCCAAGGTGAAGGATGGCTGTACGGAAGGCCCTATGGTTTAGCTATAAGGACGTATGTAGGTGACAGTTTAGAACTTGCTATAGGTTCAGATCTTCCACCAAAACGGCCTCTTCTCTAGTCAGTGCACTTATTCAATGGGTTCTTCTGCATGGGGGAATTGTTTAAAGACATGCTGTCAAAACAGGGAGAATTCACCTGGGTTTATGTTTGTAACACTTAGAGTTGGTCCCCCAAGTCTCTTAACCTCAGTGGGATTGTTAATTTCTTGCCTCCTGCATTCTACACAGCTAATGCCATAGCAGGATTTACAGATCTTGATAGGCTTCCTTATCTTCCTGTGGCCCCAAACCCTCTACATGGTCCTAACCTGAAGACCACTGTTTTAAACTTCGCGATCATGCAGAATTGTGGAATATTCGTACATTGAGTCTTCACGTGGAAGCTGACATTCCACTGTGTCTTTTTAAAGCACTGTGGAAAACCGGCTTCCAAATCCAAGACTTGAACTTGAAGATTTTCCACAATCCTGCACCATCTTAAGGATTTCAGACTCCCTGCGATTCTGTGCCAACCCAATGCTGGAGTAGAATCGGGTATCTGTATTTATATAAAAAAAAGGGTGGCCTGACTTGTGAGCTTGAAGATACACATCAAGAGTGATGCAGACATAGTTCTTCCAGTCACCTCCCAAGACTGTTGTATCCAGGGTTGTGAATGCTGCACACGAGTGTTTCTTATTGCAGAGGTGCACGAGAATGATGCCTCTGCATCTTTAGTAAAAAATAACTTTTTGTTTTTACATTTGTATCTACTGCTTATGCTTTGTGTTTTACAGAGACAACCTCAGCCCATGCTACCATCTGTCCCTTCCCTTATACTGGATCTCAATAATGGTGAAATAGAGCCTTCAGTAGGTCACGTCAAGGTATATTATGTCTTAGTAATCTGGGTAAGAGCACAATAGCCCCTCCTTGACCCACTGACACATTTCCATCACGATTGACGCTTTGACTCTTCAGTGAACAAAATACCACAATCCTGTGTACTTCGGCCCCTACATATGCAAGCATGGTTTTGGAGGGTAGGTCCATCTCTTTTGATGCTTGTCCTAGACCTCTTGGTCCTTAGGTCCATAGATCTCTGTGTGCTGTATTTGAGCTGGATTCACTTCCACAAATTGAAGAAACCAAAGCTGTAAACACAAACATCACTCATCTCCGAAAGTCCTGCAGTGACTGAGGCCACTGTTTCCTCTTCTAGACATCTCCATTGGGATCTCAGGCCAGTGTTTTAGAACTGAGGGTGGTCCATGTCATCGAGCCAGGAGGCAGGGCTCGTTGGAAAGTCTGGGTAGCCAGCGCTGCTTCCTGTAGAGATGTCAGAGGTGGGCCCTCCCGTCATCATTCTCAGGGTGTGACTCATCCCCTGTCCTCCTTGTGCTAGAATCCCCAAGTTATTGTCAATGTAGCCCAAACTGTTCATTAAGGGCGTGTGAGCGGGAATAGAGGCTATGGACGATGGAGACTGAGGGATTCCGTAGGGGCTGCTCGCTCTCAGATCGTGGTACTGCTGTCCTGTGCCGTCCACAGTGAACCCTCCGTTAAGTAAAGGTCTGCCTGTGATGTCGCTCACCCCGCTGTAGATCCCATTAGTGTGGCCGAGTTCTGGGAGTATCTGATCATCTGTGACGTGTGGCAGAAAACAAATAATGAATACTTTGAGCTGAAAATGTACTGGCCCAAAAAAAACTAGCGTAGAAGTGACGGAAATTCTGTGGCTTCTATTTCTGATCAGCTGATTTATTTAAATTTATTTATTTGTTTGTTTGTTTATTTCTTTATTTATACTCAATCCACCACTGTTTGTGGAAATGGTTGGACCCAATTAGCTGGACACAGATTTAAAGTAATTGGCAAAAGAACCAGATGGGAGACCAGGAAAATTTCTTTCTTATGCAGAGAGTTGTTACGTTTTGGAATGCATTGGTGGAAGGGTGATGGAAGCAGATTTGATAGTGGCTTTCAAAAGGGAATTGGATAGGTATTTGAAAAGGAAAAATTTACATGCCTGTGGGGTAAGAGCGGCGGGGAGGGACTAGTTGGACAGCTCTTACAAAGACCCGGCATGGGCATGATGGGCCGAATGGCCTCCTTCTGTGCAGTAAGATTCTATGATTTGGTATCTGGTTTGAAATCACAGACAAGATTATGATGAGGGGGCAGCAAGCTCACCTCTGAAGCTTAGTTCGCTGTCACTCAGGCCCCCGTCCTCCACCGAGCTTTCCTTCCCACTTTTTGTGCCCCCGCGACTTCTCTTCATGGTCTTGTAGTACTGCCCCCAGCGGTGTCGCCCGGCGTCTTTCTTCAACCGCTTCTCCTTTGCTCTTCTGTTCTGGAACCAAACCTGGAAGATTTTCAATTCAATCAAAGGAATATCGTTTGAAGAATTTTAACGATTCATTAGAGTGTCAGTTTAGTGAGTTCAAGTCCCGATGTGGAATTTGAACCCACAACCTTCCAGCTCAGTTGCGAGAGGGCTACCCTGAGCCAGGCTGACACACAGAACATAATACCAGTTGGACCAGATGGCCTGCTCCATAGAACCAATAACAGTTGATCATGAGGCAGGATTCAAAGCTGCTGTGCTGTCCAAGGATGGAGGAAATGTGGCAACAGAGAAAAATGAACTGGGATATCTGAGAGATTCAGGGAAAATAGTTTCAAAGTTAACCTGATTTTTGGTGTATTGCTACACATAGGTCACTGCGTGATGTTTCAGGTTTTTGTCTTGGAATATACATCATCCGAAGCAGTAGTATTCTCCCAAAAGCAAGTCATTTACAATGCATGGCAAAGGTCCAGGCTCGCACCCACAAGCAATTACATTTCAGCACCAGGGAACACTTCAAAGGATGCTATCAATCTATTGCAAAGAACGGAGAGCCCATAAGCTTTCAGAATTCATATCACGTCTTACAAATCTATTGCAACTCTTTCAAGAGATAACTAAATTAGCGCAGAAGGAATATCCCACAGATATAGGGGGTGCAAATTGCAATTTTCTTGACAGAAGCTCCCAGTTTAAAATTTAAAATGTGTCGTAGAGTGAAAATCGCAATATTTAAGCGATGCAATGACTAACATCCTAGAGCCCAAGTTTGATTTTCGGAAGATAATCTTTCTGGAAGCAGTGGGTTAGAAACTATCCTTTTACCCTTTTGGACCTGCCTTCAGATACAATTCTGACAATATCAGTCTCCTTTGCCTCGAACCATCCTAAGTGCAATGGTTTGGCCTGTCTCCAATTAGTATCTTGGCATGGTTCCACAGCACAAAAATGTCTCAAATATAACAGAACTCAGCAGCCCACAGCATAACTGTCATTCCAGGCAATGAAGGAGTCCAGTGATTGATCCCATCTCCCCGTTATGGATCATGACTGTTGTGAGGTTACGGGTCATTACCATTGTGGGGTCACAGGTCATTGGCATTACTAGTGAGATGATGGAAGCAGAAAGTTGACTCTTTCAAAAGCAAATTAGATGGATTTTTTTTAGGAAATATTATTGTGGGATAAAGTATGTAGTTTGGGACATGACATGGGCATGTGACTGCTAGGATAGTGGAAGGCGAACTGGATGGACCTCAGTCTTCTTTTCACTAGCAATTCTTATTTTCTCATGTTCTTATGAGATTATAGAATTTAAAATTTTTTTTTACAATTGGCTGCCGCATTTCGCCCACAAAATATACAATCAATTCATTTTACAGTATATTCTTTGAGACATGATAAGGCGCTATATCAAATGCAAGGATTTATTATTATTACAGGTCATGCCATTGCGAGGTCATAGCTCATTGCCATTGTGGGATCAGTTGATGAATAAGTTCCACTCAGGAAACAAATGCTACATTACCCATTGATTTGGAAAATATACCATGTAATCCCTTCATTAGTGAAGGAGTTAAAGTAAATTGGGAGCATTAGAAAAAAGAGGCTACATCTTCTTTTACCTGCACAACCCTCATGTCAAGTCCTGTCTCGGAGGAGAGCTGCTCTCTCACATGGCGGGCTGGTTTTGGCGACGTTTTGTATGCGTTCTTCAAGGTTTCCAGCTGCTTCGCTGTAATTGTAGTGCGAGGTCTTTTTGCTCCAGCCTCTGCGTCAGCGTCTGCATTAGAAAACATTACTTATTGTTACCACATTTAATATTACAGACTAAGGTGTAGAGTGAAGCTGTATTGCCCCTGAAGTAAAACCCACCCTCCTGTAGCATATTGGTTAGAGCACTCGCCTCGAAAGCGACAGGTCCCGGGTTCGAATCCCGGGCAGGGTGAAACCTTAGGCAAGTTTTCTTGCTCCACACGCCCCTGTTTACCTAATATAATAATAATCCTTGCGTTTGATATAGCACCTTCTCATGTCTTCGAGTCATCTCAAAGCGCTTCACAGAATATGCTGTAAAGTGGATCGACTATATTTTGTGGGCGAAACACGGCAGCCAATTGCGCACAGCAGTCCCCCAAATAGTTGTGGATTGAAGTGACCAATTTATTATTTTTTTAAGGAATTATTACCCCCGGAGAAGCGATTCGCCAGTCGACTAACAACTGGGTTCCTACTTACTGCTAGGTAAACAGAGGAGTGTGGAATAAGGAAAGTTGCCCAACATTTCGCCCTGCCGGGAATCAAACCCAGGTCTCTCGCTTGCGAGGCGAGTGGTCTAACCACTGAGCTACAGGACTCCACTTAGCAGTGAATAGGAACCTGGTTGTTAGTCGATGGCACTCTCACCTCTGAGTCAGAAGGTTGTGGGTTCAAAACCCCATATTAGGACTTTGAACTCACAGTCCAGATTGACACTCCAATGCAGCGTTAGGAGAGCACTGCATTGTCGGCAATGACATCTTTCAGATGAAGCATTACATTAAACCAAACTCCTGTCTAACTACTCAGGTAAACTCTAAAGATCCAAAGACACTATTCAAAAACACTATCGAGTTTCCAGCAATTCCCCAGGTAAAATTGATCATTACCTCTTGGCTCCGTGTGGGACATTGCCGCATGCAAACTGGATGCGACGTTCATCTATTAATACAGAGTCACTCTTTACAGTAAATCCTGTGAAGCTCTTTGAGACTTCTTGACAACGTGATAAGGTGCTTACATTAAATGCAAGGATTATTGTTATATGTAATTGGCAGTGTCTTTGTCCTGGCTCTTTCTACTGACAAACCTCCAGCAGATGAAGCACTCCTTTAAGAATTATTACGGTGACACATCTGCCCTAGTTTCTAACTGCCCCAAATCCTGCTATTCTGTTACGGTCAAGAAGTTAATTCATTTTGCCTTTGATGTTCAGGGTTACTTGGCCACCATAAACTGGGCTTCCACCCCATCTGATTGATTAGTGTAGGTGATGTAATGCGCAGTTATATTTGTGTTGTGATATTACTCAATGCCTAAGCTCCGGGGACCTATTACTAACAATCTGCACAGCAGGTTATTAGTAATTGTCATTAATCTCATTAATATTAGTCAATCAATGGGGTGCATGTCAGCCGGAGATACTCAGTTTGAAGATTTCACAGTTGAGGCAGCTACTGAAAATATCACCATTGCGTTTGAATGAAAAATACAATGAACAACAATAATAATCCTTGTATTTGATATAGCGCCTTATCACGTCGTTGAGATATCTCAAAGCATTTCGCGGAATATACTGTAAAGTGAATTGACTGTATCATTTGTGGGCGAAACACGGCATCCAATGATGCACATTAGCAGGGTCTGTCCCACAAACAGTCATGGATTGAGTGACCAAATTACCATTTTTAATGAAATGTTTCTTGTTTTTGAAGAGATTATTACCCCTGGAAAGCGATCTGCCAATTGACTAACACCTGGGTTCCAATTTACTGCTCCGTAAACAGAGGTGTGTGGAGTAAACAAACTTGCCTAAGATTTCGTCCTCCCTGGGAATCGAAAAAGGTGTCTTCTCCCTTCCGAGGCGAGCGCTCTAACTTACACAGGACTCCACAAAGTTAGGAGACATTGTGCTGCCCGTGATGAGAATGTGTTAGGTGTGGTGCCTACCGTTCTGCTTGGCGGTCTCATAATCCTCCTTGCACACCAGCCGGCTGTCCTCCATCAGGTAGAACTCATCGCCTGTGGCCAGCTGCCGGTTGCACATGATGCAGGCGAAGCAGTGGAGATGGTAGACAAAGTCCTGGGCTTTCCTCACCACCTGGGTTGGGGGGATGCCCTGCTGACAGGCTGCACATTTTGTTCCGAAACGTCTGTAAATGTAAATGAAAATAAAAAGCAGAGAAAGTAAGCTTAACCAAGCCGATTTTGTATGCATTCAGAACAGTTTGACAGTTGAGGAGCCTGACACTGAATCAAAGGGAGAAGGTGCAACCTGAAGATGGGGAAGGAGGGGGCAAGGCAGAGAGATTGAGGAAGAGTGTTCCAGAGTTTTGGGGTGTACTGGCTCAAAGCATGGCCGCTGATGGCGGAACGCTGACGAACAATCATTAATACTTTATTGCTAAAATGTTTACCCATCGACAGAAATTGTTTGAAGTCTTAATACCGGACAATATCTCCCTTCTTTTGTGGCTGACACAAACTTGCTATTTTTGACACTGACCATGATTTGGACCTAAATGGGTGGTATCGCACACACTGCTTACTGCAATAACGATCATTTCAGCCTTGCATTTAATACAGCGCCTTATCATGTCGAAACATCTCACAGAGGTTTCTGTAAATTGTAGTGCATTGGAGGACAGACATAGCAGGTAGCTTGCACAGAGCAGTGTCCCACAAACAACCATGAAGTGAATGACCATTTTTCTATAGGCGATTTTTGGCCAGGCACTGGGAGAAACTACCTTCCCTTTTTGAACATGGGATGTTTAACATTCATCTGAACAAGCTGATGGGAGCTGAGTTTAATATCTCATCGGAATTAAATCCACACCCTCTGTTCTCTGTTCACCCTCCCTCTTCTGTGTTACCATGTTTGGACTCTCCACCCTATGTACCAGAAATTTTGAATAATAATAATCCTTACATTTAGTATTTGCCCCGGGATCCGTTACTGTGAAGCGCTCTGAGACGCTGTCCGGCGTGGAGGGCGCTATGTAAATCCAAGTTGTTGTTGTTGGTACAGCACCTTATCACGTCGTTGAGACGTCTCAAAGCACGGAATATACTGTACACTGAATTGACTGGGTATTTCGTGGGTGAAACACAGCAGCCAATTGCGCAAAGCAGTGTATCCCACATACAGTCATAGATTGAGTGACCAAATTTTTATTTTTTTAACTACAGTTAACATTAGGGCCATGCTTTGGATAGCCGTTTTCTTTTCCCTTTTCACATCTTTTATAGATTCTTGTTACATTCTCGGGCAGGGACGACAAAACTATCCAGGAACAGGTGAGGTGTCCGTGTTCATTTTTTACTTGCAAGTACACCTTAGTGCAGACTGACTGTTTTACAGATGTCACTTTGTAAGAATGATAATAATAAACCTTGCATTTGATATAACACTTTTCACGTCTTCTAGACGTCTCCTAGCACTTCACAGAATATACTGTAAAGTGAATTGACTATATATTTGTGGGCGAAACTTGATAGCCAATTGTCCCACTAGCAGTCGTGGATTGAAGTGACCAATTTATTATTGTGTTTTTTTCTTGAGGGATTATTATCAGGCGTGTGGAGTAAGGAAACTTGCCCAAGGTTTCGCCCTGCCGGGAATCAAACTCGGGTCTCTCGCTCAATTTCAATAGTAATGAATGAGTTATTTTTTGCCTTGTGGAGGCCAAAAAACAGGTTAGATAACTTCCCTTTTAAATTCCAGACAACCAGCTATTCGCCTGTGACTATCTAATTGGATATACAGCTCTAAACCGTCTAATCAGATGACCAGATTCTCCCAAGCGTGTTACTAGTTAAGTGGTTACTGGAAATAGATTAAAGGCTGACAATCTTTTAATGTGTTTTACTGTTTTCCCTTATAATAATTCTATCTTCAATCCTATTCAGAATTGTGGAGTTGGAATTCTCCTGGACTATTGAGATCCCAGTACAACACTGGAGCTTTGGGGCACTTGATTAATGACTTACTTAGCATAACTCCGGGATCTGAGTGTGTTTAAAGTGTAATTCTATTCTAATTGTACACACACCTTGTGTAGCTATACATCTGGAACGTGTAGGTGGGCTGTTATGCCCCAAAGGGACAAAGAGGGAGAGAACAGTTTGCAGCTGTTTCAGGAAAGAAGGGGGGCGGGAGGAGGAGGAAGTTTGCTTAATACAACATGTCATTCCAGCGGGAAAAGTGTGAGATAATTCCATCATTAGTTTGACTTAAAAAGTCCTCCGCAGGCACCACCTGTGTGCTTCAGTAGTTGATTCATCGAGTGCTCAATAGTGTCTCTTCTCCGAACACAGTGCCATTGAATCAGGGATCCCTTAACAGTGTTTTCATTTCAAACAGTGATGCAGAGTCCTGTAGTGTAGTGGTCAACGCACTTGTCTCTCAGGCGAGAGGACCCAGATTCAAATCCCGGGCGGCGTGAAACCTTAGGCAAGTTTCCTTACTTCACACGCCTCTGTTTATTTAGCAGCAAATAGGAACCCAGCTGTTAGTTGATTGGTGGATCGCTTTTCGGGGGTAATAATCCCTCAAAATAAAAAATATGCTCACTCTATCCATGACTGTTTGTGGGACATTGTTGTGCACAATTAGTTGCCATGTTTTGTCCACCAACGATAAAGTCAATTCACTTTACAATATATTATTATATATATATTCAATATATTTGTGGAGTCCTGTAGCTCAGTGGTTAGAGCATTCGCTTTGCAAGTGAGAGACCTGAATTCAATTCCAGGCAGGGCGAAACCTTGGGCAAGTTTCCTTACTCCACACGCCTAATAATAATCCCTCCAAAAACCCAAAACAATAATAAGTTGGTCATTTTCAATCTACGACTGTTTGTGGGACATTGCTGTGTGCAATTGGCTGCCGCGTTCGCCCACAAATATACAGTCAATTCACTTTACAGTGTGTTCTGTGAAGCGCTTTGGGACGTCCTCCCGACATGAAAAGCGCTATATCAAATGCAAGGATTATTATTATTATTATTCTGTGAAGCGCTTTGAGACGACTCAACGACCCTTTGGCCCGCTTGATCTCATTCTTCCAGAACACCCACTTTACCATCCTTCCATCCCAGCATCGAGCTATTTATTAAATAAGGCTTCCATCACCCTTCCTGATCATTTACTCTCGCCGTTAATTGCCTGTCAGTGTAAAGAAATACTTCCTGGTGTCTGTGCTGAAATTGTGGTTCACATCTCCGAACCTTGTACCCTCTTGTTCTGCTATCTTGGTGCATCTTAACGTATTGTTCTGGATTCACTTTCTCAATTCAGTTTTATGTGTGACATTCCCTCCGTTTCCTCCCCTCCTCGAATCCTCTTATTTGATTCTAATGGAGTAGACTGTAACTTTTATCAAAGGGGGAGTTACCTGATCAGTGAACTAAACCACTGTTAGGTGCCAGTGGAGGCTGAAGAGCTATCATTGAATGTAGCAGGTCAGTTCCCGCTCAGCGCTAGATGTGCTTGGCTGCCTGCCACCCACAAATATGTGTACTCATCACATTATCTTTTCAAAGTTTGAAAGATGCTTATAATATTCCTAAGTGAACAGCTCACGGTTGATTGCTCAGAAGACTATTGATAAAGAAGGGCCTCTCACGTGTCTTGGCACCGTCAAGCTGCATGCAGCAGCTGAAAAGAAATCTGTTCAAGTGACCACGAATGCTGGGACCTGGGTCAAAGTCCAGACTTTCACTTTACTGCAGTGCTAGAGGGGAGAGCTGCATTGACGGAAGTGACTATCCTTGGAACGAGATGTTCCATATCAACCTGTCCGCTCCCTCCATTCAGCGGGACTCTGGCTTGCTCCACATTCCCCACCCTGTCGGCCCCCACCATCGATGGTCAGACTTTCAGCCCTTCTGTCCCGACCTTGGGGACTCCATCCCACTGTCCTTTGCCTCACCCCCTCCATTGCCTCCTTCAAGGCCGGTCTCAAGACCTTCATCTTTGACAGCCCTCCTACCCCCATCCTCCTTGAACTCCACCCCTTCTGATCCCAAACTCCAGCTCGGGTGCAAACCCTTCACTGTCCAAAGCCTTGGAAAGTCCTCCTGATGTGAAAAGCACTATACAAATGTCATTTATTGTTGTTTTTCACTTCATGAGTATCTACAAAATCATGCTGCTAGCAAATTAACCGTTGGGTTTGCCCACAAATTGTCACTTTCAGACATTTCGATGTTGTAGAGCCAATACCAAAGGCAACTGTTATTTATTTGATTATATTTTCTGATTTTGCTTGTTCTGTTTCAAAATCATTTGGCTCAAAACTTGAAATACCACTAACGTTCTGGTCAGGTCCCAATTTTAAAACAAATTGGTACCTCAATCCATGACTGTTTGTGGGACACTTCGCAATGAGCTACTGCGTTTTGCCCATAAATTACTCAGTCAATCCACTTTACAATATATATTCCGTGAAATGCTTTGAGACGTCTCAATGATTTGATAAGACACAATATCAAATGCAAATATTATTATTATTATCCCTTTCTCACCTATGGCTGGGTCAGCGCAGCACTGAGCTACACAGCCTTGACGATCGCAGTTCAAATCCTGGGCTGTGCTGATCTTGTTAAATTATTCCACTAAATATATCCTAAGTTGAATCTTGCCAAGGTCCTCCTGATTTCTGTTAATTTGGGACGTTACTCCCTGAAGCAGTACATTTGAAGGAGAGGAACAATAATGTGCCCCCACGTAACAAAATTAAGGTGGATATTAAAGATAGCCTTTTTTTTTAACCCCACCACAAATTGGTCGCTCACTGCATGGCTGTTTGTGGGACACTGCGGTAATCAACTGGCTGCTGTGTTTCGCCCACAAAACACACAGTCAGTCTACTTTACAGTATATCCTGTGATTTGCTTTGAGATATCTCAACAGTGTGATAAGGCATTATATCAAATGTTTTTATTATTAGTTTGCATCTCTCAGACATCTGCTAACAGTACTTTTCAACCAGCTTGATTCTCAGTGTCAACAACAATAACTTGCATTTATACAGCACCTTTCACACAGGGTAGTATCTCAGCGCTTCATTTGCAGACAAATCAGAACAATATAGCAACAATATTTGGGGCAGAGACAGCCTATGACATGATCTTATCATTCAACGTGGGTAGCAGTATTCCTAAAACAAAACATACTTTTGCATATAACTCATACAAAAAATGCTTCCAGGCAATTTCCACATCAGGGAGTTCAGAGGATGTTCATACAACATCTTTTGTGGCAACCTCTAATGTCTTGCTTGCTAATCACTCAGTCCTGAATGTGTTTCATGCTAAATGAAATGTGTTCGTACTATGCATGTTCCTTGTAACTTAAAACAGAATAAACCCCAACATCAGTGCATCTTAAAATCACCAGGTACCTTATCAATTCCAGATGAAAACACAGGGGAATTACCATCCCACATGGCTACAGTTCACTGATGGGTACTGAGGTGCCCTCACTACCTGGTACAGTGCAACTGACAGACACAGATGAGAGGAGCACTGCATGGATCGATAAAATATACAGTGTATAAATAGAGAGATCAATGTAGATCGACTAGACTTCCAAAAGGCGTTTGACAAAGCACCACATGAAAGACTCTTTCACAGACTGAGGTCACTGGGTATCAAGGGTAAGGATGGATTCAGAATTGTCTGAAGGTAAGGAAACAGAGGGTCTTTGGTACAGGAGCTAGTTCAAAATGGAGGTAAGGTATTAAGCAAGGTACAGACCCATCCTATTCCTTGTAAATATTGCAAGGATGCTTGTATATATCCAGGATGCTGGGCTGTATTGACAAATCAGTTTAGTTAAGATCATATTCAAATGCCACACTTGGAGTACCATAAACAGTACTGATCACCATGCGTCAGACTGCCCAGATCTTACAGGCAAAGCAGAGAGGAGAGCAGCAAGGGTGATCTCCCTTGGTAAAGATGCTTGAGGTTAGCCTGCTGGACTCATTTTTTTTAAAAAAACAGCTTAATGCTGCAATGGGAAACAGTGAGAGAAGTATTCTGTGGGATGAGGTCGAATGAACCAAGGGCCCTTTTCACCCGAATCAATCTTATGATCTGATCTTGTGAAAGGAAGAATCTATCACAAAAAACATTCATTAAGGTCTCTGCCTTCGAAAAGTTGGGGGACCTGTTTTATACTTGTAGTATTATATATTAATCTTGCATTTGATGCAGCATCTTTCACGTCAGGAGGTGGCTCAAAGTGCTTCACAGGATCTCCTGTAAAGGTTTATATGGAATTCCACAACCAAGTTAATAATAATAATAATCCTTGCATTTGATATAGTGCCTTATCACATCATTGAGATGTCTCAATGTGCTATCTTGTAAAGTAGATTGACTGTGTATTTTGTGGTGAAACGCGGGAGCCACTTATCGCAACAGCAGTGTCCCAAAGACCACCGTGGATCAAGTGACCAATTTATTTTTGTACAGGTTGTACACAACGTCTTTAAAAGGGTCAAAACATTTTTCCCCCTAATCCTACACCCTGCTGATAAACTGTGAACATAGCCAATTGTATTGTCTCTGGTTATCTGCGCAGAGAAAGTAGAATGTTGGTATTCTTAGATCACCTCTGAACCAGCACCTCAGGTAACAGTGCTTTGACATTCATGAGAATGTTGCTGGAAAATCACTCCCATTTGCGGTATTGCATTCCGCTTCTTTCACACTCCACAAGGAGCACTACCATTACACCAGTAACCATGTGGAGTCCCGTAGTGTATTGGTTAAAGCACCCGCCTCGCAAGCGAGAGAACTCAGGTTTGATTCCTGGGCAAGATGAAACCTTAGGTAAGTTTCCTTACTTCACACGCCTCTGTTTACCTAGCAGTAAGTAGGAACCCGGTTGTTAGTCAATCAGTGGATAGCTTTTTGGGGGTAATCCTCCCCCAAAAATTGGTTGGTCCACGACTATTTGTGCGACACTGCTGTGCACAATTGGTTGCCACATTTCAACCAAGAAATACACAGTCAATCCACTTTACAATATACTGTATTCTGTGAAGCATTCTGAGACGTCTCACTCATGTAATAAACACAATATTAAATTCAAGGATTAAATGCAAGGATTATTATATTAAAGCTTCACAAACGACTGTTTGTGGGAAACTTCTGTGCGCAATTGGCTGCCATGTTTCGCCCACAAAATATACAGTCAATTCACTTTACAGTATATTCTGTGAAGCATTTTGAGACGTAATTAGGTGCCAAATCAAATGCAAGCATGATTATTATTATTAGGATTACTACATGGTAGAATTGGTCATTCACTTCATGATTATTTCGGGGCCATTGCTGAGTGCAATTTGTTTGGCTGCAAAAACACAGTCATCAAATTTGAAAGTAAAATCTTATGGAACATTTTGACGTGATAAAGCTCTATATAAAATGCAATGATTATTATTACTATTACTTGGTATCTGTGATTTGGCATACCACATTTTGCATGATCGGGCCAATTATGTTGTATTTTCTAACAGTGAGATATTTTGGTAGTAAGAAGCTTATCATGCTGACTTAAGGGAACCTTGTTAATCTGTTAATAGATCAAGTTGAAGAGTTGCTGTAAATTGGTGTGATGGACTTTTTAAGAAATCCAGTTAAGAAATACGGCAAAATCGATCGCTTTTATCTTCTGTGGGTCAATAGTCCGCAATGGAGTTATAGTTAGGAAATAGAATCATGGTGACAGAAGCCTCATCCACTATTGGTGAACCATTCGGATCCTGATCGGAGAATCAAATGATCTCCCTCTAAGACCAATGGCCACACACATTGTTCCGATGGCAATGACATGTTGGATCTACGTCCTAGATACAATTACTGTAACAAGGCTGATTCCCGGGATCAGATGATGAGCTGTGATGACTATTTGGATACTGTGGGAGCTTACAGAACGTCTTGACAAAAGACCTCTCAAAGACGTCTCAAAGAGCACCTTAGGTTTATAAGATAATGAGATAGAGAAAGTATACCCATAATAATACCTTGAAGTATGCCAAGGCAGCAAGCCAAGAATGCACTGGTTCAGGATTGGTGAAGGACAATCTTAGGGCAGATGCCACTGAAGTATTTCTTTACACAAAGGCCAATCAATAATAATAATCATCCTTGCATTTGACATCGTGCATCATCATTGAAACGTCTCAAAACGCTTCACAGAATATATTGTTAATTGGATTGACTGTATTTTGTGAGTGAAATGCGACAGCCAATTGCACAGAGCAGTGTCCCACAAACAATCGTGGATTGAGAGAGAAAAAAAAATTTTTTTTAAAAAATTATTTAAATTTTTTTAAAGCGATTATTTCCACTGGAAAACGATCGCCAATTGACTAACAACCCGGTTCCTACTTGCTGCTAGATAAACAGGCAACAAAAGAAGTGTGAGAATATCATCCAAGTGTCAAAAGCTGAGTTTGCAAATGTGGCTCAGTACTTTGCTGAACTTGCCATAGGTGTGAAAGGGATAATAATAATAATAATAATAATAATCATAATAATCATAATACTTGCATTTGATATAGCGTCTTATCAAATCGTTGAGACGTGTGGAATGAGGAAACTTGCCTAAGATTTCAACTGGCCCAGGAATCGAACCTAGATCCTCTCGCTTGCAAGGCGAGCGAGCTAACCACTATACTATCGGACCCCACAATATTATTAAATTCTGAGCAGAAGGTAACCTGCGATTACCTAGGTCCTAGCCAGTAAGAGTAACACATAGCAAAAGGGGATCATTCAATGGACCACCCGAGACCTTTGAACAAACTCAGACTGATCCATATTTATAACACACTGTGGGAGGTGATTTGACAAAGAAAAGCTTCACAGATGTGTAAAGTGTTGCTCTAACTGAGCATAAAAAACACTGGTCCGGGAGACATGATGGTAAATCCTGAAATAATTTATGGGCCTCAGAGGAATGAGCGCCTTATTGTAATCAACATAAGACTATGCGCAAGTGACACAACCGCATTTTTTTCACCACGCAGTGAAGGGAGTTTCGTCCAAACAAAATTGGTCACTCACTCTATGGCTGTTTGTGGCACGTTGCTGTACACAATTGTGCTGCCCGGTTCGCCTACAAATACGCAGTCACTACATTTCACAGTAAATCCTTTGAAGTGCCTTTGAAACGTCCTTCTGACCTGATAAAGTGCTGTACCAAATGCAAGGATTATCATTATTATGCTTTCTGACTTTCGCATCATGTGCTAAGCTTGGCAGACAGATAACTTGACAAAGTCCTTGGATCCATATCGTTTCAATCCTTAACCAGCCTTGTGATCCACTGCCCAGCACCCAGCTGCCGCCTCGGTAATTTCTAAACCTTGTGTAGTTTTAATTAATGTCGCTTCGATATTTTTCAGGTCAATTAGTTTGTGCCAACTAGAGTTTGAAAGCACCGCCTGACCTGTTCTCTAAACGGTCATCGTTCATTGCAGTGCTATTAATTATAACTTCAGTGTGATGTCCGTTATTGCAGCACAGTGACCTGGGGCAGAATGTAAGACATGGACCAAACTTTTATTTTATTTATGTTAACCCCCCCCCCCACCACCCCAAGCAGCGTTTGGCCCTGTGTTTTGTCTTGAGCTTGAAAAGAGTCAGGTATATACTATACTGCAAACGATCAGGTAGGTGTACACCTGACACTGAAAAGCGTCCAGAACACAATATATTGCAACTTATCAAGTATACCCTACAATTAAAACGGTCAAGTGCGCACCTCAACAACAGGTATCAGATATTGCACCACTTTGAAAAATTGTCGGCTGTATACACTGCATCGCAAATTGCCGGATAGGCACTGCTGTAGTACATGTTGTGTGTTGGTACTGCAGTGAATATTTGCCAAAAGATTCCAACCCGCACGATGGTCCCCTTTAAAAACACAAACTGAAACCCTTTTCCACGTGTCTGACATACGTTTTATTTGAAACGTTTGACTTGATGTGGGTACTGTGGGGGTTTTTTTTCAAAAAAAAAGGCAAATCCTTCAGCAGCGCAATTGGTTTTTCTGCGGATGGGAGTGGGGTTCAGGAAACCCATCTGAAAGATTGCACTTCACGTTTGCTAACAGGAGGCAGGACTGGGGGGTGGGGGTGGGGATGGGGGTGGGGGGGGGAATGGGGGTGGGGGGGGGGTGGGGGGTAAATCTGTAGCACAGGACGAGAGGAAAACAAATCGTAGCGAATGCACAAGAGAAACGCGTGTGTTGGTTGCACCAGAAAAAGGCGATGGTAGACAGTGCGGGCGCTTTCTGTGTGTGTGTGTCCCCCCCCCACCCCCCCACCCCCCCCACCCCACCTCCCCCCACCCCTCTAATTCTGGCTTCATTTTGAGCCTCTTCACGGAGCCGTTTTGGTTATTTAAAGCGATTTCAAGATTTCAAGGACAGCGCCGCAAATAAATAAAATAACACTGAACTGCCCCCTCTCCCCCTTTTTTTTTATTTGGGGGCTCCTGGAATAACAGGGCGCCGTCCAACCCCCAGCCCTGGCTCCTTCCTCAGCTCCCCTCACCTCCCCAACCTGTCCCAGTCTGATCCCACCGTCAGGAATTGGGTTGATGTGGGGCATTAATGTTTAATGTCGACCCCCCCCCCCCCCCCCCCCCCACACACACACTATCTCCATTCCGTCTCTGATGCTTTTTGTAGTTTAAACTGTTCAACCAACTCATTGTTAATAATGATAATAATTATTTTCTGATTCACTGGTGAAACGTAAACAGTTAAATCCGCCAAATGCTAAATTACTGTTTGCAATAATAATTATAATGAATGATAAGAATGACACACGGATAATAATAATACCTATTAGAATAATACAATAATTGTAAGATATAATATATAATAATTGTTGTTATTATTGTTATTATTTATCATTATTATCTGTGTGACATTCTGTAAAGGGCTATTTTGTTTCCAAGATATAATTCACATCTATTCCACTCCTCAGTTAAAACCGTGTGAACGGGTTAACTTATATAAAGTGATTTAGCAATAGAAATCGGTATGCAGTATAAATTCGGATTATTTTTTAGAAACGATGGTAAATAACATTTTATCAATGAGTCGAGATCACACCGGTTAACAAGGGACTGAAATCGATCCTAGATTAGCAACTGCTTAACCCGTTTATAACATTGCTCCAATTTCTGGCCGTATTGACTCTATTATTATTATTATTATTGTTGTTATTATTGTTATTGTTGTTATTATTATTATTGTTATTGTTGCTATTGTTTAGCTAGGATTACAATTTCAGATTCGAACTTTCCCTCACAATAATGCTGTAATTTGTTTTCGTTTCAATTAAAATAAATACGAGGAGAGAAAGCCGAGAAATCGGTTTTAAAACGTGCAGGGTTTCTCACACCGAATTATGTGGCCTGATTCCAGTGGAAGGAGCTTTGCAGAGTTCCTGTGTGACAAGTCAATGGGATGATACAGATGGTTATATATATTATATATAGAGAGAGAGAGAGAGGAAAAACAAACAGAATTATATAAAGCGCCCGACATCTATGGAATCTAATGCCGAAACATAATTTCCCCCTTCTGCTTTTCAATGCTATTGCATTACTTATTTTGCCAGTAATATTATACACATACCATGTGCACATAATATATATATGTATGTTTATATTATTTTTGCTTTGAAATTGTTTTATGTTTTGTTTTAACGGGGGGGAAACATGCGGATTGGAATTTCATAACACATATTCACTTCACTCATATATTGTTTGTTTCCCACCGATATATATATATATATATATATATATAATCCTTCCCACAAAAAATATACATCTGATATATTTTTTAATATAGTAGAGACACATTAATAGGAATGTATCAAACTCTGTTCAGATCTATTCTAGTCTGATCCGCAATACTCCAGTCTAAAGCAGAATTCTGGTTGAAACAGATATGTCTTCGTTTGCAACAACCAAACGTGTGTTCGTGTTGGGTGTATTGTTCTGTTCTCTGTTATAACCTGATTTAAAAGGTGGACAAATTGCGCCCAGAATAAGCGAAAAGGGTTGGAGAGTCGCTGGGCTGGATTTGCTAAAGGACAGATGCCTGAGCGCTGGTGATGTGATTAAGGATTCACATTTTCAGTGCTATTCGATGGGCAATAGGCAGAGGAGTTAATCTTTAGTATCTGGGTCAAAAAATGCATCAGAGGAAAGGGGGTGGGAGAAAGCGACAAGTAACGAAAACACACACAGGCTGAGCCAAAAGGCAGTAACCACACGAGGTACAGGTCCTCTTTATCCTCGGGAATTGGACAAACAGTGAAACAGGTTGTTATTCATGTTTCAATTAAAGTAACTAAAGATTGGGTAGTGAGCTCAAACACTATGGTTCATCCACACACACATCCCATTTTTCTCCACAAATGACCATTCGTTGCTGGATCCGAAAATCAGAGAGAGAAAAAAAATCACCTCTTATTCTCAATGCTTTCGTTCACAGCTGCTGTTCAATTCAATTTTCCAATGCATTCGCACAAACCAATGCCTCTTCGAAAAAAAACGACAAATGTGCAATGCAAACCCTTCCTTGCTCTCTCTCTCACACACACACACACACACTACACTACAATATAGCAGTGCTGAGGTACGAAGGCGTGTAAACTGCACTGGAATTGCCCTCCCCACAATAACTCCACAGACCTGCAGTGGATCAGCCATGGGCAGATTATTTCCGAACAGTAGCTGAGTCAATTACAAATGCTAAATATGTGTATTACACACACACACACACACACATATATATATAAAGGAACAAAAATCGCCAGCCCACAACATGCTGTAGATTTTAAGTCGGGACTTTGCTTTCTATCAGCAAAGTTAATGGAATAATTTGCAATTCAGTAGATAGTGTTAATGGTTGCTTGGTTAAGCAGGGCTTTAAAACATTCTGAGTCAGATGCGACCATCACTGGTTGAGGAGAGAGAGAGAGAGAGACAGGCGTTCTTTAACACTTCTCTACTAATTCGGGTTCGGTAGGTACTGTACAAGGTAACGGCTTAGACCACAGTTTAAGGACTTTGCTTAGAGAAAATAAAGGTCTCTCTGTTCCACCTCACCTCACAGCTAAGCCACCAAAACCAACTCCACACACCAACAATATTAACGGGGTCAGGAAAACCCAAATTCACTACCTCTACTTTTAATGATAAATGATGCTTGCAATTCAGATCATGTCTTACTACATCAAAACTGTTCAAAATCTGATCCCAAAGAGTTATTTTGTTTGAAATTCAGGGTCATCTACCTTAACTGAGTCTCCCACATCCCACACCAGCAAATAATAACAATCCTTGCATTTGATATAGCGCCTTATCGTATCTTCGAGACGTCTCAGAGTGCTTCCCAGGATATTCTGTAAAGTGAATTGACTGTGTATTTTGTGGGTGAAACATGGCAGCTAATTGCACATAGCAGTGTCCCTCAAACAGTCGTGGATTGAGTGACCAATTATTATTATTTATTCATTTATTAATTGATTTATTTTTTGAAGGGATTATTACCCTTGCAAAAGGGATTCGCCAATCAAATAACAACCGGGTTACTACTTACTGCTAGGTAAACAGAGGCATGTATAGTAAGGAAACTTGCCCAACGTTTCACCCTGCCCGGGATTCAAACCCAGGATCTCTTGCTTGCAAGGTGAGTGCTCTGACCACTGAGCCAAAACACTTCAGTTAATGGACAAAGATATAAAGTCCTTGCCCGTTAACTGAGATAGACGCACTTTTGGGGGGATAGGTAGAAAAGTGTAAGTCACAGTTTGTCACTCTCTCCACCTCTCCTCTGTCACAAGATTGTGGGTTCAAGACCCACGTCGGAACTCCAGCCAAGTTGGCCTTTTTCTTCAGATAAACGCTGAAGGTTCTATTACACTGTCCAACAAGAGAAGGGCATTTCTCCTGGTGTCCTGCCCAACAATCCTACAGATTAATTGATCATGTCTAAAAACAACAAATTGCATTTATATAGCTCCTTTCACATTAGGAGCATGTCCCACCATGCTGGACAGTCAAGCGTTGGAACCTGAGCTGGGGGATGGAGTCAAGAGGGGTGGAGGGTAAGGGGGGTGTGGGTGGTAGGATACAAGAAGGCATGGTCAAAGAGGAAAGCCTTGAAATGGCTTTGAAGGAGGTGGGGGTGCTCCGGGATGGAGTTCCAGAGGGTAGGGGCAGAAAAGCTGAAGACCAGATCCCGATGGTGAGGCAGATAGGGCGTGAGATGTGTAGCGGGCAAGTGACTGCCGAGCAGAGGGAATAGACAGGTTGGTATGGTGTTAATGGGTCGCTGTCACTTACAGGTTCTATGAACCAGCAGAATCCATTGTTCAAAAATGTGATGAAAAATTACTACGTAACCACAACAACAATAACAACTTGCATTTATTTAGTGCCCCTCAGGCAGGGTAGCATCCCAGAGTGATTGACATTGGCGGGGAATGACTCTGAGTTGGGTGAGGTGACCCATAGGCATTGTCGAAGAGGAAGGTCTTCAGGCACAATCTGAAGATGGGGAAGTAGGGGCAAGGCAGAGGATTGATAATGTAAGCTTATTATCTTAATTTCCCATCTGAATACAAATCCAAGGCCAAAAAAATCTATTCAATTAATAGGTCTTCCTGATACCTATCTCATTGCTATCTAATCTGTCATCTTTCACACATTGTGCCTTGTCCACTGATCACCTCTTTCCCTGGCTGGACCATGTGTTCATTTCAGATTAATTGGTCATTCACCTGTCTCATGGTTGTTTATAGGACCACATTCATACATGACCTGCTGTATTTGTCCAAACAAATCACCATCTTGAGAATAGTTACTTGTGAATCTGTTTGGGACATTTCTCTTGTTCATTCAGCCACTGATTAAACAAGAGCCACACTGAATGAAATACTTTTTTTTTGTGGTTTCCACAAGGATCTTTAACATCCATCCAACAGGCAAACAGACCTCGGTTTAATATCTCATCTGAAGGACTATGCCTCTGACAATGCAGTGCACTACCAGCACTGCATGACTTTGAAGACTATGATTTCAAAGTCCCAAATTGAACCCACAACTGTGACTCAAAGGCAAGAATAATGATATGAAATAAAATGGTAACATTTATGGCAAACTGTAGCACGGAAACAGGCCATTCGCTCCAACTAGTGTATGCAGCGACTGATAAATAAACAACAGCGTAAATTAATTATTAATGATCAAACACCACAGATTTTTACCACCAAAGGTAATATCTATACCTCCAATAATGGAAGATACAGGCTGTAACAAGTTGCGGGCAGCCATTTGTGTGGGTGTTCATGGGTGTCTTTGGAGTTGTGATAATCTACATACAACATTGCAATCATCATTTTTTATGCACACACACATGACATGGAACATTAGATAGACTGTGCAGAAAAGCAGCATGATTACATGATTCCACAAATGCATCTCTAAACCACAATTTCTGGCATAGAAATATTAACACGTGATATTTTACTACATGAGCTTGATATGGGGAGGATCCAGTGAAGATTTTACGGGATGACACGGGCTTTGTTCGAATGAGAATTATTGAGCTGAAAATGATAAAGAGACCTGAAATTCCACCTAGTCTCAGCCCATAAAATCATTTTGCCTTGAAATTAAGGTTGCACAGAATTTGTGATAAATTCTTATATTCAGTCTTCAACATAGAAACTGATTTTCCACAGTTCTTAAAAATAACCGGCTTCCAAATTGAGGTTTGAATTGATAATCTTCCATAACCCATGTTACATTTTATGGCAAAATGGTCTGTCAGGCTAAGACAAAGACAAGGTGGAATTTTGAATCCAGTGAAGTGACATGGGAATGAATGATGAATAAATGGCCCAGTTGGATACGGTTGTTAGTAATAATAATAATTATCTTCGCATTTTATATAGTGCCTTATCACGTTGTCGAGATATCTCAAATCGCTTCACAGATTATATACTGTAAAATGGATTGACTGTGTATTTTGAGGGTGAAATGTGGTGGCCAGTTGTGTACAACAATGTCTCACAAACAACTATGGAGTGAGTGACCAATCTTATTTGGAGAATTGTTAGTCAGGACATTGGGAAAGAGCAACTCCCTTCTCTTTTCGAATAATGCCATGGGATCTTTAACGTCCACCTGAACAGGTAGACAGGACCTCAGTTTAATGTAAGGACGGCACCTCAGACAATACAATGTGTCCCCAGAACTGCATTGGAGTGTCATCTTAGACTATGTGATTCAAAATCCTGAAGTGGGGCTTGAACTCTTCTGACTCAGAGGCAAGAGTGCTTCCACTGCATAGGGTTGTTGGGATGAGATGAGTGAGTGACTGGACTGCTATGTGTGGACACTTGATATATGCTGCCTTTGACACTGTATAGTTTAGGCTGACTCACTTGAAGAAGTCTTCCTTGCAGTAAACGTTTCCGGCCCTGGAGAAACACTTGTCTGACAGTTGTAGCTGACAGTCAGCACATTTGAGGCATTTACTGTGCCAAGGTCGGTCCAACACCTTCAAGATGAATTTATCCAGGATGTGCTGATTGCAGCCTGCACACAGTGGGATCTCTGCAAAGGGAACAAACAGACATAACAAACCTTAGGCAAGTTTCTTTATGCTACATGCCTGTTTACCTAGCAGTAAGTGGGAACCTGGTTGTAGTCGATTGCTTTTTTGGGGGAATAATCCCTCAAAATAAATAAAAAAATAAACAAATAAATAAAATTTGGCCACTCAATCCACGAATGTATGTAGGACACTGCTATGAGCAATTTGGCTGCCAAGTTTCACCCACAAAATACGCAGCCAATTCACTTTACAATATATTTTGTGAAGTGCTTTGAGACGTCTCAATGACGCGATAAGGAGCCATATGAAATGCAAGGATTATTATTACAAACATTTGCAAAATAGGGTGGGTATTGACATTCACAACCCTATGGTCTGACTGTGACCCAAATTACTCAGGAGGGTGGTGGGGAGTTAGAAAGGGTCAGAACCGAGTAGCAAGATGTTACTCCCCCCACCCCAAAAGGAAAGGACAGAGATATATACACAAGGAATGTGACAGATAGAGTAAGGGAATGAGATCTGAAGTGTCAGAGATGACAAACTGACGTTTATATACATGCATCTAACATACCGCAAGGCAAAGGGAGGACAAGAAAAGAAAGATAGACCGAGAGCGAGGGATAGAATGATTCTAAATCCATCCAACGGTATGGTAAACCCAGTATCTCTGCAGGTATTTGATCCGGATCAACAGCGCGGAGTTGATTAGATTTAATAATGCGGTTAGTACTCCCAGAGAAGCTCACCTCCCCCTTGAACGGATAAACTTGTTCAGATGTCCAGATGTATTGTTTTAATGCGCTTTCCAAACCCTCCCGTTTAAGGCCACGTTGCCCAGTATTTCAGAGGGATGGATTAACTAACACGGGAACCAGGGGCAAAGCACGATGAGGAATGCACAAGCGTTGGGCAACACAATTTAACTCACAAACCATCTCTCTTATCTCATAGATTACCCAACGATCAGCACTCCCGGGCGGGCAGCCAGGAGTGGGAAGTCGGGGTTGGGAGCTTTCTGTAACCTGTGGCTGGACGTTAAGTGTGATCAGAAACCCAGAGAGGGTTGGGAAAAAAAATCAGGCAGTCATCACACTTGGCACAGATCTGGTCCAAAACGACCTCGCCACATCCCCTATACTGGACTATCAACCGCGGAGAGTTTGTAAAACACGGTACCACATCTATAACACGGACATAGTATGTTATAGCGGCACATTGCAACGAGAGAGAGNAAAAAATACATCCCCAATAATAATGTTCCTTGCATCTGATATCGCGCCTGATCTCAAAGCGCTTCACAGAATTTTATGGCAAAGAATTGCCTGTATATTTTTTGTGGGGGAAACGGTATTTTCGACAGTAAACCTTGTTAGATGTAAACCTGGTCAGATGTGTGAGGAAGAGTGGTTTGTGTGTTTAATGTGACTGTTTTCCATTCACTGAGACGAGCGGAATTTTTGCCAAATGATGTACATATATTTACAGGAATTTCCTACGCGTTATGTAGCAATGCATGGGATTCTCAGCTTGGTCTGGATACCCTTAAACCTGGTGATGAGTGTCCGCATGTCAAAAAAATATATAACTGGTTTAAAAATCCCCTGAAATTCACCGACGCACGTATCCGTCGGAATGGTTTAAACAGCGAACAAACCCAGAAAATAAATCGTCGATTTGTGTTTTCATTAAAACCTAGTTTAGATAGTTTACTTGATTTGTTTGAAGGAGAAATGTCTGGTTGGTTGGTAAAAGCCGTAGTGTGGCGGCGTATTGTTAACTGTTAGAAATGTGTTGATAACGAATCCAAAAGCAAATTGGGATGAAGGACAACCTTGTATATATATATATATATAATGTTGCCCTTCATTGGGGTCTTGTATTTAAATGCAGGTAAAAGAATCAGATGTTCAATACCATTCCATGTATAATCGAATGAATATCCCTTTTCCGCATATAATTCCCTCTTTACTATTTCTGAATTATTTGCGGTTGCGAATTTGTTAAATGACACGTTCCTATGAATCAAACAGTGCCTTTTAGATCAAAGAGCGGTTCTGTTTAGCTGGGAAGCAGGGATTTACAACAGCTTGCTCTTCTCTCCCCTACCCCCACCGTAAATAAAGATATGTCGCAGATTTTTGTAAGATAAACCTGCCCTCTTCTCCTCTCTCCATTCACGAAGAAATGTCCCCTGGTTACATAGTTTTGTTTCCCTGCTCTCTTGCAAACACCCTCAATGGAACCAGCTAAACGGATAACGCTTTATAGCTGCAATATTACATAAATGGGATATTTCTGTCCAGCCAGTTGTTCTGTGTTGTCAAAAAAAAATCTAAGTACAAAATCCTCTACCGGCTGATCCGAGTCTGGATACTGTATTTATCTGAGTACATTACAGTTGTATTAGATTAATAAATAAATATCCTTCTTGTCTCTGTGGAAGGTCTCGTCAATTTGTTCATTTACTCGTCGTCCCTATGGGCTGCTCAATACATTTTTGGGAGGTAATGTACTTATTTTAATGTTGTGGGAGTCTCACATTACAAGCTTTTGAAGGGGATTTTTGTTATTATAAAACACAGACAGAAAAATACTGATATCAGACTTGAACTCCCGACAGAACACAAAACGTCCATTTAACATGTGTCCATTTAACATTTCTGTCAGCAAAGCTCTCCATACATACCCACTTCTTAGTGTTAACGCAACTTAAACCAGGCATCGCGCAAACCTGGGCTCCCTCACCTGTTATTTCCATCCATTCCTGATTCCCAGTATATAACTTCAGCCTGTTCTCATTAAGATTTTACTTCCCTTTATATATATAATATATATATACACACACACACGCCTTAGAACTTGACTAACCAACACAAACATACTTTTTTCCCCAATTTTTTTTAAAAGAATCAAATATATATATATATATATATCACTTACACACGCCTTGGCATTTAATGTATGCAGGGTTTCCCTTGATTAAAAAATACAAGCAGAAATCCTCCCCCCCCACCTCCCTCCCCCCACCTCCACCACCACCACCAAAAAATAATATATAATAGAATGAAAAAACTCCACAAAAAAACCATAATACATAAATTAAAATGAAATCAATCATCATAATGCACATTGCCATGCCAGCTGCAAATTACGGATAGAAGCACAGTACAGTCTGCTGTGGTTATTGCCTGAAGTTATTTCTTGACTTTTCAGCACTACACACAGACACAAGACGACTTGAAGCAGTGCACCAAACGCAATGATACAGTACAACATTTCACGCGGCGCCTCTAACACTGCAAAGCTCCCATCTAAGCGGGAGCTCTTCTTTACAGACCGATAGCAATAATCCTTGCCTTTGCTATATCCAGATAATGCAATACACGTACTTTTACTGTACATAAATATATATTTTGTGAGGGGGGAGGGGAGAAAAGACGATTTATCTAACCGGATATCACAGTCCAGCGTTCTACAGCGCTCTCGATCTCCATCATTGCTCCACATCAAAGTTGGAGTGCGCACACAATTAGGGTTCATTTTGGTATAAAATGCAATTGAAAACATAGCGGTTAAAAAGTTGCAGTGCCCAGTCCCAATTACCGAGGCCTTATAATCCACGCATTTACTGAAATCTCTGAGCCTGTTAAAATTTCTGCATCGTTTTGCAGTACCTCTTATTTTCTTTCCCTTATATCCCCACCACCACCACCATCACCTCCCACCACCACCTCCCACCACCACCCCCCACCACAAAAAAAATGTTTAATATATTCTAATATACGCTTGTATTTCAGCACCGGGACAGCTCCAAGGTGCCTCCTACAGCTGTGTGGAACTGCCAGGTTAGACCAGACGGTACCAGACGGTAAAGGGTAAAGGTTGGACCACAACCTCTTTTTAAAATCGCTTTCCCTTTCGCCAGAGGGATGGTCTTACGTTGCACTGTGACTCCCAGCAGCTCTTGAACTCCTTTCCCGGGGCTCTCAGTGGCGATCGCCGCACTTTGCATCATTTTTTTTTCTCTCTCCCCCCTCCCCCCCCCCCCACCCTCCACCCCAAAAGCAAGACGGTTGCACACCCACCACCTCCCCAACCACCCACCCTTTCCCTTTCCCTCTAGAAAAAAAATAACAGCTCCCCCCCAAAATAATAATAACAACAATAATAATATCTCCCAGTCTTATCTTCCAAGGGATCCGTGCAGATATCAATAAATAAATCCACTGCCCTGTGCCTGGTTTGGATGCGGGAATCCCTTCTCTCACTGGTACATTCAGATGTGGATGACAGTCTTAACAAATCATGACATCATCTGCTCCCACCTGCCAACCAGGCTCCGAGGACTTCCCTTCCCCTCCAGAGGTGCGGCTTCAACCCATAAAAGGGAATGGTCCCTCCATCATGGGCGTGGGGGTGGGGGTGGGGGGGGGGGACATGTCCCATATATACATAATGGTCTTGGAACGAAACCAATGCACCACCTCTTCTTCCCACTTCGATTTCGCCCCATCCATCGGGGCTCTGACTGACAGACAGTCATCATTAAGGGTACAGAGTGAAATCCTTTCCCGGGGGCGAGGGGCTGGGGGGGGGGGGGGTGGGGGGGGGGGTTGGACACTTGATCGCACACTTTCTCTGCAACCCAGTTAAAGGGGTGGGAGGGGGTTGGGGGGGGGGCTGGGGGGGGGGGGAGATCAATCTGCCCAAATATTCACTGAAGTGGGCGTATTGGACGCTGGAGCGCCTCTCACTGTCAAAACAGTCAAAAACAACCCTAGACATGTGCTCTCCAACAACCCCCCCAACACCCCCCCCCCCCCCCCCCCACACACACACACACACACACAGCTCTCAAACCACATGTAGGAAAAACTAATTCCAGGTGAGATCAGGGGAGCAAACAAATGTATACGTATATGGGGTGTGCACACTTCTCCACGTCGGTTGCATCTGCTTTGTTTGCAATGCCGTTGTGACCACAGGAAGACGCTGAGGGGAGACTGAAAAGTTCATGAAAATATTTTAACGTGAAGTGGTTTCGCTTTAATAGGACGGAGACTTCCGGTTTGCAGCTGATATTAATAGCCCCATATACTCTCTACCCCATATCTATGTACTGTACATGCTATAGATTAAACGTGTACTTATACTACACACACACACACACACACACACACATAAACACCACATGTGTCCATCTCATGCACATACATATATACACAGCGATGGATGCAAGATTTTAAGGCAATTTAGACTGAAATATGGATAGAAAATAACACCACGTTTCAAAGGAAAGCTTCCATTTACTGGTTCTGACAGTCTTATTCCAAACATTACTTTTCGTTCTCTCTCGGTTGCAGCTTAACCTATAGATGACCACATTTCAAGCTTATAAACAAGTAAACGTGAAACACTGCTTTTTTTTAAAAAAACTTTATATAGAAAATCCAAACTAATACGGAACATACGTGTGAATTCTCTCAGGTAAAACCCGTTCCTTGAGCTTCCTAAACATATTTACAATCCTCCTCAGTGTTCATTTTCCCTTTCGTTTCACATTCTTTTAAAAAAATGCACTGCATTAGGGGGACAACACAGTGCAAATAAACTGATTTCCGGAATCTTTCTTTGTTATTGACTGTTATATTTTAACCAAGGATCGAGAAACCAATGCACACGAGAATAAATAGAAGTAAATAAACCTGTCCTTTGTATCAGTCTTTCTCTCTATCACTCTCTCTGAAAGAGAGATGGGGTACATCTCCGCGGCGCATTATTTCGCAGTAGAACATTAGCAACCGAGACTATTGGGAATGAACATGTGTGAAATTGCATTTTCTATCTAATTTTCCCCTCATCCTCTTAATTTTTCTTGAAAAGTTGTTATAAAAAAAAGCAAAAAAATAAAATATATTGTGAAAAGATGAGCAAGACGGTGTAAATACGACTGGTTTCAACCGATTTTTTGCTCAAGCTGCAAAATCTAATAAGTGGCTAGTTTGACTTCACTCCATCGTTGTGTTTTGACTTCTTCCCCCCCCCCCCCCCCCCCACCCCTCCTCCTGAGTACATTTCCATTCAGAATATTTAAAATAAACATAACGGGGTCGGGATTAATTTAGCAGTTGAATTTTTTTTTTATCATTGCCATTTGAAAACCATTGTGAAGCCTGGTCAATTAAATTCATAAAGAAAATAAAGAACTGTCATTGCAATTTGAAGTTTGTCTCCAAAAACAAAACACTCAGGAAGTAAGTACACTTGACAACAGCGCCTGTGACGCCGACTCGGTCTTTGCACTGCGAAAATGCAAGGTCTTTTAAAGTCGGTTTCGTAAATAATGTACAGAAGGTTTTATAGGGCTTCTAGCTGTGAGCAAAGCTGGAATATCAGATTGAATTTGGGGATTGCAGGGTTCAATGCTTACCGTTGTTGCTCCATTTGTGGATTCAGCACAGCAAACCCCTAGTCTGAGAATTATCAGCTTCTATTAATTGCAAGTTCTCTCTCTCTCTCTCTCTCACTCACCTCCTCTCCTCTCCCCACTTGGGTTTTGCCCCATCTCTCCTGTTGTTATGCTGCTCTCCTAACGCCAGTACATTTGACACGATCTCCCCCCAAGCATCACACCCTCCTCCTCTGCTCAATTCCCAATCCTGCCCAGTGCTTCACAAACTCAACAACCTGAATATTCACAGCCCACCACCTCACGCCAGATGCCAGGAACCTCAATTTATTAGTTGCTTTCAACCAGTTGCATTTTGCTCAAGCCAGAAGGAAGGAAGTGTGTATGTATGTGCGTGTGTATGTGTTGTGTGTGTTTGGGGGGTGTCAACAAGAGCAATTGTTCCCCTTTAAAATTAGATTGCACCGCAGAATACATTCTTAGACGCTCTGATACAGAAATGCTATGCGTTTTGATTTGCTACTGTGAAGCATCAAAGATCAACATTTCTGGTATTTCTTAATACAGTCCTAAGTGTATCACAAATCCCGCCGGGGTGGGGGGGGGGGGGGGGGGGGGGGAACCGTGCAAACGTCACCCCCAAACAGAGAGAGATAATTATACTTGTTTGTAAGGAGGGGACGTGTGGAATGAAGTAGAGATTGCACTTCAATTAACACCGTTTTTCTCCGCAATTACATCTCTTGATTGTATGTTTTGTTTTAAATCCGACTGAGCTGCAGAGAAGAAACTGACCCTTTGTGGAGAAAGCTCGTAACACACATAATACACAGTCAATTCACTTTACAGTACATTCTGCGAAGCGCTTTGAGACGTCTCAACGACGTGATACGGCGCTGTATCAAATGCAAGGATTATTATTGTTATTATTAAAACATAATACTGAACAGCTGGAATACATTCAAACAGTGACCGTGAGCGCGTGTCTTTTTTTTTTTAACTTGAAATCTTCCACTCTCGAAATGATGAATTCTTCTTATATACGAATATATGAAGAACGTTTAGCTGCAAAATTGCAAAGGTTGTTTGGGCACCTCACCTCAACCATCCCAGATACACACACCAGAGCAGGCGTAGGGCATTGCTGGGGTTATTTATGAATCAGTGAGCTATTCTTTGAAGATTCCTTCATCTTAAAAAAAAAATCCCCAATGCAAATCTTAATTTGAAGCATCTTAATAATAGCTCATCAATTCACAAGCAGCACTGCGCAGACCGTAAAGAAGAACCCCGGAGAGGGGAAGGTTTTGTGTGAAGCTTTCTTCTTTTCCCCTAACAGATAAAAGTGTGCGGGTTGAGCGGCTGGAAACTCAGGTTACCCTCTGGCAGGACTGACTCTCCTGTGGGTTAAATCGGCCGTTTAAATGATTTTCATTCAGCGCCTTTTTTTTTATTAAATAAAAAAAATGTAATACGTTTAACGTGGGATCTTTACGTTTAAAGGGTCGCAGTGGAAGTGTTTTGCGCGGTGTAGTGTAGTGCAACGGATGCGAGACTCGCATTGCACCTTCAGTGTGAGTGCAGATCCGAGGCTTTCTCTTTGCTCGTGTGAGACGCAAATTCATGTCGTTTTTTACATGGACTGCAGGACTTATCTCCCCCTGAACACACACACACACACACACACACACACACACACTAAACAATATAACGCTATACATCCCCACTATGTACAATTGGTAGTTTCTATTCAATATTCCATATTATCTCTGTCTCTCTCTCTCTCTCTCTCACACACACACACACACACACACACACACAAAACAGGTCTTATTATTCCAACTTCCATCAGATCATTCGGTTGACTTGTCGCACAACCCCACATTGTCTTCAATTTTCCAATGCAGTAAACACGACCAAACACATCGCAACGCAAGGAAAGAGAGCAGAGTATATCTACCGTTAGCTCCATGTTTCAACACGACGCTCGCCTATTGCAAACATTTATTTAAGATAACGCAATGCATTGTACATAAAAAGACGTGCTATTGCAGTCGGGGGGAGCCTGGGGCGGGGGGGGGGGGTCAGGAATAAATGCTATATACAGTAACAGGCGTGTGGACACATATATCGCTGCGATCCGCATCTATTCACTTGAACTTTGTTTGATGTTTCTCTCCAGAAATCATAATCCTGTGAGTTGACAAAGCGCCTGTAACGTCAAAGCTGTTCATTCACAGTTAATTGCTGTGTGTAGTGACTGTGTATTTACCAAGACACCGCGGTGACACTTTCTAAACGGGAAAGGCTGCCTTAAAGGAGTCTTTTTTTTTGTCTCAAACGCGCCACTGTTGTCAGGTTAGAGCAGATTGCTTTTCCTCCAAGTCGAAAAGGAGGGGGAAAATCTGCTTTAGCACAGAACATGTTTTCTGGGGGTAAAAAGGCACTGATAACATCACAATCATACAGACAGACACACACACACAGCAAACACACACACACACACAGCACACACACACACACACAGCAAACACACACACAGCACACACACACACAGCACATACACAAACACACACAGCACATACACACACACAGCACACACACAGCACACACACAGCAAACACACACAGCACATACACACACACAGCACACACACACAGCACAGACACACACACAGCACACACACACACAACACACACACACACACAGCACATACACACACACAGCAAACACACACAGTACACACACACACAGCACATACACACACAGCACACACACACACAGCATACACACACACACAGCACACACACACCACACACAGCACACACACACACAACACACTCAAATACTCAGAATCACATACGCACTTTGCATGCAACACAGTACGATGTCTCTAAATAGATATTTATTTTAAAAAGTTGATCAAAAAGCTGACAGTGAAACCGTTGTTTTTCTTACTGCAAATCTTGATTTTAAAACTGTAAAACAAGCTGCAATTGATGCAATTTTCTGAATCATTCTGCGCGCCCGATTTGGCCTGGATATTTATTCTGATTGGAATCAGAAGGGAACAGTGAGGGTTGAATGGTTTCTCAGTGGTGATGTGACCTGTCCAGAATCACACAGTCACTGCATCCTGAGAAGCACTTTGAGACGTCCTCCTTACATTAAATGCAAGGATTATTATTATTATTACAGCCATATAGTTTGCATTTAAAATTGGCATTCATATTTAACTAGTATATATTACTGTTAGGTAGTAAAGGATAATATGCGTAATATATATTACTGTATGCAATGAAGATCACCAAATTGTTAATTTTCCAGCAATGTACATATCTAAGAGGAATTTTACAGTGTGTTTTACCAAGAATATTTCTTTATAAATTTACTGCATGTTGATAGGTGTAATTTTCTAGACACTGACTATAGTGTGCATCAATATGTACAGCCTATGTTAACAGTATATTCAGTAGGTCGACGTAGGATTGTTAATATATATATATATTTAAACCAGAGAAACCCAGATGAAGGCCAATGTCTTGAAAATTAGAAAGAGTAGGAGAGAATATATGATAAAGTAATGAGTGATAGGGCACTATATCAAATGCAAGGATTATTATTATATTATTGGATAATGCAAAGCTTGAGGTGTCCAAGCCTGTGTGAGAAAGAGAAAATGTGAATAAAATAAGGAACTCTATAGTATTTGAGGTTCTGAGGGAGAGTTATTTGGAGACAAAACAACACACAAAGTATTGAGTTCAATGCAGGGAGAAGCAGGATTTACAACAAGATTGGAAACAGTCCTCGGATTTAATATTATGCCTTGTCTCTTCTTTGAAACATCTAAAAGCTGTTTGTCCCCAAAATACAGTCAATCCACTTACTATATTCTGTAAAGCACTTTGAGATATTGCAACGATGTGCTAAGGTGCTATATCAAATGCAAGGATTATTATGATTATTAAAAGTACTTTACAGGATTTCCTATAAAGTATAGTGACGGTGTACAGGTAGTTATTTGGCGTTGAGGGGGAACAAAATAGAAACAAAATAAAATTATCATTCATCTACAATTATATTAATGTGCATATATACAGGACACATCAATCATTTGTAGAAGGCATAGATTGCTAATTGTACATTTCTATGGAGTGGGCATTCATTTCCTATTAAATGCATATTATAGAAGGTATTGTTCCACATTACTTTCTGTTAATATCATTGTCTTTGTATTCTGTATTGTTTGTGATAACTTGTGCAAGAAACCCTATTGAGTAACTGTTGGGCATGTGTGTCCTTCTAAACAACTATATTAAGACAAAATTTCCATGCAATTTGATTGGTAAGTTCCTGCACAGTGTATACTTATCATAATAATTTTTTTTGTATTATGCATACTCCTTAGAGTAGGCATAACACAAACATATTATTTTACAGTATATAAACTGGTGTACTTTTCTACCCAATGTAAATTACTTACATTAATACAAAAAGGTTGTTTAGCTTAGATAGTGTGTATTTTTGCCTTTGCAAATGTATAGTGTGTATGAGTTTCGCCCACAAAACACACAGTCACTACCCTTTACAGTGTATCCTGTGAAGTACTTTGAGATGTCTTAAATACATGATAAGGCGTTGTGTCAAATGCAAGGATTATTATTGTTATTATTAGTAGTATTATCACTAACCACTATACAACAGGACTTCCTAAATAATGAATTCCATTGTCAGATTCCACACAGCAGTCTACAATACAGCAAACTTACAATTACTTGCATGTATGCATGTTTGCATAAAATAATTTTAGTGTAAAATATAGCAGTCCTAGTATATATGTTTAAATGCTGAAACTCACTGCACGGGGTGGCAGGCCAAGCACATCTGGAACTTGACAGCTGTGCAAAGCCTGCTTTCAGCTTTGTGCTCCCAACCATGCTGCAAGAAAGACTATCTCCAGACAGGCATGATTTTCTCTCTCTCTGTCCACAGGCGAAAACTTTTTTTTTCTTTTTAAGTATCTCGTTCAAAGTATTCCCAACACTTTGGACAACGCACTATTCTGAAGCATCTGTCTCTTCAGATGATGAAGCCTCGAGGTCAGACTGCTTTATCTTAAACCCATTCACTCTGGAGTTCAACAAATTGAAAGGGACAAGACTCACTTGTTCTCCAAACGACGCCCTCTACAGACAAATACCAGCAAATGGCATTTATACAGTGCCTTTCACGTCGAGATGACTGTCAAGGGTTTGCACTCAAGCTGTTGGTTGAAATCAAAAAGGGGTGGGGGGTGGATGACCAAAGGAACGGTCAAAGAGGAAGGTCTTAAGATGGGCCTTGATGGAGGGAAGGGAGGAGGTGAGGCAAAGCAACAGAGGGAGCATTCATTCGAATTCACCAGATCACAAGAATAGAAATGCAATATACATGGCATATGGCTATAGATCCAGTATATTACACTCTGACTCCGTATATTACACACAGGTCCAATATATTACACACTGACATACGGTATTACATACTGACCCAATATAATTCACAGTTGTATTGTATCCACACTCTATTTCACATCTATAGATAACCGTATTCCATTGCACAAGCTGTATTGTACTCAGACTCTGTATTTCACAGCAGTATTGTACACATTCTGTATTACATTGCTGTAGTACAATGGCTGGTGGGTTGCCCCTGAAATGACGAAGTCAATCAGCTTGTCCAGTAAACACAGAATGTTTTGATAATGTTTACATCTGATTGATGTTAAAGTGATGCCTCAAAACTGGGTGCTTTGACATCTAATCTAAATAGTCCTTTCGGGATCTGTAGCTTTCTGCAGAATGTGGTGTTCCAAAGACAAGATAATGTGATTAAATTAAACCCTGTGGAAAAAAAAGATTATTTAATTTGGTCAGATTAAAATGTAATGCAAAAGAGGATTTATATAGCAATGCAATATTACTTCTGATGTTATAGGGAATCCAAGATGCTTAAGAAATATTTTGCTTTTGTATCTGTCAGTATTTTACACTACTAGAATTTACAGCAGAATAGTTTTAATTTGCTGCATCTATTTTTTTAACTACAATAATTGTACTTGCAGTTTGGCAATAATGCCTTATCGTGTTGTCGAGGTGTCTCAAAGCACCTCACAGGTTATACTCTAAAGTGTAGTGACTGTGAATTTTGTAGGAGTACTAACATATTTAACAAAGATCACAAGTGCTGTAGTCAGTGTTAATGGTGTCTAGACAGAGTACCATTGCTGTGGTCAGTGTAGTGAAATGGTATGGTAATTTAATCAGATTATTGTCTCTTTGGAGCACTGCACTACAGATCCCGATTAGTTGCCAAAGTGCCCAGTTCTGTGGCATCACTTTAATATCAATTGGACAAATATATTGTGGGGAGGAAGAGACAAACATTTGAGATTGTAAGAATCAGAGAGCCTTTCCAAAGGAGTAAAGAAGTGTTGAACTAATCTGGGGGAAAAGAGGCAAATAAGTGGAGTGCTCTAGCATACTGGTTAGAGCACTCGCCTCGCAAGCGAGAGGACATAGGTTTGATTCCTGGGCAGGACGAAACCTTAGGCAAGTTTCCTTACTACACACGCCTCTGTTTACCTAGCAGTAAGTAGGAACCTGGTTGTTAGTTGATGGGTGGATCGCTTTCCAGCGGTCATAATCCATTCCAAAAAAAAATAATAATAATTCGGTCACTCAATCCATGACTCTTTGTGGGACACCAACTGTGCTCAATAGCTGCCCCGTTTCGTCATAAAGTATAGTCATTAACTTTTTACAGTTTATTCTGTGAAGCACTTTGAGACATTTCAACAATGTGAATTGTTGCAAGGATCTATCAAATGCAAGGATTATTATTAAAAATGGATGTTATGAGATTGTGGATTTGAGTCAGATTCTGTGTATCAAGGTCCGTGAGGTGACATCCTACACAGTTGTAAGTGTCTGAGGGTAAAGCAAAATGTTGAATAGATGGTATGCTGATAACATTGCTTACACATGCAGATCCCAGTAGAGAGAGGGTGTGGGAGAGAAGGACAGAACCAAAGAAAAAAGAGACAGAAGAGGAGAGAAAATTAAAGATAGCGACTGAGAGAATTAAAGAATGAGATAGACTCAGAAAAAAAGTGTGCGAGTGAACAGCAACAACAAAATTACATTTTTGTATAGCGCCTTTCACATTGAGAGGACATCCCAAGGCACTGGACAGTCAGAGTTTCAGACCCAAGCTGGGGGTTGGGATAGGGGAGGGTGGAGGGCAGGGTGGGAAGCAGGGTGATCGAAAGCACGGTCGAAGAGGAGAGTCTTGAGACAGGTCTTGAAGGAGGCAAGGGAGGGGGCGAAGTGGAGGGACTGTGGAATGGAGTTCCAGAGGGTGGGGGCAGAGTGGCAGAAGGCCCGCCCGCCAATGGTGGGGTGGACAAGGTCGGGGAACGTGAAGCAGGCTGGAGCCCGCTGAGCAAAGGGTGTGGGCAGGATAGTTGGGGGTTAGGATGTTGCAGAGGTAGGGGGAAAAATAATTAGGTAGAGAAGGGTAGGTAGTTGACAGTGATTACAAGTAGTATTGGGCAGAGAAGGGAATGATTACCTGCAAATAAACTAATCACAAGGTTCAGACAGTGCCTTAAATCAACAGAGTATCTCTCAGTCAGCTGATTGGTATCCTACAGTTTATTCTCTGTAATCGATTCCTCCCATCTTTACTTTGAAATATATGGTGATTCTGTGTGGGGAAGGGAAAGATGACCAAAAGCACGGTCAAAGAGGTAGTTCTTGAGCTTGTGATATAGAACCTTAAGCCATGGAGGCATCCCAAAGCGCCTCACAGTATTACCTGCAAAGTGTAGTGACTGTGTACTTTGTAAGCCAGCGCAGCATCCAATTGGTGACTAAATCATCTTCTTTCTCAGGAGCTGAAAACTCCAAATTGTTCAATTGCATCCTCCTTCCCTCTGCAATCTTCCCTTCCTCTGACTCTTAAAATCCAAAATTTTCACTTTAGGATATTTACTCTGCAGTACTGGCTTAAAATGAGTCCAACATCCTAACCTTAATGAGTCTTCCAGATAACCTATTTCAGACGTAAATTGCTCTTGTTGTGTCCATTAGGCACGTAGCTTAGTGGTTAGAGCACTCGCCTCGCAAGTAAGAGGACCTGGGTTAGATTCCTGGGTAGGGCAAAATGTTGGGCAAATTTCCTTACTCCACACACCTCTGTTTACGCAATTGGCTGCTGCGTTTCGCTCACAAAATATGCGGTCCATTCACATTACAGTATATTCTGTGAAACGCTTTCTGAGACGTTTCGAAGATGTGAAAAGGCGTTACATCAAATGCAAGGATTATTATTATTATTAGATTGTGAATCACAACAAACACTTTTTGAAACACCTCATTTTAAGAGTTAGATAATAGAATAGCCTTCAAATCATTCACTCGGTGTAATGTGGAGCTCCTCGACTATTTAATTTAATTTAGTTATACAGCACGGAGTCACTGGTGAGCTTCCCTATAGCTCTTTGATATGTGATGACAACACCCATTCCGATGGAGTAAAGATCAGGGATATAGAGCAATAATGGACAACCGATTAGCAGGAAGCAGTAAGTCAATGTTAGAGTGAATCAGGCTGGTTACACAGCACTGAGGAAGGAGTCGATTCAGATCACTGTGCAGGTTCCAGCCCTCCCACTGGAATGATATACTCCAGTCCCATTCCCCTGCTCTTCCTCCAGGACAAATAAAGAGATGGTATTTTACAGATATATTTTCATATAAAGTACTGTTGTCATTGTCACAAAAGAGCAACTTTTTAAAGAAAAATATACAGCTCAAAAAAAACATAAGCAGTTAACAAACCGTAGCCTAACTTATCAATAAGATGAGATGTGGGAGATGCTATTGTAATAAATTGTTATTTTAAAACCTTTCTGCCTGTCTCTTTGTCACGACGGGTTCATTGGCAAGATTGATCTATAAAAGTGACTGGATGAATAAAGGGGTCAGCGTTTAATTTGCTAACCCCAAGTCTTGCTCCAGCAGCAGTAATTACAATGTGGATCCCTACTTTTCATCTCATTTCAGGGCTAGCATTGATGGCCCATCTATTAAAGCTGAGAGAGACTGTCACCACTTGGGAAACACCTAGTTAATTCGTAATAACAAGGAATAAAAAAGTTTTGCCCAATGCCCTGTGACTGACTGACTGATATAGCCATCCAACACCTGAACTTTGATCATGGCTTGTTTAAGGTTTAGAGTTAATACTCATTTGATTACTGTTGTAATGGCTCTAAAGGCAGGGAATGCAGACTAATGAATCCCACCGTGTGGGTCGATACCTTTGCCTCAAGGTTAGGATTGAAGTAGTCACCATTAAGCACGAATGCCAATATATGCCGGGGATATATGTAGTGCAGGGAACCCACTGCCTTGTTCTCAGTCAGTATTTGTGTGCCTCCAAGTGCAGGCATGTCTGTATGTTTCTACTCGTGAGCAAGCTGGCTTTCTGTGTGGGGTGCCTATTATATATCTGGGTGTATGTTAGTGCATAGATTTGTGTATGTTTATTTTTGTTTATTTGCTTGTATATATATCCAGATATGTGTGTCTGTATGAGTAAGTATATATTTGTGTGTTGTCTATTTTTGCTGTGTCTATGTAGTTTGTGTATGTGTCTATATGTTTGCGTATATATAAATGTATATATTGGTGTGTATGTATATACTGTGTGTGTGCATCTGTATGTCTATATCTGTACTCAAACATTAGCCTATGTGTATATATATATTATATATATATATATTTGTGGGTGTCTGTATATGTTTGATTGTGTGCATATTTATCTGTGTGTGTGTGTGCATCTATATGTATGTATCTGCATTTAACCACTTATGTATATATATTGTATATGTATATACATAGATAAACACACAATACAAATATATGTGGGTGTCTGTATATGATTGACTGTGTGTCTGGTTCTGTATGTTTGTGTATATTTTTGTGTATGCGTATCTATTTGTCAGCACCTGTGTCTTTCTGAGTTGACATGCAGGTGATAGGATATCTGTGCAGATACATATCTACATCAGCGTGGAGATCTTCCTGTCTCTCGAAATGTTTCTCGCTTCCGGTGTCCTGGTCAACAATCCCTCCCAAAATAAAAAAATATGTGGTTACTCACTCCATGGCTGGTTGTCTGACAATGCAGTGTCCAAACTGCTGCGTTTTGCTCACAAGATACATAGTCACTCCACTTCACTTATATCCCTTGAAGCGCTTTGAGACACTTCAAAGGACATTCAGTAAAGTGGATAAGGCGCTCTATCAAATGCAAGGATTATTATTATTAATAATGAAACCTTTTTTTTGATCTTGCCACCTGCATTGTGTTGATGTACTTCACCAACCGGACTGAAAACGTGTCCCACTTAGAATGCAATAACTGATGCACTGGCTACACACAGTGCTGTGTTCCATTTACAAGTCAGTGCTCTCAAAGTGCCATATTCCCAGCAGGATTAATATTAGGAAATTAAGAGTGGAGAAAGGAGAGCATCCTTGCATCCAATATGAAGCACAGTTACACCACCTTTGGAGACTGGCGTTAATTCACTGAAATGTATCCTGCGGGCCGCTCCTCTCAGGCAATTAGTTTGCTCGTATAGAAAGAGAATAAACAATGTCACAATATATTGTATTTTCTGCCCCTCATCTCTG
This sequence comes from Callorhinchus milii, assembly GCF_018977255.1. Classification (NCBI taxonomy): domain Eukaryota; kingdom Metazoa; phylum Chordata; class Chondrichthyes; order Chimaeriformes; family Callorhinchidae; genus Callorhinchus; species Callorhinchus milii. The sequence goes on along the minus strand of NW_024704746.1, from coordinate 7,944,989 downwards.
CTAAATCTGTTATGTATTGAAGGCAGGATTTAACTCCCTGAACAGCTGCAACAATGTAAGTAGATTATAAAGGACCAGGGAGCAAAGAGAAGGGGAGCGAGAGAACGAGCACACTATTTCTCCTCCACATGTGCAGTATTGTCCTGACATAGGGAGACATTGAGTGTACAGGCACTTGAAGATATAAAAGACACCCATACACACACGCATGCATGCACACACACCCACGCACACACACACACACAGACGCACATACTGCCATCTATCCGTATGTGCATGCAAACACAGTAGCACACCGTGTCTAACCAAGGGAGTATCCAACCATTACAAGCCAAGGATACTTGATGCCCATGCACGTGTGAAATAATTTTAATTTCCACAAATGGGACAGGGAGGTTTCACACAAAGGATACTGGAAATCTGGAACTCGCTCCCCCAAAAGGCTGTGGATGCTGGATCTATTCATAAAGACTGAGGTGGATAGATTTTTGATAAGAGTAAGGGTACTTTGTCGGTGTGGAAATATAGAATGTGTTTCTATAATTCGGGGACTAATGCACAGTCAGAGACAGAGAGAAAAAAGTGTGTTCAGAGCCTCCCCACCCACACACACTGAAAGGCGCAATTCGACCTACAGACTTACACAGAGTGCATCGCAAATCAGCCAGCTATGTGGTGTGCTAACATTTCAACAAGTGAGTCCTACAATAACTCACAAGTGATGAAGTTAGTAGCAGATGATGGCAGGGAGTACAGACAGGTTGTTCACATGGACTGGGGTTCAAGAAAATATGAGGTGGCCCTCAGAGATTTCAGGTTGATCTCTAACAGACACTTGGGAAAGACTGTGATCACAAGTGGAAGTAATCACCCAGCCCCCAGTGGGAGAAAGGAGTCAAAGTGTCTTAGAAGAGGAGATGGGGCAATATTACTGGTAAGCACTCTGAGACATTACCTATGTGAAGGGCACTATATAAATGCATTGCTGTGGCACCATTGTCTTAATTTTACCCTCCTTTGAATACTGATCTGCATCACTAACATTAGAATATAGATTTACATATATATATGCTTCACAGGATATAAATGGATTGATATAAGTGGATTGATTGTATTTTGTGGGTGAAGTCTTTCTGTACTGTAAACCTTCAAAGGATTTCCATTGCAGTCTCTGATGGACTTTAGTCAGTGCCATGTTTTTTTTCATTTCTATTAACATCATACATATTATGCAAGATTGTTCAAACCAAACATGCTGTAATTTATTAGTCTCCTCACAGGGGAGATGCTGATTTAATATTGACCCTCGCACAGTCTAGATATGAACTCTTATGGTCGCTTTTGATTGAAAGAGAAACAACTGAAATGAACGTTTCGTAGTCTTGTAACACAAGCATGTCCACTAAAAACACTGTATGCTTTGTTCTGTCGTTCTGGTGGAAATATATAAATTCAGTCACTACTGGAGAATTGTGCTTTTCATTTGTAAACATAACTAATAGTGCTACAAATAGGATGTCACACACAGCAGTGGAATAATACAATGATTGGGAGGTTATTCACAGCCCTCTGGTACTCTGTTGCGCCGTTCATTAATTACCTGATCAGTCGCGCTGGTCATGTCTCACCGCTGATCATAAAAAAGGGATGATTTAAAAACACAGACAGCACACACATGATGGCCAATTGGCCTCCTTCTGCACAGAAAATTCCAAACACATTTGCACGTGTTCATACATACGCACGTCTAGATGCACATATATGCACACTTTGTACATGTACATTCACGCATGTATGTGCACATCTGAACACATTTGTAGATGCATTTTAGACACGTTTGTACATACATTTAGGCTTGTAGATGCCCTCATATGCACATTGCCACAAGAGCATATGTATATGCATATATGTATACAAATATACATGTTTGTAGATGACCATATAAACACACCGATAATCATGTATAGCTGCAAATATATACCTTTGTACGTGCACACATCTACCTATTTGTAGATGCAGACATTGACATACCTGCAGATTCCACATTTTCTCACCTGCTGAATTAAACAGGGAAACATACTCCATATGAAACAAAATTCTAAAATTGTAAAATTGTAAAATTGCCTTCGAGCTCAGCAGTGAACAAAACGATGCCTCTCAAAGTTAGGCTGCTGATTTAACTGCCGGTGCTAAAGTGTCATTGCTCATTCCCTGATTAAAGCTCTTCTTATGTACATGTATCCCATATGTATACACATGTGAAGGACAAAAATACATGTTTGTGCATACACATATACATGTTTGTATGTGAATAAGTCTACCCGCCCGTAGATGCCTACATATACACATTGGTACAAGAACATGTAGACACACATGTATGTGCACAAATACACATGCCCTGTACATGATAATGACAATAATAATAATGATCATATCAACGCATTTGTATATGCACTTATATGTACAAATATACAACAACAACAAATTGGATTTATATTGCGCCCTTCACGCCGGACGGCATCTCAGAGCGCTTCACAAGAACAGATCCCGGGGCTGAGCCAGGGGGAAGGGGAAAAAGGTGACCAAAGGCGTAGTCGAAAGGAAAAGTCTTTAGCTGAGACCTGAAAGTAGGAAGAGAGGGGGCGAGGCGAAGGGAGTGAGGAAGGGATTTCCAGAGCTTTGGGGCGTAGTGGCTGAAGGTACAGCCGCCGATGGTGGAGCAGAGGATTCGGGGGACAAGGAGGAGGCCAAACCCGGTGGAGCGAAAGCAATGGGCACTGTTGTGAGGAGAGAGGAGGTCAGAGAGGTGGGGAGCTGCAGAGGAGGAGTGGAGGGATTTGAAAACAAGAGTGAGGATCTTGAAATCGATCCTCTCTGGGACAAGCAGCCAGTGCAGTCTGCCAAGGACTGGGGTAATCGGGGAGCAGAGTTTGGTATGGGTAAGAATGCGGGCGACAGATATACACTTGCAGATGCACATATATACACTTGTACAAATATACATATATACATTTATTCCACATTAAGACACAATTGAGTTAGGCCTAAACAGGTGCCCATTTCTTAAAAGCTCTTATGCTTTTGAAAAAATGAAATTCAGAAAGTCGTTAATTTTAAGACTGGAATAAAACAACATTCAAACAAGTATTCGCTGTGTGTAAACAAAAATAAATGTAATATACTTTGATTAGGAGATTCAGCTCCTGTTAGTGTTTGATGTGTGTTTAAAGGAGCATCAGTCTGTCACTAGTACACAGCGGAGACAAGGAAGTTAACATTGGCCACTGTTCACATAATAATAAACCTTGCATTTGATATAGCGCCTTATCACCATCCCTTTGAGATGCCTCAAAGCGCTCCATAGGATATTTGGCCACAAAATATACAGTCAATCCACTTTACAATATATTCTGTGCAGCGCTTTGAGACATCTCAACGATGTAATAAGGTACTATGTCAAATGCAAGGATTATTATTATTATTTTTATATACTGTAAAGTGGTTTGACTGTGAATTTTGTGGGCGAAAGGTGGCAGCCAATTTGCACACAGCAGTGTCCAAACAGCCATGGAGTGAGTGATCACTTTTATTTGGGGGATTGTTAGTTAGGACACCGTGAGAGAGAGAGAGAAACTCCCTTCTCTTTTCAAATAGTGTCAAAACATACCATTTGGGATGGGTTGCATTTTAAACTGCGGATTTTAGCAAACGCGATGGGACCCAATACCAACAAAATCTGCAATTGAACTCAAGGCGACAACAATGAAAATATTCCACTATTTTAAATCCGATTTGCACCTTCCTTCCAAATCAACCAATTTTCCAATCGCCCTTTTAAACACACTGCAAATCCAACTGTATTTCGCTGTTGCACTAACTCTATCTCTCTGATATATATATAATTGATTTGATATAACATATGTTAAATCTGCCTCGCGTTTATTTAACACAAGGCTGTCTTCTTCCCAGTGCCAATTTGTTTGTGCTTTGCTGAATCATTGAACAAACAGTTCTAATGGGAGCGAAAGGCATTTATTTAATTACTTTTTTTAAAAATAAATTTACCCTTAAACTAAAGTTACAGTCGAAATACCACCCTCTCCCCCCAAAATAATAATCACACAGGGTATGGAAAAAATAAATACATTAAATTGAATAAATTATATTAAAAATATTTGTTTTCCATTATTTTTCCTTCAAACAAACCTTACATCAAAAACCGTTTATAAACCAATTCCCAAAACACACTGTATTCACATCTTACTTGTATTTATTCAAAATGAATAATCACACAGGATTTGTAAAAAATAAATACATTTTCTCCGTTTTTATCCTCTTAAAAAAAACTTACATTAAAAACCTGTTTTCTAAACCAATTCTCACACATACTCACGATTTTCCTATTTTCAATTATTGCTAAATATCTTTTTAAAAAAGAGTCAAATCCCTACCCAAGATCTTGAATTCTACATCCCTTGGAAAATTGCTGTCCTTTAGCGAAGATAATTTTTTTTTAGCAGATTATAATTATGCAACAAGATGTCGATGTTCCCAAAAAAGTCTTATTTTCTTTTTACCATCCAAAAAAAAAACATGCAATAGAAAATCGCTGGTCACTGTTTCCCAGCCCAGACCCCCAGCCTTTGCCTAATTGTCAGAGGAAAGGGGAAAGCTATTGATAAGTCAGGGGGAAATTAAATTGCAGTTTAGCGCAAATGCCATTAAGGGACAGTGGAAGGCTCTGGAGTAGTCTGCAGCCTGAATAATTCACTGGAGAATGTGTCCTTAGCTCAAACTTAAACAGAGGCAGAAGGAACACGCTGGAATTTGTTCATTGCATTAAAAAAAAACCTCTCTCTCCCTCTCTCTCTCTCTCTCTGTATATATAGATATATATACTATATATATATATGTATATTTACGGAAGATTATCTCATGGCTTTGTGTCCAGTTTTGCAATCCACTTTATTGCAGTATTGCAAGTGAATAGTTCACGAATTAGCTCAGATCTGAATTACAGTGCAACTGAAATGAACAAGCACATCCGATATTTATTGATATATACATATATATATTTATACAATATAAATACTTTATATATCATATATTATATGTTAAATATATATATATATATATATATATATTTTCAGCCACAAGAAGTTGACATGTGGTTCAATAACCCTGCCTTTGGGAGCAGAAACCCATCATTATTCCTTTGCCACAAATTAATTTGAAGCCTAAAATAATGGTTGAGAGTCAGTGCGAGACTGTCTCTCTTTCCCCTCCCCACCTCCCCCCCACCCACACACCCACACACCCCCACCCACCCACTCACACACACCCCCACCCCCCCACACACCCACCCCCCCCCCCCCACCCACACACCCACCCACCCCCACCCCCCCCACCCACACACCCACCCACCCACCCACTCACACACACCCACACCCACCCACCCACCCACTCACACACACACACACCCACCCACCCCCCCACACCCACACACACACAGACGCTGCACAGTTCTCCCTTCGAATGAATGCGAAGGCAAGTCTGTGATACAGCCCAAGTCGTTAGATTTTATTGGCTCTCGTGTGCGAAAGGGCGCAATCTCTCACCGTTTCGAAGTTGCTGGTTCTGAGCGAGTAGGGACAGCAGGACATCTTTGTGAAGCCTCTCGCTCTCTTGCTCTCTCCTGCTGTCCATCACTGAGCACATCTCGGGAGGGATGTCTAAAGTCAGACAGATACACTTCCGGCACTTGGATCCTAGTCTCTCTTTCCCTCTCTTGTCTCTGTCTCCCTCCCTCTCTCCCTCCTTCCCTCCCTCTCTCCCTCCCTCTCTCTCTCCTTCCCTCCCTCCCTCTCTCCCTCCCTCTCTCTTTCCCACCCCCTTTTCCACACCTTCCCCTTGTGTTTCCTCTTTGTGGGACAACCAGCAAAAAAAAGTGCCTGGTTTCAGATCCGATCATACACCCACCCACTCACCCCCCCCTCCCCTCCCTCCTCTCCCTCCCTCCCTCCCTCCCTCCTCCTTGAAGCCCTCACACAAAGCGATCGGTGCTCTCTCCTGGGATCAGAGGTAATGTAATCAAAGGCTCTCACCTCTCAGAGGGCTGCTGAGCTGTAGGGACAGGCACTTACTGGCCTGGGGCTAGTTATGCGAGGCAAGGGGGGGGGGGGCAAGCAGGTACCCTTAACACCACCACGACCCCCTCCCACCCCCAAACCAGCCCACCCCCTCCCTAACCCCATGTATGTGTTTGGCGTGAGTACAGTTCAGCGCCTCCAGCCTCACATCAAGCACAGTGCTTGCAAATGACTTGCAATGCAATGCAGTGCAACTCATGTCGCTCAGTTAACGCACCCAATGCGTACCGTGTGTGGAGCAAAACAACGTGAACGGGGCACAGAAACGTTTCCCAGTGACAGCCAAGGCTTGCGTTAAATAACGAATCTTCGACAGCCCCAGAGCTTTGCATCGTGGAAAATATTGCTGTGGGCACTGCAGGAGAGAGTCAGTCAATTATGGGCAATTTCAAATCAGACATTAACGTTCAAATTAACCTATAATACGGATAAACAACATGCCACACATGTCATGCTGGTCTCTACTAGTGTACTCTGTATAGCAGTCAGATTATTTGATGTTGGAAAAATTCTCTCTCTCTCTCTCTCTCTCTCTTTCTGTCTATCCCTCCAACCATCCATTCATCCACTCACCCATCCATCTATCCATCTATCTATGTAATCCCTCAACGTGATCAGTGTAAATTCTGCTGTAATTTTTTCTTTTTTCTGGTCAGGTTAAGCACAGAGCTGTGTTTAACGCTTCATTCAGTACACTGGGGTAAACTCAAAGTAACCTTGACCTATATCACAAGGGATGCAAGGAAAAAGTGGCATTGTTTTGCATGCACAAGAAAAATTAATCACAGTCGCTCACAATGAGCAATTATTGAACTGAAAATGGGAGTCAGATGTTTAATATTTTTATGTCACTTAAAATTGATCATAAATTTATTATTCAAATTTAGGATGTTTAAAAACTATGATAAATTCACCTTCAAAATATACAGTCAATTCACTTTACAGTATATTCTGTGAAACACCTTGAGACGCTTCGAAGATGTGATAAGGCGCTGTATCAAATGAAAGGATTATTATTAATTATGAATTTAAAAAAATTTATATTGCAATGCTGTGTTCATTTCATTGCCAATTGTCAGGAAATTTTTATACCTTCTTTGTAAATCTCCGCTTCCCAGGGTGGAGGCTGTAGGAGAAAATTCTGCATCAATCTGCATGGAGCAAGCAAATGATTACTGATGTCCCCACCAGATAATCGACAAATCTGACTGGGAGGGAAGATCTGTTTTTTTTCTTCAACAGTTTTGCCTCACTCAAGTCTTGAAACAATTGCTGGGAGGTGGTGGTGGGGGGGCAGAGATGGGTTTTTAGACTTTGCACTTTATTGACAGGATGCCTTTAACCTAAATGGTATCTTGGGAAATTAAGTGTAGTGCTACCAATTCAGTGGCTGATGAATTTAAAATCAATGGACAATTTGGCAGACGGGTGTCCTGCAGGTAGCAAAATAGAGCAGCTGCGAAGAGGAATACCTGAGCCCAGTCTCCACCAACCCAATAACTACTAACCAGCTAACATATATTTGGTATTTAATGCAGTAAATAATAATCCTCGCATTTGATATAGCCCCTTTCATGTCGGGAGGACCCCTCAAAGTTCTTCACAGGATTCACTGTAAAGTGTAGGTGAATGTGGGGTAAAAGGGAAAGGTATTAAAAAGTATTTTCTCACACAGCAGATTTAATGTAAATCATATTTAAACCCAATGCTATTTACGAACAATTCCCAGTGTTTTCAGTGCATCTTGAAGGCATTCCCCAACAAAATACATAGTCACTACAGTTTGTTTAAAATCCTGTGACTCACTTTGAGATGTTCTCTCGATGTGAATGGCGCTACATTAAATGTAATAATAATTATTATGCTAATCCTTGCATTTGATATAGCGCCTTATCACGTCTTCGAGACATCTCAAGGCGCTTCACAAAATACACTGTAAAGTGAATTGACTATATTTTGAGGGTGAAAAAAGATGTAGATTATTATTACTAAAATGACGCAATAACATATTTAGTGCCTTTCTGTTGAAAACAAACATCTTAAAGCACTTTATAATGTCGACTTGATTGGAAAAGAAGTGAATGTTGCTGTAGTAAAGTGTGGTGACTGCGTAATTTGTAGGCGAACATTGATGTCACTACTCAGCAATGCTATTCCCTCCGGCTTGCCCGTCTATGCCCGTCTTCATATAGCACCTGAAAACTCTCTACTTCGACCATCCCGGAGGTCACCTCCCCTTTTTCCCCAGCTCGGTGTCAAACTCCATCATTGTTAAGCTCTCTCTCAGTCCATGAAGATTTGTGGGACATTGCTGTACGTAAGTGGCTGCCAACTGTTTTGCTCACTAAAATGTACAATCAATTCACTCTGTGAAGCGCATTGAGATGTCTCAACAAAGTGGTAAGGCACTATATCAGATGCAAGGATTATTATTATTTTTTGCCCTGTGTGCAAGCTGCTATATAATTGCAAGTTGTTGTTGTTCCACTGAGCTATATCCCTACCAAAGCCCTGAAATTCCACCTGGCTTAGACTACGAGACTGCCTTGACTTTACATTTAAGATCGTGCTGAATTGTGGAAAATTCTTAAATCCGGTCTTAATTTGGAAGCAGATTTTCCGCAGTTCAAAGCTGCCTCACACGACTAAGACTAATAGGACCCTTTTGTTCATCAGAAATGGCTCCTCCAAGGGCTTAACAAGAGCCGAGTTTCTAAAGGTGCATATTTACTGTCGACACAAAGCAGGTATTAAATTTTTAAGGTGTTCAATTATTAATTGTCTTTATCACTTCCTCCACCCGATGAACAGGTGCACCCTGTTTAAAGGTAGGCTTACGTTTCCTGACACAACGCAGGATGTATCAACTCATCCGACATCAGGCTGAATGACATTTGTCCACTGCTTGCTTGAGTGCAAATTCTGTTCAGGTGGATGTAAAAGATCCCGTGGCACAGTTCGAAAAGAGAAGAGAGGTTTCCCAGTGTCCTGGACAACCCCACACCCGAATAAAATTGGTCATTCACTTCATGGCTGTTTGTGCCCAATTGTTTGCTGTTTCACCATTGAGTACACAATAAATGCAGTCTTGAGAAATTAAAAACGAGCTATTTCATATGTAAGGATCATTATTAATGATAATAATATATAATGCCTTATCATATCGATGAGATGTATCAAGGGGCTTCACAGAATATATTGTAAAGTGGATTGACTGTATATTTTGTGGGTGAAGTGTGGCAGCCAATTGCACATAGCGGTGTCCGACAAACATTCTGAATCAAGTGACCAAATGTATTTACTTTTGGACGGATTATTACCCCGGATTAACAACTGGGTTCCTGACTGTTAGTTAAACAGAGGCATGTGGAGTAATGAAACTTGCCTAAGGTTTAGCCCTGCTTGGGAATTGAACCCAGGTCCGCTTGCTTGGGAGGTGAGCGTACTAACCACTATGCTACAGGACTCTATAATTATACATTAGAATATACAGCAAAGAAGCAGGCTGTTCGTCCCAACTGGTCTATGCCAGTGTTTATGCTCCACATGAGCCTACTGTCCTTCGTCAACTAAGCGTTCAAGCATCACCTTCTATTCCTTTCTCCCTCATGTACCTATCTAGCTTCCCCTATTTGCCTCAACAACTCCTTGTGGATCTAGGGGTACACATACAGATACAAATACACAATTCGGTTGGACTACTCTAATGCTGGTCTCCCATCCACTACCATCCATAAAATCAAAATCATTCAAAACTCTGCCGCCCGCATTCTCACCCGCACGAAACTCCGCTCCCGCGATCACCCCAGTCTTTGCCAGACTGCACTGCCTGCCTATCCCAGAGAGGATCGATTTTAAGATCCTCACGCTTGTATTTAAGTCCCTGCACTCCTCTGCACCTCCCTACCTCTCTGACCTCCTCTCTCCTCAAAATAGTACCCGTTGCCTCCGTTCTTCCGAGTCTGGCCTCCTCCTCATCCCCCGAGTCCTCCGCTCCACCCTCAGCCTTCAGCCACTAGGCCCCGAGGCTCTGGAACTACCTTCCTCACTACTTTCGTCTCGCTCCCTCCCTTCCCATTTTCAGGTCTCTGCTGAAGACCTTTCTTTTCAACTGAGCCTTTGGTCACCTTCCTCCCCCTCCCCCTGGCTCAGTCCCGGGATCCGTTACTGTAAAGCGTGGAGGACACTATATAAATCTAAGTTGTTGTTGTTGTTGTGGTAGCATGTTCCACATTCCCACTACTCTTTGTGTAAACAAATTTCTTCTAACTTCCCTATTTGATCTATTTGTGACTATTTTATATTGATGGCCCCTGGTTTTGGTCTCCCCCACAAGTGAAAACATCTTCCCTATGTCTACCCTGTCAAAACCTTTCATCGTTTTAAAGATCTCTATCAGGTTACTCCTTACACTCAAGAGAAGAGTCCAAGCATGTTCAGCTTTTCCTGATAGGTATAACCTCTCAGTTCTGGGATCCTCCTTGTGAATCTCCTTTGCACCCTCTCCAATAGCTCTACATCCCTTCTGTAATGTGGGGGCCAGAACTGCCCACAGTATTCTAAGTGTGGTCTAAACAAGGTTCTATAGAAGTTCACCATAACTTCCCCACTTTTTATTTCTATTCCTCTAGAAATGAACCCCAATGCCTGGTTTGCTTTTTATGGACTTATTGACCTGCGTTGCTACTTTTAGTGAATTGTGTATGTGTACCCCTAGATCCCTTTGCTCCTCTACCCCATTTAGGTTTTTATTTTCCAGGATGTATATTATAACTTTGGTGTAATGGTCAAACACTTCCTTCTCCCCACCAATCCCCCTCAGTACAGTTCTTGACATGCAGAGGAACTATCCCTCTAACTGTTGCTCAGCTGTCAGTGAACAGAAACAGAAGAGGGAACGTGTTAAAAAGTAGGTGGAGGTGTTGGGGAGAAACACAGGGAAACGGGAACAAAGGAGATGAGAAAGAAAGCACGAAAGAAAGAATAGAAACAACTTGCATTTATATCGCGCCCTTCACCCAGGTCATCTTAACAATGGCGGGGGGAGGAGGTGACCATAAGCACGGTCGAAGAGGAAGGTCTTCAGTCGTGATCTAAATGAGGGAAGGAGCGGAGAAGGTGGAGAGAGTTCCAAAGTTTTGGGGCGTAGTGGCTGCAAGTGTGGCCACAGATGGTGGAGCAGAGGGGACAAGCCCACCAGAGAAAGAAGGGAAGAGCGAAATGACAAGCAAAAGGAGAAGGGGAAAGCAGTGGAAAATGTTTCTGAGTGCTGCCCAGTCCTCTCTACACCTCATGTTAACAGGAGATGATAAATATTTGATTGTGTTCCTTTCAGCTAGGCTGTTTGTGGTGGACGTCTCAAGTGTAGTGTTTAAACTTTAATGGTGTAGTGGTATTCGTGCACTCCACAGAAACCATTGCTTTATTTACCAATGGACCCACACCTCCTCTCCCCTGGGGTGGGGGGAGAGGGAGGGAAACAGGTAACGCCAGGTGTAAAACAGTTTAGCAATTTATCCTTGAGTCAGAAACAAAGCATCAAATCTCTTTAACGCTCCACATGCCTGAATTTCTCCTTAGTGAGCCTGCTTGCCCCGAGTTAGTTTAACTCCTCAATTGCCGGAAAGAAATCTAGATGTGTATATGTATATGTCTGTGTTTGTATGTTTGTGTGCGTGGGGAGGGGATGATGTTGTGAAAATATAAGATAGTATGGTTATTTATCTCACATTCTATATGAGAAAAGTCTCAGAAGTGCATTTTAACTGAGCCACATTAGTATACTGAGCAACAGAAACAGGCTGAATATATAGTGTGCAGTGTATAAAATACAATACACTGCATAATACAATATATTGTGTGTAGTTGAAAATATCGTATAATATAGTGTGCAGTGTATAATGTTATATATAAGCATGAAAAGTATTATATATTGTACAATATAATACGCAGTATATAATACATAGTATGTAGTGTACCATATAAACTCAAAGTCCCAATGTGAGGATTGAACCCATGAGCGTATCGATTTAGAGATTAGGATGTTACCAACAAACAGGCTGAATATATAGTGTGCAGGCAAGTCATAATATGTTGTGAACAATATGTTGTATGGAGCTGGGACAGTGCTGCATTATTGGAGGTGCCATCCTTAAAATGAGATGTTAAAGCAAGGTCCCATCTTTAACAAGTGGATGTTAAAAATCCCATGGTACAATTTGAAAGGAGAAGGGAGTTTCTCCTAGTGTCCTGAGTGACAGTAAAACTGGTCATTTCACTGCATGGCTGTTTGTGGGACATTGCCTAGAAGCACACTGGCTGCCACATTCGCCTACAAAAATAGTGACACCACCTTACAGCATATCCTGTGAAGCATTTTGAGATTTTTCAACATTATTATTGTGATGAATGTTGTCCATCTGCAGTGTTAGGGATAGTGACCCAGGTTAGCACCAAAGGGGATGCAACTCACTTTTAGTTGGAAGCTTTCATGCCTCGGAGGAGCGACATTGTCAAAGAAAAGTCTACAAAGAGGATTGGTGTCCTAATAAACTTTATTATCGTGTAGGTTTTAATCCTTTTAAATCCCTTTCAGTCCCAAAGAAGACTGGATTATTGGGTCACTATAATCCCAATGAATTTGTTAGGATTTAGCTAGCTGAGGGTGACCAGATGGCTAGATACATGCTGTCTAAATCCTTGTTAATTACTAGCCACAAGAAGAATGGGGAGAGAGAGAAGACAGAGATGAGTTACCCAATGCTGCTTTCAGGCCATGGTGGGCCTCACCCACTTTGGAGGCCAATCAGTCAGCCAACATTCACAGTGCAAGACATGGCATTGCTAGTTTGCAATGATGAGTCCTGTAGCTCAGTGGTTGTAGCACTCACCTCGCAAGTGTGAGGACCCAGGTTTGATTCCTGGGCGGGGTGAAACCTTAGGTAAGTTTCCTTTGTTCACACACCTCTCGGTATCTAGCTGTAAGTTGTAACCCAGTAGTTAGTTGATTGGCGGATCATTTTCCAGGGGTAGGACTGCCTTTTTACAAAAAAATGTGGTCACTCAATCCACGACGCTATATGAAATGCAAGGATTATTATTATAAAGTCCTTCAAAGATGTGAGCGCACTTTGCCTTGATTGTACATTGCTTTATCCAAGCACAAGAATCCATGAAAAAGTATTACAACACATGGAAATTCCGTCCAATCTCAGCCTGTGAGACCACTCAGACCAAAATCTAAGAGTTAGCAGAATTACAAAAATATTCTTCACTTCAGTCTGAATTTGGAAGATGGTTCTGTTTTTTAAAAAAAGCAGCTACGCAAAGAAAGGCTTCTAAATTAAGATTACCTCAAGCCCACCTCAAGACGTGACTTTTTCAGTTCTTTCTTGGCACCCACATCCTCTTCAACTCCCACCCTCCCAAACTGTGCCCAGCCAGCAGTGTGAAGTGATTTGAGATTTCCTCCCCATGATATGCGCTGTACAAATATAAATTGTTTAAACTGTATTGTACTTTAAGACTGAGTTCAAGCAAATTTTCCACAATTCTGCCCAATCTTAATATTAAACCTTGCATTTGATATAGTGCCTTACCGCTTTGTTGAGACATCTGAAAGAGCTTTACAGGAGATGGTATAAAGTGTAGTGACTGTGTATTTTGTGGGCGAAACACAGCAGCCAACTGCACACAGCAGTGTCCCCCATGGAATGATTGACCAATTTTATTTGGGGGATTCCTGGCCAGGATTTAAATTTTGAGACAAAATATTCTTACCGTCTGAAATTAGGTAGAGTTTCGGGTCTTAACTTAAATGTCTTCCTTAAAGAATTCAGTCACATCCTTACCAATATTGATATAACAATAGTCCTAACGTTTGATATAGTGCCTTTCAAGTGGGGGAATGCGCCTCACAGGCCATCCTGTAAAGTATTTTTTATAATTGTGTACATCATATTGCCGCCTGTATTTTTATCAGTGGGATTTGAGGGCAGTCGTGAATTTCTTGTTTAATATGAAAGGTGGTGGTTAAAATGTGGGTGGGCTGAGTATCTCTCTGAGTGCTGTCAATGGCCTTTAATTAAATTAGTCAGGCAATGTCATTGGGGTTCCCAATGGACAAGCACACAATTATACAGAATATGTGACACAGTTAAAGGGACACTGCCAAAGATTTCTTACCTTAAATATTAAACTGGAGGTGAAACTGGTTTATGATGTCCAGAAGTTAACCTGGCGAATAACTTTCTTAGGACCTTACCTCCACATACAATATTTACGTTAACTGAGTAGAGAATTGGTTAGCTATTTGGGGGAAAGAAATTGATTGAGAAGTTTGTTGAGAGATACAGTCAGGCTGATGGACAATGCTGGTGTTTCCAGGTCCCTGTAGCCAATGTGGGGTGGCCCCTTCCCCCATAGCCAAAAAGCTGTGATACCCACACTGATTGAAAGGTTCCCCCACCCCTGCACACATGCTGACAGTGTCCTCCCAACAATGTGTCTTGAGGATATGATGAGGCGCTATATCAAATGCAAGGATAATTATTACATACAATTTATTATAGACTGTATACTATATATTGCACAATGTATAACCTTTTGATTTTTTAAGGCAAACTTGCAGTTGGAGAAAAATTAGTCACATTAATCAAGCAGTTCAACCCCGTTCTCCCCAATCCCCCTTCTCTCACTGCACTGGAAATCCTGAGATCACACTACTCCGTCTCAAGGGAGAAGTGGCGAGAGGAAATGGGACAAAAATGGGGAGATGCAATACCTTTTCAAATTCACTTATCGTTGTGAAGACAATGTGGTGTTCCATAGCATGGTGCTTAGTGCACTCGCCTTGCAACCCAGATCCTCTCACATGCAGGGCGAGTGCTCTAACCACTAAGATACAGGACTCCACTGTGAAGCGCTTTGAGATGTGTCAGCAATGTGATAAGGCACTATATCAAATATAAGGATTATTATTATAATGTTGGAATCAATGAATAATCAGTAGAACAGACGTGGGCTCTGGTGGACGCTGACCAGATCCATTTGCTACAGACAGCTTTTATTATCAAAAACCTATATTACATTCGGTCTACTTTGTGTTAATTTACAGGGTTTTACCTTCACCCATTGGCACGTGTGAGGAACGTAAAATCGCAGAAACACATCAAAAGCAGAGACACATTGCAGTTCCCGAGGCGCTGGCTATGTGGACACGGTGGTATCAGAACCCTGGTGGTGGGACGTCCTCCTTATAAAAGGGTTTGATCATCACTTTGCAAACTTCCTTTGTGTCGGTCGGTCCTCTTCGGTGGGAGGGAGGGTTGGGGAGCCAGAAGGACTGTGCGTTATTCTGTCCAGGGGGTGGGACTCACGCAGCACTGAGATGCTGGTGTGTCTCGGTGAAATTTGCCGAAATGACAATTTGACAAGAGTCTTTGCAGAGCAAAGGAATGAAGAAGGAGCCTCCTCCCACCAAATCGAAGAGCCGATGTCCAACCCCAAACTGACCACTGTGGCCAGTCTGGCAAGTGGACCTTGCCAGCTCCTTCCAAGGGCTATCCACCCATTCTCAAGATCATTGTCAATGACTCTTCAACTCTTCAGGTCTCCCTGGTAATAATAGACTGATTACACAGTCTGCTGCCTGCAGCCTAGTTTTTGTGTCACTCTTAAAAAGGAGCCCTTATCATGCAGGAAGTGGGTGCACACCACTGGTGGGTGGGTGGTTGCATGGGGTATGGTGAGGGAAAGAAAGGGAGGGGAAAAAAGAATTGAGAGGTCACAGGGCCCATGTTAACCTTTATAATTACAAGTCTAAATTTCTTCATTGGAACAACTAGAAAATTACAGCTTTAAACAGCTCAGAATCCACATATGTTAAGTCACCTCTGGTGGGTTCCTCGGTGGAGTACACGGGCACTATGGCGAAACCTGTGTTTGTCCTTCTTTCATGTCAGGCTTCCAAGGGGGGTGGATTACAGGAGGAAGATGACAGGTATATCAGAGGTCGAAGTTTAGAATTCAAAGCTGCGCAAACTCCCCAATCTCCTGTTCTCCCTCTGATATACACTACTTCTTACAACAATATTCTGACAACACTATACACGTAGCACTATTTCCCACTACAGTTCTTTTGGTTTTGTGTGTGTGTGTAAGCGTGTGTGTGGTTGGGAAGGGGGGTGGTGGGAAGGGATATATTATTTATATATTTTTTCAAAATAAAATCATTTAGGAACTAAAATTCCCATGAGTCGGCAAGCGACCTGTGGAGACTGGGGGCTTCCTCCCCCCGCCCATAGCAAAGCAGCCAGTATACGTGGTTCTAAGTTGTTTCGAGTCCATGAGGATAATTCCATTGCACTTCTTGCATCCCAAGGGTGGTGGTGGGGGGGTGGGGGTTGGGGGGGGGCGGTGACATGTCCATTCCTCCTCCTCACGCTGACGCCATGCTGCTTCCCCAATTCCACCCGCACCGGATCCTCTTTTTGAAGTAGAGATACATCCCCAAGAGGCAAATGGAGGTCAGCAAGTAGAGCAGGATGCACAGACTGATGTCCATGCTGGAGAACCCAGTCCCAAACTTCAGCAGCCACTGCCTGCTCTTGGGCTCATCTTCACCCTCAAAGTAATCGCCCTAATGTCCCGTTTCCTCACCCTCTCTTGAACAGCTACGTAGTCAATAGCCTCCGAGTCATCCACGGATTGCAGGTGTAGCTGCCCTCTGCGTTTATGCTCCTCCGCCAGGCCTGTCTCTTCTCTGACCGTTGCTCTCAGGGCACTGCTCTTGTACTGCTGCCCCACAAAGTTATCGAGATCCACAATGTCCTCTTCCTGCGCCCTGTGCTTGTGTTTCCCCAGAATAATACTCCGCCTTTGCGTTGTGTCCTTTCTCAATCTCCTTGTTGTGGCGGAGTCCCGCGGAATATTGCTGTTCACTTCTTCATCACTTCCCTCTTTCTCCTCTGCTTTCAGCTCTTCTTCAACATCCTCTGCTCCTCCTCTGAGCTGCTCTCCTTTCCCTCGCTCTTCAGGATCAATCCTTTTTTTCGGGACCTGCTTCTTCAGGAGCTCATACTCTGGCTCCAGATAACTGTAGTCCAGGTTGTCCATGGAATAATGCTTCTTCAGGAATTTCAGCACTGCGTCATTGATCCAGACATGATCCTCATTGTCCTCGTCGTGACATTCTGGACAGAGGTCTGGAGATGGCCACTGGTGCTTCGGGAATTTCGGATCCTCACTCAATGCTCCTGAGGAGGAAAAAAAAAGAGCAGTCAACAAGGTTTGGATTAACAATATTATAATGATTGAGTGACCAAATTATTAGCATAATTTTTTTTAAATGAATTATTAATTAATCCTGAAAAGCGATCTGCCAATCAACTAACAACCGAGTTCCTACTTACTGCTAGGTAAACATAGGCATGTGGGGTAAGGAAACTTTCCTAAGGTTTTGCACCACCCAGGAATCGAACCTGGGTCCTCTCGCTTGTGTGGGAGTGCTTTAACCACTAGGCTACTGGACTCCACAACACTAGAAACAGCAATCTTTGCATTTGATATGGCACCTTTCACTTCAGATCGCTTTCCGGGGGTAATAATCTCTCCCGCTCCAAAAAAAAAATTGGGGGTCAGTCAATCCACGATTTGCTGTGTGCAATTAGCTACAGCGTTTTATCCACAAAAATACAGACAATTAACTTTACAATATATTATGTGAATATATACGTTAGATGACAAGATACACCTCTTCAGGTGGACGTTAATGATCCTGTAACAGTTTGAAAAGTGAAGGAGAGTTTCCCCCAGTGGCTTGGCAAATAATCCCCAAGATAAAACTGGTCAGTCAATTCATGTCTCTTTGTGGGACATTGCTGTGCGTAAATTGGCTGCCGCGTTGGCCTCCAAATACACAGTTACTGCACTTTATAGCAATTTCCCGTGAAGCACTTTGAGACAGTTTGAGGTTTATAGGCGCCGTATCAAACGCAAGTATTATTAAGAGATTACTGTGGCACGGGCAACCAACAAAGAACGGAAAACTCCAGTGGAGCTGTCGCAAGGCTAACCACACACTCCTAAAACCACATCAAATTTATTTTTATTTTATTCACAGCTAAATGAATCTCACTGACGCTCATGAATAAATTCAGTGCCCTGTGGGAGCCACCATTCGAGTATATTCTCTCTGTTGATATATGGTCCTATTCTATTTACTACCTCACATGATATTCTGTGTCCCGATCCAGCCCCCTTCTCTTTATGAAGACACTGGGATACAGCTGCTCCCTTCTCCCCGGGGTCCAATACACCCTTCGTGACACGGAGCATTCTATATCACTCCCTTGGTTCCTGGCCAACTCTTTAACAACCTTAAGGCTATGCATTCAACAGGGAGGAATCAAAAGGAGCCGAAGTCCCACCCCAACTGTTGTGCTCACTGGAATGGAAGGCGGACAGTGTAGCTGGAGTTTGAGAGTCAGGAGACTATTGTTGACACTAATCCCTTTAAAAAAAAAAGCAATAATTTGGCCACTCAATCCACGACTGTTTGTGGGACAGTGCTGTGCGCGATTGGCTGCCACGATTCGCTCACAAAATATACAGTGAATTCACTTACAGTATATTCTGTGAAGCATTTGCATAATTAATCTGAATAAGACGGTTTATGGGATATTCTTCATCAGCCATCCACCCTTCCCCCATAACCTCTCTTCATCCCCTCCACCATTTAGGTCTTCATTGCATAGGCAGTTCATGTTCAGCATAAAGTTCACACTCTTTTCTGGAGGTAGTCAGGCTGCCTCAGTCGGCAGCGCTCTTACCTCAGAGCCAGAATGTTGTGTGAACAAGCCTCAGCTTGGCAACTTTGAGCTCACAGTTCTACACCGAGGGTCTTCAACCGGTCGATTGGCGTGAGATGGCATCTCACGCACACTCAATAAAAACAAGAGGAAGGAGCGATATTTACCACGATTTAAACATTCAAGTTTATATTTATATTTTGAGCTGCATTAAATACTATGTGCATCTGGCTTCATTTTCTATTGGACTCAATAACATCACGTTCTATTGCTCCTTCCTCTTGTCTTTTTGATCATGCACCACCTAGCTGCGATCGACTGGTTGGCAACTCCTGGTCGAAACTGATGCTCCAATGCAATGTTGGGGGCCGTTTTACATCGTCAGAGGTACCTCTTTCGGATAAGACATTAAACTCTGCCTGCCGTTCAGGTGGACGTTAAAGATCCAACGGCATTATTCGAAAAGAGAAGGGAGTTTCTCTCGATGTTCTAGCTCACAATTCCCCAGATAAAATTGGTCAGTCACTTCATGACTATGTGGGACATTGCTACGTGCAAATTGGCTGATGCATTTGTCTACAAAATACAGTCACTGCACTTGACAGTGTACCCTGTGAAATGTTTGAGACGTCCAAGCATGAAAGGATTATTATTATTATTACTGTAACTTTTTCGAGAGTTCTCAACCTCCCGCTCCCCGACAGAGCTGCTGGACTGAATCCTCACGGGCCTGGTGTATGTGACACATTTTTACTGCAACCTACAGTGATAGCAACTTCCAGTGGAGCTGGACATGGGCATAAAGTGTTCTGAATCTTCTTGGGTGTCAGAAGAGGATTTTATTAAAAATGTTTTGGTCAGCTGGGTGTCTGACGCATGTGGAAACCCATCACCATGCTTAAGAGCATCCAAACTAAACTGAGAATTCGATGCATCCCACCTACACATGGAAATTCCAGAGATAGATTGTTGGAATAGATTGCTGGAGGGATGGATGCTGCTGATCAGAGACATAACCTATCCCACAGATTCCGCACTAAAACAGAAGCCAGCCTGCTTCTTCCTGATCAAACTACGAGCCTCCAATGCGTGTGATACAAGTGCAGTGACTACCCAAAGCACCACTTTAAGCCACTGAAATCAACGAGATTCCTCTGTAGTTATTGGTTTCAATGGGGTTCACCCGTCTTGGGGCAAGACACCACAATTGCGCTCTGGAACACTGACAGAATGCATGCCTCAGAGAGAATCCTCTTGACCATCGCTAGGAGGTCAGCTCCAAGGCGAGCTGGGGGCTCCTGGAGTGGACCTGTAAGATCTTGATCGTTATCCATCTCCTTCCTCAGAGCAGCTCTTAGGAACTCAACTTTATTAACACATTCAGGCTTGGGTAGAAGGAAGATGTGCATAAATTTCCTGCAACATTTCATTAACCAAACGATGTTCCGGTGAAGACCTTTCCTGCAGCTGGAAGGACGAGGTGTTTTTTTTTTCTTTGCGACAAAATTAACACACGCCAATGCTGTCGAACAGCTTTGAGTAAATTCTCACTGACTGTTTCAATTTGGCTAACTCCACTCTTGTTGGGTTTTTAAAGTGAAAGGACTGCAAACAGCTCCCTCAGGGTAAAGTCAGACCTTGAACGATCCCAACTGCTGTCATAGTGGCTTGCGAGTGGAGGAAAGGGGATGGGGGTGGGGAGGGGGGAGAGGAGCGGGGGAAAGAGAGAGAAAGAGAATTAATTGTAATGTCACTTTACAAATGGTGGATTTCACGCTTCATTGACTCCGGAGGATCAGTGTTAAATGGCACACGTCAAAAACGCTCCCCCGAGGAGTAGCCCCCCCCCACTCCCCAAACACTGCCACGTGCTGCATTCACCAGCAACTGCGACCCGGAGAACAAGGTCACTCAATGACTGCATGAGATTAGCAATGCTTCGTGTGACCACCTGCTGCCTGCCTCATTAATGATTCAGTAATCCTAGGAGCAGCCCCCCACTCCCTCGTCAATCTCTCTTGCCCTCTCTTACCCTTGTTCACTCCCCACCCTCCAAAGGCGTCACAAATATAATAATCCTTGAATTTGATATCACGCCTTATGTCGTTGAGATGTCTCAAACAGCTTCACAGAATATATATTGTAAAGTAGATTAACTGCATATTTTGTGGGCAGCCAATTGCACACAGCAGTGTCATACAAACAATCATGGATTGAGTGACCACGTGTTTTTTTGAGGAATTATTACTCCTGGAAAGCTTTCTGCCAATCGACTGACAACCGGGTTCCTACTTACTGGTAGGTAAACTGAGGCGTGTGTAAAGAAGTAAGGAAGGAAACTTGCCCAAGGTTTTGCCCCGCCTGGGCATTGAACCCGGGTCCTCCAGCTTGCGAGGCGAGCGCACTAACCACTACACTACGCGATTCCACAAAAAGCACACAGGTCCGTTCAACAACACACTAAACAAACACTCAGCTGGGTGTCTGACTCACACTGAAGGAGTGGGCTGCAGGGGTGCGGGAGTAAAAGAGCAGGTAAATGGCACTGAAAGGACTGCTCTTAAAAGAGCCAGCACAGACATGATGGTCCAAATGACCTTCTTCTGTGCTGTAAATTTCTATGGTTCTATGGAAACCCAGCCTCATGCTTAAGAGTTTCGGAACCCAACAACTGAGAGTTGCACACTTGCATGGTTTCATTTGGTCTGTTTGCCTGGGGAAATGAACACAAGTCTGCAACCCAATAAGGGGAGAAATTCTACCCAACTCTAGATTTCTCTCTTTATGCCGCATTTCAGAGCGTCCAGAATTTAGCACACTGTTGAATTCAGTCCCAATTTTGAAGTTGTTTTTCATGGTTTATGCTGTAATTAAGTACCTGTCAAATTCTGGAACTTCTGAAATGTTAAGAGACCATAGTTCAGAAAGCAGGTGACCTTCCTCTAAGACCCCAACAACTCTGCCTTTGAAAACATCTCAAGAGTGTTTCACATAGAATAACATCTGAGCCCTTCACAAAGATGGGGTTAAACACTGAGCAAATTAGACCCCAGCGTTATATAACCGGGTAAAGCAGCACAGAATACAGGGAGTGATAGCATCTCTGGAGCATTGTCAGGAGCAGATGGTTAGATCTGTCTGCCCAGTACTGCAGCATTAAAGCGATTAAGGATTAGGACAGAACTCAGAACCTTCAAATTAAACAGGACAGGTTGACAAGACAAGACAGGGCTATGTGATCGGATCAACAGGAGTCAAAGCCAGGCACAACACAGCACAGGGCCACTGCCATACTATCTCCCCGGTCTAAATGTGAGTGTGTATTTGATTCACATGTGCACATGTAAATCAGTCACCCTGAACAAAGACGGACACGCCTCCTGTTGCTTAAGTGAAGGCCCGGGTCAGAGAAATGCATGGACCGACTGGGAAGTTTTAAATAAAAAGAATGCCACTAATGGAACACATAGACACCTATCTCACTAAACAGTAACATCACAAAGTGACACTAGCCTGGCCTGCTTACTGAACCCCATACTTGCCCTATATCCGTCTCTTTATGGCTTATTCTCGGATGGTCCTGGTGAAATTCCCTTCTCTTTTTGAATAGTGCCATGGGATGATTAACGTCCACCTGAGCAGGCAGACGGGACCTCGGTTTAACGTCTCATCCAAAGAATGGCACCTCCGACAATGCAACACCCCACCAGCACTGCATTGGAGTCTCAGCTTAGACTACGTGATACCAAGTCCTGATGTTGCAAGAATTATTGTTAAATCCTATTCAACACTGCTTTAAACACACGTTGGAGAGTGGTGGCTTTACACACACCACGCACAGGAGAACAGTCAACATTTGGTTTCCCTCGACCTCTTCCCCCTCACCTGCCAGCCTGTCATTGACCCTGTTGTGTCTGGACCACAACCACAGAATGGCCTCGTCCAGGGTTCGGACGTCCTCCATGGACTCTGCTGCCATGGCCTCGAAGTGTGTTGCGCAGTATCTGCAGCTGAAGAAGTTCTTCACGTAGCTTCGCAAACCATGGAGAACCTCCAACTGGTCAACCACCTCACCTGGAAGAGGAGCAGAGAGGAGGGTCAGTCACTCATAAACCGGGGTCCACTCAGCCTATAATAACAACACAACTAATATTAATAACTAAAGATATCCCACGGCACTACTCAAAATGTGAAGGTAGTTTCTCCCACTGCCTAAGCCATCAATCTTCCCCTCCCCCCAAAAAATTGGTCATTCATTCCATGTGAGACGTTGCTGTGCGTAAAATTTGGCTGCCGCACTCGCTTACAAAATAACACAAACAAAATAACTTCAAAACAAACGACTGTTTGTGGGACACTGTTGTGTGCAATTGGCTGCTGCATTTCACCCACAAAATACACGGTCAATCCACTTTCTAATATATTCTGTGAAGCACTTTGAGACGTCTCAATGACCTAATAAGACACTATATCAAATTCAAGAATTCTTTTTATCAAAACACTTCATTACACTTTACAAGTAAAATCCCGTGAGACACTTTGAGATGTCCTCCTGATGTGTATCAAATGCAAGGATTCTTATTGTTAATAATAGCTATTAATTATTACTTTTGGTGAAAAAAAATCAATAGGCAGGCTGATATTTCGCCCGGTTTTATCCCGTAATTTAAGATTGAGCAGAATTGTAAATTCGGAAGCTGGTTCATTTCAAGAACTGCAGATAACTGGATTTCGAATTAAGGCAATAGTTTCAGGCTTCATGAGATAGTTTGGGGAGTGTGTGTGGGGGGGGCGGCGGTGGGGAGGAGGGGAGGCCTGGAAAATTGAATGCTAGAACTGGACCCACTTAAATGGTGTGATCAGGGATCATGGGGTGGGTTTTATGAGCTCTGAGACACTGCCCCATGTGAAGAGGGTCATATAAATGCAAGTTGTTGTCTACAATAAACACAGGAATGTATTGTGTATTCTGCACCTCCCCACCCACAAAAAAAAGCAAAATTCTACTGAGAAACAGAAATTGTCCTCCCGAAAACTTCACTCTCTGAATACAACTTTGTCTTTTACACTTTCCCCAGTCTTCTCAGCTCAGAGCGGCTGTTCCAATTAAGCTGCTACACAGATGGGAGCTCAAGAGCACTGCCCGGCTGGTCACATTGTAGCCTGAAGTCATGGATTAACTCTCATACAGAGTGTGACACGACTTAAGACAGGTGGC
This sequence comes from Callorhinchus milii, assembly GCF_018977255.1. NCBI lineage: Eukaryota > Metazoa > Chordata > Chondrichthyes > Chimaeriformes > Callorhinchidae > Callorhinchus > Callorhinchus milii. Next base: position 7,920,813 of record NW_024704746.1, on the reverse strand, counting down.
TTAATTGGTAAGGCTCTTGCCCCGGAGATGGAAGGTTGTGGATTCAAGCCCCATGTCAGTGCTTGGGCTTACAGTCCGGGCTGACTCTCCATTGCAGACAGGGATGGTGAGGAGTGGGGAAGAACACTTGGTGTTAATGGAAACGAGAAGGCAGTTTCTCCTGGTGTCATGGCCAAAATGCTTTAGTTAAATTGTTCAATCACATCCTGGCTATTATCAGCCATTGCTGCATGCAAACTGGCTGCTGCATTTACTTACACACTGAACACTCATAACGGTGAAGAACAGTACTTTGAGAAATGCTTTGATGTTATATGTTTTCGCCCACATAATATACAATCGATTCACTTTACAGTGTATCCTGTGAAACCCTTTGAGTGGTCTCGAAGTCGTGATAAGGCGCTTTATCAAACGCAAGGATTATTATCATTATTTTAGGCGCTATATCAAATGTAAAGGTTGGCCGTTAACAATAACGAGTTTAAGACTTTACCTCGTGCTGCTGCGGATTCGTTGTAATTTGCCGCTTGCACAGACAAAACATGGAAGAGGATCCAGAGCGAGCAGGGGTATTGTCGGAACTGAGGTCGGCTTCCCTGACAGGCCGCCCAGTTCCCCCCGATCGGCAGCGCAGCCCTTTGCAGCTGGAGAACAAAGAAAGGAAAGATATATTCAAGAAAGCCACGGATACAATGCTGCTGACAGGAAGACGAGGAGGAGATGCAGAGTGGTGGACTGAGTGAGGGGATTCCTTTCACCGAGTGTGTAATGTACGTGAACAAGAGCATCACTGAGACACTGAATGTTCTATCTTCTGCCTAGTGACCGTGGCTACACAGCTCAAATCATCCACAATCCACTATAGAGGTAAGGGGAGAAGGCAAGTGGTTGAGATTGAATGAATACCTTGCCTATGAGAGCTGGTACAGACCCGATGGGCCGAATGTCTTCCTTCTGGGGTGCAACTTTCTACGATTCTACAGCGGATATGTGTGGTGGGCGCACTGTGAGAGCGAGGGGCAAGGTTTACTGGGCCATTCCTTCAGCGTGTACCTTACCCCTATTGTGTTGTCCAGCACCTCTGATAAGCCAGCAAAGTGTTTTGTAGAGCGAGTATCAGCCAGCCAAGCCTGCACGCCCTGCAACAAATTAATCACGATAGGACGGCCAGGAAACAGCTAGAGAAAGAGAAGCAAAGAGAGAGAGTTAGCATGGATAATAAGAATAATAATCCTTATATAATGCTGTATCACTTTGTGGAGTATATTGAATATATTGTCAAGTGGATTGACTGTGTATTTTGTGGGTGAAACATGGCAGCCAATTGCCCACATCAGTGTCCCACAAACAGTCGTGGATTGAGTGAACAATTTTTTTTTGAGGGATTATTACCCCCCCCGGCTTTCTCGCTTGTGAGGCGAGCACACTAACCACTCCGCTATGGGACTCCAAAGATCACATCTCAGAGTCTGATTCCACCCCAGATGTCCGCTGATTTAGGTCATTTTAGCTGCACAAACTTCATTCTAAAATGCCTTGAGCGATAGGTCTTTGGTTTCCTAAGAACCTATGTTACTGCTGTTTCAAAGTTAGGAACTTTAAGTTCTTAGTCTTAAGATCTCTGACTAGAAATTTGAGACAGTCCAGAACTGTGGAAAATTCTGCAATTCCGTCTCAATTTGGAAGCTGCTTCTTTGTAAGAGCCGCTAACAACCTGCTTCCAAATGAAGACTGAAGGCTTTCTCACAATAAATAATTATTAATTAATACTAAATGATCTTCAATTTAATGGTTTTAAGGATAAAACCCATGAGATTAGACCACACAAATTACTGTCCTTGCATTTGATATGGAATCTATAACTCTGAAATGTCTCAAAGCCCCTTGCAGGGAACTGTCACGTGTAGTGACTGTGCTTTCTGTACACCAACATGGCAGCCAATTTGCACAAAGCAAGGTCCCATAAACCATCGTGAGGGGGACGTATCTGGAAGTTTACGGTCAAGGGATCTTTAGGTCATGGGATCTTCAGTGACAGTCAAAAGAGGCAGACGGGTCCTTGGTTTAACACCTTATCTGCAAGACTGCTCTCCAACTTCCACCCAGGACTGAAATGGATTGTGAGCTCCAAGTCCCTGCATAGGCATGAATGAACCCAAAATCTTCAGACCCAAAGGTGAGAGTGCCACTGACTGAGCCAGGCTGACCATCCAATACTAAACAGTGAACAAAAACATTTCCCATTCTCTGCTGACGGGGGCTGGGTGAAGAGGGAGGGGGCAGGCGGTGGAACATTCCACAGGCTGAGGTGGGCTGTGCATCGATCAAGAGATCCTGAGAGACTGAAAAAAAAACAATATTGTCCCTGGGTGATGAGGCTGCCTTTAAGAAACTGACAAGAATGAGAGTATCCAAAGACAGGCAGGCAAACTAGCAGTAACTCAGTAAATAGCATCCCGAGGGAAGGGGTGGAACAGGAGCTATAGATTTCCTTTAAAAAGCCTTTATGTTTCCGCATATCCAGTGCTCATCTCCAACCTGTTTGTAGTTTCCAATTTGTATTCCGATGGTGAACATGTTAAACACTCAACTCCCCAGCTCCTAGCCGAGATAAAATCATGTCTGCTTCAATCCAGCAGTCCTGCCCTCCAAGGACTTAGAAAATCTACTTCTGTTCAATAACTTCAAACTAAAATTCAATTAGTATCAGTGCAGGGAGAGAAACAGCTCAGTCTCTTGAAGTGCGTAAACACATCCACACACAAATACAGTATACAAACACACATACACAGAATTATAGATACACACACACAAATATACAAACAAAAATGCATACATACACACAGAAATATACATACACACACAACCATACAAACACAGACATATACACAGAAATATATATCATAAACACACACATAAATATATTCATACATACACAAATATATGCATACGCAGAAATATACATTCGTACATACACAGAAATATACATTCATACACACATATATAAATACACACACAGACACACACACAAACATACACGGGGGGGGGAAACAGATTAGTAAACCTTTAAATACAGACGCTTTCTGTCAAGCTACACAGCAGCTTGTGTTGGAGTCAGTCAGTGGCTTGTTAGTGGAAACACTTTAATAGGATTTGGGATCCCGGTGTGGGGCTAACTCCCATCCCATACGAGGTGAGCAATAATTTACAGCCAGGTTTTCTTGAAGCAGTCCTTGAAAATTAAAGCTTCTAAATCAAGACTGAATTTATAAGATTTTCTACAGTTAAAAATACACTAAAATCCTGGTCACTAGCTGGACCAATGGGCGTGGGGGGGGGGGGGGGATTCGATCTGGCAAGGTGGAATTTTGGGCTAAGTGTAATTACAACATCAGTACCGGCATTTACCGGCTTTTTTCAGTGGCTGAAAATTGCCGGTAAATGGTGTTATGCTCGATCGTTTAACGGTTCATTCCCAAATATTATCACTGAGACATAGAAATTAAGAGGTACAATAGTTCATTGACAAACTGCTTTCTTAATTATTTCCACCACACCAAAACAAATACTAATGGTGTGCGAAAAGATCAATGTCGCAGGAATGTTTAGTCCACAAAATACATTTTACAATGTATTCTGTTAAGTACTTTGAGACGTCTCAACTGCAAAGATTATTACTTTTATGCACCTGGGAGCACAGTGTTAGCAGCAGAATTACAAGGGTCAGGTTGGGGGGAATAGTAAGTCTAGGCATAAGCCAGCTTTATTCAGCCCTTACCTTACACTGGTGAATAAACGACTCCCTAGCATTGATGAACAGCCCACACCGAGTAAACCTTACTATTATTAGTAATTATTAAGGAGCTCCAGCCACTTACACAGTGAGGAACCCCACAGCCCTAGATGCAAATAACAGCAAATGTGTTTCTCTGTGGCTGAGCCTTCAGCTGCTATGGAATACTCTGCCTCTACCCCACCCCCTCTCCCATCCCCACCCCCATCGCACCCCTCTCTATCCGTCTTTAAATCCCATCTTAAACACCTATTAATGTCAGCATGTCACAGTGGTAACACTCTCGCTTTCAAGTCAGAAGGTTGTGGGTCTAAGTCCCACATCGGCACTTGGAATCATATAGTCTGAAGCTGACACTCTGATGCAGTGTGGGTGGTTGGGGGGGGGGGTTGTTGCACTGCCAGAGATGCCGTCCTTCTGATGAAATGTTAAACTGAGGTCTTGCCTCCTTGTTCAGGCTGTTGTTAAAGATTCCATGGCACTATTCAAAAGAGAGAAGGGAGTTTCTCCTGGTGTCTTGGACAACAATCCCCCAAATAAAATTGGTCATTTACTCCATGGCTGTTTGTGAGACACTGCTGTGCACAACTGGCTACTGTGTTTCGCCCAAAAATACACAGTCACTCCACTTTACAGTATATCTGTGAAACCCTTCGAGACATTTTAATGACATGATAGGGCGCTGTATCAAATGCAAGGTGGAGGCAGGGAGTTCCATAGATTCAGAGTACAGTGAGTGAAGGCGTGGCCGCTGATAATGAGATGAACCGCAATAAGCTGAACGCTCAGAGCCGCAGGACTAACCTTAACAAGCATATTAATATAGTGATTCAGAGCAGCGAGGGAGTCTCCAGCCAGGCGTGTGTGCATTCCTACTTCCACCTTCAATGAGTATTGCAGTGCAGACTCCAGGTCAGCCATGTACACCTTGGAACTGCGGGCAGAAAAGAGGCAACAAGTCAGAGTGGAACATCTCAGATCCAAGAAAATCTTGCATTAATACTGCGCCCTTTCACGCAGGGTAGCATCTCAGAGCGCTTAACAGTGGGAGAGCCTGACGCCAAACCGGGGGAAGTGATCATAGGCACGGTCGAAGAGGAAAGTCTTAAGGAGACAAGGATACACAGCACAGGAACGGGTATAGGTTAAAGCTCCCGCAACACTGTCACACATACATCCCAACATCAAAACTTCTCAAAGAGCTTTACAGGATTAACTGAACAGTGTAGCGACAGTGTTTCTTGGATGTGAACTCAGCAGCCAAGTGGCATATAGCGATGTCCCACAAATAGCCATGGAGTGAGTGACCAATTTTTATCTGGGGGATTGTTGGCCAGGACACCGGGAGAGAGAAACTCCCTTTTCTCTCCCAGCACTGCATTAGAGTGTCAGCCTAACCTGTGGGCGCAGAGTGTTGATGTTGGGTTTAAACCCACACCCTCCTGATTCAGGGGCAAGAGTGTAACTAACTGAGCCAGGCTGACACCTGAAGGAAAGCATCACCTGTCAGGGAGATAAGTTAGCTCCTGCTTTGCTTGTATGAGATGCTGAACTCTCATTCTGGGTTGGATATTCTTCAGCACGGTGATGAGTTTCCGCAAAAAAACAAAAAAACTCTGGGAATCAGAGCAAACAGGAAAAACAGGAAAAGCTGCGTCTGACACTGCTCTCTCTAGTGGTACGGAACAGGTAGTGCAGCTTTGGTACCACTGACAATTACACTGATGTTCATGTTGATCTCTCTCTTCCCCACCACCATCAAAAAAGTGCACAGTTCAGGTACCATCCCCAGAACATGGCTGTTGTAAGGCTGCCCGGTTGATGGGAGAAGGATGAAAAAAGCCAAAACAATAACTGTTCTGGAAGGAACACATGTGGTTATTGGGAATGTCCTCCTGACGTGAAAGGCGCTATTAATTTTCTGCTGCTGCTGTTGTTATTGCACATTACTAACCTGTCAAAGTTTCGCCAGGGTTTCATGGTGCCAGCGGCTGCAGCATCCTGAACTGTCAGCTTGTAGGCACCACGTGTCACTCCGCCCAGCTGCCGCAGGTAATATGTGTAGAAAATGCGAGTTTTAAGTCGACTGCGGAGGAGAACACAAAGTGTGGATTATTTCCCCTGACCTTCAAAGAAAGCACCTCCTTCAGTCTCCATCCACCCGGGACAACCCATCATTTCCATCTTCCGTCGGAGGGTTGGTTGGTGGGTGCATCTGTTTCTGGGACACTGCTGCACGGCATTGGCTGCCGTGTTTCGCCCACAAACTACACACTCAATCCACTCTACAACATATTCTGCGAAGTGCTTCGAGACATCTCAATGACGTGATTGGGCGCTATATCAAATGCAAGGATTATTATTAGTATCTTACTCAATGCGGCAAAGGGAGCTTTCAGTGTGAATCTGGGCCACCCTGTACCATGATGTGCCTACATCCACTTGCAAAATGCCCCATTAAGCTCCACAAGCCTCAGCACAGAGAGAGAGAGAGAGAGAGAGAGAGAGCAGGAAAGACACAGTGATAGAAAGAGAAATGAGAGAGATAGTAATAATAATCCTTGTATTTGATATAGCGCCTTATCATGCCGTTGAGACATCTCAAAGCGCTTCAAGGACACTGTAAAGTGAATTGTGTGCATATTTTGTGGACGAAACACAACAGCCAATTACGCACACCCATAAACAGTTGTGGATTGAGTGACCAAATTATTGTTAGTAGTATTATTTTGAAGAGATTATTAACCCCAGAAAGCAATCCGCCCATTGATTAACAGTATTCCTATTTACTGCTAGGTAAACAGAGGCGAGTGGAGTAAGGAAACTTGCTGAAGGTTTTGCCCTGCCTGGGAATCGAACCTGGGTCCTCTCACTTGTGAGGCGAGTGTTCAAGCCAATACACTACAGGACTCCACGAGATGGAGAGATACAGAAAGAGGAACCGAGATATAGAAAGAGACAGAGAGCAAAAAAAGACAGACGTAAACAGAGAGATAGAGAAGAGCAATGGAGAAAGACAAAAGGAAACAGAATGAGACATACAGAGAGGAATAGAGAGAGAGAGAGACACACACACATACACACTCACACACACAATAAGACGGAGAGAAAGCAAGCGACAAAAAGGGTGAGAAAGGGCAATACATGCAAATTGACTGAACAGAAAATGAAAGCAAGAGGAAGAACGAAAGAGAGAGGACGGCGAGATCTGGGTGGTCTGAAACTTGAGAGAGAGAGGTGAACAAGTTGTCGGAAGAGGGATTGGCTAAACATGCCGTTTGTCAGTTGTCTGTGACCTTGCCAACCCTATCTCGCTGCTCTCTATCCCTCTCTTAAGGAAGACACGCGTTCAAACTACACATCTCTGTTTAACCGTGAACAGATGGAGGCATCAGACTTTATCACGAATAATTTTCCCCTCCACTAGCTCTGAAGAAAGCCTGGCACTTTGATAATGCCATCAGTACCATCCAATTATCCCCCGCGTCTGTCACGGGAGAGACAGAGGGGAGGGAGGCTGTAGCCTGCGACAGGCTTGCACTTGACTCCAGCTCCTTCTCACAGCTGTCTCTCAGGCTCTGATGATATCCTGGCTGGCAAGGTCCATTCACCCAACGCAAGGCAATGCCCACCATCCACCCTCCCTCCCACCCTCCTGCCTTTCTCCCCGCCTCCCTCCTGGTATTGTGCTATTGCAAAGCTCGGTCACATTAATCAGCCAGCCAGCCAGCCAGCTTGCCATCTGCTTATTATTTAAATGGCCGATCGCATGCGAGCCTGTGCTCAGCCAGATGGAAAAATACCATTGTTTTCATGCAACAGTTGGGAGTTTCTTGCCCCCGCACAAGGCCAAAAGACCTCACACTTGCTGCCTGCTCCCGCAGAGCGCAATTAACTCCTTCAGGCCTGTTCAGCGTCGTATGGTGTAGCGGTTAGCGCGCTCGCCTCGCAAGCGAGAGGACGCAGAATCGATTCCCGGGCGGGGCGAGACCTTACACAAGTTTCCTTACTCCACACACCTCCATTTTACCTAGCATTAAAACGGAACCTGTTTGTTAGTCGATTGGTGGATCGCTTTTCCAGGGGTAACAATCTTTAAAAGAATAAAAATAATTTGATTGCTCATTCCATGACCGTTTGTGGGACACCGCTGTGCGCAATTGGATGCCGCGTTTCACCCACAAAATACACTTAAGCCACTTTACAATATATTGTGTGAAACACTTTGAGACGTCTCAACGATGTGATAAGGCGCAATATCAAATGCAAGTATTATCATCATCATCTCAGAGGCCTACTTCTTCCACCTCAGCCCCTCTACCCGCACCCCCTCATATCCCACAGGGAGGGGGTGGGGGGGGAGGGATGGGAAAAATTAATTCGGAGAATTTCTGGCTGAGAATGTGTGGAGTTCGACTCTCGAGCTGTGTAGGAAGCCCAGCAGAGCCCTCTGCAGGCCTTCCTACACTGATGCAGTTACACTGCAGACGTCCCAAATTCCACATAGCCGGAGCTGCGAGGTCGATTGGAAAAAATTAAGTGGGTTTCTTTTTAAAGAAGCTGTGGTAAACTGGCTTCCAGATTAAGCCTGAATTTGAGGAAATCATAGATTCACAAGCTGTGTTTGTTTGAAGCTTTAGGGTCTCCACACACGCACTCATGCACATACATGCGCACACATACACACGATTAGATTTATATAGCGCCTTTCATGCTGGAAGGCTGTCACAAGGAGCTGAAAGGTACATGCATGTGTATGCACAACACATAAATGCAATCACATGCATAACAAACACGCGTGCATACACGCGCACATACACATGCACACACTAACACACACACATATATATATACACACACATACACACGCAAGCGCTCAGATATGCAATGTACTTATCACAGAGTTGTACATACACAGTGACCTCGGCGAAGGTGTCATTGGGGGTATACAGATAGCAGGAGGGGAAGGTGTGGACGCCAAACTTGGTGACGAGGCTTTCCTCACTCCTCAGCACTCTGCGCACGGCGATGTTCTCATACTGCAGCATGTCCAGCGTCACCTGGGGACACAACACCAACAGCTCACAGCTCTGCAGCGCCCTTCATACAGGAAACCGTCTATTATTACAGCACACACAACGCACAACCCTACCACCACAAGAGGCTTCCTCAACCCAACAGTATAAAAAAAAAGTCAAGTGCTCGGAGGCTCCATTACATTTTGAAATGGATTTTTGTAATATCCTGAAATGTTGGGGCAAGGTGGGCTTATAACGATGTCTAATTCCGCCACTGTGCAGCGTTCCAAGACAAAATACAGTCAATCCACTTTACAATATGTTCTGTGAAGCGCTTTGAGACATTTCAACAATGTGATAAGGCGCTCTGTCAAATACAAGGATTATTATTACGTAAGGTGGGAATGGGTTTTTAAGAACTTCACGTTTATTTATTACAAGAAGCAAACTCACCTCTCTGCCCAGGAAGGAGTCTTCCTCCTCAAAGATCAGTGCTAGGTACTGAACATCGTTGGTGTCAAAGAAGCGTGTTATCTCTGCTATCCTGCAGGTTAAAACAAAGCATTCAACAAAGTGTGGAGTCCCGTAGCGTAGTGGTTAGCGCTCTTGTCTCACAAGCGAGAGGACCTAGGTTTGAATCCTGGGCGGGGCAAAACCTTAGTAAAAAAAAATTTAGGCATTTCCCCACAAAATACATAGGCAAATCACTTTACAATACATTCGGTGAAGCACTTTGAAGTGTCTGAACAACATGAGAAGGTGCTATATCAAATGCAAAGTTTATTATTATTATTAGATAAATTTCCTTCCTCCGGCTTACCTAGGATTAAGTAGGAACCCAGTTGTTAGTCAATTGACAGATCGCTTTCCGGGGCTAATAATCCCTCAAAACAAAAATGTGGTCACTCAATCCATGACAGTTTGTGGGACACTGCTGTGTGCAACTGGCTGCCTTGTTTTGCCCACAAAATCCACTTTATTATTATTATTATTACCACTACTATCTGTGCTAACCATTGATTTTAAGGCTAGACTTGGAAGAGCAACCTTATTGCACGAGTGAGATTCCTCCTCCCCCCCCCCCACACACACACGCATAATATTTCCAAATGAAATGTACAGGCCCATTATTCAGATGCTCTCACGCCAAGATGACTTGATTAAATATTATCAGGATTAGGGTCAGCTATCTTGAAAAACATTTGAGTTCCAGGTAAGCGCTCCAGGACACTGCCCTGAGTGAGGAGCTCTATATAAATGCAAGTGGTTGTCGTAACCGCATTGCAAGATAGACTGGCACTAAAACAGTGGAAAACCAAACCCTTGGATCGCTGGGTTGCCATGGATTTGCAGCACAGCTGCCTGTCAAGGCAGACTGCAGCCACAAGATGGATTCCCCTCTCTGCCACGCCGGTGATCTTTGACCCCCAGGGGTCGGACTCCATTTATTAAAACATCAACCTCTGCTTCCTCCTCTGGAAAAGCCATTTAACACCTTGAAAGCCAGACAGACGCTGCACGCTTTCAGAGTGCTACAGCTCTGACCTTCGACTCGTGTTCCCATACATCACTAGGACACTGCGACAACACACTGTCCACTGACCTGGGGCAGGTTTCGCACCCAAATCACCTCTCCCTGGACCTTGCTGCCATTTTGACTTATTTTCACCTGCAATTCCCCCCTTCCCCCCTCCCCCCAGCCACAAATGCAACCCCGTTCAAAATGTTCTGTGATAAGCAAATCCTTGCTCCCACCATTAGAGTGAAGGTTAAGTTAAGCATCTCCACAGGAACACTCTCCCTGGTGCAGTGTGACACCCAATAGTCTCCCTGATTTGATTCTTTCTCTGCTATCGTGGCCCCAGGGCCACAGTCATTGTGTTTCAGTTTGGTCTAACACATCTGGAAATCCCACACCATGCTTAAGAGTATCCAAACCACACTCTACACATGGAAATTCCCCTGTCTGGAATGGAATGCACACTCTCTCCTCGGTGGGATGCACCTTTCTTAGTTAATCCCAGAGAGTATTAGGCATAAACTGGTAAAAGCCAAGGATTGGGGACCACAGAGTGTGTGTTGAGGTAACTGCTGGAGTTTAACCGGCTGGACCCACATTGCTTACCACTGAAGGTATGTCAAGTTGCAAGTGTCCAATTTTGGGCACCCTGTTATAGAACAGACAAGACACCCATGGAGAGAGAGGATACAGCCAAGGTTCACTCAGATAATACCCGGGATGAGGGATTGTGATTATATGGAAGGTCTTCAAAAGTTGGCACTGCTATTTCACCTGAGCTGAAAAATGTAATGGGGGCAATAAAACTAACAAGAGCTGTCAAAATCAAGTCCTCTTTCACCTATTAATCCCTTCACTCCCTAGCACCCCCCAGCTCTTTAATCTCTTATCCCCCTCTACTGCTTGCCCTCCCATCCCCCGGACTTGGCTAAATCGGGTCTGCTTCGAGTCCCCTGCCCATCCACCCCATCATCGGTGACCGAGCCTTCAGCTATTCTGCTCCTAACTATCCTTCTGGAATTTTGAATGCCCCTCCTTATCCCTCCTCCTCGTCCTTTCGATTTTTAAGCACTCAGAGAGGTTATCCTACACAAGGGGTTCATGAACTGGAGCTCATGTCCTGAGCGTTACTTGGGCATGATATCAGGTTTACATGGGTGACAGAGGGCAGAGCCAGCACTGTGGGGGTAAGCAGCTCAATGCTGTATACCTCAACCACTGAATGATGTCTGGAACCTCAGCACTGAGCTCACTCCGCCAGGAGCTCAGGTTTGGGAGCTGACAGAGAATAATACGTCCTCTTAACAAATTACAGGTCAGGAGCCTCACTGCTCTGCAGGACATTTGCTAAAAGCATTCTCTTGTTCCTAACAAGGTGATAGATTGCTTAACTCTTTCAACACCGGAATGCATAGCATTTTCCGTCACAAGGAGGGCACCATTTCCAAAATAGTCTCAAATTCTCCCATCGTCAGGCAATCGGCGATGTCCGATAATCTGAAATTTGTCGACGAAAATAGACATAGTTTGGAAAAATCAAAAACCTTTCAGATTGCTTTCTTAAAAAAACAGGGTTTGTATCGTGTTTAACACCAGTGGCACTTGTGCTGACTAACATGCATTTTTGCCTGTGGTTGTTCCCTCTCAGTCCATATCCTGACTAAGGGCCTGTCTGTTCAGCTGTGGCACAATCCCCACACAACATATCGCACTGTTTGGTGAGCCACAGACCTGCCTCGGACAGCGGCAGTCACTTTGAAAATTTATGTCCAGCAGTCCATTAAAAATTCATTCAGCAACTCAATCTAAAAGACAAGAGATTACTCAAAGAGAGAGAGAGATTACAGTGCGTGCAGGAGCAAGTACATGTTTGTGTGAATGGATGCATATGCGAGCATGAGTGTGTGTGAGCCGGTGCAATGGTGAGTATGAGCACGTGTGCGTGATCATGTCCATGCGTGAGAGAGAGCGTGTGTGGTATGTGTGATCGCGTGCGAGTGAATGCATGTGCCATAATGCACGCGCACGAGTGCGTGTGGGTGAGTGAATGTGTGCGTGTGCGAATGAGCAAGCAAGAGGGTACAGAATGAGATAGGGTGAGCAAGTGAGCAGAGTTGACAGTGATGGTGTGACCGGCCGGCCGGAGCCTGGGAGCCCGGTTACCTGGCGGGTTCCAGCGGTGGGCAGGCGGGCGGCCACACGTCCCCTTTGTGTGTCTCCATCAGCCTGATGATGTTGCGTCTGAGTTGCATCTTGTCATTGCTGATCTCTGTAGGGATTCAAGGAACAGGCAGGATTCAGCTCACCAGTTAACAGCCAGGCCACAACCAAATACACACTCTAAGCTAAGCTGCAACTGTCTGAGTTGATACTCCAATGCAGCGCTGGGGGGTGGGTGGGGGGGGGTGCTGTTGCAATGCCAGAGGTGCCGTTCTTTGGATGAGATGTTAAACTGAGGTCCCATCCCGTCTGCCTGTTCAGGTGGATGTTAAAGATCCCGGGGCACTCTTCGAAAAGATAAGTGAGTTTCCCTCATGGTGTCCTGGACAACAATCCCCCAAATAAAATTGGTCACTAACTTGTGACCCTTGACTGTCCAGAACCTTGGGACATCCACCCGACGTGAAAGGCGCCCTATAATTGTAATTTTGTTGTTGCTGTTGCTCTTTGTGGGATACTGCTGTGCACAACTGGCTGCCGCGTTTCACCCACAAAATACACAATCACTCCACTTGATAATATATCCTGTGTTAATCCAGCTCAATACTGATGACATGCTTTGGGAGGGTGCGTGGGCTGGGAGAGTCAGGGGGGATGGCCAATGCCCAGCCCCACCCCCACCACCCCCTCTTCCCGACGCAGGTGTCCTCTCAATGAGAAGTCCAACAATTCAAGGCAAAAACCACAAGGAGCTGAATGCTCTCTTTCAGTGTGGCTGTTATTGCACCCATGAGTTTCCAATAAAATGACGGAGACAACGGGAGAGCTGTGAGAGACGCGCGAGGTGTCCGAGCGAGCAGATGTGATCTACTTCCTGCCTCCGGTCAGCGCTTCTTAACCAATCAGGAGCAAGCCATGAGCAAAATAGCGGAGATAATAATAATAATCCTTGCATTTGATAATGCATGTCGTTGAGACATTTCAAAGCACCTCACAGAACACATTGTAAAGTGGATTGACTGTGTACTCTGTGGGCGAAAGTAAATATAAAATAGATGATAAAAGGAACCAACCTTTGAAGAGCTGTCCTTGGAAGGGCTCTTTGGAAAACGCTTTGAAGAACTGAGGAGAAAATAAAAGAATTAGGGCAGTCATTGGAATAATCATCCTTATATATCTCATTGCCAGGAGGACATCCTCGCTCTGTCCCACAAACAGTCATGAAGTGAATGATCACATTTGTCTGGGGGATTTATAGGCCAGGACACCAGTTGAAACTTGCCTCCTCTTTTTGAATAGTGCCACAGGACCTTTTAACCGAACAGGCAGAAGGGACCTCGGTTAAAGACCCATTTGAAGGAAAAGCATCTCCGACAATGCACCACACCCCCAGTACTGTACTGCAGTGTCAGCTTACTCTATACAAGTTCAAAATCCTAACATGGGGCTTGAATTCACAACTTTCTGACTCTGAGGCAAGAGTGCTACCAACTGAGTCAGGCTGACAAATGCTTCATACAGAGAGTTATACACTTTCGTTTCCATAGAGGTTGCAGCGAAGAGGAGGCTATTCACATCGAGTCTACGTTGGAGTTCATTAGAGCTACATACTCTAATCCTAGTTCCCTGTAATTTTCCTGTAGCCTTTAATTTCTCTCCAGATACTTATCCAATTGCCTTTTAAATATTGTTACATTCTTAGCTCCAATTGTGTCACTAATCAGTGTTTCACCTGCAAATAACTCAGTGTGTGAAATCATACAATACTAATCTTGAAATATTACACATTTGTATCACTGCTAATGACATCCATCCTTCTCGGTCCTGAACATATAATGGAGGTATGAGGGGAATGAAGAGAGAAGGGAATTCACGTTACACATGTAGAGGCCATTGTACTGTCTAGGCATAAGTCACCTAACCTCCTGTGAATCATAGGAGCCATGTTCGTCCATCAGCAACATACTGCCTTTATATAGTGCCCTTCAGGCTGGGTGAGGGGGAAGGTGATTGTAGGCAAAGTCGAAGGGAGGATCTTAAGTGTGATCTGAAGATGAGGAAGGAATGAGCAAGGCGGAGGGACTGAGAGAGTTCCAGAGTTTTGGGGTATAGTGGTTGAAAGTACGGCCGCCAATGGTGGAGCGGAGGTTGCGGGTGGTGGACTCGAAGGTGCTAGGGAATGAAGGGATTTGTAAAAGAGTGTGAGGATCTTGAAATCAATCCAATCTGTGATAGGGAGTCAGTGGAGGCTGGCAAGGACTGGTGTGATGGGGGTACAGAATTTAGTACGGGTGAGGATGCAGGTGGCGGGGTTTTGGAGCAGTTGGATTTTGTGGATAGTGGAGCTGGGGAGCCCGGCGAGGAGGGCGTTTGAATAGTAGGGATGGAAGATGACAAAAGCGTGGACAACGGTTTCAGTGGTACACTGGCCACGATTCATCTGTTGCCAGACAACTGAGGTAACAGTGCGTCCAGGCATCGTCAGTGCTGCAGTCCTGAGCACCCACCGCCACCTCGCTTTCACTTTCCCGTGATTAACCTGAAGGAGATCTGCCAACATTGTACCTTGATTGTTGGATAGAACAACACTTTGAATGTCTTGCATAATATCCGATTCTGTGAGTCAGCACAGTCGATGGCAGCCAGGCTGACCGCAGGCTTCCACTCTGAAAGAACAAAGTGTACAAGGCTTAGTGTGGTTCCTCAGAGCCATAAGTCTGTAGAAAAATTAACAGCCCCCCCCCCCCCCCCCAACAAGGAGAAGCACATATGCAAAGGAACCTTTGTGTCTCCGTCTCACGTAAATCACTTCAATATTTCATCCCTTTATTCCCACTCATATTAATAATAATCCTTGTATTTGTTTATAGCACCTTATCACGTGGTTGATAATGTCTGGAAATGCTTCACAGAACATATTGTAAAGTGGTTTGACTGTATTCTCTGAGCGAAACGCGGCAGCCAATTGCACACAACAGTGTCCCACACATATTCGTGGATTGAGTGACAAATTTTTCTTTGAGGCATTATTACCCCAGGAAAACGATTTGCAAATCAACTGACAAGTGTTGTTAACATCGTAGCCAGGTGGTCGGGATGGATGGTATGTTAAACCGAGATCCCAGATATACGAAAAGCGCTATAGCAATGTAATTTTTATTGTTTGCTATTGTCTCGTCAACGGCTGTTTGTGAGTCCTTGCTATGTGCAAATAGATTGACTAATTTGCCAAAACCATCATTACAGGTGCTATATCAAGTGCAAGCATTATTATAATATTAATAGGGATACCACTAGATGTAGAAAATTGTAATAATATTTTTTAAATTCATTTTTTTTTTAAAAGGGATTATTACCCCAGAAAGTAATCCGCCAATAGACTAATAACCGGGTTCCTACTTATTGCTAGGTAAACAGAGGTGTGGAGTAAAGAAACGTGCCTAAGGTTTTGTCCTGCCCAGGAATCGATCCCAGGCCCACAAAATACACAATCAATCCACTTTACAATATATTCTGTGAAGCGCTTTGAGACGTTTCAACGACATGATAAGGTGCTATATCAAACACAAGGATTATTATTAAATCTGCAATATAAAACAAATAACCACCACAAGGTGGCAATCGTCTGTGCTCAGTCAACATTGAATGACAGCTCCAGTGGAGCCTGAACGCACACAGCTCTATATTTGAGCTTGGGCACAAAGCCATTGCTCAGCAGTTGTCTCTCCTCAGATTTAAAGCTGTCTACTCCAGAGGTTGAGTTCAGTGGGGAAAGGAAAAAAAGAGGGGAAGGAAAAAGAGGAGTAAAGAAAAGGGGGAAAAAAAGGGGGGGTCGGGGTGAAAGAGGAGAGGGGGAGGAAAAAAGAGAAGGAAACAAAGAGAAAAAGTCAAGGGGGAATGAAGAGAAGAGGGGCAAAAGTCATGACCACCTATGGAAGGAATTTGCTTTATTTTCTTTCACCAAGGATGAGGAGGTTTGGGGTGCTAGGAAAGATTTTTAAAAAACTGTTCCCGAACAGCTGTCTCTCCCACTCTCCTTAAATATCCAGACTCCTCTGCAAATAGCAAACACTACCTTACTAATCCAGTTGATCAGGTTTTTAACCAAAAAAACCTGCTTTGTTCCAGTGGAAAAAGTCCCACTACCTCCAGTCTCTACTCATAGGCCAAACTATTCTACCAAATGTCCTTTGCACCCCTCTATCGCCTTGACGTCTTTCCCATAGTGGGGTGACCAATACTGGACACAATACTCTAACTGCGGTCTAGTCTTTGCTTTTATATTCTATACTCCCATTTATAAAACCTAAGATTCCATTAGCTTGTTTGATGGCTTTGTTCACCCACCTTCCTACTTTTAATAATTTTGGTACATTAATAATCCTTGCATTTGATATAGCGCTTTTCACGTCGGGAGGACATCCCAAAGCGCTTCACAGAACGCACTGTAAAGTGAATTGACTGTATATTTGTGGGCGAATGCGGCAGCCAATTGCGCACAGCAATATCCCACAAACAGTCGTACATTAACCCTCAAGTCCCTTCACTCTTCCACTTTATATTTTGGCACCCAACATTATATTCTTATAACTATTCTTCCTTCCAAAATGATTAGGTTGGCTGGCTCTAGCCTCCTGCTTGGCCCTTGTTCCGCTTTTAGCCACTATGCCCCGAAGTTTGGAAACTCCCACCGCCAAACCCTCCGCCCTTACCCCCTCCTTCCCCTTTTTTAGATCACAACCAAAGACCTTCCTCTTCAACTGTGCTCACGGTCACCTCCTCTCTCCCCCCTGCTTAGAGTCAGGCTCCGCCACTGTTAAGCCCTCTGAGACACTGCCCGCGTGAAGGCCGCTATGTACATGCTAGTTGTCGTTGCATAAACTAACTTTTATCTGCATTAAACTTCATTTGCAATTTCTCTGCCTAATCAACCAATCTATCAATGTTCCCCTGAAGTTGCTTGATTATCGTTAGCGACACTCCCTATTTTCGTGTCGTCTGCAAACCTAGAAACGTGTGCCCCTCGTAATAGAAAATTTCAACTTTCACTCAACATACTGGTCAATCCCTGGCGTCATTAAGTCTGCACAAGATCCTGGACCAAGTCTGAATCAGGCAGCCAAATAGACCAGTGTCTTATTCCCATTCTGCGGTCAACGGTTTTATGTAAGTGATCGTCAAGCACGGGCACTTTCAGGATGCTGTGGCTATTGCTCTCACGCATTTCATTTTTGCAATTTCAAGTTTCACCCAACACCTGAGTTATTGGACAATCCCTGGTGACAGAAGGTCTGCACAAGCTCCTAGCCCCAGCAGCCAAATGTCAGGGAGCCAAATGGCCCAGTGTCTTCTTATTTCCTAACCAAAATAGACACTGCACTTGACAAAAGTTATTTAACAATAATCAGTAATAATTATCCCTGCATTTCATGTCAGTAGGACGTCTCAAAGCGCTGCACAGAACTTACTGTAAATTGCAGTGTTCAGTTTGTAGGCAAATATAGCAGCCAACGTGTCCTACAAACAAGTCAATGAAAGTCTATAAAGTCAATGAACACATTTTGCATGTTCTGACAAAGTGTCATGAAAATACAGCTCAGCTCCATGGAAAACTCATTTAGTTACCCCCACACGGAGGATAGTCACTAGTTAGTCATTTAATATCCAGCAAGCATGGGTTCAAGAACTCACTAGGTGGATGGCAGATACCAGGAACTCTCTGCCAGCTTCCTGGTGAGCAGCGCAGCTCAGCATGAAATGTGTGAGCATTGCCACAACATCCTGAAAGCATTCGTGCTTGCCAACCACTCACATAAAACCACTGGCAGCAGAACGTGGATAAGATACTTGTCCATTTGGCCGCCTTACTCGGGCTGAGGCCAGGACCTTTTGCAGACCTACTGTCGCCAGGGATTGTCCAGTAACTCAGCCGTTGGGTGAAATTTGACCCGTGTTTTTTTCTGTTTGCAATCGATCACTACATTAGTGAGTTTATTATGTAACTCATTCCACCTTTCAGTTTATCATTGGCATGTGGTATTCCCAGGAGACTGATCAGCTTTGTTAATTGCTCTATAACTGGAATCTTGTTGTTATCTGCTCAACCTTCATTGTGAGAATTCTTTCAGCTCAGCCTGTCCGTGCCCGAGACATCGCTGTGCTCATTTTGTTGCCTGGACTCAGATTTTTTCTCGCTTGTGTTCTGTCCTGGGATTGCTTTGGCTTGTTTGCTCAACTAAGCTTTGTGGGTTCGGCTGACCAACTTGGGTTTTTCCTAGAAATGGCTTCTGGTTTTCCTGTTGTTGTTGGGGAGCAGATGTCAAATTCCAATCCTACTGCTTTGCGGGACATCTCTACTCACTGCAAACTTTGGTTAGTCTGCTGAGTCATATGGGGAATCTTCACACGCGCACACCCCACACACACACACAGTCAGTGTGGAATTTTGGTATCTTGTTTGACTCTCAATTGTCCTTTAAACCTGTGCTTTGACCCATTCAGCTTTAATTTTCTCCATCTCCGGCACTGACTCTCCCATCGGGCCACTGAGACCTTTATCCATGCTTTTATTGTGTCCAGGATTGACTGCCAACTTTCTGCTCGCTGGACTTCCCAACACTTCCCTCCATAAGCTACAGACTATTCAGAACTCTGCAGCTCATGTTCTCTCCCATAGCAGGCACCCCAAGCCTATCAACCCCATTCTTGCCAAGTTCCACTGGTTCGCCATTCCCCAGAGGATCGAGTTCAAAATCCTTGTCCTGACTTTTAAAGCCCACCATGGTCTTGCCTCACCGTGACCTGCTAAAAACTTACCAACCATCCCACTCCCTCCACTCGGCAGTCCTCAGCCCTGTCTGCTTCACCATCTGCGGTCGGACCTTCAGCCTTTCTGTCTCCACCTTCTGGTCTTCGCCTCACCCCACCCTTATCTACTTCAATGTTCATCTCCAGACCATCCTCCTTGACCACAACTTCGGTCATCCTTTGTCCCCATTCTTCCCAAATCCAACCCCAGCTCTAGTGCAAACCCTCGACTGTCCAGTGTCTTGCGACCTCCTCTCGACATGAAAGGTGCTGCATAAATGCAAGCTATTGTTATGTATTCTCTGCTCCCATGAGTCGATACTGCCCTCTTCAATTATACTGACTGAGTGCTTCTTCCTTTGACTATTGTACACACCCTCCTATCCTATTCTGGGGACAGAGCCGTCTCTTAAGGTGACGTGCTTGGTAACCGAGTATGGAACTGAGTCAACACTCTGTACCTGCCTCGGTTGTCCGATTCCTGAGTCAGGCTGGTCAGCAGCACACAAAAGTCCTGCTAATCATAGACCAGCCACATTCACCTAACGGATACACAGTCGCTACACTTCACAGAATGTAAATTCTGTGAAGGGCTTTGACGCGTTTCAACGATGTGATGAAGTGCTGTACCAAATGCAAGGATCATTTTGGGAGTTATTTGTTCTCTGCATCTATTGCAGGTAATTCTTTGGAGAAATCTGTTTCACCTTAGCAACTATTGTGCTGGGACAAAAGAGATGTTCTCTGATAGTCTCTGCTGAGCTCGTATTTGCAGCCGGAGCCTCAGCGCAAAGCATCAATCCAGTGATGAATGGTGCGATCTCTCTGTTCACCCGGGGATGGCCCACATGAAAAGAGGATAAGATACAGATCTGCTATGTCCACAGGAAGGGGAGCATAATGGATCAAGTGTTCAGGTACAGTCAGATTCAACGGATTGCTTCAAATGTGAGTGAAAGCGATACATATATTTGTCTGCTCTCAGCTCCTCTACTATTATACAGGCCTGATATGCGAGACAAGTTTATTATTTTTTTGCCTCCACGAGTCTGGTGATCGAATGTCTGACCACAGCTTCAAAAAGGAACAGTGCCTCCATTGTGGGCCAGCCCTGGGTGAGCAGAGAGATCGCACCATTCTATGCTGAATTTTAACTTCATACACTACAATGTGTGCGCTCGAGGGATTCAGAATAAAATGCACGGCTGCCCGCAGCCCTTGTGTGTCAATCTGCGTCAGTCGGCAGCACTCTTGCCCCCCCGCCCGTTCCCAGGAAAACTCCCCTGAACCGCTTTCAGATGTTTCACTGTGATAAGGCGCTATATCAAATGCAAGGATTCTTTATTATGGCCCTGGGAGATTTGGTTTTGAAATAACAGCAACAACTTGTATTTCTATGGTGCCCTTCGCACAGGGTAGCACCTTGGAGCACTTAACAGTGGCAGAGCTTGACGCTGAGAGGGGGGGTGGCGGTCGTAACTACGGCCGTGGAGGAAGGTCGTCAGTCGTGATTTTAAAGAGGGGGTAAGGTGGAACGTTTGAGGGAGAGAGTTCCACAGCTTCAGGGTGAAGTGGCTGAAAGCATGGCTGCCGATGGAGGAGCTGAGAGGATGAGGGACAAGTAGGAGGCCAGAGCCAACGGGTAGTGGAGTGGGGAGAAAGTAGGTCAGATAGGTAGGAAGGTACCAAGGCATGAAGGGATTTGTAGACCAGTGAGAGAATCTAACAGACATGGTGGTTGGGGGAGAGGCCCCCCCAAATTAATGGATTTAGACACGACCAAGAGCAGGAGAGAAAATAGGCAAGTCATGAAGTAATAGAGATTAAATTCTTAAGACAAAAAGTTAAACTACAGGCACACCTACCAGATCAACAGAGCAAACTTGCCAAAACCAGAGCAACATTGAGACCAGTCTCTATGCATGCCCTCCACAGAGCAACGCCCAGTTGTAGTATGCTTTGCAGATACTTTGCTTAGGAATTAAGGCATTTGATAAAGGGAAATGGAAGTAAAAGGTTTGTTGTCATCAAAACAAAAAGGCTGAATTGGTTTGGCAGGTTGAATAGCCTGCTACTCCCATGAAAGTTTGTGCTAATGTGCCTTATCGCACAAAAATAATCCAATAATAATCCTTGCATTTGATATAGTGCTTTATCACGTCATCAAAACTACAAGAACTTGCATTTATATAGCACCCCTCAGGAAGGGTAGCGTTCCAAAGCAAGATATCTCAAAGGACTTCACAGAATACATTGCAAGGTGCAGTGCTTGTGTATTTTGTGGGCGAAATATCTCAAAATGTCTCATTGATCATCGTGTCAGGACTGATTTTGTATGCAAATTGGAAGCTGTACAAGGTCCCACAAAAAGCCGTGAGGTGAACAACCTGTTTTACCCAGCGATCCAATGGCACAATTTGAAAATAGAAGGGAGTTTCTTTTGCTGTGTTTTGTCCAACAATCCCCTAAATAAAATTGGTCACTCACTCCACGACTGTTTGTGGGATACTGCTGACCTGTTTATGTGCAATTGGCTGATTTTGTTCACAAAATAGTCAATCCACTTTACACTATATCCTATGAAGCACTTTGGGATGCCTCAACCATTTAAGGCACTATATCAAATGCAAGATTATTCTTATTAACATCTCACATCATGGATAGCACTTCTGAAGAGGAAAGAGAGTTTCTCCCAGTGTCCTGGCCAACAATCCTTCAGGCAAATTAAATTCTTTACCAACGCCTGCTCATGGGACCTCGATGGTACAAAGAGCTGCTGTGTTTGCTTCCAAAAGCAATTCGTATAAATTAATCCTTAAATTTGATATAATGCCTTTCATGTCAGAAGGACTTCTCAAAGCACTTCACAAGATTTACCGAAAGTGCTCAAATGTTGTGAGGAGTTACCAGAGCTCTATGGCACAGTGCTGGTCAGGTATGAATTACTGACTGCTGAATGCAATGTTTGGCAATTACTGGGAGCAGGGATCCCCCCGCACTCGCTCCTGCTAACCCTGCAAATTAGTGGTTCGGGTGACCCTATATAATAATCCTTGCATTTGATGCAGTACCTTATCAGGTCATTGAGATGTCTCAAAGTGCTTCACAGAATATACTGTAAAGTGTACAGCAGTGTCCCACAAACGGCCATGGACCAAGTGACCAATTTATTTGTTTATTGGAGGGATTATTACCCACAGAAAGTGATCTGACAATCGACCAACAACCCTAACTGGACAAGCAGCGGGAAGCCTGCCAGACTCTGGTCTCAGTGTTAAGCTATACAGTTGGGGAAGGGGGGAATAAGAGGGGGAGGAGAGAGAGAGAAAAAGAGTGAGCGAGCGCATTCCTGACAGGGATATTTCCACACGTAGGTGGCAAGGCATATATGGAATTCGGTCTGGTTTGGATAGTCTTAATCTTGGCAACGTGTTTAAAGCAAGGTGGGTCAGTCCAAAAGAAAAATAGTTTGACAACTGGGTAGAATTACTCATTAAATCTCATCAGTGTTGCAGTCCCTGCCCCAGAGATGTTGTTAGGACTTGAATTACAACACAAGTTTGAGGCTCTGCCAATATTCCTGGAGAGGGTGGGCGAGTGTTTGGGTTGTTTAGCACACCAGGAACATTTAAACGTGATCTCAAACGTGCATATCAAATGCAAGGATTATTATTATCTCTCTTTCCTCTTCCACATACTTCCACCCATCCTTTGTTTCCGCACTGAATGAACAGATAAAGTAACGCAGCGCTGTTGCAAGGCATCGAGCCTGCTTTTCCTGAGGCTCTGTAGGCCTACAGCCAGAATTAGTTGAAAGTTATAATAATAATCTTTGTATTCCATATAACGCCTTATCACATCATTGAGATGTCTCAAAGCGTTTCACAGGATATACTGTAAAGCAGATTGACAGTATTTTGCAGCGAAAAGCTGGCAGTTAATTTCATACAGCAGTGTCCCACCAACTATCATGGATTGAGTGACCAAGTTANTTTTTTGGAGGGATTATCACCCCCAGAGGAATTATTACCAGCCAATCCACTAATAACCGGGTTCCTACTTACTGTTCGGTAAACAGAGGCGTGTGGAGTAAGGAAACTCGCCTAAGCTATTGCCCCTCCCAGGAATCAAACTCGGGTCCTTTCGCTTGCGAATAGAGCGCACTAATCAACAATGCTACGGGACTCCACAATGTATGTGTTTAAAGGTTTTCAAGTCCCCTCTTTTATAATATAAAAAAAACTCCACTCATTCACAATGTTAAACACCAATTGTGAATTCTTCCGATGGTGTATAATGCTTGGCAGATGTTTCCAAATTCCAAACCTCAGTTGCGCTTCACCTCTTTGTATTTCTACCTTCTATTCTGCATTATCCCCTCCCCCTCTCACACCCCACTCCACACTAATGCCCCCCTCAGTCTTCTGAAATTCCCTCGACACAGAAGTAGCAGTTCCCACTCACAGTCAAGTCCGCAAGCATACATTGCGCACAGCTGGTGGGACTGTTGTGGTTGGCCAGCTGAGCAGCATAGAATCAGAAGGAAAGCTTGTGGAGGTGAAAGGACCGGAAAGGTTTGCTTGGGTTAGAACTTGGCTCCCGAGCACATCGCTCTGGGACCTGCCTGCATTAACCATCAGCACCCGTCAGTCATTCAGTCCACAGCATTCCAACAAACAACTCCGATCGCATTCAGAAAGCAGAGATTTATGCAACGTTTACGAGCCAAGTTTATGCATTCAGGAAAATTGTTTAAACTGTGCGGGAAGCAGTCCATTAAAAAGAGATGGTGATTTTTGGGGAGTAGGGAAGGCAATGAATAGAGGCTGGTGAACTTACAGGAAAGAAAAGTACTGGCAAAGAAGCAACAATTGCTGCAGACATCAAGCTGTATATGTATCCAGCAGTGTAGCTCTATTAGACAGGCTGCAGTGGAAAAGTAGGGAAAAAAATATTCTCACTTCTGATTCCTGCACCAGACTCTGTTATCCTATCACCCGCATCTTCACTCAGCTCCTCTCGCTCCCCATCCCCCAGAGAATGGAGTTCAAAATCCTCGTCCTTGCCTTCAAAGCCCTCCAAGGCCTTGCTCCTCCCTACCCCTGTGACCTTCTAACTCCATACAAATCTGTCCACTCCCTCCATTCAGCAGGTTCCGGCCTGCTCCATGTCCCCCACCCAGTCTGCCCCATCATCAGAGGTCAGGGCTTCAGCCATTCTGCCCCCACCCTCTAGAACTCCATCCTGGAATCTCTTCCCCTCGCCCCCTCCCTTGCTCCTTCAAGGCCTGTTTCAAGGCCTTCCTCTTTGACCATGCTTTTGGTCATCCTACCATTCCCCCTCCTAACCACCCACCCCTCTCCTTCCACCCATCCCCCATTCATGTCGAGGGACATTCCAATGCACTCGACAGTCAGGGATTTGGACCCGAGCTGGGAAGATTGAGATCATTAGGGATGGAGGACAGGGAAGTTAGATGGGCCTTGAAGGAAACAAAGGAGTGGGTGAAACGAAGGGACTGTCGGATGGAGTTCCAAAGGGTGGGGGCTGCATGGCTGAAGGCCCAACCACTGATGGTGGTGGTGGGGGGGAGGGTGTGGAGGGCAGGGCTGGAGACATGGAGCAGGCCAGAGCCCGCTGAGCGGAGTTAGTAGGTCACAGACGTAGGGAGGAGCAAGGCCTTGCAGGACTTTAAAGCTTTAAAGGCAATTGATGTGGAGGGGGATGGAAGTAAGCAAGGTTCGCTTCCAGGTTGTGCCAGCTCTCTTCTCAAAGGGTCACTTGGGTGGGGGAGGAGACAACTCCTTCTCTAGTCCATCATGTCTTTCCATTGTGATGGGGCACGAGATTGAGCACTTTGATACAACTGTGATCACAAGACTCAAGAGGGCAGTGCTGGCTTTCTGTCAATTGAAGACAATCCATATTCTTTACCAAACAGGATCACTAAGGTCTGACAGGCAGCTCCCACGTTGTACATCCAGCAGGAATAAGATAAGTTAACAGAACAAAGGAAATCTGTACCTAGGTTAACAATAAGAAAATGTTCCATTTGACCCAATTTTCTACGGTTGCTCACATTTCAGAGGATACGGTGCACACACCCAATGTGCTGCTTTTCTTCTGAAAGCTATGACATTCTTTGCTGACTGAATTTTAACCCCTCTTTATTTGACTCATTTAATTTGGTTGGCTGCTACAGGCTCCATTGGTGACACCACCCACCAGTTGGGATTCATTTAGTCTCAACACTTCAACAGCTTTTCATTGCTTGCCAGAGGAAGTCCGTTAATAATTAACACTTTACTCCTTCAATGCCCAGTAGATATTATCTGCCTGCCTAGCCACCTAATCAACCCTTTTACCCAACCTACCTCCCAGAGGTCAAAAAATTCTCAGGGTCAAACTTAACATGGAAGCCTCTCATTTAAGAAAGGCAGAAAATTGACTTCCAAAGAAAAACTGAATTTAAGACTTTCTCAAAAATCGGTATTTACCAAACGCTAAGGCAATGAGAAAATGGCTAGATTCCATGGCTACGTTTTCTGATTTGTTCTTGAACTGAAGTATCTTTCAAAATTTATCTTTGCATTTAACCCTAGATTCTTACTTCTTGCAGTTTTCCTCCTCTGGATGATAATGGGGCAGTGCCCCACCATCTATCTGGAAGGCTAGTTGGCACATTAAATCAGTTTAGAAGACTTCCAGAGTGGAGCCTATTCTTCTCTCCTGCAGTGAGTCTTGCAGATCATAATCTAGGGCTGACTCACTGGTGAAATGCTGGGAGAAACACTGCATTATCAGAAGTGCCATCCTTTGGATGAGATATTAAACTGAGGTTCTGCCTGCCCATTAAGGTGATCCCACGGCACAACTGAAAAAGTAAAGGGTTTATTTATTTCTGGCCAACAAGCCACAAAAAAAATTGGTCATTTACTTCATGGCTTTGTTGGCTCTTACAGAATGCAATTCATATATAAATTCATAGTCGCCCTTTGAGACTTTTGATGTTACAGTATGGCTTAACTTGTCTGGGCCAGTGTTTATGTCCCACACAAGCATCCAGCTCTCCTATTTCACTCCTGCCTCATGAAAACAACATTATCGGTGCTAAAATCAAAGGATTATTATTATTATTATTGTTGTTGGGTGCACCAAGCCTATATATAAAAACAGAAGTTGCTATTTAGTTGTTGTTTATATACTATAGTCAGAAGGTTGTGGGTTCAAGCCCCACATTGGGATTTGGAATCACATAGTCTAAGATGATACTCCAACAGAGTCCTGGGGGGATGGGATTTGAATTATCAGAGGAGCCGACCTTCAGCTGAAACATTAAACCATCTGTCTGTTCAGGTGGAAGTTAAAGATCCCATTGCACAACAACAACTTACATTTGCATAGCACCTTTTAATTTGAAAAGAGAAGGGAGTTTCTTCCGAGGTCCTGGCCGACAATTCCCCAGATAAAATTGGTCACTCACTCCATGGCTGTTTGTGGGCTTTCTGCAACTCGCTGCTGCATTTCACCCACAAAATACAGTCAATCCACTTTGCAATATATTCTGTGAAGCTCTTCTTGAGTCTCAATATAAGGTGCTAGATCAAATGCAAGGATTATTATTCTGTCCACTCTTCTGCAAAGAAGCAAGGCAGTAACTGCTCAACAGCAAACTTACAGAGGGTTTTGTCCCTTTAAGAGTGCAATTTGAACCTCGAGCTCAGCTGATGTTCATAACTATCGGAAACTCACTCTTATGATTATGGCATTGGAATTGCCTTGATGGATTCCAGGTTTGTAAGTTGCTGCCAAATATTTTATTATCCTGCATGTTTAGGAAAACGCTCCACAGGAGGCCTGGATCGAGGCAGAGTCCTGGGAGTTTGTCAATACTGTATTTCAAGAAGCCCCAAGCTTTTACTTGTTGAACAGAAACACTGTGAAACAAACAGAGAATTGGGAGTCCAGCAATCACAAGTTAGAATCACGGAACGTTTACAACACAGAACTACTGATAAGGTTCCCCATTGGAGCTGTTTCCCCCAAACAGGTTCCTCTCCTGCAGCTCACAACTCAAATTCTGTTAAGCACTGTGTCTGTGCTGGTATCCCCCAGTGAGCTCTCTAATCCCATTCCGTCTGTATTGAGAACTCTTTACGCTATTCCCATTCTGCCTGTGTTTGTAACTTGCCCCACCGAGCCCTCTACTCCCATTCGTGGAGTCCTGTAGCTCAGTGATTAGAGCACTCCCCCTACAAGCGAGAGACCCGAGTTCGATTTCCGGGCAGGGCGAAACGTTGGCAAAGTTTCCTTACTCCACACGCCTGTTTACCTAGCAATAAGTAAGAACCCGGTTGTTAGTCGATCGGCGGATAGCTTTTCCAGGTATAATAATTCCTTCAAAAAAAAATTGGTCACTTCAATCCACCACTGTTTGTGGGACACAGCTATGCGCAATTGGCTGGCGCATTTTGCCCATAACATATACAATCAATTCATTTTACAGTATATTCTGTAAAGCACTTTGAGACATCTCAAAGACGTAATAAGGCGCTGTATCAAATGCAAGGATTATTATTATTATTTCCCATTGCATCTGGGCTGGTAACCCACCAATAGAGCTCTCTACTTTAATCGCACTCTCATCACATCTCTGCTGGTTCCTCCATCCCCAATTGGAGCCAACTACTCGAATCCCCTTCCCGTCATTTCTCTGCTGGTAGCTCCCTCCTGGAACTATCTACTCCATTCCTCTTGGTCTTGGAGCTGGAAGCCAGTCTCCCCACACCTCAAAAAAAACAAGTAATCCACACTAAAAAAAATGTTGACAACTCCTGGAATAGGCAGATCTAATCACAGCAGATTCCAGAAACCAAGCGTTTAGCATTGACTACACTTTTATTAGTAGGAGATAAGTTTCCTTAGAAACATTTTAACTGCTATTGTTGGCTATTTAACTTTCTCCCTCTCCCTTTCCAAATCAGCATAGCTGCACAGATCTTTTCCATAGCTGTAAATTCCTAAGTTCTCCAATCCTCCGCAGGCAGGGAACCAGCTTTAAAGGGCTCAACCAACCTTCAAAGCCCTCCTAAAAAAAAATACACATGTCTTTTTCAACCCTGATTTCATCTAGAATTTATAGGGCATTCATTTCAACTAGTTTGTGCCTGTATTTATACTCCACATAAGCTCCTATACCCCTCTATAGAATTTGCCAGACTGGCACAGTAGTAGCACTCTCACCTCTGAGTCAGTTGGTTGTATGTTCAAGCCCCACTTGAGGACGTGGAATCATAGTCTAAGATGACATTCCAATGCAGTGCTGAGGGGAGGGATTGTTGCATTGTCAGAGATGCTGATTGAGATGTTAAAACGAGGCCTCATCTCTAACACTATTCGAAAAGAGAAGGGAGTTTCTCCCGGTGTCCTGGCCAAAACATCCCCCAAATAAAATTGGTCACACACTCCACACTATTTGTGGGACATTGCTGTGTACAAACGGGCTGGTGAGTTTTGCCCACAAAACACAGGCAAAACCACTTTATAATACATCCTGTGAAGTGCTTTGAGACTCTTTGGCGATGTGATGAGGTACTAAATCAAATGCAAGAATTATTTTTGCACAGATTTCGCCTTTTAGTTGTGCAATGACCGATGTTGCAATGTAACTACCCGAAATGGGAATCAAAACTGCAACACTGTGCCCCATCTGGTGCTGTACCCCTCATTCCATTGTCGGTTTCTGCTGAGATAGCATTAAAAATAAGTAGACAAAGTACGTGTTATGGCATTTCTACCGATCTTGCTCCTGCTGAAAACACAAACTGACTTGGAGTGTTCCAAGGCTACCATAGCAATACAAATCAAAGCAGCAAAGTGCATGATTTTTGCCTGTGTGATTGGCAGCTTGACCAAACAATAATGGGGAACCCAAACTGTTCTTTTTTAAAACAGAAACTTACTTTAAGAGAATACTTAGGGGCGAGGGGGGTGGGAGGGAATATCACTGTAGCCGACGCGATTGCTCTAAAATAGCACTAAGTGGTTTAGAAATTAATCTGCATTTGCAGTGCAGTTACTTGGATTCAAATTGACTGCGATTTACACAACGTGTAAATGTGGGAGTGTTTGTGTGTATGTGCGTGTGTGTGTGTGTGTGTGGAGGGGTGGGGGGAGAGAGAGAGAATGATCACAATATACTTAGGGGGATGAGTTTCAGAAAACTTGCATAATATGCACCCGAGCTTGTAAGAAAAAAGCGGAACAGAAAGCATAGCAAGTTTCGCCCTCAAAATACACAGTCAATCCACTTTACAATGTAGTCCGAACTGCTTTGAGATGTGATAAGACCCTACGTCAAATACATGGGTTATTATTGTGATATGATGACAGATTAGTGACTCAACATGGACACTTCCCAATGTTCAGGTGACAACACAAAATGCAACACGTCTCCCCCACCCTCTTACATGGCTCGGAAATAATTGCAAAAAAAGGGAAAAATAAAGAACAATCATCAATAAAAAAATTGCAAAATAAAAATATTTGCATTAATAAAAATAATCGTTGCAAAATAAAGTTTAAAAAATATAAATAAAGAATTGAATAAGATAAAAAAATTGTTGTGAAATAAAAGGGATGACCATTTTAAAAAATAAGAATAAAAATGGAATACGTTTCTGATCAATAAAATCAAAATAGATACAAAATAAAAAGGCTGAAACTAATCATATTATGGATAAAATAAAAACATGAATACAATAAAATGATGATTAATAAAACCAAATGAATAAAACGAAAACATTACGAATGAAACAAAAAGAGTGTCAAGAAACAAAGTGAACCACACAAAAATAGTAGGAATAAAATAATGATAAAATAATAATAAAATCAAATGAATAAAGCCAAAAAACACACTACGCGTAAAACAAAACGATTAGATTCTGAACGAAACCGAACACAGCAAAAATATACCACGAACAGAATAAAAATAAAAGAAATGTTAATAAACACGTGGGACCCCCACCCAAAAAAAAAAAAATTTTCCCAAAAAAAATTTTTCCCCCAAAAAAAAAAATTTTTTTTTGGGGGGGGGAGATAAAAAAAATTGGGGGTGGGGGGGAAAATTTTTTTTGGGGGGGGGGGAAAAATTTTGGGGAAAAAATTTTTTTTGTGGAAAAAATTTTTTGGGGGAAAAAAATTTTTTTGGGGGAAAAATTTTTTGGGAGAAAAAAAAGAAGTTGCAAAAAAAAAAACCACCCAAACCTTTGATGTCCTGAGCCAGTGATTTCCAGACGGGAGCGAATTCGATGCAGTGTCCGCACCAGGACGCGTAAAACTCGAGCGCCCAAGCGGTGCTGGAGTTATAGATGGTTTTGGGGAGAGTGTCCGCGGTCACCGTCTCCACCTGGTCCCCGGGGGAGTACAGTCCGGCCCCAGCAAACCCCACCACCAGCTGCCAAACAGCCCCCACCCACAGCAGCCTCCCAGCACAACGCTGCGCCATGTCTGAATGCGGCATCTGCCATCAGTGTCCTAACCTCTCACCCGTTCCTGGGGAACAACATTTGTCTACGTGCAAACACACACAGGCAGGGAAAAGGGGAAGGGAGGGAGGGAGGGATCTCTCCAGCCATCCCCAGCCATCCCCAGCCATCCAGCCTCCTCCTCCTCCTCCCTCCTTCTCTCTCTCTCTCTCTCTCTCCTGTCCACACACATGACACAAATAATCTTATCAATGCTTTGCATTAATCATTGGATCCTGGATGGATCCTGGATGGATCCTCCCTCCACCCTCCACCCCCCACTGTTTAAACAGATTTACAACCAGGGGTTATCTGCCACACGTCCTCAGGCTCACATTCCCAAGCTGTGCACCACGCGTTGTAGCTCTTTATATATATATATATATATATATATATGTATGTATATTTATGGGTAAATAAAAAAAAAGGCTTGTGTCTGGTAAAGTGCTGTGTCTTACACTTGCACGTCTCCCACACGCCAAACATCAGAGCAGTCACCACTTCCTCGTTTTAATTCAAAACTGCACTCACAGTTCAGGAGACCTGAGTTCTCTTTCTCTCTCCCCCCCCCCCCCCACTTCAACTTTATTAAACTTCTCTCTGAGCAGTCTGACCGAATCCACCTGTCAGCCACAACGATCAGAAACAAAAGAGGTGTTGAGGATAAAAACTGAAGACGTGCTAAGGAGCCACAAGCTATTTCAGATTATTCAGCCATGAACACCCCCCACCCACCAGACTCTGGAGCTCTCCGCCTCAATCCCTCTGCCTTGGCTCCCTCCCCGTCCATCTTAAATAATAATAATCCTTGTATTTGATGTAGCTCTTCTCGACGTCTCAAAGCGCTTCACAGAATATGCTGCAAAGTGAATTGACTGTATATTTGTGGGCGAAATGCGGCAGCCAATTGCGCACAGCAGTGTCCCACAAACAGTCGTGCATTGAAAATGACCAATTTATTGTTTTTTTGTTTTGGAGGGATTATTATTAGGCGTGTGGAGTAAGGAAACTTGCCCAAGGTTTTGCCCTGCCTGGAATTGAACCCAGGTCTCTCACTTGCAAGTCGAGTGCTCTAACCATTGAGCTACAGGACTCCACGCACCTGAAGATCTTCCTCTTCGACCGTGGCTACAGCTATGGCCCCTCTCTCCGCTGTTCGGCATCAACCTCCGCCACTGTTAAGCACTTTGAGTCGCTACCCTCATGTGAAGGGCGATATATAAATGCAAGTTGTTATAGGGAGAGAGAGAAACTCCTTTCTTACATTTCATATTCTTGTTTATAACTTCCTAATATCTCAAAGCCCTTCACAGAAAATTGTTATCAAATGTAGTGACTGTGTACCTGTAAGCACGTGCAGCAGCTAATTTGCATACTGCAGGGTCCCACGAACAGCTATGAAATGAATGACCAATTTTATTTGGAGAATTGTTGGCCGGGATACTGGGAGAGAGAAAGTCCTTTCTCTTTTCAAATAGTGTCATGGGATCTTCAAAGCCCTCCATGGCCTTGCTCCCACCTATCTCTGCAACCTCTTAACCTCCTACCATCCTGCTCGCTCTCTCCGCTCAGTGGGCTCTGGCCTGTTTCATATCCCCATGCCTTGCTTGCCCCACTATCGGTGGGCAGGCCTTCTGCCCATCTGCCCCAAACCCTCTGGAACTCCATCCCGCTATCCCTCTGCCTCACCCCTCCCTTGCCACCTTCAAGACCCATCTCAAGACCATCCTCTTCGACCGTGCTTTCGATCTTCCTGCTCCCCCATCCCCCCCGCCCTCCACCCTCCCTCACCCCGACCCCCAGCTCGGGTCCGAAACTCTGTCCAGCGCCTTGGGACGTCCTCCTGACATGAAAGGCACTTTACAAATGTAATTTTGTTGTTGTTGTTGTTTAACATCCACTTGAACAGGCAGATAGGATCTCGGCTTAATGTCTCACTTGAAGTACAGCATCTCTGATAGCGTAGTGCTCCTCCAGCATTGCACAATATGGTATTTTCAAAGTCTTTACAGTCCCAAAACAAGAGGGTTCAGGTTCAGGATTGAGCAGAGCATTTTCAGGACACGGACAAGGAAGTATTTCTTTACACAGCGTGTGATTAGTGCTGGAACAGGTTCCGGAAAGGGTAGTTGAGATCAGGAATGCTGGACTCATTTAGGGAACAGCTTGAGACTGTAATTGGGGTATGTCAAGGTGCGTTATCTGGATAAATGATGAAAAGGGCCAAAGAGCCTTCTTTATCTGAACCACTCGTTATCTTATAATAATAAAATACAAGTTAAATAATAATAATTGTTGCTGTTTATCATATTGCCGAGACAGCTTACAGCACTTTACAGGTTTCACTCTGAAGTGTGTGGGAGCATCAGCCTCAATGAGGTGAAAGCTCTGACGTAGGCCACAGTGTTCCTGTGTGCCAACTGGCTGCCACGTTTCGCTCACAAAATACACAATCAATCCACTTTACAGTATATTCTCTGAAGCACTTTGAGGCATCTCAATGATGTGATAAGGCACTATATGAAATGCAGGAGTTATTATTATTAGTATTACATACAGACACTGAGGAAAGGGTTAAATGAAATGATCTTTATGGTGTTTTTCACACTTACTCTCGAGACTCTTGCGATAGCACCTTGGAAGTGTTAACCAGCTGATGAGAAGAGAAACGTTCACAATGGCTGCTCCACTTGCCGCCTGAATACGATGTGAGTTGAAAACGTCCAGCTTAGTAAAACCTCCAACAGTGTTAACATGGCTAAAGGGCCACTTTGTCAAAAGCTGACCTTGTAAAAATGTTGCCTGTGAATCTCAGTCATTATCATCAAGGCCAACTTCTAGTTTTTTTTTCTATGTGAAAATGCAATATGTTGTTCGCTTGTTGAATGAAGACATTTGTGAGACTCTTGTTTTCCCCTGAATTCTCATTCGGATGATGGCACCTCCAACAGTGCAGCACTCCCCCAGCACTGCACTGGTTTGACAACTTAGACTGTGTGGCTGTGGTAATTCACAGTAAAATGGGAAATCACATTAAGTCAGTGTAAAGCTTTAGTGTGACTAAATGACCCTAAGAAACAACGTGCATTTATATAGCGCCCTTCACGCAGGTCTTAAAATGAAGGCCTTTATTCAACATTCAAGATGCTATCCCATTGTGAAGGGTGCTATATAAATGCAAAGTTTGTAAACTTAAACTTAGACTGACGTGAACCTTACAACTTGTGCCAAATGATTGGAATGGGTTAACAGTGAGCGTGGTTGAGGCCAGGACAAGGGATTTGTTTACGACATAGCTTAATGCTATAATGAATGGATGGTGCCGTGATCTCGTCATTTAGAAACAATGGAGCTTGCACAATATTGATCTTTGTATTTTATACGCCTCCTTATCACGTTGTTGAGGTTTTACTGTGCAGTGTAGTATCTGTGTTTTGTAGGCGAACGCGATGGACAATTTGCACACAGCAATGTCCCACAAATGATCAATTTTATCCGGGGTGGGGGGGTCTTGGCCAGGACACCAGGAGGAACTCTCTTTTTTTCGCATAGTGCCATGGAATCTTTTAGGTCCATCTGAATAGGTAGATGGGACCTCAGTTTATCATCTGAGGACAGCACCTCAAACAATGGAGGGCACCCCAGCATTGCCTTGGAATAATAGTCTGGTGGTGGATCAATCTTTTTGGTCAACCAACAAAATACATTTTCTTGATAGGATATTTCTTAATTTCTCGAAGACGTGATAAGACTCTATATCAAATGCAAGGATTATTATTATGAATCAAGAAAAACTTGGAAACACACTACTGATCGAACATGGACTTAATGGTAATAATAATAATCCTTGCATTTGGTACAATTTTCATGTCTTTGAGACGTCTCAAAGCGCTTCACACATATTATCTAAAGTGGTTTGACTGTATATTTTGTGGGCAAAACGCGACAGCCAATTGCTTACAGCAGTGTTCAACAAACAGTCGTGGATTGAGTGAGCACATTTTTTAAAAAGGAATTATTAACCCCGGAAAAGCGATCTGCCAATCGACTAACAACTGTCTTCCTACTTATTGCTGGGTAAACAAAGGAGTGTAGGGTAAGAAAACTTGCCCAACCTTTTGCCCTGCTGGGAATCTAACCCAGGTCCTCTCGCTTGTGAGACGAGTGCTCTACCTGCTCCACTACAGGACTTACCTAGACTAGTACAAATATTCGGGGCAGGGTGGTGGGGGTGGGGGGGGGGGGGGCGGAACCGGCTTGTGGCTGTAGTTTGGCTGGCACTGGCCTGTAAGTTCAAAGTCCTGATGTGTGATTGCGGGTTGAACCCAAAACCATCTGACTCAGAAGAGAGAGTGCTGCCAACTGAACCAGACTAACACCTATTATACACCGGTCACAATTCTTACCAAAGTGAAATCAAGTGAAAGTTTATTACTTTTTTTAAAATGATGGAATTGAAAAGCATCATAGTTGGATCTGTTCAGTTCATTATTTTTCAGAATCACTGAACCCATCAGCTGCCAGGCTGAATTAAAGGATTTGACACTTATGATCCCTTTCAAGTGAAGTGGTGTTTGAGGAAAACTCGCTGTCATGTACTTTTTTCTTCAGGTTTTCTGTTGCTCCCTTCTTCCTTCCCTGCTTAATAATAACAATAATAATAATCCTCTTATTTGATATAGTGCCCTACCACATCATTGAGACGTCTCAAAGCACTTCACAGGATATACAGTAAAATAGATTGACTGTGTATTTTGTATTCTACACACGGCAGCTAGATTTGTGCATAGCAATGTCCCCATGGAGTGAGTGACCAATTTATTTGGGGGAATTGTATCATTAGATTTGATGCATGGTCTTTCATGTGGGAAGGTCACCTCAAAGGATATTATTGTAAAGTGTAGTGAGTG
This sequence comes from Callorhinchus milii, assembly GCF_018977255.1. NCBI lineage: Eukaryota > Metazoa > Chordata > Chondrichthyes > Chimaeriformes > Callorhinchidae > Callorhinchus > Callorhinchus milii. Next base: position 7,885,081 of record NW_024704746.1, on the reverse strand, counting down.
CGTATTTTCTAGGCAAACACCTTGAATTAAAGAACTAATTTATCTAGAAGTTGCTTGGACAGGAGGAGGTATTCCCTTTTCCTTTCTGAATAGTTGTCCCGCGATAATCCTGCGATTTAATTTCTCATTGCTTCTCCCAGTACCACAATAACAATAATAATCCTTGTGTTTGACATAGTGCCTTATCACTTTGTTGAGAAGTCTCATAGCGCTTCACAGGATATACTTAATTTAGATTATTTTTGTGGGTGAACCGCGGTGGCCAATTGCTTACAGCAGCACAGTACCATAGAGGTAATATGATGATTTTAAATAACGCCTTGTTGGGAGGGTTGACTTATGATGTGAGGTGCTCAACAGATCAAATCAGGGATGACAGCAGTCACTAAACCTAGCGACACCCTTGCTGGATAATGAGACAGATTTACGGTTCGGTAATTGCATTCTCTCAATCGTCAGAGGTTGGCTGTTGTAAGGAATGGAAGGGGAAACAGGATTATAATGAGGTTGAGGTTAGCATGCATATTTCTGAGTGTGCTGCAGCTGATCCAGTGTTGGTCGCTCGTGTTTGTGCCAAAATAACAATGAGCTACATTCCAGTCTGCTAACACATTCACATTCATGCTAACACTTACAATCGACTAGAACGGGAGGAAGGGAAGGAGGGGGATAGGCAGGAGGATAGGGCTTATCTTGTTATTCCTCATAGCTTACTCCACCAGTAGTGGGTTTCGACCTCATTACTTTGCCTCTGGCGTCTCAGCAACCCTTCTTAGTTGGCTCACTCAGGCTGAGATGAACTCATTGGGTGGTGGGCCATGGGAGGACAGTAGGGTGGGTGTTTTGGAGGGATGAAATCAAATGGGCCGAAAGGCTTTCGTCATCGAAACCAATCTTGTGAGCTTGTGACCAGTTTGCATGAGCAACCGACCATTTGCACAGTGCAAGCTCCCACTCTAGATGTATAACCAGTAAGAAATTCAACATCTTGGATGTAAAGTAAATAATGTGAAACCTTTGACTGTACCAGGAACTGACATTTTATATTAAAATGTTACACTGAGATAAATTCTGGAACACATTTATTAGTTAAAATCTTGGTAGTGTGCCCCGTGAGTTGGAGGCCTTATGTATAGTATAAACAATGAGCAGGAACTACAGGTCCATACACATCTGGCTGTACATTGCTGAACTAAGGCCAATACACATGCTTCTGTCGAGCAGCCTCGCACTCTGCATAGCTAAAGCAGCACTCACTAACACCAGCAAATTCCTAATCCTTCATTTGACATACTGCATATTAACTGAAGTGTCTCAAAGGTTTTTGCTTCATAGATTTTCCTGTCAAGTGTGGTAACTGTCTATTTTGTGGGTGAACACAGCAGCAATTAGTGCACAGCAGTGTCCCATAAACAGCCATGAAGTGAGCAACCAATTTTATTTGGGGGCAGGACATCGGGAGAGAGAAACTCGCTTCTCTTTTCGAACAGGATCTTTAACATCCATATGAAGATGCAGGCAGGATTATGTGAATGATTATACCTCTAACAATGCAGCACACAACAACTTGCATTTATACAGTGCCTCTAACACGGGGTAGCGTCCCAGAGCTACCCCTAGATGTGCAAGCCAGGATAATGAGCTCAAAGACCCATGAGCTCAAAGACCTAATTTGGTTTTGGGACAGGAGTTAGAGGTGTTTAAATGTAACTAATGGTTAAGTAGAGAACAATGATACACAGAAAATAGTCAATTGTGTTTGTTTGGTGAAGATTTCCGTATAGCACAGTGAATGTTGTCACTGGATTTTCCAAACTAGGGATCGTTGAGGTATTGTGTTTAGTTCAATGCAGGAAACAGTGTTGCTGCCGAAAGAGTCATCAGTCTGCAAGCCATCTGTGTTCACTGCACATTAGCAAACTTTACTGTAACTGTGCAAGTTTCACCCACAAAATATACAGTGAAATCACTTTGCAGTATAATCTGTGAAGCGTTTTGAGACATCTCAAAGACTTGATAAGACCCTATATCTAATTCAAGGATTATTATTATAAAGTACACTCAGGTGTGTGTGTGTGTATGGATGTGTTTTTGTATGTGTATGTGTCGGGGTAGTCTGAGTGTGGTTACGTGTGGGATTTATATATGTACATGTGCATGTTTGTGTGGGAATATATGTTTGCATACATGCGTGTAGGTATCTGAATATGTGTATGCGTATGCCACTTTGTGTGAAGGTATGTGTGTTGGTGTTTTTATGTTTATGTATGTGTGTAAGTGTGTGTATATGTGTAGGTATGTTTTTGTGTGGGTTACGTGTGTATGGGGGTTGTGTGTGTCTGTATATTTTGTATGTGTGTATCCAAATTGGATACAATCTTGATTTCTGTTCACTTACGATACATTTGGTTATTCAGCTTTCATCAAGGACAGAGAATGAAAAAATCAGGAATAATAGAAACATGGAATCTGACATCCTCCGCTATCCCCCCCAAAAAACCTCAATTTCTTCCAAACTCAGCGAAATGTAGTGAAGTTTGCCCCTCACCAGGTCAGGCTCTTTTACATTCCTTATAATTGAAAAAATATTTTATCTGGCAGGTACTTAAATAGATCACGTTGACAGCTTAAATAAAGCACTCAAACATCTAATAAAGTCTAACAGGGCTGCAATGAAAACTTCCACGCCAGCTCTTTTGAGTTGACTCAGAGATTTAAATGCACTCAGAAGCTTATCCTTTTATTTGCTTGAAATGAGAAACGATCAACGGCAAAGCTTTGTGTGTTTGGAGTCACGTACAGCCAGGGCCGGGCAACGCATTCTCTCAGAGCAGGAAGTTAACACTGCTCTGCTCTCCTGTGAGCTGCCTATTTAAACAGGTTAGGACAGACGGAGCAGTAATAATAATCCTTGCATTTGATGCAATGATAATATCTAAACATATATAAAAAAAATTATAACGTTTATAAGGGAATCAAACAAATACCTGTAAAGGAAAAATATAAAAGAGTGTGGGGTGAGCGGGGGAGGACTGGGGACAATATGACTAAACAGATATCTTTGTTGGGGGCCGGCTGGCTCAGTTGGGAGTGCTCTCACTTCTGAGTCAAGAGGTTGTGAGTTCAAGCCCTACTTCAGGACTTTGAGCACATTGTTCAGGCTGATATTCCAGTGCATTATCAGAGATGCTGTCCTTCAGATGAGACATCAAACTGAGGTCTTGTCTGCCTGTTCAGGTTAACGTTAAAGATATCATGGCACTGTTTGAAAAGGGAAGATAGATTCTTCTGATGTCCTGACCAACAAACCCGCAGATAAAATCAATCATTCGCAATCAATCATGGCTGTTCTGTGGGACGTGCAAATTGACTGCTGTGTTTGCCTGCAAAATACAGTCAGTGAATTCTACAGTGAAACAGTTGAGACGCCTTGTTGATGTGATAAGATGATATACAAATGTAAAGACTACTATTGTTACTATTAAAGCTCTGACAGACACCCGATACAGGCACGATGGGAAAATGGCCTCCTTCTTTTGCTGAAAAATTCTACAATTCAGAGCTTGCAGTGCGAAACAAGGGATTAGAAAAGTCTCGAAGAGGAATCTTATAATAATAATAATCCTTGCATTTGATATAGCGCTTTTCACGTCGGGAGGATGTCCCAAAGCGCTTCACAGAACACACTGTAAAGTGAATTGACTGTATATTTATGGGCGAACGCGGCAGCCAATTGCGCACAGCAGTGTCCCACAAACAGTCTTGGATTGAGTGACCAAATTATTATTATTTTTAGGGCTTATTATCCCCGGAAAAGTGATCTGCCAATTGACAAACAACCGGGCTCCTACTTACTATTATGTGAACAGAGCCGTGTGGACTAAAGAAATTTGCCTGAAGTTTCATCCTGACCGGGAATCGAACCCAGCTCCTCTCGCTTGCAATGCGACCGGGACAAACATTATGCTAAGGGACCCCAAGCTTGCAGCTTGTTGCTGATGAACCATCGACCATTGGCAGGATCTAAGCTCCATCACGGTTCAGATCAACAGACGCCACGTATCATCGCAGAAGTAAAGGACCTAACTCGAGGAAAATGGTACTGAAACACTGGTTAGAAAAAGCACGAATACTTTAATAGATGGAAACCGTCAGCAAATGAAGGAAACCAGGATGTTCCCATGCCAGGTTTTGATATGAAAAGACTCTTGTTTTCAGCTTGCCAGAGGTGCAAGTCAAAGATCAGCTGTAAAATGTATGATTCTCAGGAAGGTTCCAAGGATGTGTGGGAGACAGTCAAACCTTTATTCAACATTGGGCTTTATTCCAACACTGCCCCATCGTCTTCCATCAGATAGAAATGTTCTGTGTTCTAAGAACCCAACGGAAGTTCCTTCATAGCCCTAATCTCTCCATCTCTCGCAGCGCTCTTCATTTTAGTTCTTTACTACTAATTTTGAGGTTGTCAGACTTGGAATGGAAATATGCTGATTGACACACATATTTGTTAAGGGAAAGAATAATAATAATACTTGCATTTGATATAGCTCCTTATCACACCATTGCAGCTTCTCAAAGCACTTCACAGAATACACTTTAAAGTGAATTGACTATATATTTTGTGGGCGAAATGTGGCAGCAAATTGCGCACAGCAGTGTCTCACAAAAAGTTGTGGATCGAAACCAATTTTTTTTTGAAGAGATTATTACTGCTGGAAAGCAATCCACCGAATGACTAACAACTGGGTTCCTACTTACTGCCATGTAAACAGAGGCGTGTTTAATGTATGCTGTAAATGTGAAACTGTTGTTGGTGGTGGTCTTAAACTGAATGAGCTTTGGACAGAGCTTTTCACGTTGAATCTGCTTAATAAACAACAAAAACAGTCGCTGGGAACACTCAGTAGATCAGGCAGCATCTCTGGAGAAAGGAAAGTGTGTCAATATTTTGTGTCCAATTCTCTTTGTCAGAACTGAACCAGATTTCAGAACAGAGCAGATTTCCAGCATCTGCAGTATTTTGCATTCTGCTTAATAAGCAGACTGGCTCTCTACAATTTACCTTGAAATTCCGATCTTTCTCCTCTTGTAGCACATTGCTGAGTTGCAGCCAGTGCCTCAGTAAATCTTTCTTCCCGTGTGGGCTCAGAACCAATTGCAATATTTAACTTTGTGGATGGGTTGCACTGCTCTGTCACTCTAGATATGATGATGCTCTTGGTTTGAGGCCAGATAAAATTCTGGATCCAGTGGATGAGCTGACAGACGCATTGCCACCTTTCTTGATTCTATTAAAATGGGCTATTCCATACAGATAAACCTTCTGCATAGCAAGACACCAACAAAGGACTCTTGAATGAAAAGAAGTTTAATTGAATGGAGAGGTGTCAGTCTGGTTTAGTTGGTGGGTATCAGCCTGGCTCAGTTGAGAATTGTCCGCTTGATTCATCCCTTGCTACATCCGAAATATTTCTACTCTCCAAGTATCTGTCCGTGTTTTAATTCCCTTAGATGATCTCTCTTGGTTTCTGGTGCTATACTTTCCACAATCTCTGTGAGAACAGATTCTTCATCATAATTAATGACTGGAACAGAGTTATCTGGAACGGTGGTTGAGACCAGGACCACGGACTTATTTAATAAACAGTTGTGATGGGTGATCGATCAGGTTGGTATTCTGGAAGGATGAGATCCAAAAGAGCAAAAGGCCTTCTTCATCCAAACTGATCTTGTGTCAGTCTGGCTCAAGTCAGTAGAACTCTAATCTCTGGGCCAGAAGGTTACACATTCAAGCTCTAATATTAATAATCCTTGCATTTGGTATAGCGCCTTATCATGTCGTTGAGACGTCTCAAAGAGCTTCAAGGGATATACTGCACTATAAAGTGGATTGACTATATATTTTGTGGGCGAACACGGCAGCAAGTTTGCACACAGCAATGTCCCAAAAACAGCCATAAAGTGAATGACTAATTTTATTTGGGGAACTGTTGGCCAGGACACTGGGAGAAACTCCCTTCTCTTTTCAAATAGCGCTATGTAATCTTTAACGTCCACCTGAACAGGTCCGATAACTTAAGAGACCCGTCTTAAATGTTGGTCATTTAACATCTAATCCAATCGACAATATGTCCAACAATGCAACATCCCCCAGCACTGCACTGGAGTGTCAGCTTAGACTATGTGATTCCGTATTCCGATCTGGGGTTCGAATCCACAACCTTTTGGCTCAGGAGAGAGTGCTAACACTGCCACAAAAGATTGGGAAGAGCCAAGGGTTGGGTACCCCAGAGTGAGTGTTGGGGTACTGCTGGAGTCTAACCAGCTAAACCGCATAGCTTGCCATTACGAGTACTATTAGGGCTTTGGCTTGCAGGGTTAACAGGAGCTGATCGGGAAGAGTCAATGCCCTCAGTGACTGACTGGTCTGCCTTTCCAAGTCCTGCCGAGTAGCCAAGCCAGCTGTGCTGCCATCAGCAGTACCCTGGAGTACTGCAGATCCGCCTGGCTCAACAACTGTATTACCACAATCACCACAGAGCGTGGACTTGATTCTGACATTCCGTTGTCGAACAAGTCATGTTGCAGGCAATTCAGCTCCAAGGAGACAAGCACGAGCTGGAAGCATTGGTAGAAGATAGTTCCATTGCCGGAGAGTGGATGCTAAAGATCCCAAAGCACTATTTGAAAAGAGAAGGGAGTTTCCCCCAGTGTCCTGGCCAACAATCCCCCGGATAAAATTGGTTATTTACTTCATAGCTGTTTGTGGAACGTTGCTGTGTGCAAATTGAATGCTGCCTCCTCCGGTTCCCCGGGAAGCAGGCTCCAGCGGTTTGCATTGGCTGAACCCCTGTCTACACTGAGGGTTTGGTGGCAAAACACACTAATGTTGGCAGCAATTCACAGTCAGATGTGAAACATAAACAAAGAAGATGAGTGGATTCAGATGCTTTTTACATGCAATGGAAAGAAAGTACGCAATACAGTGGTGAAGTGATTAAACATTAGCACCATCTACTGGGGACAACATCAGAGCTCTTATTTTAATTTTATTAAAATCTTCGAGTTGTATGATTGATTCAATAACATAAAGGGTTGGCAGTTGGTTGACAGGTCCGGGTCTGAACACAGAACTTGGAGCTGACATTTTGAATGTTAAGGCAAAATAGCCCTCGCTACCAGGCTGAGACAAAGTCATACTTCTGAGCCTTGGACTGGGAACAATGGTTGCTTTTTCCCTCCGTAACTCTAGGGCATCAAGGCCACACTGTGATCAACTAACTTGGTATGGACACGCTTCAGTCTGTACAGTCCAGTGTGTAAAATTCTTTACCCAGTGGGGTATTGGGGAACTGTATGCAACAACTTTAACCAACGCTCATTGCATGAAAAAAAAGTCTGGGGAGGAGTGAGGGTTAAGTGGGGGAAAGAGAAAGTATATATAATAGAGAGATCTGTCCCTCCACGTAATGTGAATAGTCCTGCCATACACTCAACCAATACTGAACTGTGTTTCCATAGTGACAATGATAAAAAAAAGACACACTATCGCTTCCAATTAGACACTGTGTGCATGCAAGAGTGGTCCGTTTTGATATTTCTACTGGAAGCTACAATCCTCAGATCTAAGTTATACTTTAACATACTTTTTCTAACCCTTCCTCCTTCCTGTAGCTCAGTGATTAGAGCACTCGCCTTGCAAGCGAGAGTCCTGGGTTCAATTCCTAAATGGGCGAAAGCTTGGGTAAGTTTCCTTACTCCGCATGCCTAATAATCCCTCCAAAAAACAAAAACAATAATAAAAAAAATTGGTCATTTTCAATCAACGACTGTTTGTGGGACCCTACTGTGCGCAATTGGCTGCCGCGTTTCGCCCACAAATATACAGTCAATTCAATTTACAGTGTATACTGTGAAGCTCTTTGAGACGTCTAGAAGACGTGAAAAGCGCTATATCAAATGCAAGGATTATTATTATTATTTATTACATACAGGATCATGCTATTAATGGACCGGGACTGAACTAGCAGTGTAAGTACATGATTAGAAAGAGAGACAAACTCACACACATTGAGCTCGAGAGGGAGAGCTGTTCCAAGGTGCTGAATAGTTGGGGATCAGGACCCGAGCGTGTGGGGGGCAGGGTTGGGATGAGGAAGGGCAGAGAGGTTGGAGGCCGGCTGAAGGCATGGTTGAAAAGGAGGGTCTCAAGTTGTGCCTTGATAGAGGCGAGGGAGGGAGCAATGCAATTGGATTGTGGGATGCAGTTCCAAAGTGTGGGGGCAGAGAGGCTGAAATCCCATCCGCCGATGGTTGGGTGGGTCATGCGGGAGACCTGGAGCAGGCCGGAGCCTGCTGAGTGGAGGGAATGATAGGTTGATAGGGGGTCAGCAGGTCAGAGAGGTAGGAGGAGGCAAGGCTGTGGAGGGCCTTGAAAGTGAGGACGAGGATTTAGAATTCTCTCCTCTGAAGGATGGGGAGCCAGTGGAGCCGGGTGAGGGTTGAGGTGATGGGATCAAGGAGCCTGGTGCGGGAGAGGACACGAGCTGTAGAGTTTGGGATGATCTGCAGCCTATAGAGTGAAGAATTGGTGAGGCCGACAACAACAACAAGATTTCATTTATAGAGCGCCTTTCACGTCAGGAGGACGTCCCAAGGCGCTGGACAGTTGGGTCAGGAACCAAGCAGGGGGGAAATGGTCAGGGTGAGGGAAGGGAGGGAGCGAGGAGGGGGTAGAGAGTCGAGAGGGGAGCTGAAGGCACGGTCAAAGACAAGGAGAGAGTTTCTGTAGTCGAGCCTTCAGGTGATGAATGTGTGTATGAGGGCTTTTCGGCGGCCTGAGGTGTGAGGCAGTGGTGGAGTTGGCAATGTTGCGGAGGTTGCGGAAAGCAGAGCGGGTCATGGCATGGATATGGGGAAGAAAGGACAATTGAGGGTCGAACAGGATGCCCAGGTTCCTGACTGGCTTGCTGAAGTGGAGCATGCATCCATGGATGCTAATGCTGCCGGTGCAGATGCAGACACATACACACACACACAGAGTTAGAAAGATACAGCCAAATACTCATACAAGCACACGGAGTCAGAGAGGCAGTGCGAGAGACACACAATTGCGCGCATGCACACACAGAAAGAGAGAGAGATACACACACAGATACAAGTCACAAACTGCAATGGGGCTGGTACCAATTAGTGCGTCTACTGTAACTGCCACGTTTCACCCACAATATACACAGTCAATCCGTCCGCTCCCTCCACTGAGCAAACAGTGAACTTGTGGAACAGGCTCCCCGGGGAGACGGTTGAAGCAGGAAGTGTTGATTCTTTCAAACACAGATTGGATAGTTTTCTTTTAGGAAATAACATTATGGGATCTGGTACATAGGTAGTTTGGGACATATGTGCATGCGACCACCAGGAAGGTGGAAAGTGAACTAGATGGACCTTGGTCTTTTTTCGTCCAGCATTTCTTATGTCCGATGTTACGTTATGTTAATGCTCCACAGGCAGGGGGCGCTATGCCATCACTAATATGGCACACGCTTGGGATAAAGTGTTTGGCAACCCTCGAAGCAGCCTAATGTTGCGATCATTTTGTAGCAGAATGATTCCTGTGTGTAGGTGGGTGCAATGTGGGAGCGTTTTTTTTTGGGGGGTGGCTGGGGGAGTGACAGGAGAAATGTCACATTTGAAGTTTATTTTCAGGTCACTCTTGTGATTAAATCGGCTCCCACAGTAAAATGAACACTGACCACCTTCCGACAGCCTTTACGAAAAGGCTGAGTGAGAAATAATTCTAAGTTAAATGCTGTCGGCGGTGAATGCAAGCACTTAGACTCCGTTTTTTTTAAAGCACTGAGCGCTAAGTGCTTTCAATCAATTCATCCAGGTTTTGCGAAGTAAATACTGTAAATTATACTCCAAGACGCTGCGGCATCCCACAAGTTTAAAGAGAAATGTTGTTCCTACCGCTGACGGATTTTCAGCAGGAGAAAGCAATCGACACATTAGGGGCAGCCACAGAAATCAGAAACAACCTGTCAGGTCACCATTTGCATAAAACCACAATGAAGGCAGATTAAAACGCTCCCTGGTTAGACCCTCCGAGCTTCATAGAGCGTAAAGCACACTCGTGATGCCTTCTCTCCTCTACTAATGTCAAGTGTTCAATATCCGCCACATTCGATGACATTGAGAAGTTAGGATTCAGTACATTAGCTGCCGTGCTCCTGCATCGCCAGCAGGGGGCGATGTACCCTGTCTTATCTGCACAGATTCTCCCCATATCTCACCAAATTATTACTCTTTTTTTTGAGGGGTGAATTGTGTCCTCCTTTAAGCTTGAGGGATGTCAGTGCCGAGAAATAGGACGCGCTTACCACTTTGGTATCCAGCGCTCCCAGATCAGACAAAGCACGGGCAGATAAATAAATCCTTCTGTTTGTCTAGACGTACTGGGAGCGAGGATTCTTCCCATTCTGCCTCTTAAAACCAAAGCCTTGACCGTAGAGGTGGCCCTAGGACCACCACCAGGAATCTTGGCAGTGATCGCTATGGTAAGCAATGCGGTTCTGACTGGTCAAACTTCAGCAGTTACGTGTGTCAACATGGTGCAGTGGTAGCGCTCTTGCCGTGGAGTCAGAAGGTTGTGAGTTCAAGCCCCATATCGGGACTTGGAATCACACATGCTAAGATGACAATCCAATACTCGGTCACTCACTCCACGACTGTTTATGGGACATACTGTGCGCAAACTGCTACTGCGTTTTGCCCGCAAAATATACAGTCAATATACAGTCAATCCACTTTACAGTATACATTGTGAAGCGCTTTGAGATGTCTTATTATTATGTTAGGATTATTGCAAAGATTATTATTAAAGTAAAATTCACCCGCAGCACTGTATTATACTACAAGCCTAGACTATAGCCAGATTTTAATGCAAATTGGGTGTCTGAGTTTCCTCCAGTTGTTAAACCAAACATCAAATGTCTCGATCACCTATCGCACTGCTGCTCTCTGCAATCTACAGCCCACTCCAAAATGAACAGGTGAAGTAGTCAAGAACCCCCCAAGCAGAATGAGACAAGCCATCATCTGCGCTGGGTCGATATTAGCCTGGGGTCAGTGCTGTGTCATTTTGCTCTGGTTTTGTGAAGCTGTCAAACTGTATACAATAAGTGAATACTGGTTACATCGTTGTAATAGCCTACAACACAGCACAAGCACACAGATTCTGTAGATGAATAGTTGCCAAACGTTGGGGGTGGGGGGTTAACATTTGCAGATTGTTTTGATAAGAATCCGACCTATTCCAGTAACCAGAAGTCCCTCCCTTACGTCACCCAGACAATCATGCCCGGACAGTGCTCACATTCCACAATCACTTGCGAACTCTTGGGCTAAAAAAAAAGCCATGAATCTACTCAGGAACATAGGAAAACAGGAACTGGAGGAGGCCATTCAGCCTTCGAGCCTGTGCCTTCACTGTATTGGATCATGGTGCACCTTTTAATCCCAATGCGCTAGTCTTTCACCGTAGCGTAATTCACTTTACAGTATAATCTGTGAAGCGCTTTGAGATGTCTGGAAGACACAATAAGGCACTATATAAAATGCAAGGATTATTATTATTATTATCACGCTTTAATACCTCTGACACCCAAGTAACTCTTTTAAATATTCCTATGGATTCCTCCTCTTCAGCTTTCTGAGGCATGTCTTCACCATCCTCTATGTGAGGAAATGTCTCCAGACTTCAGTTCTAACCATTGTGATACAACTTGAGTATCTCAGGGCTCTATCCTCAGGCCCCTCTGTTAACTCCTGCTCCTTTTGTCTTCAAATCCCTCCACTCCTCTGCACCCCCCCACCCCACCTCTCTGACCTCCTCTCTCTTCACAACAGTGTCCGCTGCCTTCGCTCCACTGGGTCTGACCTCCTCCTCATCCCTCGAATCCTCCGCTCCACCCTCGGCGGCCGTGCCTTCAGCCACTACGCCCTGAGGCTCTGGAACTCCCTTCCTCATTCCTTCGCCTCTTCCCACTATCAGGTCTCGGCTGAAGACCTTTCTTTTCGACCGTGCCTTTGGTCACCTTCCTCCCCCTCCCCCTGGCTCGGTCCCGGGATCTTTTGCTGTGAAGCGCTCTGAGACGCCGTCCAGCGTGGAGGGCGCTATATAAATCCAAGTTGTTGTTGTTATTGTTGTTCCTCTCGACGGTATCATCCGTAGACATGGCTAACATCCATATTGGTGCCGATAACACCAAATTTACTTTACCCTCGATTCCAAATCCATTGATGTTCTGTCCACCTGCCTGTCAGACATCAAGGCCAGGGCAAGCCACGATTTCTTACAACTCAACACGACCATCTTCCTCAGCTCCCACCGCCAGCTCCTGTCTTCCAATTATTATTATATACACCTCAAGCAGATTATCCCTTAACCTCGGTTTAATGATCCAATCCCAGGGGTGTTTTTGCAATGTTCCCTCCCACCCCCTCATTGCAGGGTCAACACAGTCTTCCATCTTACGAGAGCAGACACCCATCGACTGCCTGTGCAGCTTCTGTAGGTTTATTTTAATTCAGGTTCCCCATTGCTCGTGCTTTTTTCCTTCCCATATCATCCCATCTCATCTGTTTTTGAACGTTCCACTTTGTGGTGTAGTTACTTAAAGCCTTTTGTATCTAAAATGACATGTCAGACCTACTAAATACCATGGTGAGCTAAGGACCGTGATACTATATCCTCCCTCGGTTTATCTGGAATAAAAAAAAACATCAGAAGCATCCGTTTGCAACCAGGTCAGTTTCCCACTTGCTGGGGATCCCAACAATCAAGAAGAGTGGACAACAGGAAACAATCTAAAAGCGGAGCTGAGTTGACATGTCAGGGTGAACTGAGTGCCCACAGCCCACTTCAATGCAGACTTGTTGCACAGCCAATGACAGGCAGTGTAAAGTGAAGGAAAATCACATTTCTCCAGCCATCACGCACCAAAAGATCCATAGGGACTCAATGCACCCGAGCATATTCATACGAATGTGTTTGTCCACAATAATAGTCACTCCACCTTACAGTAAATCTTGTGATTGGATTAGATGTTAAACCAAGTTATCGGGCCTGTTCAGGTGGACGTTAAAGATCACATAGCGCTATTTGAAAAGAGAAGAGAGTTTCTCCCAGTGTCCTGGCCAACAGTCCCCCAAATAAAGTTAATCATTCACTTCATGCCTGTTTTTGGGACATTGCTGTGCGCAAACTTGCTGCCGTGTTTGCCCACAAAATATATAGTCAATCCACTTTATAGTACAGTATATTCCTTGAAGCTCTTTGAGACATCTCTATGACGTAATAAGGCGCTATATCAAATGCAAAGGTTATTATTAGTGGTAACCGTTGAGGCTTGCATGGTTAACAGGAGCCGAGTGGGAAGAATCCCTATCCCCAGAGCTCAGTAACATGTTAGCTCAATGTCTGGATTTGTCTTACACTCCAAACTGAGGTATAATAATAATAATCCTTGAATGTCATCTTCGAGACGTCTCAAAGCGCTTCACAGAATGGATTGAAAACCTGTTTTGTTCGCGTACTTTTTCCTATTCCCAGTGTAAAAAAAATGTTAAGCGATATTGTATATCTGGCAGTCACAATTGATATACCCTGAGTTCAGACCATATCTGAAAATTCCTCTCTGACAGAGCCAATTCTGAAAAGCACTGCAGTCAGTAATGTAGAGAGACTCTGATCTTGTTAACCTTACTTCCAGTCAGTCCGTGTAAAATCTCTCCTCTCTTTTTATGGTCAGCCGGGTGTCTGACACATGTGGAAACCTATCACCATGCTTAAGAGTATCCAATCCTAACTGAGAATTTCATGCATCCCACCTACACCTTTCTCTCTCCTTGTCAGAAGTGGACCATTTGAGCTTACTGGTTTGTCTGTAATTTTAAGATTATAACCTCATGTTATTCCCTTATTTCAGACAAAATCTGCATGCTAAGAGTATTCAGCAGGATTTGCATTGGTCTGACAAAGGTTCCTTTGACACAGTCATCTCCCCCTTGAGTAACCCTGAATCCTTTCCCTCCATTCCATCCCAATCCATTCTTACACTCCTCCATCCACCCGTCCCTTCAATCTCTTTTCCCAACCCCATCCACTGGCTCTCTCACCCACTCACTTCCTCACCACCTCCCTCGCTATCTCCCTCTCTCCTTCCCTCCATCACTGATTCCCTCTCTCACCCCCTCACTCATTATCTCCCACCCTCTCTCACTCACCACTTCTCTCCCTCACCTACAAACTCCTTCCCTGAACTCTCCCACTGACTCTCTCCCTCATTCACTGGCTCTCTCCCTCCCTCGCTGCTTTCCTCCCCTTCTCTGTATCCCTTTCTCTGTATGAAGGTAAGGTTCAGCCGTTACAAAGCCTGCGCTCGCGCCCAGCTCTAATCGTGGTGACTCGGTTGTCAGGAGCAATCACTTCTCAACCAAGTTACTTCTCTACACCAATTAAAAGGCACTTGTTTACCGTGTACAGGGGCTGGATTCCTCTCTCTACAACAGCCCCTAAAGCAGTCATTAAGTAAACTATTACTCTGCTTTTCTAAAGGTTTTATTTGCCTTAAAAGCATTAGACAGTGTTGATCCGTAGAAAGCTATCTGGCTGTAAATCCTAACATATGAATGTGTAATTCACTTCCACTGACTCTCTAATGGCTGAATCCCACAAATTGTAATTGGAAGCCAAGGGTAGCAAGCATCAGCTTTGAACTTTGTGTGTCAGCCTGGCTCAGTCAGTCGTGCTCTTGCTTCCGAGTCAGAAGGTTGTGGGTTCAAGTCCCATGTCGGGACTTTGAACTCATATAGTCTAGGCTGATACTCCATTAAAATGCATTGCCGGAGGTGCTGTTCTCCTTCGGATGAGACGTTAAACCACATGAAAATCCACCTATTTGAATGTGATTATGGTGACCTTCCTCTTCTCCATTGCTCAGTTCTCAACTCAGTCACCAAAAAGCGTTCCGAGACATTATCCTGCGTGAAGACACCATATTATATGATATTAATTAGATTAAACGTATTGCTCAAAAGCAGAACTGAATTCCAAAAGGGATCTCACCTAATATTGAAGTGACCCAGATTCTCAGCTCTGGGATTCCCCCAGCGTTTATCTGAACAATGTAGTGAGAGACCCAACACCTCTCTGCCTCAACGCACCTTGAGGACATTGTGACAAATTCAGCCACCTTATTTCCCATTTGCCAAAGCACCCTTATCCCAAGATCACAAGGATCGGTTTGGATGAAGAAGTCCCTTTGGCCCACCTTCAAAAAGAAATTTGGTCACTCAATCCACGACTGTTTGTGGGACACTGCTGTGGGCAATTGACTGCTGTGTTTTGCCCACAGAATACACAGTCAATCCACTTGACAATATATTTCGCCCACCTGTTCCAGTTATTAATTACCCTCTGAGTAAAGAAAAACTTCCTAGTGTATCTGTCCTGAAATTGCGCTTTGCAACTCTAAACCTGTGTCCTCGTGTCCGACTGTTTCGGTGCATCCTAAACTATTGTTCTGGGCTTACTTTTTCAATCCCATTAAAATGTTTATACCCCTCTATATGAGGTGCCCTTGGAGTTGTCTTGTCTCGAGACTGAGGTGCCCCAGCTTGCCTAATCATTGCTCAATTAAGAGAGGAGTTGATGGGGATGTCCTTGGTTCTGGTGATAGGGTCGGGCTTTCGGGCTGTTTAATGAGAGATTTTGGCCGGGCTAATTTAGCCCAGAATAGTGAGCGCGTTTGCTCTGGAATTCTTAGTATTAATTTGATAGGAAGATTCCCAAAGGAACTCTCCTGCCACAATGCCACTAAACGGCCTCAGTAATGCCATCTTATTATTATCCCCAGCACCACGAAAGTTATGACCCTGTCGTGCCAATTATGCTAATGGCCACGGATAATAACAGACGAGCAAACCAAGGAACCTCATGCAGACAGGCATTTCAAATATAATTGGTGTTACCTAAAGAGAAAAGAATTTCTTATCAGAGCCAGAGAGTTCAATTTTCTCAATGTTGGTCGACTTGCCTAACTTGCTTCCTTCAAGGTCTGCCTCAAGACCCCTCTTCTTCAACCACGCCTTCGATCACCCTCCTATCCCTACCCTCCTGGCCCTCCACCCCTCCTGATTCCAACCTCCAGCTCAGGTGCAAAGCCTTGACTGTCCAGTGACGTAGGACATCCTCCAGAATCCAGGACTCTGGGATGCTTCCCTGTGTGAGGGATGCTACATAAATGCACGTTGTTGTTGAAAGGCTCTAAACAAATGTAATTTGCTGTTGTTGTACTGGTGGCGGGAGGCACTACTTAAAAAAGTCATGGCTGCCTGGTATCAACAACAACAAATTACATTTGTATCGCGCCTTTCATGTGGAGGATCAGGTAACATTCTGTACCTTAAATACTGCAGGAGCTTTAAGCACTGTTTTCCGGATCTACAGAGTTTGAGTACTGGGTTGATCCACCGGGACTGAATTAATCAGCTCCTTGTGAAATTTTAAGGTGTTTCTGCAGGGATGTCAGATAGGATTGAGGCAGTGGGCTGAGCACCAATATTAGCTACAACATTGGTACTAAACACAGCTCTTACGCTCCTGTCTGCAGGGCTGGTTTGAAACAGTCCCACCACACCAATTTGAAAGGGCAAGATGTCTGGGAACCTACAGGTGAAAGTCTAAGGTTGTTTTCCAACTCTGATCACAATGGATTTCCCAGCGCCTTGGGACGTCCTCCCGACGTGTGAAAGGCGCTATACAAATGTAATTTATTGTTGTTGTTACAACCCTCCAGTAGAGCGCTGGAGGGAGAGGCGCTGCATTGTCGGAGATGCCGTTCTTCCGTATTTTACGGTAAATGCAGCAGCCAATGTCCTGCAATATTTGGGGAATTGTGGGCCAAGATAACAGGAGAATCTCCCTTCTCCTTATAAGGTCCATCTGAACTGGCATAGACAGGACCTACTGGTTTAATATCTCACCCGATGGCACTTTAGAGTATTTGAGTTCTAAGTCACATAGGACATCTCCAAGTGATATTAAGATAAGAAAAAAAATTGGACAGTCAGCATAACATAGGATGGGAACATGCAGGGGACTCCAGTCTGTCAGATAATATCATTTGCAGTTTGTACTGGAGACAGAGCACATCTGTTCAATGTAAGTGAGTGACTGGCCATCAACAAAGCTGGGGGTGGGCGGTGGCGGGTTGGGGTTGGGTGAAGCTAGCGAGGCTTTCCAAAGTGTTTAGGCAATGACCCTCACTGTACTTTGCAAACTGAATTGAAATGCTTCTGGCCAGATTTGAAGCGTGACAGGCATGTCGGCTTGATTAAACGCACCCCAGGTCTGAAACATCTGAGGGATTGCCAGATGCAGCCTTGGATCAGATTTCTGGTAACAGCAGCGTGCTGCCACCAGAGGGCAATATATATTAAGGAATTTATGAGTATTGTTATATGGAGCACGTACACTAGAAAGAACGATTCTTCCCACTCAGCTCCCGTTAACCTTGCAAGCCAAAGCCTTAACAGGTGCAGCGTTCCTAGCTGGATAAGCATTGGGTAGATTGTCGGTCAGTGCTCTTAATGACAAGCTATGACCAGTCACTGGGAAGGCAGGGAATCCTCCCATTTAGCTCCTGTTAACCCTACAAGTCAAAGCCCTATTGAGTAGGATGGTCCTAGCTGGACAAGCAGCGGGAAAGCTTGCCAGACAGAACATCAATGGCAAGCTATGCGGTTCCAGCAGTTACTCCAATGCACACTCTGGGGTCTCCAAGCCTTGGCTCTTGCCAACCTGCAAGGAATTAACCCTTTTTACTAACAGAGTGATTGCTGCAATGCGCTGACAGTGAGAATGTGCTCTGATTGTTGCAATATTAGGAGCAAGGACTTCCTACACGAGATTATCTCCAGAGCCCCCTAGTGACTAACCTGGTGTTAAAGTGCATATTATATTATAACCTGCGCCTAATGTTTTCCGGAATTAGGTAAGCAGGATGTGTCCCTCAGGGAGAGAGTGCGCGCTCCATTCCAACAATCTATCTCCGGGATTTCCATGTGTAGGTGGGATGCATGGAATTCTCAGTTTGGTTTCGATACTCCTAATCACGGTGATGGGTTTCCGTACGTGTCAGATACCCGGCTGACCGCCCCCCCCACAAAATAATATTGATAATCCTTGCATTTGATATATCGCCTCTCACATCAGGAGGGCATCTCAAACCGCTTCACAGAATTTATTGGGAGTGTAGTGACTATAGTTTGTAAGCAAACCATCTTATTTAGGAGGTGGGGGAAGAAATTCCACCCGGGTCTGATGTACTCTTATTTATATAACATTTTAAATGTTCAGAATTTGTCAACATATTTGAAGCCAGTTTCCTGTAAGTTATTTTAAGATTCCAAAATTAGCCAAATAAATAGTAATATTCATAATCCTTGCATTTGATATAGAGCCTTATCACATCAAAACGTCTCAAAGCCCTTCACAGTAATTACTGTAAACTATAGTGACTGTTTGGCGGCCAATTTGCACACACCAATGTTCCACAAGCAGCCATGAACTAAATGACCTAAATTTTATTTGGGGTGGATTATTGGCCAGGACACCAGGAGAAGCTCCATTCTCTTTTCAAACAGTGCCCGGGGACCTTTAGCATCCATCTGAACAGGCAGACAGGATCTCAGTTTAATGTCTCACCTGAAAGATGGCATCTTCGACGATATAGCACTGTCCCCAGTACTATACTGGAATATCAGCCTAAATAGTGAACTTCAAAGCTCAGATGTGGGGCTTGAACCCACAAACTTCGGACGCAGAAGCAAGAGTGCGGTTGACTGAGCTAGGCTGACAACTGTGAGGAGTCACTGGTTATTTAGTGAATGATGAGGGTTACTCACTGTGGGACAGTGCAGTGTCACTGTTTGTTCAGGTTACTCACTGGGGAATTGTGAAATTTGCTGTTAATTCAGCCAGATGAAGAGTTACAGAAATGAATTCATTTCAAATGAGTTAATTGGTGTCATGTTAATCAGCTTTCCCAGAGTCTGCTCTTCAGATAAGCTAAATCAAAGGGAGAAGAAAGGGTTTTTTCAATCTCTGCTCTCACTTCGATGCTTGTGAATTCACGTTGTCCTGTTCACATCACATACACTGTATCCCCACCTTGATGATGATAATAATAATAATCCTTGCATTCATGGCATAATTCAAAAAGAGAAGGAGGTTTTTCTCAGTGTCCTGGCCAACAATTCTCCAAATGTTACTGATCCATGGATGTTTATACTGTGCGCACTGGCTGCTGTATTTCACCCACAAAATACACAGTCACTCCACTTTAACCGCTCCACCGCTCCAGCAGCGTTCCACAAGCAGTTGTGGATTGAGTGATCATATATATATTTTTTGGGAGGGATTATTACCCCTGGAAAGCAATCCACCAATGAAATAACAACTGGATTCCGAGGTAAACAGAGGCATGTGGAGTAAAGAAACTTGCCTAAGGTTTCATCCTGCTCAGGAATCAAACCCACGTTGTCTCGCTTGCGAGGCAAGCACACCAATCATTATTCTACGGGACTCCACAATGGGTTAAGGAATAATTCCCCCCACACACAACGTTTTTGCTCTAAACTTTCCTCTTCAGATTCCAAGAGCTACTTGGAAACATTCATTGCAAAAAAAAATCCCTCCTTTGCTCTAAACCAAGTAGACTTGTCACCATTTCTAAGATGCTTTGTGACCTTCATCATGACATAAGAGTGATACCGCACACCAACAGGCCATTCGGCCCAACTTGTCTGTGCCAGTCTTTATGCTCCACACAAGCCCGATTACTCCTATTCCCCACTATTCCCATCTCCTTCACGTATGCATCAAGTTTCCTATTAACTACAATGATAACACATTCTCGCCTGGTCAGATAAAAGAGAAACAAATTAAGCGAGAGGGGAAAATAGTTGAGCATAGTCAATTGCTCATTAATGGGATAAGAATTAGCACTGATAATTTGACAATCTCCCCCGTCTGCATTGGCTACCGATCTGGAACTCATCTCCTTTCACAGAAACTGAAGCGAGCGGGGAAAAACTCATTTATACGTCTGTTATTTCCTGATTTCTATCATAATTGTACAACATTCATCTCTCAAAGGACCCTACGGAGATGTTTAAAAATTCTGTCGACTTCTGCTCGCAACTAAGTGATGCCTTTTGATCCCTCTCAGCAGCACTAAGCATCCACTTTTCTCATTTTCCTCATATCCTTCCGAAATGTAAGAGCAGCCACGGTGTCCTCATTTAACTAATTTACGTGCTAACCTGCCTCCGTCCTCTCATATTATATTAAAGCCACTGCAGCACACCAAGGGTGTTTTATCAACAGCCAATATATTAGGAAAGAAATATTGGTCCTGGAGGGGTTCCAGCTCAGATTCGCCAGAGTGATAACATGGCTTAAAGGGTTAAATTATAAGGACAGGTTGCATAAACTTGATCTGTATTCCATTGAGTTTAGAAGGTTGAGGAGTGATCTGATTGAGGTGTTTAAAATGATAAAGTGATTCAATAGGTTAGCTACAGAGAAACTATTCCCTCTGGCGGGGGAATCCAGAACGAGGGGGTATAATTTTAAAATTAGAGCTTGGCCATTTAAGAATAAAATCAAGGTGGGTAAATGGAGTTGAGGTACAGATGAGTCATGATCTAATAGAATAGCGGAGCAGAATCGAGGGCTGAACGGCGTATTTCTGTTCCTATGTTGCTATGTTTTTCCCAGTTGTGTTCAAGACACCAATGGTAGCAATCAGCTGGCCAAGGGAATGGTCTGCACACCAGCCCTACACCATTTCTCTATCTTTTCAACCTCTTATTTTATTTTCAATCATGCCTTCGGTCATCTTCCCTTCTCCACTCCCACTTGTCCTCCACCCCTCTCTGATCCCAACCCGCAGCTCAGGTGCAAATCCCTCATTGCATTTATATAGCACCTTTCACATTGGAGCATATGTATGGGATGTCCCACAAACAGCCATGAAGTTAATGACTAATTCTAACTGGGGGATTGTTGGCCAGGACACCGAGAGAAACTCCCTTCTCTCATTAATTGTATCATGAGTCTTCAATAAAACCTGAACAGGCAAAATGGGAGCTCAGTTTAACATCTCATCTGAAGGACGGCACCTCTGACAATATAGCACACCCTCAACACTGCATTGGAGTGTCGGCTTAGACTATGTGATTCCAAGTCCTTGAACCTACAACCTTCTGACTTGAAGGCGAGAGCACTACCAACCAAGCCAGGCCGATGCACAACCCCTTCTCGTCCTGTTAAGATGTTCACCAAATCACCCCTCCCCCGCCCAATTGGGTCTCAGGTCTGTTGAGGATTTTTGCTCTGGTCACTTGAACACGATTAAAGTTCCTTTTAGGGCCTCACATTCTCTGTCTCTCATCATCAATCACCCCATCACACCTCTGTGTACAACCTGCAAACTGTGCCAGCGTTTGCTATGTGGTTAACTTACACTGAAATTGCCTGGAGGATTTAAGGTAAGCTTCCTCCAAGTCAAGGAGTCTTAAACAAACTGATCTGTCCTTCTACTGTGTTGGTGAAATATGGACTGACTAGCGATTGAGGATCAATAAATAAATCCTGAGCCAAGAGTCTGAGGAGATGCTAGTGAGCAAACTGAAGTGATCTTTCTGTAACAGGTAAGTGCCAAGGAGAGAAAATTAGGGCAAGACAATACTGTGCAGTGCTGCTCTTTGTATAGACTACATTTCCAGGATAACCAAGGATTTGTATCCTTTACTAACGACACCAGTCAACACTACTGTGCCAATAACACACATGTACAGCCCCACAACGAGCTGTGTCTATAGCGCTCAGGAAGCCTACCCTGCGAGAGGCACACTATATAAATGCAAGTTGTTTTTGTGTCTATAACGCACTGTACAGCCCCGCACTGTGCTGTGCCTATAACAGAGTTAACAATTCCAGGCAGGGCGAAACCTTGGGCAAGTTTCCTTACTCCACACGCCTAATAATAATCCCTCCAAAACCAAAAACAATAATAAATTGGTCATTTTCAATCTACGACTGTTTGTGGGACATTACTGTGCGCAATTGGCTGCCGCGTTCGCCCACAAATATACAGTCAATTCACTTTACAGTATATTCTGTGAAGCGCTTTGGGACGTCCTCCCGACATGAAAAGCGCTATATCAAATGCAAGGATTATTATTATTATTATTAACGCAGTGCTGTGGGGTACACTGCGTTGTTGGAGGTGCCGTCCTTCGGATGAGATGCTAAACCAAGGTCCAGTCTGCCTGTTCGGATGGATGTTAAAGATCTCATGGCACTATTCGAAAAGCGAAGGGAGTTTCTCCTGATGTCATGGCTGATAATCCCTCAAATAAAATTGATCACTAACTTCACGTCTATGTGAAAATCGGTACTAGCGCCACCTTTTAAAATACAGTCACTTCACTTTAAAAATAATGCTGGGAATTGCTTTGAGACGTCTCGGGCTATACAAGGGTTTATTACAAAACCCAAGTTTGATGTCATCTGATCCCTTCTCTCCTGCTCATTTCCATCTTGGCCCCTGATATCCAAACCTCTCAACAAAAGAGGAAAATGCTTTAACATTCACATTTTTTTTAATGTCGGGGCTAGTGTAACATTGGAATGTCGAGAGCTAATGTAACATTGGAATGATTCCTCACCTGCATTTGGTCTATTTATACAATTACACAGTGCTATTCAGCACACAGTCTTAATACAAATCCATCCTAGAGTCCTATAGCATGGAGGTTAGAGCACTCGTGATAATGCTCACAGAAGAGGGGAAGGGGGAAGGTGACCTGTTGTGGTCTGAAATTGTTGAAATCAATATTGAGGCCAGAGGGCTGTAAGATCCCTAGCAGATAGATGAGGTGCTGTTCCTCGAGCTTGTGCTGTGGCTCATTGGAACAGTGTAGGAGACTGTGGATGGAGAGGTCAGAGTGCGAGTGGGAGGGAGAGTTGAACTGGCAAGAGACCGGAAGCTCAGGGTTGTGCTTGCGAACAGAATGGAGGTGTTTGCCAAATCGGTCACTCAATCTGCGTTTCGTCTCCCCAATGTAGAGGAGACCACATCGTGAGCAGCGAATGCAATAAACTACATTAGTGGTAGTACATGTAAATCACTATCTTGCTTGCCTTAGGCAAGTTTCCTTAATTCAGACGCCTCTGTTTACCTGGCAATAAGTAGAAACCTGGTTGTTAGTGGATTGGCGGATCACTTTCCAGGGGTAATAATCCATTCAAAAAATTAAAGAATAATAATTGGGTCACCCGATTCATGACTGCTTGTGGGACACGCCTGTGTGCAATTGGCTGCCACATTTAGCCCACAAAATAAACAGTCAATCTATTTTACAGTATATTCTGCAAAGTGCTTTCAGGCATCTTGATTTGGTAAGGCGCTATATCAAATGCAATATTATTATTATTATTATTATTATTTATTATGACCCTCCTCCCTTTAACAGACCATCTTTCCTCAGGCTGAATTCTCACTCAGGTCTGTGCAGCTCAGAGTATTACTTTTCATTACTCATCTCCCTTTCATTACTCATCTCCCTTCTGCTCAAGCTTCGGAGTAAATGAGGAGTGAGGGTGGGGGAGAACTGAGAGATGCGGTGGAATCATCCACAGCGACGAGGCAGCTGTTATACAAGCTGAGTTATTGACTTTGAAATGGGTTGCGGCAGGGCTTGGAGTGAAATGTTAGCACTAGCTGCCTCGTTTGGCCATGATTTTTCATCTTAAATAAGCAATCTGCGAGGAATGCTGAAGTGTAAATTTATGCCGTTTTTTATTTGGCGAGGCATTGATATCTCTCCTGCACTCGGTGTAAGTGGACTTGTTTCGAGCTAATGGAATGTCACACTGTGTGAAATCCCACTCTCTAGGTTTGTCATCGTTCTGTGTCCTGCTTAGCACTGCCAGTCTCTCTCTCACCACATCACTTGGTGTGCTCGGACACACTGTCACTTTCCCCAAACACTCCCCAGCTCTCCACTGGCATCTACGATGATCAGTTAGTACATGAATTGCACCTCTGTGTCCCCAGTGCCTAAGCTCCTGTGATGAGATTTTTGTGGTGCAGGGCTGTTTGGTTTTTCCATTGAACTAAGATGTGAGACAATTAGACCTGAGGTCAGCAGGCAGGTCCTCACACAGGATATAGTCTGCTCTGCCCTGCCCCAGGAAGCTGTGAAGGTGCTTATAAAAGAGATACTACTTGGGCAGTAAAGATATGATAAAAAGTTAGGGCATTGGGATTAATATCATTAATATTAATAGTACCTTGGCTTAGTGGTAGTACTCTCACTTCTGAGTCATAACGATATGGGCTTAAATCCCACATCGGAACTTGAACTCAGTCAAGGATGATACTGTAATGCGTGAGATGTTAAACCGAGGTCCGTCTGCCTGTTGAGGTGGAAGTTAAAGATCCTATGGCACTATTTGAGAAGAGAAGAGTTTCTTTCTCCCGGTGTCCTGGCCAATTTTCACTCCATGGCTGTTGTGGGACATTGCTGCGCTCGATTGTGCTGCCACACTTGCCAACATATACAGTCACTCAATTTGACAATAAATCCTGTGAAACGCTTTGAGATGTCCTTCCGACGGGCCCGAGAATCGAATCCGGGTCCTATCACTTGCGAGGTGAGTGTGCTAACCACTATGGTACCGGAGGGATAGAGCAGGACCTGACAGCTGAGCTCAGCACTCAGTCTCGGAGTTCTTACAAGGATGCCGAGCACAGAGCTTTTCGATTCGATTTAATGCCACAACATTAAAACAGACTGGATTTTCGATAACTCTGCATTGCAGACCAAACGTCAGTCCCAGAGTACTCGGATATTAAAGGGGCACTGCCATACGTTGTGATGTTATTGTAAATTGACTGCAGTTTTATGTCTCTCTCTCTCTCTCTCTCTCTCTCACTCTCTATCCCTACCCCCTCCTTGAAAAATCCCCAGCAAAAAGCAAGCCACTAAACACTGAAGCCCTTTAAAAAACACGATTCCCTTCAATTCGTTCTAATTAGAAACCCCAGACGTTCCTTGAATGTCAGCACTTCCTCGGAAAGATTACAAATACATTCACCAACTTACAGCTCGGGCTTTTGCTATCGTGTTTGCCTGTCCAGGTGGATGTTGAACATCCCATGATATTAGCAAATAAATCGGAGCTTCTCCTGGTGACCCGGCTGACAGCCCTCCAGATTAATTGGTGATTTACGGCAATTGGTGAAATCTAGTTTGCTCCACAAGCAGTTACTACACTTGACAGTAAATGCCTGGAGAGCGCTTTAATCACCTTTGCAACAAGCACGACACCTGTAACAACAACCATCTCACAGATAATTGCTGTCTAAATGTAGTGACTGTTTTTTGTATTTGAACGCAATTTGCCAGTTTGCGCTTTAGCAGGGTCCTAGAAACATCCATGAAGGGGGTGACCCATTCATCTGTAGGGATTGTTGGCGAGCACAATGGGCGAAACTCCAGTCGCTTTTCGAATAGCATCAGGGCTAATTTAATGCCCGCCTGAACAGGCAGAAAGGATAAGCTGAGCAACAATTAGACTAGGAAGGGGCTATTCAGTCTTGAGAGAAGATGACTCACAGAGGGTACAACATTTTACACCGAGGGTAATCGGCAAATGGAACAGGTTGCCAGGAAGGGTGGTTGAGGCCAGGACACTGGGAATCATTTTAAAAAGCAGCTTGATGCAGAGATGGGGAGAATTAGGCAAGCTTCCTTGTTCCACCCGCCTCTCTGTTTACCTAGCAGTAAGTTACCTGATTGTTAGTCCATTGGCAGATCGTTTTTCGGGGGTAATAATCCTTTCAAAGGCATAATAAAATAATGATAATTTGGTCACTTATCCACAACTCAATCACTCAATTACCTCCCGCCTTCCCCGGCATGGAGTCAGGCTCCGCCACTGTTAAGCGCTCTGAGACGCTACCCTGCGTGGAGGGTGCTACACAAGTGCAAGTTGTTGTTGTTGACTGTTCTGAAGGAATGAAATGGGCCAAAGAGCCTTCTTCATCCTAACTGATTTGTAAACTAAAACGACTTCAGAATTACAGCTTTAGGAATCGTCGACAATTCTGGGCCCCTTAAATGTAACGGGAAAGTTGGCCTCACAGGCAAAGGCGAGGTGGAGTCTCAGGTTTGAAGGAAGAAGAGGAACAAGAGCTGCCAGGAGATGAGGTGACATACAGGAGCGGGGAGGGAGTGAGGGAGGTGGAGAGCATCTGACTCTTACACAGGCTCTGAGAGAGAGGATGAGCCTCTCCCTTTATCTTCACAAACTGCTATTGTTTTCTCCTCCATCAGTACCATGGGATCTTTAACGTGCGCTTGAACAAGCAGACGGGACCTGACCTTGGTTTAATGTCTCACCCAAAGGATAGCACCTCTGACAATACAGCGCACCCCAAGCACCTCACTGGAGCATCAGCCTACTCTGTGAGCCCCGACTTTGGGTATGGATTCACAACATTCTGACCCAGAGGTGGGAGTGCAACCCACTGAGCCAGGCCGACACTTAATGTCTGTCAATGGTTTCAAAGATCCTAAAACATGGGAAGCAGGTCCATAAACTATTAATTGACATCAGCGCCTGTTCACTTCAGTGAATTTATTAAATCCAGGTTATTGCTGCTGGATAAAATTTAGTGAGTAGCCTGATGACGGAATCATCCGTGCATTTACAAATCTTGCTTCTGTGGTACATCCTGTAGCGTAGTGGTTAGCACGCTCGCCTCACAAGCGAGAGGATCCGGGTTCAATTCTTGGGTGGGACGAAACCTTAGGCAGGTTTCCTTACCCCACACGCCTCTATTTACCTAGCGGTAAGTAGGAACCTGAGTGTTAGTTGATTGGCGGATCACTCTCCGGGGATAATAATCACTCCAAAAAAAAAAATATGGTCACTCAATCCATGACTGTTTATGGGATACTGCTGTGTGCAATTTGCTTCCGCTTTTCACCCACAAAATATAGTCAATTCGCTTTACAGTATATTCTGTGAAGCGCTTTGAGACATCTCAATGATATGATAAGGAGCTATATCGAATGCAAGGATTATTATACCAGCCCAGCTCAGTCAGCAACACACACTAATGGGTCAGGATTTGAGCTTCCAGTTGAGGTTGATGCTCAGTGCAGCACTTGGGAAGTGCTGAATTGTATGTAGGGCTGTCCTTTGTTAGAAGCTTCAAACCGAGGTCCCGTCTGTCTGTCTGTCTGTCTGTCTGTCCTCGGGCGGATTTTAAAGATGCTCTGACACTATTTCAAAAGACAAACGAGTTTCTCTCTCCCGTGGTGAATACGGCAGCCAATTTGCACACAGCAACGTCTCACAAACAGCCTTGCAGCAAATGATCAATTGTATTTGAGGGATTGTTGGTCAGGACACTGTGGTGGAGAAACTCCCTTCTCTGTTTAAATAGTGCCATAGGATCTTCATAGGCTCTCTATCACTTGCCAGAATACTGTTATTATTATCAGTATTTTTAAATCCTATTTTCCTACCTTTTCTCAATATCCTTCAATACCCTGACATTGCAAGTAAATCCATCCCTCTCCCATTCAAACATTCCAATCGATTCTGTACCTGCTGACTTGTGGGGCTCCACAATTCACTGTCTCACAGCCTTTTGTGTGGAGAGCTGTTTTTTTGAATGTTTGCTACCCCCTGAAGAGGGTTGGAGAGGCAACATCATGCTTATTCTCTCTCAGTGAATTTAGTGTCTGTCTTCTCAGCGATGATTCTATTACAATACAATCTACCTCCTGTTCTAGTTTACCACTCTGGCCAACATGGGTCCACAGGTAAAGAGAAGCGGGCTTTGGATTACACCCTCAGCTTGTTGTTGAGAATACGAAACCCAGCACACTTCCCAGAGGGACTGCCTGAGCTGAGGTTTCAATGAGTTGCATGGCATCCATTTATCATTGCACACTTATCATTTTGTTTTCTGTGAGGCAGAAGTGTGTATCCATGGGCTAAACAGCTTGCAAGATATGCTGGCAAAGGCCATGACTTTGTAAAACAAAGGATAAACGAAAGAAGAAGAGAGGAGTGAGAAAAGAGTGAGAAAAAGTGCGAGGAAAGGGCAAGTGAGAGCAAGAAAGAGAGCAACTGTGAGTCTGAGAGAGAGTGCGATAAAAAGAGAGTGAGAGAAAGAAAATGAACGAGGGAGGGAGAGAGGGAGGGAGGAAAGTTTGAGAAGCGTTATGTCATCTATCACCCAAAAAAATTTCAAAAGCAAAAGGAGAGTGAAAGAGAGAGAGAGTGAAGGAAAATGAAAGCACAGCAGGAACTCCAGATTTGGAGGGACTAGGATTAGGAGGAGTGTAAAATGTTTTAACACTGCACAGTTAATGTTACAGCTGTCTGAATGTTTACTTTGTTCTCTTTGGTTCATACCCTTCACAATTCTTTGCCTTGAGACGTCCTCCCAAGGTGCTAAATACATGCAATATGTTGTTGGTATTCTGAAATGGGTTTGATTTAAAAAGTGTCAGGAATACTGGCATTTGGAATACCTCAGTCAGGAACCTGCAGTTCCCACACTAGTTTCAGTTTGGAATCTCACTATGAAATTATATTCATTGTCTACAATCCCAGTTGCTATGGGACACAGCAGAATATTTCTGCTATTTAGAGATTGTAGCAAATGTCTCATTTACATCAAAGGAAAGAGGCATCATTATTGCTTTGAATGGGTCCAGTCGATGATCGAATTTCGAGGTCTATAAGTAAGAACTATTGAAATCTTTATTAAGAAAAGTAATAAATGCCCTTTTTCATCCAAGGGAAAGACAATTGGAAAATAAAAATCATTTTGACATCAATTTAACTTTTGAAACCCGAATTTGACAATATTCCTGGTTGTCAATGATTGTGCACACACAAGAATAATACTTCCTGTTGAATATAGTGAGACTTCCTGGTGAGGAGTGAGACTCCAGGAAGGTTACTGTAGCATTAGACAGAGAACAGTGCAGGTTTACAAGGATGTTACCAGTGAATACAGCTATCAATAAAGATATCCAGAGATAAGACTATTGAAAGGAGACCTGAGCAAAGTGTTTAAGATTCCAAAAGGATTCAATAAGGTGGATGTTAATGAGCCTTCCACTTGTTGGTGAGTCCAAGTCAAGAGGGTTTAAGTATAATCCCATGGCACTATTTGAAAAGAGAAGGGAGTTTCTCTCAGCGTCCTGACCAAAAATCCCCCAAAATAAAGAATCGGTCAGTCACTCCATGGCCATTTGTGGGACATTGCTGTGTGCAATTGTGCTGCCGCATTTGCCGACAAACTCTCAGTCACTTCATTTCACAGTAAATCCTGTGAAGTGCTTTGAGATGTCCTTCCAACGTGAAAATATGCCAAATGCACTACACCAAATGCAATGATTATTATTATTATTATATATAATAAGGTAGATATAATAAGATTAAAATCGTATTATAATAAGGAGTTTAAGAGGAACTTGTATACCCGGAGGGTGGTGAGAATGTGGAACTCTCAACTGTATTTGAAGCAAATAGCAACAATATATTTAAGAGGAAGCTTGATGCATACATGAGGGAGAAGGGCAATTGGAGAGGCAAACGAGAGGGGAATTGGAGGGCTCTTGTGAAATATCAGTACAGACATGGACTAGTTGGATTGATCATCCTGTTTCTGTGATGTATCATTCTATGTAACTCAGTGTAACTTCCTATTGAAGAGTGGGATTTGGATCTGAAAGAACAAATTTCAAGTGTCCTTTGGCTCCTCTGATCCTCTCCATCTATCAAAGCATATCTGTGTGTTTTTTAAGGTAATGCTGTAGGACAAATTACAGTGCATCATGGCTCCGAGCCAATATTCAGTTGCTTGGATAGGATGCGATAGTGTGGAGCAGTAGATATGATCTGCTCAGTTCCAGCCCAGTTAAAATTACAGGTTTTGACTGAAAAATGGGCTGACAGTCTGAGGTAATAACTTTCAGCTCGAGTCCACTCTCATCCTCCAGCCAAAACTACGTGTTTGTTATTCTCTTCGAGATACCAATGAAGAGTTCTTCTCCAATCAAAAAACAGCCACCAAACCTCAACTCCAGAGCCCTGAAAGCCCCCCTTGTACAGATGGTTGGGCAAAACAGCAGACACAAACTCTTACATTGTATGACAACAACTTCAACATCTTGCATTTATATAGCACTCCTCATGCGGGGTAGCATCCCTGAGCGCTTGACAGTGGGATTTGGATCTGAAAGAGAGCACAAAGCTGAGCCAGGGTCAAAGAGGAAGGTCTTTAGGTGCGACCAGAAGATGGAGAAGGAGGGGGCAAGGTGGAGGGATAGTGGAAGACTGCTTCAGAGTTTCGGGGTGAAGTGGTAGAAAGCACGGCCACCAATGGTGGAACAGAGGGCGCGAGGGACAAGCGGGTATAATCCCATTTTCTCTCACCCCCTCCCCACCACACCCACACCCAGAAAAAACGTATCTCAAGGCACTTTGGCACTTTATAGTGATTGCTTAGAAATGAAATGCATATTGACAAGCACGGCAGTCAATCTACACCAGCAATGTCCTACAAGCCACATTAATTTGTGATGGGTTTGGATGAAGAGGGACTATAATGCAGGATAACAGGAAGGAATGACAAATGATTTTCTTGGCTGCAGTGGTCGATTATGTCCACTGGTGCCTTATTGTGTTTTCCGGCGACTACTCTGCTCACAGCGTGTTTGAGAGTGCCAGTGGCTTCCTGTCGACATCTGAATATACCCTATTCGACAATGATCCTCCATATATTGAAGGTCAGGCTATTAGTGGATTCCTCATTGATGAGCATTGTGAGATTCTCTTTGGAGATTCCTCTTGCATGCAAAATCAACTTCTGTAATTGTTCTGCCTTCTGGAGCAATGCACATCTGGCTCACTGAGCAGTGCCGCCAATATGGTTTGGTCAGAAGCCAGATGTGCATCATAAAGTAGCCAAGGGATAATTTGTCATTGGTGACAGCTGAATTAAGTGGCACTGTGAGTATGTTTTGGAGGATTTTAAGCACTGGTTGTCTCCAGGTGTGGATGGACAGCATTCAAGTAAGTCCAGGACAGATAGTGGGTAATCCTTGGCTATTCTTACACCAATCCTTAACCTTTTTGTTTGTTCTCTTTTCCCTTGTTGAGTCAACAACAAGTTTATACAACAAATACAACATATTGCATTTATATTGATTAGGCGCTACATCGAATGCAAGGATTATTATAAATGGACTGTTTACTTATGACAGTAATAATAATCCTTGCATTTGATACAGTGTCTTAACACATCATCACGACATCTCAAAGCGCCTCACAGGATTTCACTGGGAAGTGTAGTGACTGGGCATTTTGTAGGTCAACGATTTATTTAAATGAATTTTCAAACGCAAATCATTCTCTCTTTCCGATTCATTTGTCCCTAGAACCGGGTTTCCTCTGCTGAACATATTTTGCACTAATGCTGCACATCGCTTACATTTCATCACATTTCCTAAAAGTGATTTTTTAAAAAAAAGAGAAAAAAAAGTTTTCCTTTAGCTTTAGTGAATCAACGCCACTGAAAGTCCCATCAGTTTACATTGTACTACATCGTCTTTGGTGAGAATTTAACAGGAGACATGATGCCTCTAAACGGTCTGTACGGATCCTGAGCGTGCCTCTGTGCTAAGTAGTAAATAAATCATTTTAGACATTTAATGTTCCAAAACCAATTTGTCGTGGCTATAAGGCCAGGCTGGTCAAACCCGCTGGTGAGGTTAGACTGA
Source organism: Callorhinchus milii (assembly GCF_018977255.1). Lineage (NCBI taxonomy): Eukaryota > Metazoa > Chordata > Chondrichthyes > Chimaeriformes > Callorhinchidae > Callorhinchus > Callorhinchus milii. Next base: position 7,853,128 of record NW_024704746.1, on the reverse strand, counting down.
AAAGTCTGGTCACCTTGATTTAGTCATCAGAGGTCGAGATGGGCAATGGTTNAAAAAATGATCAGAAGAGAGAGGTTCTGGTGAAGAGGTTCTTCGGCTCATTTAGATCTCGACTGTTCAGGATCCTCAGTGACCATCTTTCCATTAAGGCATCCAACTGATTCTTAAATGAGTCCCATCACCCAAGCCTCAACCATCCTTTCCGCTCATCCCATTTCAGCTGTTAATGACCCTCTGTGAAAACAAAGACTATCTGGTATCTGCCCTCTCTCCACTCTCCAGTAACATAAGGACCATTGTTTATGTCCATCACACAACGTCACAATGTCCATTGCACCTGTTCAGCCAATACATCTCACTCCCACACCCCTTCGCCCCAGCCCTCTGAAATCAAATGCCAGCTCGGGTGCAAACCCTTGTCCGTCCATTACCTTGGGACATTCTCCCGATGCAATTTGTTATTTGTTGTTGTTGACGAATTTTATCTGGAGGATTATTGGCCAGGAAACCAGAAGAAACTCTCTTCTCTTTTCGAATAGTGCCTTGTGATCTTTAACATCTACCTGAGCAAATAGCTTAATATTTCATTGAAAGGACGGCAACTTTGTCAATGTAGTGCTACCCTCCCCACCCCCCCCACTATTATATAATATAAGAAGCATAGTTATACAGCAGGTAAAATGTTCGATCACAGTGGAGACATTTATAGATGTCAGTAACAATAAGGCAATTCTGCATGTAATTATATTTGGTTATTACAGCACACAGGCGATGTTAGGGAGAGAAGCAGGCGAGGTATGTACTGCGTGAATTTGCTTCTAACAGCAGTAAAGTCAATGCATGAATAAAAGGAAGCGATATCAGTGACATCCCTGCCTTGACGTCTATTGACCCCAATAAAAACAGGATTGAGGCAAAGGCCCATTAGGACCAGGAGAAGATGGATGAGTCAGGTAAGTGCACCTTATCTGAGTTATAATTGGGAACCGCTGACTTAGGCTATATTTTCTCAACGAAACTTTCTCTCCCTGACAGCTGGCCAAAACCTAAGTGGAGCTGAGTGATTTGGTGACAGACTCCTATAAAACCTGTCCAGTTTTGCCTCAGTGTTCTGCAACATTCACGGATAGAATCTATGATTCATACAGCCTCTGAGTCATGGACGCTGGAAAAGTGGGGATGTTATCCGGAAACATGTTCGGAAGGGCATAAAATAAAGCTCTTTTGGATTTCACTTCTGGTATTTTTCAAACAAACACTTTGTGAAATTGCTTTGCACAGCCCTTAACACCCCACTACCCAAATTTGTTAGTAATCACCCCACACCTCGGCGTTTCAACACTGTGAAGTGCTTCGAGACATCCCCTGACATGAAAGATGTTGTATAAATGTCAATTGTATTGAATTGTGTCTCTGGAGTTACCTTCTGCAATGATGTCACACTGAAAGCAACTCTGAAACTAATGCAGAAAGAGTTTTTTTTCAGCTCCAATCTTCTTCGTTCATTCGCCTCACCTATATATGTATAAAAAAAATTTGGTCGCTCAATCCACAACTGTTTATGGGACAGTACTGTGCAAAGTTGGCTGCCGTGTTTTCCCCCCAAAAAAACAGTCGATTCACTTTACAGTATATTCTGTGAATATACTGTGAATTGACTGTATATTTGTGGGCGAACGTGGCAGCCAATTGCGCACAGCAGTGTCCCAAAACAGTCATGGATTGAAAATGACCAATTTATGAAAATGAAAATGAACAATTTATTATTGTTTTTTTTTGGACGGTTTATTATTAGGCGTGTGGAGTAAGGAAACTTGCCCAAGGTTTCGCTCTGCCTGGAATTGAACTCAGGTCTCTCACTTGCAAAGTGAGTACTCTAACCACTGAGCTGCAGGATTCCACAGTGTGAGAGTCCAACCAATTGAGTCTGGCTAGCACACACATGAAGAAGGTCTATTTGAACTCATCCCAGCGGAATACCCACCTTACTGTGAAATGTCCCTTTGCGCCCCCTGAACCCAAGCTCTCCTGTTCTGTTGCCATGGCTCACGATTACAAAAATGAAGCCTGAAAATCGACCTAGCCTTAGCCTATCTTAAAATTTACAATTGTCTAAACTCCAGCCTTAATTTGGAAGCCATCGATTACTGCAGATCATAAACAACAACTGAATTAAAAAAGCCTTCAAATTAACAATTTTCCACAAAAATGCACCATCATAAACTTCAGAACAAAATGGTCTTTCAGGTAGAATTTTGAGCTTCTTTTGAATTCCTGATTAAAGCACGGATAGGCACTGCACCCCTGGAGATCTGAAACACTATTCAGGAAAAAGTCCCAGCTTTGCGGCTCTCTGTAATAAGAACATAAGAATTGCTACACAAGATCGAGGTTCATTCAGTTTTCCTTTTCCATCCTGGCAGTCGCATAACCTGGCATGTCCCAAAACTATATACTGTATCCCAAGATTCATAGATCCATAGAATGTTACGGCACAGAAGGAGGCCATTCAGCCCATTGAGTCTGTGCCGGCTCTTTGACAGAGCAAGTCACTTTCACTAACCCCAATCACCAGCTTTCTCCCCATAACTCTGCAAACCCGTCTTCCCCAGATACCTATAAGAACATGAGAATTGCTAGACGAAAGAAGGCCAAGGTCTTCTTTTGTCAAGCAATTAATATTCACCCTTCGGATGAACCCTTTGCGTTTCGCCCACAAAATATACAGATTCTACACTTTAAAGTATATTCTGTGAAGCGCTTTGAGTCATCTCAATGATGTGATAAAGCGCTATATCAAATGCAACGATTATTATTGTAAGCACGAAAACCGAGATCCCTCACCTGGCACAATTACAAATAAAACACACACAGATTTTTTTGTTATTATTGTCAGCTGGGGTCTGACATATGTGGAAACCCATCACCATGCTTAAGAGTATCCCAACCAAGCTGAGATTTTCATGCATCCCACCTATACATGGAAATCCCAGAGATAGATTGATGGAATGGAATGTATACTCTCTCCCTGGAGGAACACATCCTGCTTACCTAATTCCAGAAAGTATTCGGCGCAGGTTGGCAAGAGCCAAGGCTTGGGGACTTCAGAGTGTGTATTGGGGTACTGCTGGAGTCTAACCAGCTAAAACTGCATAATTTGCCATTGATATTGCTGTCCGGCAAGCTTTCCCACTGCTTGTTCAACTAGGACCACCCCGCCCGTTAGGGCTTTGGCTTGCAGAGTTAACAGGAGCTGAATAGATGACTCCCTGCCTCTAGTGACTGGTCTGCCCTTCCAGGTCCTCTTAATGAGCCAGGTTGGCTGTGCTGTCATCAGCAGTGCCCTGAAATACTGCAGACCCGCCTGGACTACCAGAGGTCTGGCTCAATTCTGACATTTCATTGCCAGGCCTGTACCTTGGAGCCAGTTCAGCTCCAAGGAGACCTCGCTCCACACACAGACAAATGAGTTCCTCCCAATGTCCTGTCCAACAATCCTCTGAATAAATTGGTTGTTTATTTCACGGTTGTTTATGGGACATTGCTGCATACAAATTGTCTGTCTACAAAATGCACAGTTCCCTGCCAAGTGCTTTGAGAACTGTGAACGTGACCTGCGTTGCATCGAATGCAAGGATTAATATATTACAACTCCTCATGACCGTGAAGTGCTTGGAGAATGGTATTGAAGCTACATGCATTATATTGGAGGTGAGAACTGTTTTTATTGTTTATTATTATTGCCGTGCAGACAGTTGTAGGCAGTATCACATCCATCTCGTGTTCGGCCATTAATGTACAAGCAGCAAAGTGCGACAGACCTCCACTGAGCCCTGAACTCTTTTGTACGGTAATGAAAGCCAACTGAAAAGCGAATGAAGCACTGAAAAAGAAAACGTCATGCTAAACGTGCCTTCCCTTGATGTTTTACAGATTGCACATTAAAAAAAAATTAGTTCTGTATTTAACTTAAAGCGTGTCTCCTTGTTTTGCAATTCTTTTTATAATTCTTTGCTCAATCAATAGCTGTGGAATTCCTACAATCGGGAAACACAAGGGAAAGGAACAGACTATTCTGTTCAATACCTGGGATGGCGATTTTGGTAAATGAGCAGCTGGCACAGCTGGAAGGCATGGGTGCTGCCTTTATATGTCTGTAATATTTCCCTTGAAAGAATATAAAATAATTGTCACCCATTACCGCTCAACTAACATAATATTTATGAGGCATTCAATCCTTCATTCCCGCCATCGGCGGTCAGGCCTTCAGGCTTTCTGCCCCCACCCTCTGGAACTCCATCCTGGAGTCCTTTCACCTCACTTTCTTCCTTTAGTATTTTAATTCCTATCATTACGACTCTTCTATTGAAATGATGGAAACCTGTCCCAACATTGTGAAGGCTGCAAATGACTGACCGAAAAGTATGTTAAAGAGTATGTTACAACCCGAATCTGGGATTATTGCAGGCGTTCCTTTCAGTGAATTTGTCAGTTATAGTTCACAAAATTGTGATTCGCCCAGATAGGGAGTTAAAACATATTTTTCCAACATCTGAGCCCAGGATTATTCATTCCACCAGTGTTTCCGCTCAGATCACTGATTTGTGGAATTAGCTTTAATTCCATTTCCTCAGACTATTTTACAGAGAGATGGTAATCCCCAGTGTGCCACATTGATTAAATCTAATGTATAGTGAACATTAGCAGAACGCTATTGCTGCACACAGCTGATGTTTACACTGCTGACAGTGGTTGGCATCACCCAGTAGAAAATCACAACAGCCTCAGCAAAGCCCAGCTCAATGACAGTAAATTGTCTGGCCTTTAGCACTGCATGCTTGGGTTGTACTAATGATTAGTGAGATTGCCTTGTAAGCGGGAACACCTGAGTTCAATTCCCGGGCATGCAGGGCAAAACTTTAGGCAAATTTCCTTACTCCACACGCCTCTTTACATAGCAAGAACCCGGTTGTCAGTTGATAGGCGGATCATTTTCCAGGGTTAAATAATCTCTCTGGAAAAAAAATGGTTGGTCACTCAATCCATGTCTGTTTGTGGGACATTACTGTGGGCAATTTGGCTGACACGTTTCACCCACAAAACACAGTCAATCCACTTTACAATATATTCTGTGAAGCACTTTGAGCCCTCTTAACGACATGGTAAGGTGCTGTATGAAATGCAAAGATTATTCTTATTTTTATTATTACATTCGGTTCCCAGGCAGGTGACTTTGGAGCCCGCTCAGCTAGAAAGAACCTCCATTTACCTCCTATCCCTTGGAGGATAGTAATGTTGTTGCATGGGCCCACGTGTAGACAAAGAGAGATGAACAAGCAAAATTGCAATGGGCAGTGGAGAGGGAAATAGCTGCGTGCCAATCTATTTTTTTTCAGAAGAGTTCACAAACATCGATTTATTTTGTTGCAGTTATTAAGATTGTGTGATTCCCAAGTGACGTACATTTAGTGCAGCTGGCATTCCCGGAGTGCCATCTGCATATGTTTTTCTTGCACAGGCAGCCTTGTATGACTTTCACCATTCATCCTGCTGAGTTGAGGCAGCCCTGCAGACATTTGCACAGGGACCACTGGGTCCCTGGTATCATATTTCTCAACAGAACGCATGTTTGCCCTCGGTGAAAACGTTAGTGCTTTTTTTGCGAGAGAGAGAAAAAAAAATTGAAATGAAGGAAAATAAATAAATAACATTCTTAAATCCGCATGGTTTGTTTGGGTTCAATTAAAAAGGGCCTTTGGGTGCGTAACAATGCGTGTCACATTCTGCAGTTCTGGGCTGACATCAGGGGAAATCAATCCATATATCTTGCCTCTAGACTCAGACCAACTGTGGCAACCACAGATGGATTGTTGTGTTAGACTCTTTCGCACCTGTTATTCCCATAGTAGCTGCTAACATATGATCCTATGTTCCAGATGAAGACGCCACATTTCTGCTCTGCATTTAACATTTTGTCTATTCGTAATTGCGATGTAAATATGCCTCAGCATGTCTCAATTGCTGGCTCAATTGCTCTCACCTCTGGGTCAGGAGGTTGTGTGTTCAAGCAGCACATTGGGACTTATGTAGACTTTGCAGGCCTCACGTGCAGTCCTGTAGCGTAGTGGTTAGCATGCTCGCCTCGCAAGCGAAAGGGCCTCGCATTTCGCCCACATAATTCACAGTCAATCCACTTTACAGAGTATTCCGTGAAGTGTTTTGAGTCGTCTCAGCAACGGAATGAGGCTCTGTATCAAATGCCTTAGGTCCAGTCCACCTGTTCAGTCGGACGTTAAAGATCCCGTCGTACTATTCGGAAAGAGATGGGAGGTTCTCCCAGTGTCCTGGTCAACAATCCTCATGACTAAATTAGTCATTCATTTCAAGGCTGTTTGTGTGCAAACTGGCTGCTGCGTTCGCCTAGAAACATCCAATGACGATCCTTGACAGCAATTCCCTGTGAAGTGCTTTGGGGGTAATTCAATGTTATAGGCGCTGCATTAAACAGAAGGATTATTATAGTATTTTATTAAATTGTTACATAATTCCTAATTCCTGGCCAAATCCTCAATCCTTGAGTTTTTCTGGAAACTTTCCAAAACTGCTATTGCTTGTACCAGACTGACAGACTGCGCACAATTAATGATTGAAGCTCGGACTGAGGAATATTTCTAGTTGGATTGTACTACTTAAGACAAAAACAAAGCCATAAGGCGAGCCTTCACTGATACCTCAGCAACTTTATCCAGTGAATAGATTAACTGTGGAGACCAGTTCCACTGTGTCGGAGATATGACCAATGAAGAACAATTACAAAAACAAAACATTTCACTTCATAAATTGGCTTCTGCATTCAACCACAAACACATAGTCACTGTATTTTCACAGTAAATCCTGTGAAGCACTTTGGGACATGATCCTGACGTGAAAGGCGCTATATCCAATTCAAAGATCATTATTATATTATAACCTCACGAAAAGAGTTGTAGAAAGCTTTTCCTGCCGTAATGTGATATCAGTGAACAGATAGTGGCTCAACTGATCTGGAGATAACAGAAATGAACCAGACGCAAAGAAAGCTTTTGTGTACTTTGTTAGCCACTTGAGCATGGCTTTAGGTTGCGTATTAACCAGTATGCGATTATGTTTTGTTCAAGAGTCACCCCGTTTAAACTTTCGAAACAGCAGCTTGTAATCGGGGCTGCTTGCATTGTGAAATGAACTACAAAGCCCACAGTAAGTAACATAAGGCAGACTGCAGTTGCCTTATTGGCACTAAATAGGCTTAATACAACTGCAAAACCCAGAAACAAATGGGCTTTGCAACGGATTAAGTCGTGAGCACTTTGGTACGTGCCGTTGCATCTATGCACACGATGAGGAGGAATTTTACCTGGGTCTAGATTTACTCTATTTATGTAGCATTTCAGAGTGTCCAGAATTTGGCAGATTGGTGAATACAGCCTCACCTTCACTGCCTTTTCCTGCAGTTTTTAAAAGAAACTTATAGAAAAGCGGCTTTGTACAGCATCGATCACGCACACAAACTCCACAAACTGTAGGTAAACATCTCAAAGTGCTTCACAGAATATATTGTAAAGTGGATTGACTGGCATTTTGTGGGTGAAATACAGCAGGCAATTGCCCACAGCAGTGTCCCACAAACAACCGTGGAGTGAGTGACCAGATTATTCCCCTCGGAAAGTGATCTGACAGCAGACAAACAACTGGGTTCCTATTTACTGCTCTGTAAACGGCATTTGGAGGTTTCACTTGGCCTGAGAATTGAACCCAGGTCCTCTCGCTTAAGGCGAGTGTGTTAACCACAACACTACCCTATGGGACTCTAGGTCAATTTGAACATTGCTTCCCACTCAGACACACTTATATCATAATTTGAGGTAGGCATTTGACTTGGTTGCAGATGCTGCAAAGTGCTATTTGGCACCGAAACCCACCCTCCGGGGAGAGCTATTTCTCAGAACATCATAATAAGCGGAAATGAAAGAATGACACAAAAGAGAGGGAGAGAAATCTCAACTACTGACTCAAAACGAAGAACACTTTTGAAAACAACACATCCTGCACTTACATAAGACCTTCTTGTGAGTACAACTGTCTCCAAGGGCTTTTCTACCCCTAGTTTCAACAGTTTTTCCTCCCACGAGACTCTCCCGCTAAGCTACAAATCAATTCTCTCTGGACCTCTCCCATTTGATGGTTCCCACCAAACTTCACATGTTTAATAGTGTTTTTTTATGCAATTTGGAATGACAATGTTTCAAAGTATCACCGGAGCTGAGCGGGATATCCTTCGGACAAATAATTGCTTTCGACTGTCGGTCCTTGGGACTGTGTGATCGCTTCATTTTATCCTCTGCATAACTAGATTCATAGACTTGCGGGTGACTGACGAAGAAGGTCTTAGCATTATTGTCCTCATTAAACAGAGGTTCAGCATCGCTGTTCCCTGTAATAATAACAATAATCCTTGCATTTGATATAGCACCTTATCACGTCGTTGAGACATCTCAAAGCGCTTCACAAAGTATATTGTAAAGTGGATTGACTGTATTTTGCGAGCGAAACACATTAAACAGAGTCTGTCAGAACCTTCCTCTATAAGTCTATAGCACTCAGAAGCTGGATGTTATAACACAATTCATAGTAAAATCTATATCTTGTCATTAGCATAAGAATTGAACAACAACAAATTGCATTTATTTAGTGCCCTTCATGTAAGAATTTCCCAAGGCGCTGGACAATGAGGGGTTTGCACCCAAGCTGTAGGTTGGGATCAGAGAGGGGGTGAGGGCAAGGGGTATGGAGATGGGATGGTGATCGAAGGTACAGTTGAAAAGGAAGGTCTTGAGACGGGCCATATAGGAGCCAAGGGTGGGGGCGTGGCAGAGGGACTCTGGGATGGAATCGGGCATTCAGCCTCCATCCTCTGATGGGGGGATGGAATCCCGGAGGTTGAGGGCAGAAAGGCTGAATGCCCGACCGCCGAAAGTGGAGCAGGCAGGATGGGGTTATGGAGGAGGCTAGTGCCCGCACAACGGAGGGAGACATCAGGTTAGTGAACTTTTAATAAGTTGCAGAGGTAGAGTAAGAGTAAAAAGTATAAAATTATACAGCATTCATTGTACGGAGTTGATAGACTCTTGGATCCTAAATGTAGGTGGTTCCTTCCCTCAAGCTAGCATTCCTTGGTAGCTTGAGATGACTTTTACATCCCTACATCTAATAAACATGGGCCTTTGTATGAATAGCTGATCGTATCTCCACAGAGATTTGTAGGAGAAGTATTGTTGCCAAGCATGAGGCTGCCTGTCATTCAATCGCAGCTTCACTCTGACTCTCTCCTGCTTCCAACACACAGAGGGGCCTGTACGTGACAAGAGGCAGCAAGGCCTCCCTGTTTTCTCAGTCTCGTCGCTATGGAAACAGCCCCACTCAGGACGCAATCTTTCCACCCAAAAAGGTGCTTTTGGTGGTATTGGAGTGAAAGGAAGAACGAGCATTTTTGTGCGAGTCTAAAAGTCAAAATGTCTCAAAGCTCTGCTCAGGTCATTATTGTCCAGTGTAGTAACTGGCTTTGTATGCAAACGTGGCAGCTATTAGCACCCAGCCAGGTACCACCAAGAACCATGGGGTGAATGGCTGCTCATTCAGCAGGATTTGCTAGCTAGGACACTTCGGAGAACTTCCTTTCAAGAGTGTTGTCACAGGATCTTTAACATCCCTCCAAACAGCTGACCTTGGTTTAACGACATGGAACCTCCAACAACGCAGCCCTGACACACACTAAATCAGTCCTCCACTAGAATCCTGCACAATCCATGGACTTGGACTGAGATAAGGGAAAGGGAAGAGTCCCTTAAGATTTAACTACTTCCTGCAGCGGGTGGTCAATAATAAAGTAATCAACTTTGCATTCGATACAGTGCTTTTCATGTCGGGAAGACATCTCAAAGTGCTTCACAGGATATACTGTGAAATGTGACTGTGTTTTGTCGGCAAATCTTGACCATGTCAAACTGTTTGCGCAGGAGGTTGATGGGGTGAGCAAACTCAAGAGGGCAACCATAGAGGATGGATTTTTGATGGGAAACGGGGCAGCGCCCGTGGGTTGGAGTGATCTGATCACCGACAGCATTAACCAGTTACAAATCCATTGTGAATGTTGTGTTTGCATGTACCCAACTAGAGATACGGAGCTGGTAATAGCGTCAGTTGGTAACCATAAAAATGCAGGTTCTTTTCTTTCTTTCTTTAGCTCAGCTGCCCAGAAACTGACTAATAGGGTGAGTTATAGTTAGCCTGTGGCGCAGCCTGCACCAACTGTAATCTCAGCCAAGTCAGGCAGAGAGCTCCGGCCACCATCACCTTCGTTCTTTAGTGACGTGAAACACAATGACCTTACAGCCTCTAAGAACAATGCTAGACGAAACAAGACCAAGGTCCATCTAGCTCGCCTCTGGGATGTTCCAAAGTGAACTTGGTTTACACAGTGAAATGTAAGGACTGACAGAAGGACATTTCAGATTTGCTGGGATGTAAAGCTGTGCAGCAAATTAATTTAATGCAGGGTGAAATCACTGTAGTTCCCACCACTGAACCCCCCCCTTAGAGTCTGGGGAAGGTCATTGCAGCCACTGGTCGTGGATCATGTGGAATCTGGTAGAATAGTGGTTAACGTGCTTGCCTCACAAGCGAGAAGACTCGGGTTCGATTTCCAGGCCAGGCAAAACCTTAGGCAAGTTTTCTTACTCCACACGCCTCCGTTTATCAAGCTGTAAGTAGGAATCTGTTTGTTAGTTGATTGGTGGATCAGTTTCTAGCGGTAATAATCCCACCACCAAAAAAATAAAAATTATTTGGTCACTCACGCCATGAGTGTTTCTGGGACACTGCTGTGCACAATTGCGTGCCTCGTTTCGCCCCCAAAATACTCAGTTAATCCATTTTATTCTGTGGAGCGCTTAGAGACGTCTCACCGACGTGATAAGGCATTATATCAAATGCAATGATTATTATTTTCATTCAACTTCATAAACTCCTGAAATCTTCCTTGGACCATTATCATCCAGGCCTAAAATTCTATCTCGTCTTTGTCCATTTTTGTCTTTAGCGTTGATCTTGCAAAAAGTGATCTTAATATGATTGTGTTTGACATTAGGTTTGCGAGGGAGAAGGCAGAGTCCCAAACCAAGGTTTTAAATTTCAGTAAGGGAAACTTCGATGGGGTGGGAAATAAATTGACCACAGTGACTGGGGCTGAAATGTCAGTGGGTAAACCTCCAGAAGTTTTCAAAAAAGTACTTGATACAATACAGAACAAGCACATAAAGTAATAAGAGGAGCAAAAAGGGAGTATGAAAAAAAATCTTGCAAGGGATATTAAAACCAATAGTAAACGTTTTTATAAATATATTAAGAGAAAGAGAGTTGTCAAGCGGAATGTGGGCCGGTTAAAGACAGATGTAGGTGAGACTATAACGGAAAATAAGGAAATGACTGACTTGTTAAATAAATACTTCACTACCGTTTTTACAGTAGAGGATGAGGATGATATATCAGCCATACAGGTAAACCTAAAAATAAATCAAAGTGGAATGCTTAATAAAATTAATATAAATAAAAAATGGTAATGGAGAAAATAATGAGACTCAAGATAGACAAATCTCCAGGGCCTGATAGTTTCCACCGCAGGAAGTTAAAGGAAATAGGAGAGGAAATTGCAGATGCTTTCGTCATAATTTTCCAAAGCACACAAGATTTTGAAATTGTGCTTTTAGATTGGAAAATTGCGAATGTCACCACATTATTTAAGAAGAGGGAAGGAGAAACCAGGAAACTACAGACCGGTCAGCTTAAATGTCACTTGCAGGGAAAATGCTGGAATCCATTATCAGGGACAGAGTGACTGAACATTTGGACAGGTATGAGCTAGTCGAAAAGAATCAGCATGGGTTTCTGAAGTCATGTCTGACTAATCTAGTTGAATTTTTTTGTGGAGGTCACTAAAAGGTAGATGTCGTTCATGTGGACTTTCAGAAGGCATTTGATAAGATTCCGCACAAAAGATTATTAGCAAAAATGAAGCACATGGACTCGGTGACGTGGCTTGGTAATAGAGAGTAGGAATAAAGGGAATGTTCTCCAATTGGCGGGATGTGACAAGGGGTGTCCCCCAGGGGTCTGTACTGGGACCGCAGCATTTTGCCATTATATATATATTATATATAAATGACTTGGATGAAGGAATAGAAAGTGTTATATCCAAGTTTGCAGACGACGCTAAGCGAGGAGGCTCACTAAGTTGTGTAGATGGGAGTAGGAAGTTACAAAGGGACTTAAACAGATTAAATGAGTGGGCAAAGCTGTGGCAGATGGACTTCAATGTGGGAGAAGTGCGTGGTAATCCATTGTGAATCGAAAAAAGATAAAGCAAAATATTTTCTTAATGGGGAGAGACTAAGAAGTGGAGGAGCAAAAGTATTTGGGTGTCCATATCCACAAATCACTAAAAACTAGCTCCCAGGTGCAAAACAACAACAACAACAAAATTACATTTGTAAAGCGCCTTTCAGCTCGGGAGGACGTCCCAGACAGAGTTAAGGACCCGAGCTGGGGGTCAGGGTGGGGGAGGGTAGAGGGCAGGGGGTGAAGCAGGGAGATCAAAAGCAAGGTTGAAGAGGAAGGTCTTGAGATGAGCCTTGAAGGTGCCAAGGGAAGGAACGAGGTGGAGGGAATGCGGGATGGAGTTCCAGAGGGTGGGGACAAAGTGGCGGACATCCCACCCGCCAATAGTGGGGTGAGCAAGGGATCGAACAGGATGGTAGGGGGTTAGGAGATCACAGAGATAGGGGGCAGCAAGACCGTGTAGGGCTTTGAAGGTGAGGACCAGGATCTTGAACTGTATCCTCTGTGTGATGGGAAGCCAGTGGAGTTGGGCAAGGATGGGGATGATAGTGTCGCGCAGCCGAGTGCAAGAGAGGACATGGGCTGCAGAGTTCTGGATAATCTGCAGCCTGTGGAGGGAGGAGTTGGGGAGGCTGACAAGCAGTGAGTTTGCATAGTTGTGCCTCGATGTAATGAAAGCATGTATGAGGGTTTCGGCAGCCTGCAGAATCAAAAAGGCAAATGCAATGTTGGCCTTTATCTCAAGGAGCCTGAAATACAAAGGGGGGAAGAAGTGATGCTTTAGCTGTATAGAGTGTTAGTCAGACCCTACTTGGAGTACTGCATTCAATTTTGGGCACCACACCTCAGGAAAGATATATTGGCCCTGGAGGGGATGCAGCGCAGGTTCACTAGAATGTTACCAGGCCTTAAAGGGTTAAGGTACGGGGAAAGGCTGCATAAACTTGGATTGTATTCCCTTGAGTTTAGAAGGTTGAGGGGTGATTTGATTGAGGTTTTAAGATGATAAAGGGATTTGATAGGATAGCTACAGAGAAGCTGTTTCCTCTGGTGGGGGAATCCAAAACAAGGGGGCATAGTCTTAAAATCAGAACCAGGACATTTAAATGAAATCATGAAGCATTTTTTCACTCAATGGGTGGTACAAATTTGGAACTCTCCCCCAAAAGGCTGTGGATGTTGGATCCATCCACATCTTCAAGAGTGAGGTTGATAGATTTTCTGAACAGTTCAAGACAAAATAGTCTGAAAGGCTAAGACTAGATGGACCCTGATTTTGTTTGACTCATTGACTTATTCTAAGTGGGATCTCTCAGTTCTGCATTCATCCTTGGCTACCAGCTATGGTCTTCTCAAAAAACCCTTAACTCCCAAGCGGGAGATTGGATATGATATATAATGTCCTTTCTCAATACTGTCTTTCTTCAATAGGATGGATTTTAAGATGAGTTCTAAAGTTGAAATTTGGAATGATTGGTAGCTGAACCTTCTCACTCTGATATACACCATTTCAAGAGCTTTTTTCAGAATCTCCTGTTATGTGTGACTAAATATAATAATATAAAAACATTCCTTACATTTGATATAAGACCTTTCATGTTGAGAGGCTGTCTCAAAGCGCTTCACATGATACGCTGTAGAACGTAATAACTGTATTTTGTAGGGGAATGTAGCAGCCAATTTGTGCACATCAATGTCCTACAAACAACCATAAAATGAATAACAAATTTTATCTGTGTGATTGTACACCAGGAGATGGGGAGTAACTCTCTTATCTTTTCAAATAGGGATCTTTAATGTCAACTTGAAAAGGTAGATAGGACCTCAGTTTAACATCTCATCCAAAGGACAGCACCCCCGACAATGCAGCATGAAAGCCACATTAGCATTCTTTGTGGCATTATGTTATCCGTCTGGTTCAGTTGATAGCGTTTTTGATTCCGAGTCAGAAAGTGTGGGACTTCAAGCTCACAGTCTAGGTTGACCCTCCATTGCAGCACTGTGAGGGGGGCAGCCACATGTGGCAGCCAATTTGCATACAGCAAGATCTCACAAACAAATAGCTGTGTTGAATAATTTATTTGGAGAATGGTTGGCCACAACCCTGAGAGAAACTCCTATCTTTTTAAATAGTGTCACAGGATCTTGAACGTCCACCCGAACAGGCATCCGGGGCTTCAGTTTGTGACATCTGAACAGCATTGCATTGGAATGCCAGCATGGACTGTGAACTCAAAAGTCCTAGGAATTGAACCCACAACCTTCTGAGCCAGAGCAGAATTGCTACCAGTTGCCTGTGATGCAGGAACACATTTGTGCATCGTGGTCCAATTTAACCCTTCATGGCTGAGAGTAGTGGATAGCCAAAGTGGAATGACAGATGCTAGCATTCGAGGTCTTCCTGGAACTTTAGGGAACTTCATTGGCTAAGCTGGTGCATTTGACTCCCTGCAGTACTTCCCTGGCTAATCACAGATCACCACACGGCAGCAAGATGATAACAACATAATAATACTTGCATTCATCATCGAGGCATCTCAAAGTGCTTCACAGAATACACCGTACAGTAAATTGACTGTGTATTTTTGGGCGAAACACAGCAGCCAGTTGCACACAGCAGTGTCCAATGAACAGTTGTGGATTGAGTGACCAAATTTATTTATTTATTTGAAAGGGATTATTATCTTTGGTAAGCGATCCGCCAATCGACTAACAAGGGGGTTAGTTGCTAGATAAACAGAGGTGTGTGGAGTAGGAAAACTTGCCTAAGGTTTCGCTCCACCCTGGAATCGAACCCGGGTCCTCTCGCTTGCCAGGCGAGCGTGGTAACTACTACTCTATGGGATTCCATGATGGATATAAATAGAGAGAGGAAGGAAGTCAATTAAATTCAAATAAGCAGGCGGCTAATCCAACTCTGCACAATTTATGCAATGTGACTGGGTCTCAACAAAGTTCATTTTGAGTAACACTTAGCAGGTGAGAGGCAAGGCAGCCAGTCCTGATATGAATGCATTTAATAAAGGAGAGCCGCATGGCTAATGAGACAGTGGATATGATTTAATGGAATCCTGACCACCTCACGGATAACTTCAAACCACAAGCGCAGAGGGGAACCTTCATTCGATGCTTCTGAACGCTCTCTCTCTCTCTTTCTTCCTACAGCTTGTTCTGCAGTTTCCTGGTTTCAAGAGCAATTAGCAGGGATGATTTAACCGCACCACTATTGCCCACCATTGACACTCCGTCAAGCTAACAATCTTTGTTCTGAAAATATTATCTGTAAAAAAAAATTCCCCTTTCGCAAGCTCCCAATGTCAACAACAACTTTTTATTCACACAGGGTCCTTCATGTAGGGCAAAGCCTTGGAGCGCTTCACAGGATCAGTGTTGGTTGTCAGGCAGTGGTGGTGGGTGGGGGGGTGTCGGTGTGCGGGGGGCGTGGTGAGGTGGGGGGATAGGGAGAAGTGACCACAGGTGTGATTGAAGAGGTAGGTTTTTAGGCAGAATTTAAAGATAGGAGCTTTCCAACCAACAGCCGGAACAGGGTTACCAGGAAGGATGGTTGAGGCCAGGATTCAACCTTCATGCTGTTTTTAATTGGGAGAACGGAAGGTGAACACTGAAATGATGGGTCTCCTTTGAGCTGAACTGGCTCCAAGGTGGCATATTTGGAAATGGAATGTCAGAATCAAGACAGCGCTGTGTGGTGATCTCGGTAGTCGGGTCCAGGGACTCGACTACGATCCAGTACTCCAGGGAACTGCTGATGGTAGCAAGATTCAGTGGCAGACCAATCACTCAGCACCTATTAACCCGCAATACCAAAGCCCTATTGGGTAGGGTGGTCCTAGCTGGACAAGCAGGAGGAAAACTTGCCACGCAGTG
Source organism: Callorhinchus milii (assembly GCF_018977255.1). Lineage (NCBI taxonomy): Eukaryota > Metazoa > Chordata > Chondrichthyes > Chimaeriformes > Callorhinchidae > Callorhinchus > Callorhinchus milii. The sequence continues at coordinate 7,836,811 of NW_024704746.1, read as the reverse complement.
CCTTAAGTAGCAAGCTATGCAGTTTTAACTGGTTAGACTCTAGCAACTACCCCAGTGCACACTCTGGAGTCCCCAAGCCCTGACTCTTGACAACCTGCACCTAATACTTTCCGGAATTAGGTAAGCAGGATGCGCCCTCCAGGGAGACCGTGCGCATTCTATTCCAGCAAATATGTGTGGAATTTCCATGTATAGGTAGGATGGATGGAACTCTGTTTGGCTTGGATACTCTTAAGCATGATGATGGGTTTCCACATGTGTCAAACACCCGACTGACCGCCCCAAAAATGAAACAATGAGATCAAATTGGCCAAAAGGCTTTCTTCATCTTAAACCTCTCGGGTTCTTGAGAATTTCTAACAACTTGGATTTATACAGTGCGCTTTGCATGCCTTGGAGCAAACTTGGGCAGAACTAGTTAATGGGAACCAGACGTACAGCTATCTGTGTCTGAGTGAAGCAATGAAATGTATCAATTCAGTAAATGGGCTGAGTTCCAATATAATGAGACCCAGAACATTTTGTATCTTGATAATGTACAGCATGCACTTGGTGCAGAATTTCAATGATTCGTGTGAAATAAACACTTTAAGAGAGTCAGGAGTATCAAATAATTAGCATTTAAAACTGCCTGAATGGAATCTTTCAGCTTCACAGGAAGTACACCTGGTTCATAGAGCACAACCAGATCACTATGATATCCTCCTGACCAATAGCCCTCAACTGCTGCATAAATAGCTTCAAATAATAACCCTCACCCTGTAATAGACAGTGACTCCACACAGTCACAAAGTGAGTACCCTTCTCCCACCTCCCTGCTTGAAACCATCATTAACAATCTCTGAGATTGGTGGCTATCCTTCTGGGAAGGGGGTGGGTAAAGTGGAGCTAAGTGGGGTCTCCTTGGAGCAGATCCCCTACATAAAATAGATCATTCAGTATTGATGAATGAATATTTCAGATGAGTGCAAATTGGCATTTGTTTTCACCAAATAATACACAATCACTAGAATTTACAGTAAAATCCTGAGTGTTTTAGATGTTCTTCTGACGTGAAATGACTATAATAATAACAGTATTATGCTATATCAAATGCAAGGATTATATTATGTACCTTTTAAAGACATCCTTCCCCCATATACGTGCTTTAATCGTGTTAAATAAGCAAAGCTAAGCCCATAGTCTTTGGAAGCCACGCCAACATTTCAGTGATCGATGGTTTCAGATGCTATTGGCTGGTGCTGTGCATTAGCCGGCATCCTGAGCAAAGTATCTTTCTGCACACGGGCGGCTTTGTGGCTATGCTAAGCAATGAATGGACTGTGATTGTTTTTATTGATCCAAGAGAAATGTTTGATACAATGCGTATGTGTTGATCGCATTTTATCTCCGCTGAAATTGTGAATTGCTCTGTTGAATATTTATAAAGGGACGAGCATATAATGGAACGTTCACCGTATAATAATAATCCTTGCATTTGATATAGCATTCCATTTCAAACAGTGACATTTATTAACTCTCTGGGCAGTATTATAACTGAAATCCCTCTGCCTCATCCACTCCATTGGCCTCCTTCTAGCAACATCTCAAGACTTTCCTCTTTGATTGTGCCTTCAGTCACCCCCCCACTTTACCCTTTATCTGTGGGATTATTGGCCAAGATCTGGGAGAAACTCCCTTCTCAATTTCATATTAAACCACAGGATCTTTAATGTCCATCCAAACAGACAGTCTGGATTTTGCTTTTACATTTCATTCGAAGGACAATATGTCCATCAATGCAGCACACCCCCAGCACTGGACTGTCATTCTAGACTGTGTGGACAAGGGGAAGGATATGGATTATATTTGAGCAAAGAGACTGGACTCATCATCTCCACTGAAAACAGTTCTCTGAATAAATGCACATTGTCCACAAGGTATCAGCCTACGTCAGACAGTGCTCTCGCCTCTGGGTCAGAAGGTTGTGGGTTTGAGGACCACTCTGTTAGCGCAGTCTTGGCTGACTCCAGTGCAGTTCTGGTGGGAGGGGTGTGGTGGTTAGAGAGAGTGCTGCATTGTCAGAGGTGCCATCCTTTGGACATTAAACTGAGGCTCTGTTTGTCTTTTCAAGTGGATATTAAAGGTCCTAGGACATAATTTGAAAGAGGGGAGTTTCTCCTAGTCTCCTGGGAAACAACCACTCAGCTAAATTGATCATTCAATTCATGGCTGTTGGTGTGACATTACTGCTGCAAATTGCCCACAAACTGCTCAGTTGCCACATTTGACAACAATTACCTGGGAAGCACTTTGGGACATTGGATGTTACAGGCACTACATCAAACGCTTGGATAATTTATTACTTAACCTTGTGAAGGGCAGCATTGCCCAATTGCTGACACTTGCAGGATGCTAAGACATGAGCGGGTCCAAAGCGCAGCCCATGCTTTCATGCTTTTGTTGATGAAGAGCTCTCTGGAAGCGCCCGAGACCTGGGGGCTAGCAATTTTAGAGAGCTATAAAAGGCCAGGAAAACAACACAACTGATAGCCTATTAATAATGGTCTCTATTTGCACTGCACCAGGCAGCGGAGGGCCTCCGACTAACTGAAGAATTTAACTTTCACTTTCGACCTTCATATCTGACTCCCAGTTTTTATATTCTTCACTAGAGAAAGTGTTTTTCAAAAAAGACAATGCAGATTTACTATAATGCAGTTACCATCGATTAACCTTGTGCTCATGGAAACAAACAAAAGAAAATGCCATTAGGCTATACTCAAAGCATATTAAACCAAGGCCTGTCTGTCCAGGTGGATGTTAAAGATTCTGTGATGCCATTCAAAAGAGAAGGAAGTTTCTCTCTCCTGGTGTCCTGGCCAGTAATTCTCCAAATAAAATTGGTCACTCACTCCATGGCTGTTTGTGGGACATTGATGTATGCAACTTGGCTGCCCCATTTGCCCTCAAACCACACAGTCAGTACACTTTACAGTATATCCTGTGAAGTACATTGAGGTGTCTCGATGACCTGATAAGGCGTTACATCAAATGTAAGGGTTATGCTACTTTCACATAGACGTTTCCCTGTTTGAAAAGGAATGCGCATAAGATCTCCTACTTCCCTTCCTTGCCTCCTCTTCCTCCCCTCACCCCCCACCCTGGGAGGGAAGCACCCTGCTCAGCTATTCCTAGAGCACTTTAGGCATAGGTCGGCAAGTGCCAAGGCTCGGGGGGGTGGGGGGAGACCCCAGAGTGCTCACTAGCTAAAATCTGTCATTCAGAAAGCTGACTTGGAAGCTAATAGCGGGGAGCTTACTACTAATAATTGCTAACCAGAACAAAACCTCCAGTTTGCAGTCAGGTCAAAACTGGTACGTAATTGCTTGTGAAAATTAGAAAATAAAAATCAATGTGCTGTGGTTCACAGTGGTCTGCCGCTGACTTCTTTTTGTTGTTCTGATTGGCAGATCGTTGGCATTTCCGGGTGGTTATAATGCTGCCCTCTGAGTTGGCTGAGGCCACTGATCTTTGTGGTGAAGGAGTCTTGTAATAATTGGATGTGACTGCCTTCATTGATTAATAAAGTGGGATGTCATACCTGAATCAGTCCACTCTCTAATGAATAAAGATCAATCTTGCAGTGTTGCTCAACATGCACTGCAATCAGGATTTCCTTTTAAAGCGCCTTCCCTGTCTTCTACCGCCCCCTCCCCGCTCTACCTGGTATCAGCCTGGTAGCACTCAAGCCTCAGAGTCAGAAAGCTGTGGCTTCAAACCCCATGTCAGGACTTTGAACTCATATAATCAAAGCTGACATAATAATAATCCTTGCATTCAATATAGAGCCTCATCACGTCATTGAGATGTCTCAAAGTGCTTCACAAAATATATTGTAAAGTGAATTGACTGCATTTTTTGGGCGAAATGTGGTAGCCAATTGTACACAGCAGTGTCCCACAAACAGTTGTGGATTTAGTGACCCAATTTTATTGATTTATTTTTGGGAAGGCTTATTACCCCTGGAAAAGAATCCTCCAATCGATGAACAACCAGGTTCCTATTTACTGCTAGGTAAACAGAGGCAAGTGGAGTAAGGAAACATGCCTAAGGTGTTGTCCTGTCCGGGAAGTGAACCCAGGTCCTCTCTCTTGCGAGGCGAGTGCGCTAACCACTATGCTACAGGACATTCCACTGCAATACAATGAGGGTTTCAATACACTGTAAAATCTCTCACGGAACAGTACACAGAGTTTGAGTACACTGTGTGATCTATTACTGAGCACAATGCAGTGCTACTCAATGAGGTTTGGCAGTGCACTGTGTAATCAGTCAGTGACGATCCCACTGTACTGGTTAATGCCATTCAGTGGATATCTCAGTGTACTTTGTAATCACTTAATGAACCTCCCAATGTGTTGTGTGATCGCTCGATGGCTTTGCCGATACACAATGCAGACATTTTCACTGAGCACTGCAATCTGCGGTGTAATCACTCAATGACCATTACAACACACAGTCATCACTCGATAATGCTGTTTAATCACCCTCGGTGAGCACTACAATGTACAATTACGCCATAAACATTGCAATCTATTGCATAATTGTTCCTGAAATAAATTTCTGTGTACTGTATAATCGCTTTGCACATTTTAAACCATTTATACCCTATATGCAACTCAGTAAGCATCCGGGTGCTATAACATTTTAAAGCTTATAATAATCCTTGCAATTCACATAGCATCTCATCACGTCGTTGAGAAGTCTCAAAGCACTTTACTGTAAAAAGAATTGACTGTATATTTTGTGGGAGAAACGCGACAGCCAACTGTGCACTGCAGTGTCGCTCAAACGGTATTCAAATTCACGATCCTCACTCTCACCTACAAGGCCATTCACGGTCTTGCTCCCCCCTACCTCTCCGACCTACTATCCCCCTACCTACCTGCCCATACCCTCCGTTCCTCTGGCTCCGGTCTGCTCCACATCCCCCGCTACAACCGCCCTACCATCGGTGGCCGGGCCTTCAGCCTCTCAGCCCCAAGGCTCTGGAACTCCATCCCCCAGTGCCTTCGCCTTGCCTCCTCCCTTTCCTCCTTCAAGGCCGGTCTCAAGACCTTTCTCTTTGACCGTGCCTTCAGCTCCCCTCTCGACTCTCTACCCCCTCCTCGCTCGCTCCCTCCCTTCCCTCCCTTCACCCTGACCATTTCCCCCTTGCTCGGGTCCTGACCCAACTGTACAGTGCCTTGGGACGTCCTCCCGACGTGAAAGGCGCTCTATAAATGGAATCTTGTTGTTGTTGTAGTGAATTGAGTGACCAAATTTATTATTGTTTTCAATTAAATTTTTAGAAGGAATTATTGCCCCCTGAAAGCGATCCACCAATCGACTGATAACCAGGTTCCTACTTACTGCTCGGTAAACAGAGGCATTTGGAGTAAGGAAATGTGCCTAAGGTTTCGCAACGTCTGGGAATCGAACCCAACTCTTCTTACTTGCGAGGCAAATGCTCTAACCAATATTCTACAGGACGCCTTATTCCAGTTTATACATCTTATTCCAATGTTACTGAATCTTGTAATTTTTGCACAACACATAATACATTCACTGTTATGTTTATCTAATATTATTTAATAGGTGTCAGATGGTAGCACTCTCGCCTCATAATCAAATGATTGGTGGTTCGAGTCCCAATTCGAGACTTTGAACTCACAGACTAAACTGATAATCCCAAACCCTTCGGATGAGATGTTAAACCGAGACCCTGGTTTGATACCATAGCACATCGGTGAGATGTTTCAATACGCTTTACAGGATTTACTGGGAAGTGCAGTAACTCAGTCCCCTCTCTTTCCAAATAGTGCCGTGAGATCTTTAACGTCCATCTGGGCAGGCAGACAGATTTAATGGGTCATCTGACGGATGGCACCTCTGACAAGGCAGCACTCCCTCAGGACTGCATTGGAGTGTCAGCCTAGACTATACAAGTTCAAAGACCAAAGATACAGTATCGCTCAATATATACATCACAATGCTATCTCTCGCTCTCTCTCCTAGCTGGAAAGTTTGCCAAACAGCGATATCAATGGCAAGGTATGCGGTTTTAGCTGGTTAGACTTCAGCAGTTACCCCAACGCACACTCTGGGATCCCCAAGACTTGGCTCCTGCCAACCTGCACCTAATATTTTCTGGAATTAGGCAAACAGGATGCAACCCTCCAAGGAAGGGATTGTGTATTCCAACCATCTATCTCTGCTATTTCATCTGTAGGTGGGATGCATGGAAATCTCAGTTTGGTTTGGATATTCTTAAGTATGGTGATGGCAGTGGTTGACACCAGGCTGACCAAAAAAATCAACTAATTGCTGTGCAAATTACAATACAGATCACACAGCTGTATAGAATGGCTCCACATTTTTCTCCTACAAGACCCTTATAGAGAGTGGAAGGACTTTCCCCTCATCACTCTGAATCGAGCCCAGACCCTGAAGGATGTCATTCAGACCCACCATGGCACTCAGCCTCCCTGAACAAATTACATTATGTAGAACAACCTTAATTCGAGGGCATTATACCCTCTGCAGACCAATGTTCAGTGTATCTACCGATCTCGCTCATACATACACAGCTCAGTCTTTTACTGTGTATCATTGATTCACAAATTGCACTTTAAAATAGTCAGTCGCACACACATTAAATACACATCGCTCAGTGTGCTAAATTCTCCGATTCAATTCAAACAGCCGAGATCTATAGATGCAATCGGACACATCCTAATGCATAAAAACATAGAACCAGGAGGCACATCCGATATTTAGGGAAAAAAAATGAGATTCATTCTCTGATCCTCTGCCGCCCACATCCTCACCTGCACCAAACTCCATACATGAAAATCATTTTCAAATATGCTTCCCTCCCTGCCTCTCCTTCAAATTGAACACTTGTGCTATAATTCCATCCATCATTTTCTAGATTTACAATTTTTTTCCATGTTACGCTCTTTGGAACCACTGTAGGACTTCACCCCTAAGGGGTATCGGAACCCGACTGGGTGTACTACTAACCCACACAACTCAGCACTGGCATGTTTTGTGTCGTACTTACTCACCTACTTCATTGCTGGGTGCAAATTAGTTGCCGCCCATATTTGCCTACAAAATACAGTCATTACACTTTTCAATAAATCTTGCAAAGCACTTTGAGACATCATCCTAGGGTGAAACTTGCAAGCTCAGTGCTTCCCCCAACACAGTATTGGAGTGTCAGCCTAAATTATGAGCTCAAAGTCCCAACTTGGGGCTTGAACCCACAAAAGCTCTCCCATTGAATTGGCCGTGAAAGGCAAGACATGAAAATATCAGCCGCAGTGGATTAGGCTTACAATGGGAGTAAGAGCAACTTTGAAAGCTGTGAATGCCACGGCTTTGAAATTCAGCCTTCACCCAATGATGAAATACAGGGCAACACACTCACTGACACACATTCATTTCACAGGTTCTTCCAGCAGAACAAAGACAGTCACAGGAAAAGAAGTCCAAAGGAGAAAAATCACCGATTTTTAGTATGTTGTCATTTTAACAGCACTGTTCTTTGTCAAATATATATTATTATAGATAAAACACATACACAGATATATAGGATTATCAATTTAAATTTATTTTCTTCATTTCCAAGTCAAAGACTGAACAGAGCAAAGAATGGAATGATCCATTTGCTGTCAATGGCGAACGTTAATAAAAAAAATTATTTGCTTTAATTTTGAAAATCTGCTGAAGAACGTCCGGTTACGCTAAAAAAATCAAAGAGAGAAATGTATTTGAACAAATGATTCAGTAGAATATATCTCTCTATGCCTCTTTTCTTCTCTTTCGCTTTCTCTCTCATGCCCCCCCCTCACACACACACACACACACACACAGGATGCAAGCTATTCTCCAGTATTCTAAAGATGGAATGAAATCCTGTACACTCTTCAAAGTTTACTTGTCAGAAACCCCATCATTTCTTCATCGTTTGATTTCAAGTCTATAATGTTCCCTCGCATTGTGGCCTTGTGTTCTTCAAAGCATTAAACATATTGGTTTCCTTTACTTCCATCCTGCAAATTCACGGTTCTGCCAAATGACACTGGAGCCTCTATTCCCTGGTTAGATAATGGATGTACTTGGGCATAAATCCGATCAAGCTGTATCATTGAACACATTTAAGTTCCAGTTAATATCCTCCATTGTACTCATAATTCTACATTTCATTGCAGCCACTGTAAATTCCAGTGAGCGGAACCCACTGACCCAATTGCAAATTCTAATCAGCTGAATCCTTTGCAAAGTCTCGTCAGATATATTCAATGTAACTTCCAGTTGGCTGTGCTGAATGTCAATCATATTTGACTCTGCTCATTGTAGACGCAGCATCGGTGTGGACTATAGAAATTTCAGACTGCTGTGTGTAGTCTAAACGCCAGTTAAAATATATCCACTGTCAATTCAAGTAGGCCAAACTCATTATAAATCCTAGTTACGTGACATAGCACAATGTGAATAATAATAATAATCCTTTTGTTTGATATAGAGCCATATCACATTGTTGAGACGTCTCAAAATGTATCATAGAATATATTGTGAAGCAAATTGACTGTGTATTTAGTGACCAAATAATATACATTTTTGAAGAGATTACCACCCCCAGAAAGCAATCTGCCAGTCGACTAACAACCAGGTTCCTATTTATTGCTAGGTAAACAGGTATTTGGAGTAAGGAAACTTGCTGAAAGTTTCGCCCCGGCCGGGAAACAAATCTGTGTCTTCTCGCTTCCACCGACCTTAAATTCCTATGAACTTAAGTTTCTATTGCACATTCTGCTGGTCTGCCATCATCGCACACCCATGTTACATACAGCGCCGAGAAATTCCACGTGTGTCTACCCACTTTACATTCCAGTTGGGTTTCCTTATCGTGAATAGCTTGTGACTTTATACCCACCGCTATTTAGACAATTTTGAGTACGTAATTGTTTATTCCAGTTAGAGATATCAATCATATATTCTGCCTGGATATAACATTATAAATTGAACTTAATGAGATGCATTGCAGATTATAATCATTGTAAATTCACTTTGGATAAGCTCATTGCTCTGAGTTACATCTACTGCTGTTATAGCGTAGACTTTATAACCTTGGCTCTCAGACTGTATCTCATGAACGTGAAACAACATTGTGTTTTTAATAACTTATAACTGTCTGTCTCAACATCTTAGCAATAGCGATGGTGCAAATAATAGTAACCCTTGAATTTGATATAGCGCCTCATTACATTGTCGAGACCTCTCAAAGCACTTCACAGGATATACTGCAGAGTGGATTGACTGTATTTTGTGGGTGAAATGTGGCAGCCAATTGCGCACAGCAGTTTGAAACTGGGGTTCAACTCAGGCCTCCATTCCCGTTGTGAGGAACTGAGAAGCTATCATTGGGGACTGGAAGGCTGATGTTGGGCATCCTTCCAACGGTTTAAGACACGATTTAATACCACACTAAAAAGCATGCTCGGAAAAATTGGAAAGCTAGGTTGTCGGAGTTCAAGTAATACATTTGAAGCGATGAATTAGCTGCTGAAATGGAGCTCAGCTTCCAACACGAGATACCAACTGTAAATTCACTCACCAACTCCATCCTTTAGTGCTGTATTATCCATCCTTGGATACTACGGAGATTAATGACAGAGAGTTTGGAGAGAAGGTTGCGGAGGTGATTTTGTATGCGTGCCCGATAAACTAAGCCACACCATCATATACCATAAAATAAAATACACAAAAGATGCCTATAAAATGTACAGTGAATCCGTTTTACAATATATCCTGTGAAGAAATTTGAAACATCTCAACAACGTGCTGAGTGCTGTTTCAAATGCAAGGATTATTATTACATTACAGTAAAACTCGCATAAGTCTTACATTTATAAATTATATAATCATCTAAGTCGTACATAATAAATAATAATAATAATCTTTGCATTTGATATAGCGCTTTTCACGTCGGGAGGACGTCCCAAAGCGCGTCACAGAACACACTCTAAAGTGAATTGACTGTATATTTGTGGGCGAACGCGGCAGCCAATTGCACACAGCAGTGTCCCACAAACAGTCGTAGATTGAAAATGACCAATTTATTATTGTTTTTGGTTTTGGAGGGATTATTATTAGATGTGTGGAGTAAGGAAACTTGCCCAAGGTTTCGTCCTGGAATTGAACTCAGGTCTCTCGCTTGCAAAGCGAGTGCTCTAACCACTGAGCTATTGCACTCCATGCACCCGAGTCTCATACAGATTCCTACTAAAACTACTTAGATTTCTTTGCACTACTTGCATTAATCATCTCCTAACTCGTAAAACCACTCCCCTATTCTCCATTACTCCCGCATTTACCGGATACATTGAATCGCAGGAAATTACATCCTGGCCCGTCGACGATGCATGCGCACTTATCTGTAATGAATCACGGGAAAAGTAGTCTTGATCCATTGACGGACACTCAGAACAACTTCATTTCCCACAATCTAATGTTTGCCGGTAAGTTTGCGTGGGGCGACGGGTCCAGACACATTGAATTGCGGGAAACGTAGTCTTATTATTATCCTAAAGTATTGATCAGGTTTTACTTTTTCACTCCCATTTAAAATATTAAACACATCTATGGGACCAGCCCCCCCCAGTCGATTTCTCTTTAGGTTTGCTGGTGAACCATCAATATCCACTGCACATCAAGTAGACCCTTTGTCTCCTCAAAACCACATTAATGTAATGAAATGAAACCAACACACAGTTTCAGGAAGTTAAAGAGTAATAAATATGTATGCGCGAGATAGATTACCTAAAATGATGTATATTAAGAATAAATCCTGCTTCAGAGCATCATTTTGTTAAGTGCTAAAATGTTGCAAATATTCTGTTCTCACTTAAAGAGGAAATTGCCTACACGTGCTTGTGTTAATGAAAGCCTTCAGGGATTTTGGTGATACCTGCGTTCTAGTTAATAAGGACAGGATTCTAAGAGCCACTGATCAGTAATAATAATCATAAGAGTTGCATTTGATTGAACACCTTTTACATTGGGAGGATGTGAAGAGCTTTGAGGTGTCCTAGGCGCTGGATCAAATGTGAAGACAATTGCTGTAAGTCAGGCGGTGCTGTTCAGGTGAATATTAAAGATCCCATGGCACTATTCGAAAAGGGAAGGGAGTTTCTCCCTCCCGGTGTCCTGGCCAACATTCCCCCAAATAAAATTGGTCATTCACTCCATGGCTGTTTGTGGGACACTGCTGTGTGCAAACTGTCTGCTGCGTATTGCCCACAAAATTGATAGTCACTGCGCTTTACAGTAAATCCTGTGAAGCGGTTTGAGGCGTCTCAATAAAGCGCTATATCGAATGCAAGGATTATTATTATTGTGCAACCCTAACTTGTTTTCATTGCCATAATCTGCACTTAGACTGTCAACAGGATGAAACAGCCCTTCTTCACAGAGAGAGAGAGAGAGAGAGAGAGAGAGAGAGAGAAAGAGAGAGAAACAGAAAGATTCCTCCTGGGTTTAGCTTGCATGATCAGCATTTCAGAAATTGCTGGATTTGGCAAATTCTCAAACGCAAGTCTGTCTAAAAGTCTTAACATTCAACATTCGTCAGAATTGTGGACAATTCAGTCTCAGAAGCAGTCAGTAGCAATCTCACCAACGAGTCAGAAGGTTCAGGCACCCACATTCAGGATTCACAGTCCGTGCTGACACTCCAGAGCAATGCTGGGGGAGCGAGGTGTTGTCAGAGTTGCTGTCAATCCGAGGTCCCGTTTACCTGTTCAGGTGGATGTTAAAGATCCCATGGCACAACTCGAAAAGAGAAAGGGATTTCTCCCGGTGTCCTGGCCAACAGCTCCCCAGATAAAAATCAGTCACTTCATCTGAAGCCTCAGGTGTGCAACAGATGTCACTGAGGGCATCAGCGATCACTGAGGAATAGTTGGGTAAAGATGAGAAACACAGTAAATAAAGGATTAGTCAAAGGGTTAGGTAAAGAGAAATGAACATGATAAATCCAGTTTGCCAAGAGCGTTGAGTTGACATTTCCCTGTAGTCCCAGGTCAGTGCACAATGCTATCGGCAGGATAGGGGGATAGAATTGGTGAAAGTGACATGAGTGATTATATGAAGTCAGGTTAAGCAAGTAGCTTAATGAGACACTATTATAAGCAATTATTCATTCAACTAGGATTAATTTCACTTGGAATAATACCAAATGCACAGAGATAAAAGTGCCCGCCCAAGTGTTAGCACTGTAGCTTTCCTGGAAAATGAAGTATATCCAGGCTTGACCAGGGATGCACCTTAACAGCGCAGCTTAGCAACGGGGAGAAAAATGCACTCGTGTGAAAAATCAGCCCCTGTGTCTCGGAGAGAAATGGGCAGTTCATTTTCTGTTGAAACTCCATTAGTTTTCAGTCCTAGTGTTTGTTTTCAGACAGAATGAAGGGAAGGGATTGGTAGACAAACACCTGCCCTTAAGACGGAAGTGCCAAAAAATGAGAGGCTGTGCATTATAAGCACAAGAAAACAACAACAACAACAAGATTCCATTTATAAAGCACCTTTCACGTCAGGAGGACGTCCCAAGGCGCTGCACAGTTGGGTTATGACCCGAGCAGGGGGGAAATGGTCATGGTGAGGGGAGGGAAGGGAGGGAGCGAGGAGGGGGGAAATGGTCAGGGTGAGGGGAGGGAAGGGAGGGAGCGAGGAGGGGGAAATGGTCAGGGTGAGGGGAGGGAAGGGAGGGAGCGAGGAGGGGGTAGAGAGTCGAGAGGGGAGCTGAAGGCACGGTCAAAGAGAAAGGTTTTGAGACCGGCCTTGAAGGAGGAAAGGGAGGAAGCAAGGCGAAGGCACTGGGGGATAGAGTTCCAGAGCCTGGGGGCTGAGAGGCTGAAGGCCCGACCACCGATGGTAGGGCGATTGGGGTGGGGGACGTGGAGCAGACCATGAAAACACATGAAAAAACATGAAAACACAAGACGTGGAGCCCCATAGCCCAGTGGTTATCGCAAGCAAGAGGACCCGGGTTCAATTCCCATGTAGGGTGAATCCATAGGCAAATTCCCTTACTCCACATGCCTCAGTTTACCTAGCAATAAGAAAGTTGTTGGTCAATTGGCAGCTTGCTTTCCAGGGGCTAATAATCCATCCAAAATAAATAAATAAATAAAAAATTGATCAGTCAATCCACGATTGTTTGTGGGACAGTGCGGTGTGCAATTGGCTGCTGCATTGCGCCCACAAAATACGCAGTCAAACCACTTTACAGTATATTCTGAAATGTTTTGAGACGTGGTAAAACACTATATCAAATGCAAGAATTATTTTTTTATTATTAAGCAAAGCTTTAATTCTCCTTCCCACTCCCACTCTGACCTCTCTGTCCATGGCCTCCCACGCTGTTCCAACGAAGCACAATGCTTGAGGTACAGCACTTCAAGTTTGAGGAACAGCACTTCATCTATCTTCTCGACACCTTACAGCCCTCTGGCCTTAACATTGATTTTAAGCACTTCGTACCTTAAACACAGCTCCCATTTTCTTTCCCCCTTCCCCACTTCTATAATCATTCACACATCCTTTCTACAATCTCTTCTCTGCTTGTCCTTATAATCTGCTCCCTTCCAACATTCCCCAGTTCTGACGAAAGGCCATCGACCTGAAACGTTAACTCACTTTCCTCTCTCCACAGATGCTGCCTGACCTGTTGCATGGTCCCAGCGACTTCTGTGTTTATTTCAGATTTCCTGCATCTGCAGTATTTTGGCTTTTGTTTATTATTGTTATTATTATACAACTGTGGATCATTGAAAAATAAATCCCTCTATGGTGATATTAAACTGCAAAAGGGAACACTTTAAAGTTTTCTTTTTACAATTTAATTGTCTGGCAAGATTATATTTATTTATGCAACTTTTTTATTGCTAGATTTTCTGCTGTTTGTAAAATTCCATTGGATTGCAACTCTTCAGTGTCTCATTTTTTTGACAGCAGGGGCTGGGTTACATACTCTGCAGATAGAAGAGAGAAGATAGAAGTCAGTGGGCTGGGGCTGTGCTGCTTGACTCTGGGTTGCTCTCACCATGGGGGAGACTTTCACAACAAACACCACCTTACAACTGATGCAGCACCTTTCATGTCGGGAGGATCTCTCAAAGGATTCACTGTAAAGTGCAACTTCTCTGTATATTTGTAGGTTAATGCAGCAACGGTTTTAGCTGGTTAGCCTTCAGCAGTACCAAGCCACACCCCGGCACCAATCAATCAGTTGGATCAAGTGGTCTGGTTCTATTTTGTAAGGTTGCGTAATTCTATGAATGGCTTCGTGTACGGAAAATTGCTTATGGCTGAAATGTGGGGAATTTTGCAATGGCGTTGGGTAGAATTATGAAAAGCTGGCACATTTCTGCTGATATAGTACCTTATCAAGTCTCAATGATGTGATAAGGCACTATATCAAATGCAAGGATTATTATTATTATTATTATCATCATTATTGATGGGTTTCATACATCCTCATTCACAGAGCCAAGAATCCACAGCCTTTTTGTGCAAGAGAGAAGCCGGCTTGGAAAACCACTCAGTGTTTCCCCAAATGACCGAGTGACAGATGTGGGCCAGCCAGTTTGTTCGAAGCAGATGTGCGTTGCGACAGAACAGCAGCTGCATCTGTGTGGCCTGGCTGGTTGGTTGGCTGGAGTGTAAAAGCAAGCGCCCGAGAGGACGGAGAAAGGGAACCATTCTCACCAGGCGATCGCAAGACTCCCAAGCTCGGAATGTCACAAGCAAAGCAGCCCAAGTGTCTGTGTGCCCAGGTATATACGGCACATATTTTTTTTTAGAAAAATGGCTCGATGCCAGGCCATGAAAGCAGCTGTCAGACAATTAAGCCAGGATGGTTCCCAGGCACTGGTAATCACATGAGGGGCAGAAACACACGCTGAGTTAGTTTGTTTTCAGGCTGAAGCAGCAGTTAGTTTCTGTGCTCCACAGGCTAACAGAGAGAATACATAATCTTTATGTTTGATTTAGCAAATAGTGTCCCACAAACTACCATGTGCCTTCAGCTACAACAGCCCCTAACTTACTGGGACAACAATCTCCTCCAGTTACAATTGGTAATCCACTTCATAACTGTTGTGGGACACTGCTGTGTGCAAATTGGCTGCCATGTTCACCTGCAAAGTACAATTCACTACACCTTGCATGAAATCCCATGAAACGATTTGAGACATCTGCCCAGTTTGAAAGATGCAACATTTAATGTAAGACTTACAATTTAATTCATCTCCCACTTTGCATTGCTCCTTCTCTATTGGTCTTTAAATCTCTGCCAAACAACGTACCGATAGTCACTATCCTCTCGCTCAACATCCAACCCCATCATTGTAAAGAACTCCAAAACATTAACCTACGTGAAGATTTATAATTTATAATATAAATTATGTTGTGTGTGATTCTTAGCTAATATTTCCCTGTATAGTGTTAGAAGCTGCTTCAGAACACCCAGCCTGGCAAATTAAACCCAATGTGTCACACAATCAGCTGAGTCGCCATGTTATTTAATGAAGAATCTATGACAGGAAATTATTTGAAACATGTCCTGTTTCTCAGTGATCTTTTGTCCCAAATGTTGCTACATGAAGCCAGCAAGTGGAGCACAGGCAATGTTCGGGAGGTCATTCAACAACAACTTGCATTTATGAGCGCCTCTCACACAGGGTAGCATCCCAGGGCACTTGAGACATATCCTCTGCCTTACACCCCCACATACAGACTAACAGAGACCAATCAGAGGAATGCTAGAACTGATCTGGAGACCAGCCAAAGAGAGATGGGAAGATTGATACGCAAAGGGGTCTTCAATCTTCAGAGAAGATACATTTGAGAGGAACTTTTAGAAGTGTATAAAATTTTAAATGTGATTGAAAAAGTAAACCCAGTACAATACTTTTGGACGCAACAAGACCGCAGAAAAAAAAGAGGTTTAGAGTTGCAAAGGGCAGATTCAAGAGATACATCAGGCAGTTTTTCTTTACCCCGATTGGTAATCAATGATTGGAACAGGTTGCCAGGAAGGGTGTTTGAGGCCAGGACACTGGGACTCGTTTATAAAGCAGCTCGATGCTGTGATGGGGGTCAGGCAAGGTGGGTGTTCTGGAAGGATAAGAGGGATTTCTTCATCATAACCAATCTTGTGATCTAGATTATGTATTTCAGTGTTGGCAGCTTGGATAATAAATACTAAGTTGCGATAGCTTTATGGATGCTTAAAAATAAAGATATGGAACTTAATCCTTCAATGTAATGTTTTTTTCTCAAAACAAAAGTCTTTTGCTGCACTTAGATAGATTAGGCTCTCGAAAATGTTATCAGCTATTATAATTACAAACTGATAAAGTCTTAAAATAAACATACTGGACTTCATAAGTGGAATAAGCTCGGAAAGTTTAGAAATAACAGAGCTTGGTAGTGGACCACTTCATAAAGTTACATAGAGATTCTACTATACAGTTATATTCATAATCCTTGCTATTTAATATAGTGCCTTATATTGGCGTTGAGACGTCTCAAAACACTTCACAAAATATACTGTAAAGTGGATTGACTACAATACAAAATTACATTTGTATAGCGTCTTTCATGTCGGGAGGACGTTCCAAGGCGCTGGAGTGTCAGGGATTTGGACCTGAGCAGGGTATTTTGTGGGTGACCAAATTATAATTATAAATTAAATGATTACTTTTTTTGAAGGGATTATTACTTTTTTTGCATTCATATAGGCTTAATGCAGATGTGCATGTTAAGGTGTTCCTGCAACATGAATAACATGTATCAGAGGGGACTCTGCATGAGAGTCAATAATGTCTTTCCACAATATTTTACGTACATGGAATTTCAATGGCTGGTGGACAGATTTGAAAGTGATCCACATTGTGCCACTGTATATAATACATTGGACAGTCCATAATGTAATAAACTATGTAGATTGGTGTCTGGAATGAAAAGGGTCGGCTGAACCTTTCCCCTGCCATTAACTTTGCGCTTTACATCGTGCGACTAGCAAATTGCATCATATTAGCAGTGAAATTAATTTTAATGGGAATAAATCAGGCAAAAATGAAACATACTCCCACGCGTTCTTTAACATCCAAGTGTAAGCTAAGAAAATTAGACATCGCAGTTCAAAAAAAGTCAGCATTTTTTCTGCTTCACTTTGTACTTCAATATGCTCATCGCAGTATTCGTGTGGTCACCGACAACACTTCACAAAGCTAAATATTGAGATTTTATTGTATAGTTTTCATCCAGATAGTCTTAATAGTTTTATTTATATATTTAAAATCCATATAGTTTTCAACCATATAGTGTCCGTCACTTTCAGCAGAAATACAATTCCATTCCCTCTGCACTGTGACCTACAATGAAGCCGTGGTGTTACATTACGTATCAGGAGAGGGCGCTAAATGAAATGCAAGCGGAGGAGAAAACAGAGAGAGGATAAAGGAAAGGGAAAGAGAAAAAGGGAGAAGAGAGAATAATACTAAACCTTGCATTTGATATAGCGCTTTATCACATCGTTGAGACATCTCAAAGTGCTTCACAGGATATACTGTAAAGCGGATTGACTGTATATTTTTGTCAGTGATATTTTTGTTGCACAAAACAATGTCCTACAAACAGCCATGGAGTGAATGACCAATTTGGGAGGTGGGGGGATTGTTAGCCAGGACACCAGGAGAGAGAAACTCCCTTCTCTTTTCAAATACTGCCAAGGGATCTTTAAAATTCACTTGAACAAGCACAGACGGGACCTCAGTTTAGGTTCTCATCCAAAGGACGGCATCTCCAAGAATGCACCAGCCCCCCAGCTTGGCATTGGAGTGTCAAATTAGACTACGTGATTGAAAGTCCCGACGTGGAGCTTGAACCCACAGCCTTCTGATTCAGAGGCGAGAGTGCTTCCACTGCGTCGGGCTGAAAAAGAGAAGAGACAATGAAGAGTTGTTTCAAGCTGCTGTAATGAGTGAGAGAGATTTTCTCATCAGTGTCCTATCTTATATCCAGTCCAAAGTTGTTCCTTTCTAACTACCCGAACCCCACAAATTCTCTCTTTCTCCTCCGTTTTTTTTTCTCCTGGACTTCATGAATAGACTAGACTAAACAAAGTCTCTCCACTGCATGGCCAAAGGTGCAGTCAAAGTGGCAGGTTCTTAGAAGGGACTCAGAGACTCATTTTCTGCTCTTGCAGATGACAAAATTTTAGAAGCGAAGCATTTCGCCCGCACATCTTAATTAATTGGTAACATGCAGTGTTGCAGTACTCATTGAAGCATTTACATTTGGCAGCGCCTTTTCACGTCGTTAAACATCTCAAAGCGCTTGAGGCAGTATTGGCTGAGTAATGGATCACAATATCAGAATAATGGGCTCCAAACATGTTGAATTCTAATGATCCGAGTAAAATAGTTCCATTTTCTACCTCCATCAACACAGTACATCAAGAATTCGTTTAAAATCTTTCATAAAAGCAACAGTGAGGTTTTCACTGCGAAAAAATGCACTTTCTGTATGCAGACCTGCTTAAAGGACTCGCATATTACAATTCGAGAAGCTTCCTCGAAGAGAGGAAGTAGTTTCTCTTCCTGGCCAACAAGCCCCCTAATAAAATTGACCACTCATTCCATGGCCATGTGTGGGGCATTGCTATCGGAGGGAGCACTGTGCTGCCATCAGTGTTGACTTTCAGACGAGGTATTGGTGGAGTCCTGTAGCTCAGTGGTTAGAGCACTCGCTTTGCAAGCGAGAGACCTGAGTTCAATTCCAGGCAGGACGAAACCTTGGGCAAGTTTCCTTACTCCA
Organism: Callorhinchus milii; assembly: GCF_018977255.1. Classification (NCBI taxonomy): domain Eukaryota; kingdom Metazoa; phylum Chordata; class Chondrichthyes; order Chimaeriformes; family Callorhinchidae; genus Callorhinchus; species Callorhinchus milii. The sequence continues at coordinate 7,817,893 of NW_024704746.1, read as the reverse complement.
CACAGAGCCTAACAATAATCCCTCCAAAAACCCAAAACAATAATAAATTGATCATTTTCAATCTACGACTGTTTGTGGGACATTGCTGTGCGCAATTGGCTGCCGCGTTCGCCCACAAATATACAGTCAATTCACTTTACAGTGTGTTCTGTGAAGCGCTTTGGGACGTCCTCCCGACGTGAAAAGCGCTATATCAAATGCAAGGATTATTATTATTATAAACCAAATCCTTGTCTGTCTACTCAGTGGACATTAAATATCCCGTGGGACTGTTCAAAAAGAGAAGGGGGGGGCAAGTTGAGGATGCAGGTTGCGAGCAGGAGAACAAGACCTTTCAGAGGCTCGGAGGGGTGGGAAGGAATTAGTAAGTGAGGATCCTGAAGTGGGGAGGACCAGGAGCAGAAATCTACAGAGATTTGGCAAGACAACCACAACAACAATTTGCATTTACGCTCTAAACCATTTTGTCTTGCTCTGGCACGTTAGCCACACCGACTGCCCCATTCCCCACCACACTCGCCAGCCACCCCGGACACAGACCCGGGGAGTCAACCTCTCCTCCCTCATCCCCATCTCCCCCACCCCTGCCTCACAACCTGGACCCCCCTCCCCTCCCACACACCCTTCTGTCAACCGCTCCCTCCACATCGGACTGCAAAATGTCCGCTCCCTCTGCAACAAGGCCCTGGTCATCAACGATCTCATCCTTGATGAGAACGTTGATATCATGGCCTTGACAGAAACGTGGCTCACCCCAGGCGACACCTTCCCCCTCACGGAGGCCACGCCACCCGGCTACACCTCCCACCACATCCCCCGCCCCAACCGCCGTGGCGGTGGTGTTGCCCTTATCTCAAGGACACCACTTGCCCTATCCCCCTACTCCACTGGCTCTTTCCCCTCCTTCGAGCACCTCACCCTCTCCCACCCCTCATTCCTCTCCCTTAAAATCCTCCTCCTCTACCGGCCCCCTAAAACCTCTCCCACCTTCATCTCTGACATTTCAACACTCCTCACATCTCTTTGCCTCTGCTCCGATCGCCTCATCATCCTGGGCGACTTTAACCTACACTTCACCCCCTCCTGCTCCATCTCCACAGACTTCTCTTCCCTGCTCTCCTCACTCAACCTTTCCCTACACATAAACTCCCCCACTCACAGTCACGGCCACCCACTCGATTTGGTGATCACCCGGGGCCTCAGTGTCTCGGATGTCACTATTACCGACAAGGCCATCTCCGACCACTACTTCATCTCCTTCACCACCTCCACCCCCCTCCCCACCTCCACCAGACCCACCACCATCTTCTACCGCCCTTGGAAGAAGTTACCCCCACAATCCCTAACCGATGCCTTGGAGTCCTCTGAACTCCTCTCCCTCTGGCCTTCAACCCTCACCGACCCCTCTTCTCCTCTCTCCCTCCTCCACAATATCCTCTCCTCCACACTCGATACTCTTGCCCCCATCACTTCCCGCACTGTCTCCTACTCCCGCTCCTCCCCCTGGTACACCACCCACCTCCGCTCACTGAAATGCCAGGTGCGGGCTGCTGAGCGCACCTTTGTCAAATCCGGCTTAACGGTCCACCGACAAATCTGGCTGGACCTCCTCAAAATTTACCGCTCCACTCTAGCCTCGGCCAAGTCGTCCTTCTACTCCAGGATAATCCTGGAGGCGAAGAACAACCCCAGGCTACTGTTTTCCACCACATCCCGACTCCTCCGTCCCCCCGCCACCCCGCGCAGGTCATCTCCTCCAACCTTCACTGCGAGGAGATGCTGGATTTCCTTGAATCCAAGATCAAGGGAATCCGCTCCGCGGTCACTTCCCCTCCAACTTCCACCCACCACCCACCCCTTCCCTCCCACACTCCGACTCCTACCCATCCTCCCCTACACACCTTCGTACCCGTTTCCCCACCCTCTGTCACTGAACTCATCCTATCCCTAAAACCAACCACCTGCTCCCTTGACCCCATCCCCACTCCACTCCTTATCTCCCAGCTCCATTTTCTTGCCCCACACATCACTGACATCATAAACCTGTCCCTCTCCTCTGGCTCTGTCCCCATTCCATTAAAAACTGCCATCATCACGCCCACCCTGAAAAAACCCTCCCTTGATGCGTCGCAGCTATCAAGCTACCGGCCCATCTCCAACCTCCCCTTTCTCTCCAAGGTCTTGGAAAGAGTTGTCGCCTCCCAACTGCGCTCTTTCCTCTCCACCCATTCTCTTTTTGAACCCCTTCAGTCAGGTTTCCGTGCTGCTCATAGCACAGAAACTGCCCTGGTCAAGGTCACCAATGATATCCTGACCATCTGTGACCAGGGCTCCCTCTGTCTCCTCGTCCTCCTCGACCTATCGGCAGCATTCGATACGGTCGACCACACTATCCTACTCCACCGCTTGTCCTCCCACCTCAACCTTCAAGGCACTGTCCTTGAATGGTTTAGGTCGTACCTTTCTCACCGTCTTCACTTCGTCTCAACGAATGGCTTCTCCTCCACCCCCCGTACTGTCTCATGTGGTGTCCCTCAGGGCTCTGTCCTCGGTCCCCTCCTCTTCACCCTCTATATGCTCCCCCTTGGTGACATCATCCGCAAACATGGGGTTAACTTCCACATGTATGCGGATGACACCCAACTCTACCTTTCCTCCTCTACTCTCAACTCCACGACCACCGATGTCCTGACAGCCTGCCTGTCCGACATCGAGTCCTGGACGAGAGACAACTTTCTTCAGCTCAACGTGCAAAAAACCGAGGCCCTCCTGATTGGCTCACGTCAGCGCCTCCGCACCTCAGGCGCTGACACCATCAGCATCCAAGGCTGCACTCTCCACCTCTCAAAGCCAGTCAGGAACCTCGGCGTTTTGTTCGACCCTGAGCTGTCCTTTCTCCCTCACATCCGCACCACAACTGGCACCGCCTTCCATCACCTCCGGAATATCGCCAGATTACGGCACTACCTCACCCCTCACGCTGCTGAAACCCTGGTTCACGCCTTTGTCACCTCAAGGCTGGACTATGGGAACTCTCTCCTCGCCGGCCTTCCCGCCACCTCCCTCCACAAGCTGCAGGTCATTCAGAACTCTGCAGCTCGTGTACTGTCCCGCACCAGGCTTCGGGACCACATCACTCCCACCCTCGCTCGCCTCCACTGGCTCCCCATCCCCCAGAGGATTGATTTCAAGATCCTCATCCTCACCTACAAGGCCATTCACGGCCTTGCTCCCTCCTACCTCTCCAACCTACTATCCCCCTACCTACCTGCCCGTACCCTCCGTTCCTCTGGCTCCGGTCTGCTCCACGTCCCCCGCCCCAACCGCCCTACTATCGGTGGTCGGGCCTTCAGCCTCTCAGCCCCGAGGCTCTGGAACTCCATCCCCCAGTGCCTTCGCCTTGCTTCCTCCCTTTCCTCCTTCAAGGCCGGTCTCAAAACCTTTCTCTTTGACCGTGCCTTCAGCTCCCCTCTCGACTCTCTTCCTCCTCCTCGCTCCCTCCCTTCCCTCCCCTCACCCTGACCATTTCCCCCTCCTCTCTCCCTCCCTTCCCTCCCCTCACCCTGACCATTTCCCCCCTGCTCGGGTCATGACCCAACTGTGCAGCGCCTTGGGACGTCCTCCTGACGTGAAAGGCGCTCTATAAATGGAATCTTGTTGTTGTTGTTGTTGTTGTTAGCCTGCGTAAATGCAAATTGTTGTTGTTTCTTGAAGAAATATTTCATCAAAAAAAATGTAGTTGGTTGGATGACCATAAAGATTGGCCACCACTGCTCCAAAGGCTAAAACTAGGTGAACTTGCACTGCCAGATCCTTGACCACTTTCTGCTGCATTTCTTTCCAGAAGAGCCTTTTCTGTGCACCGATGCACAATTTGTAAAATGTACGAAACAAAGCAGCTTTGGCAGAAGGTTCCCTTCGAAGGGATCACTCTACAGAAGGTGACTTGTATCGAGCGAGCAAAGGTGTCCTTTCTGGTCTGCTGATCTAATGACCGATTGAGCACTGAGCTGAGCAGGGGAGCCAGTCATTCCCCCCACCACCACCCCCAACTGGTAACCATGTCTCAATTAATCCTTCCTCTTTACCACCCACCACCCACCCTGCCCAATCCGGTATGTGCTGAGCAGCTTCAGCTGCCCATGGGGTGGGGGAAGGCTGTGGTGTGCGCGACCCTAAGCTTCGGTCAACAGTGGACAGAGGAGGCCGAGTTCAAGGAAACCGCATTCATTAATGGCCCACAGCATTAATCACACTGACAGGAGACAAAATCAGCTACTTGATTTTCCGCTGCCTGCCTCCCTCTCTCTCTCTCTCTGCTGATGCTCTATATAGTAAAATATAGCAGCTTTAAAAGCATTTCTTCCATGCCACTGGTTTTATGTAGCATCAACAAACTTATAAAACCACCAAGTTTCGTTTTATCATCTGATTAGTAATTGCTTCCACTTATGAGATCAGATTAACAATGGAAGCAGCTTACATTAAAATATATATGTGTGTATATATAAAAAGTTCAAAGAGAGAAGTATACTACATTTTTGTAATATATATAATATACTGTATAATAGATAAAGATGGGACTTGAAGCATTGCTGCCTCTGTGACAGTAAGTTATAGCTCTTGGTACTGAAACTGATGAGGTCACAGAGCTATTCGCCATAGCCATGCATCAAAAAGTAAGGGAGTCGCTCTTAAAAAGACCTGCGGACACTGTTGGCTGCCACTGACTTAACAGTGCATGTTTTGCCCTTGGATTTCTGAAAAGATTAACTATGCATTTCACTCTGCTGTGGGAACCCATCATCCATGGGGCCAGGTAGAGCTTGCAACACAGATAATACTTTCATTTGACACAGCGCCTTATCACATCGTTGGGACGTCTCAAAGAGCTTCACAGAATATACTGTAAAGTGGATGGACTGTGTATTTTGTGGACAAAGTCCTGCAGCAAATTGCGCACAGCAGTGTCCCACAAACAGTCGTGGATCAAGCGACCACATTAGTATTCTTTTTTGAGGGATTGAGGTGCGATCTGGAGAGGGGCAATTTAAAAATAAAATGACAAATTATTTTGAATAAAATAATAAATAATACATCACAAATCACCCATTGTGTATGGTGCATGCGTGTGTGTGTGGGTGGGTGGAGTGAAATGGTATGCTTCATTTTATTTCTGCTTCCACAACTCCTCGCCCTCTCCCAACCACCCCCCCTCCCAGCGACTTGAAAGAAATTGCGGAGGTGGTTCAGGCTAACTTTAGACTCTGCTCCTGTCTCGCGGGAGCTACTTTCTCCATTGTTCACTTACAGGGTTGGTTTCTGAGGCTTTGCTTGTGAAGGGGCCGACAGCTGGCTTCACCTCGCACACTGCCAGGGTTCAGTAAGAGAGGCTTTTAGACAGGGCGATTAATGACCCATCATCACCGGTCGTGCTTTCAGCTGCAGGTTAGGATCAGAGAGGGGTGGACGGAAGGTGGGTGGAAGAGGGAAGATGACTGACGGCGCAGTCGAGAAGGAAGGTCTTGAGATGGGCCTTGAAGGAAACAAGGGAGGGGGCAAGGCAGAGGGGCTCTGCCAAAGGGGCTCCAGGATTGGAGTTCTGAGAGCAACCAAAAACGGATCACAGTCAAAGCCAAACAAAAAAATGCACATGTACCAAAATCTTTCAGATTTTACAGTTCTCCAAATGTATTGCATATCAAGATCTGATCTATTGCTCTCATCCCATGATTTTCTTTAAGCCTCGACTGGCTAATGACATGACAGGCTTGGCATTAAGCCGTTAAGTGTTCTCTCAAAACCTTTTGCTCTGAGGGTTTCTAACTCAATCAGACATCACTCAAAACCTGTGCAATGACAACCAAAAAACATCACCCAACGACTCACCCCACTTTCATCTGGACTCTGCGCTTCTCAATCGCAAGACAGCACCAGAGGCAAATAGCGCAACACTCTATTGGTTGTGAATCAACTTGCAATAAATTATTATGTTGTATTTTGCAGATAAATACAGCTGTAACGATAACTTGCGAAACCTTAGCCAAATTTTCTTTCCAGGGTAATATTTCCTCAAAAAAAATCCGTTTGTGAGACACTGCTGTGTGCGTTATACAATCAATTCACTTTACAATATATTCTGTGAAGCGCTTTGAGACATCCCAACAAAACCCTGGTGTATACAGGATACACTGCTATATTAAATGCAAGGATTATTATAATAATCCTTACATTTGATAAGGCGCCATTCGCGTGGGGCCAACGTCTCAAAGCGCTTAACAGGTTACACTGCAAAGTATAGTGAACTGTGTATTTTGTAGGCAAATGCAGAAGCCAATTTGTGCCCGGCAATGTCCCAAAAACAGCCATGAGGAATAACATTGATACACAGGTGATTATTGAATTGAATGACTAATTTTATCTGAACTATTGTTGGTCAGGCCACAGGGTGAAACTCCTTTCTTTCGAATAATGCAACAATATCTTTAAGGTCCATCTGACGAGGTAGTCAGGGGCTTGGTTTTACATTTCATGAGAAGGACAACACCTCAGACAATACTGTGCTCCTCCAATGCTTCATTGGAGGGTCAGCCGAGACTGAGCTCAAAGGCCCAAGGTGGGGCTTGAACCCACGACCTTCTGACTCAGAGGAGAGAGTGGCAGGCTGACTCACACACATGCAATAACTCTATTCACACTGGGGATTAAATGTTATTTGTCTTGAACCCTGGCCAATTATCCCAGTCAACTTTATGTTCTTGGCAACTTCCTGGGAATCAAACCTGGGTCCTCTCACTTCTGAGGTGAGCGCTCTAACCACTACACTACAGGACTCCACTTGAAGTGAAAACATTGTTGGAATTGGGCTGCGCTTAGGTTTCTTGTCCTAAACCATTGTTTCATTCAACAAAGGAGGGAATTGCAATCTTGACTAAGAGAGAAATAATTCAAAAGGATACACCAGTCCCTGAGAAAGGCACCTGAACCAATTCACTTGTCCCATATAAATGGTGTTTGCCCTATATATTGTCATGTCCCACCCTCCCAAACTCTTAGGACTCCAATTTGTTTTCTCTTTCTTTCCTTTCTACTCTCATGAACCCTACAACTCACTTGCTGACTTGGTTCAGTAGGTAGTGCTCTCACATCGCAGTCATAAGATTGTTGGGACTTTGAGTTCAGTACAGTGCAAGTTTCCAGTGCAGACCCAACCACTCCCTTCGCTTAGTGAGCACTGCCTGATTCATGTGCCCCAAACTATCCTCCCCACCATTGGCTGGTGGGTGGGCCCTTTAGCCATTTTGCCCCCCTCTGTGGAATTCCATCCCAGAGAACCCTCCAACTCCCTCTCTTCTCGTTCAAAACGCGTCTCAAATGTACCTCTTTGATTTCGCTTTCGGTATGCTTCTCCCTCTCCCAACTCCCTCGGTTCCCAACCACAGTTTGGATGCCCCTCCAACTTTGTGAAGTTGCTTTGAGGCGCCCTCCCCAATGTGAAAGGCTCTGTATAAATGGGGGATGTATTGTACTGCATTTCAAGTGTGCTCAGCTTGGCAGAGAGTTTTTCAGACAAAGCAATTTTCTGAGCGCTTCTCTGCTTTAAAAAAAGGTTTTATTTTCTCAAGAGTGCGAGTACGAACACTGAAGTGCATACAACTATAGGATGACACAAGGACATCCAGAAGCACCAGAGATCCGGCCAGCACAGTGAAGCAAGCCAAATGAAAGAAATACAAGGATCCATTAATCAAGGTGACATTTGCGTGTAAAGTGCAGGAAAGAGAACTGAACAGAGATGACCTAAATTACTGTGAGTCTGACTGCCCGGGGACCTTCCTGCAGACTCCAGAGCAGGTTAGATCAAGGGGCTGTATACTGATCAACTTGCATAGCAACCGTCAACTGCACTGCAGATTAACTCATTGGGCAATGCACTGTCAGAGGCTATGATTTGATAACTGGAAAAACTGGATTTGATAATGTTAAATATTATTTAATATGAGAGCCATGAGCGATCCTGAGAGGAAACAAGTCAACAGATACTGAACTAGCGCTCGAGGCCTGCCCAGAGCCGTGAGTTTCTGCACATACTGCAGGTCTCAAATTTGATTCAGATGAAGAAGACCCTTCTGCCCATCTGATCCCACCTTTCTCAAATACCTATCCAACCATCGCATCAAGCTACTTTTTAAATGAGTCCAGTATCCTGGCCTCAACCACCCTCTCTGACAACCAGCTCTTGCCTACACAAGCTGCAGACTATCCAGGAATCTGAAGCCTGTGGTCTTCTCCTGCAACAGGCTCTGCCACCCTACACCCCCATTCCGAATCAGCTCCACTAGTTTCTCACCCCTCAGGGATTGAGTTCAACATCATCATTCTTTCTTATAAATCCCTGCATGGTCTTGCCCCACCCAACCTTTGTGACCTCCTGAAACTGGACCAAACCAGTTGTTCCTCTCGCTCAGGGAGCACCAGCCTGCTTCACATCACTTACTTTATCTGCCCCATTGATGGGCGGGCTTTCAGCCAATCTGCTCCCGTTCTCTGGAACTCCATCTCAGATTCCCTCAGACTTGCTCCCTCCCTTCCTCCATTCAAGGTTCATCTTAAAACATACCTTTTTGATCTGCACTTTCGGTCATCTTTCCCCCTTCCATCCACCTCACTTGGGTGCCCATCAGTGTGAGTGCACAGTGAGAAGTCCTCCCAATGTTTAAGGCACTATATAAATGCAAATTGTATTGTATTTTTTTCTTCTATATTCAAAAAGCATGTCCTTTTGTTTTCCTAGTTCTAGATTAACAGCAACAAACAATCTTCAAAGAAAAGGCTGGTACCTTTGCACATATAAATAATCCTCCCATTTGATATAGACATCGAAACTTCTCAAGCACTTTAGAGGATGTCATTGAGAAATATAGCGACTGCGTATTTCGTTGGAGAATGCAGGAGTTCATTTGCGCAGAGCATTGTCCCAAAAACAGCCATGAAGTGAACCACTGATTTTTGGAGGGGAGAGGGTGTGAGGTTGTTGGCCAAGATAATCATAATCCTTGCATTTGATATAGCGCCTTATCACATTATTGAGACAACAACAATTTACATTGGTATCGCACCTTTCACGTCCGGAGGAGTCCCAAGGTGCTGAGACATCTCAAAGTGCTTCACAGAATATTTTACTGCTATGTATGTGAGAGGTATGTGGAGTGAGGAAACTTGCTTAAGCTTTCACCGTGCCTGGGAATCGAATCCAGGTCCTCTCACTTGCAAGCTGAGTATTCTAACTAAATCGCTACAGGACCCGACAGGACAGCACATCTACCATCAACCTAGATTTATTGCCAACAACTAGGGGAGTGCTTTTCTCCACTCTATGGTAGGTCAAGGCTCAGGGGGCTGTGGAATAACTCCTGAGGGAAGGAAGGATTGAATCTCTTAAAAGAGAAAATATATCAAAGGGCTTCGAACTGTGGTTTCCAAAAATGCACTTTATGCAAAGAAATGCAGAAAGTAAAAACAAGTTTGACCGTATATTATGAAATAGTTATTGGGTACAAAAATCACTTTGGAACATGCCAAACAATAAATGATTCATTAGATTGGCTGAGCTGTATTACTGTCAACAGAGCTGGTCTGTGCACCTGGCCTACGAGGAGATTGCAGGTTTATTTCCATTATGTTCCCATCTGGTTTGATGGATTTCATTTCTGCGAGTAAGACAGGCCCTTTGCTGGTGAATTATCCCACACAGCATGTATAAAAGCCTTAGATTTTTAACAGCCCACTGCGTATATTTATACTAGTGCTTCACTGCAGCACATTCTGTTCCAGGGAACATATGCTGGCAATAATCCTCGCATTTAGTATAGCGCCTTATCATGTCGCTGAGATGCATCAAAGTGTTTCACAGGATATACTGTAATTGACTGCATATTTTGTGGCCGAAACGTGGCAACCAATTGTGCACATTGTCCCACAAACAGTTTATGGACTAGTGACCAATTTTATTGGGGAGATTTGTTGGTCAGGGCACCGGGAGAAGTTGGCTGTTGCTTTTGCCAACAAATAGACAGTCACTACATCTTACCGAGTCACCTGTGATGCGCATTGAGACTTTGCAGCAATATAAACACTATATTGGAGTCCCATAGTGGTTGGAGCACTCGCCTTGCGCTCGAGAGGACCTGGGATTGATTCCCGGGCAGGGCGAAATCTGAGGCAAGTTTCCTTACTCCACCCGCTTCCGTTTACGCAGCAATAAGTAGAAACCTGGTTGTCAGTCAATTGACGATCGCTTTACAGGGGTAATAATCCCTCAAAAAGAGGGGTTACTCAATCCACGACTGTTTGTGGGACACTGCTGTGTATAATTGGCTGCTACGTTTTGAGCACAAAAGTCACTCCACTTTACAATATATTCTGTGAAGTGCTTTGAGACATTCTCAATGCTGTGATAAGGCACTATATCAAATGCAAGGATTATTATTACTATATGAGCCGCTTGGATTATTGTAACAACGTACAGGGCCTTCTGCGTATCCACCTAGAAGAGGTTTAATTAAACTATCCTCCTAATAGTTACTTTAACTGGGAGGTTAGTCGATATTCCTTAAAATTTTAACACATTTGGATGAAAACGAGAAAGAGTAATTATCACAAGTATCAAGTTTCTGGCAATGTCGCATATAATATTCACAGTAAAATAAGCAAAACAGAGGGAATCCAACTGAGCATTTGGATCAAAGATGGAATATTAGCAGCACAGGACAAGGTTATTCAGTTTATTGTTCTGTGCCGCTGCTAGCTTTCCAGTGCAAGGAAACGCCAATCCCACTCCCCTACTCTTTCCACATTGTGTCTGTACTGATGTTCACACCCCTAGTGGAGTTGAAACACGAATACCATTCCCCGACTATCCTCCCTGGGGGAGGTGATCCCATTTGCGCAATGCCAAGCTCTGCGGTTTAGCTGGTTAGACTCTAGCGGTTACCCCAACACATACTCTGGGGTCCCCAAGCCTTGGCTCTTGCCAACCTGAGCCGAATACTTACCGGAATTACGTAAGCAGGATGCGTCACTCCAAGAAGAGAGCGCAAATTCCTTTCCAATAAATAGTCCGGGAATTTCCATGTGTCGGTGGGATACATGGAACTCTGCTTGGGTTGGATACTCTTGAGAGTGTATTATTGTAAACTGTGTAAAAGGTTTCCGCATGCGTCAGGCACTCAGCTGAACAAAAAAAATTTCCCTCCTCCCCCTGGCACCTTACACAGATTTTTCCACACTCACTGAACTTTGTCGTCAAGTCATTTTCAAGTGCAAATCTTACTCTGCCTTTGCAGATCTGTGTGGGTTTGTTCTGGAGAGGATTACATTTTCAGACAGAAAGATAAGTAGCAGAGACACATAGGCAATCCTGATTTGCAATCCAACAAGTCTCAGAGTGTTTCCCAGCTATATTTTGAGTGAAAGTTTATGTCTATCTTTTTCCTTTGCCGGAAAATCTTTGCCAGGACCACCCACCGCGGGGAGTGGTAAGCTGGCCTTCAATTAATATGGGAATCTGAAATCACCCGACATGAGAGCCCATTTAGCTCCCAAGGTAGTCAGGGGGGCATCTAACAAGATGCCCTGCATTTTGAATCCGTGGCCTAACTGGTATTCAAACTCATGTCCTCATTGTTAGCGCCTGCCAGAGAGTTTGCACAGATAATTAAAAAATAATCCTGCATTTGATATAGTGATTAGAACATCAAAAGCATCTCAAACCTTTTCACAAGGATTTGCTATAAAACTGGAGTGTCAGCCTGGACTGTACAAGGACAAAGTCCCGAACCAGTGGCTCAAACCCACAACCTTCTGACCCAGAGGCAGTCGTCTCTATATACTGTAATAAATCGAGCCGGACATGTTGCTGCATGTAGTTCTTGCTCTCCTCTGAGGGCACTTTCTCCCCAGATCTCAGTATGTCCCAGGCCATCCTTCAGCCAATTCATCATCTTCCTTTACACAGTGTGTCAGTTATCTGAGGGAGATGATCTGACTGCTGCTTTGATTAATTGCCCACAACATCAGACCCTTATCAAACGCTGGGTCTTGCATAGCTGATCAGTAAAGCGTTGATACATCAGTAAAGCTTTCATTAACCAGCTTCCAATCCCGCAGACAAGTTCTTTTTGCACCATACCCTTCAGGATCACGGCACTAACTCTTAAGATAATTTTTTTTATATTATATCAGTGGCCAAGCGAATGCATACATACAGCTCCAAAGTTATAACAAATGTTAGCAGTACGTCAGTGTGGGACTCTGAAAGTCAATAGGCCGAGCTGGGAGATAAGCTGAAGAGTTTGTTGCCAATCTTTTCTGCTCAGCGCAAGCAGCGATCAATTACACAGGCACCCAGCAATGCCAGTCAATGTAATATAGCTGCTTCGATTTCAAGATTCTCACACTCATCCTCAAATTCCCTACATGCCTTGGCCCCTCCTTACCCCCCCGTCCTGCTTACTCCCCAATCCACTACCTATTACCTCCACTCTGCTTGTCCCTCGTGCCCTGTTCCACGACTTTCGAAAGCGGAGGACTCGAAAGTGGTGGAACAGGGCACGAGACTCTGGAACACTCTCCCTCAATCCCTGCCTTGCCCCATCCTTCCCCATCTTCAGGTCTTGCCTGAAGACCTCCCTTTTTGACTGTGCTTACTGTCACTTCCCCCCTCTCACTCATCGCAAATATTCTGGGACGCTCCTCTGTGAAGGACGCTGTATAAATGCATGTTGTTGTTGCTGCAGTGGTTAGTGGAGGAACATGTGATTGACTGCCACGTTCATCCACAAAAAGGTCACTCACTCCATGGATGTTTATGGGAAATTGCTGTGCGTAAATTGGCTGCCACATTCGCCCACAAACACAGTCACATAGTGCATTCTATGACGTACTTTGGGATGTCCTCCTGATGTGAAAGGCGCTATATAGCAAATGTAAAGATCATTAATATACATGTACAGCATGAGACACAACTTATGTCAGGTTGGCTGTGGTCAGGGCAGGCCAGTCTGGAGAAGAGAGAAGTTGGACAGTCAAGTTCAGTATGGGTTGAGGCTATCCATGTGAGGTTTGACCCATTTTAGCTGACAGCAGATGCTTTTCCTGTCTGTTAACTCACAAGCCACATTCTCACTTTATGATCCAGAGCCACACCTTCACAGGATAGGAATAAGCAAACTATAAATCACGAGTCTCGTTCAGTGAAAAACATGTGGGGGTGGGTGGGTGGGGGGAAAGTAGCATCAAGCAACACAATGTGAGAACGAGCACATGAAACGCTCCAGATTCACTCCTTTGTTACAAAGCAATAGTGTGACAATGAATGATAGGATGCCAAGTTCACGTCAATGATCCTGCAAGAGAAATGGTAACTTGCATTTATACAGTGCCTTTTCACATTAAAGAAACATTTTGCAGTGCCTCCCAAACAAGAATTAGGAGAGCGGTTCTGTAGGGAGGCCAGTGCGACAGTTAAATTGCCCCAAGTGCATCCTACAAACAATGAGGTGAACGATCAATTAGTTTGGAGTGAAAGGTAATAGAAGCCAAGATAACCGGGAGAATAGTTTCATTATTTTCTTTTGGAAAGCGGAGATTGTTGGGGAGGGGGTGGGTGGAAGAAGGTGAAATAAGAGGGAATAGGCATGTCTGCGAATGCATGTGCGCATCTAACATTCACAGTTTGAGGTTAAGAAGCTCTCCAATGAGAAACTGACTTCAGTGTAAAGCACCAACACTCATTCCAGCACTTGGTTCTGTACATTATATGGCAAGAGTCGGGTTCCTGATACATGATGAAAACCAATCACCATGCTACAGAGTGTCCAAACCACACAGAGTTCTACATAGGTATACCATCTGCACATGGAAATATCCCTGTGTCTGAAATGGAATATAATAATAATAATCCTTGCATTTGATATAGCGCTTTTCATGTCTTCTAGACGTCCCAAAGTGCTTCACAGAATATACTGCAAAGTGAATTGACTGTATATTTGTGGGCGAACGCGGCAGCCAATTGCGCACAGCAATGTTCCACAAACAGTCATGGATTGAAAATGACCAATTTATTATTGTTTTGTTTTTTGGAGGGATTATTATTAGGCGTGTGGAGTAAGGAAACTTGCCCAAGGTTTCGCTGTGCCTGGAATTGAACTCAGGTCTCTCACTTGCAAAGCGAGTGCTCTAACCACTGAGCTACAGGACTCCACAATATGCACCCTTCCCTGGAAGGACGGACCCTGCTTATCTAATTCCAGATACTATTAGGCGCAGATTAGCAAGAACCAAGGCTTGGGGGACCCCAGATTGTGCTTTGGGATAATTGCTAGAGGTTAAGCAGCTAGAACTCCATACCTTGCCATTGATAGCACCGCCTAGCAAGCTTTCCTTCTGTTTGACTGGCGAGGACCACCCTACCTATTAGGGCTTCAGCTGGCAGGGTTAACAGGGACCTGAACAGGAAGAGTCCCTGACCCCGCCCCCACCCCCGTCTGCCCCTTCAAGGGGAAAACAAGGACAGGTGTAAGTGGAGAAAGAGAGTTGTTGTTATTGATGCATTATTGACTCTAGGGATAGATCACGTCAAAATGCTCCGTCTTCTCTCTGAACACTGTTATAAAAGGTTAGCAGCAGCGTAAACAATGCTATTTTCAGAGAGAGGGGTTGCCTCACCCCGCCCAACCCACCTCCAGCGATGGCTCAAAAGTCTGCTAGGGTCTCTGTGGCAGAGTGTGCATACATGTGTGGTAGCCAAGAATGTCGTCCTCACTGGCACTGTGCACACAAGCAGCTGCGCTTCGCAGATCAATGGAGGGAGTCCAGGCACCTGCCACTGACTGATTCTAGCCAAGCCTGATGGTCACTTTACCAATGGAGCGAGTGCTAATTGTTATAACCCCATGTAAATAACCACATGTGGGATGCACAATGGTGCCAGGCCCTGCTAACAATACCAGCAGCAGTGAACAATGCAGAGACAGAAGTAACCTGCTAATAATAATAATAATCCTTGGATTTGATATAGCGCTTTATCACATCTTCGAGACGTCTCAAAGCACTTCACAGAATATACTGTAAAGTGAATTGAGTGTGTATTTTGTGGGTGAAATGCAGCAGCCAACTGCGGACGGCAGTGTCCCACAAACAGTCGTGAATTGAATGACCAATTTATTATTATCGTTTGTTTTTCAAGAAATTATTACCGCCGGAAAAGCGATCTGCCAATCGACTAACAAACGGTTTCCTACTTGCCGCTAGTTAAACGGAGGGCATATGGAGTAAGGAAACTTGCCCAACATTTCCCCCCTACCAGGAATCAAACCCAGGTCTCTCTCTTGCGAGGCTATGCCACTGTAAAGACTTCCAAAGCACTTGAGGGACGCTATATAAATGCAAGTTGTTGTAGGATTGGGCTCAGTGAGAGGGAATATGAGGTCAACAGTAAGTAACCATCCAAAAACCTGAACCAGGAAATTTGAACTCAGTCTAGGCTGGAGGAGCACTGCATTATCATGCTTCGGATGAGATGTTAAACCAAGGTCCCATCTGCAAGTTCAGATGGATGCTAAAGATCCTGTGGTGCTGCTTGGAAAGAGAACTGCGCTTCACCTGTTGTCCTGGTCAACTCTGGATGAATTGATCTTTGGCTGTTTGTGGAATACTGCTGCGCACAGATGGGCTGCTGCATTCGCCTACAAAAATACACAGTCACATAAGTCCTGCAGAGTGCTTCGAGATGACGACAATGCGATAAGATGCTGTGTCAAGTTCAAGAATTATTATTTCAAATAACAAAGCCTTCGCAATTTCCAACTGTGCAGTGGCTGCAGACTTGGCACTGAAAATATATTGGGGAGGGGGTGGGGGAAACTTCAATGTCTTCTGCAGAGAGCAAATGCGAACCTGCAGCCAAACACTGAAGACACGGGAGCTTTTGAACGTTGTTGAGATGTCTCAAAGCGCTTCACAGAATATACTGCAAAGTGAATTGTCTGTGTATTTTGTGGATGAAACGCAGCTTCTAATTGCACACCAGTGTCTCACAAACAATCGCGGATTAAGTGACTAAATTATTATTTATTTTATTTTTAAAAATTTACTTGGAAGGCATTTTCCTCTTCGATTGTACTTACGGCCACCTCCCCACGCACCCCCCGGCTCGGAGTCGGCCTCCGCCTCTGTGACGCTACCCTGTGTGGAGGACGCTATATAAATGCAAGTTGTTGTTGTTGTGGTTGACTATTACCCCCGTAATAATCCTTTCAAAATTCCTCAAACCATAATTCGCAAACCTTCCATTGTTAGAGACTTTATGGTGCTGCTAATGCGTTGCTGTGAACAGATCAGGCCTCAGGCAACAGGCTCCCCGGAATAGGTTACAATGCTGCCCAGCACACAATTCTTTTCCAGATCACTGGATCACTTATAGGAGTAGAAAACAGACACTGGGAGTCCTGATTGACGGCCCGTTTGAAAGAGACCCTCTGCTCCTGCTTTTACTGACAAAAGAAGGACTCTTGATCTACTGGTGCCGGCACCAAAGGATTATTCACCATAGGGCGGATGAAATGGTTTCATATCAGGAGCTGCGGCGGAGAGAGAGGGAGGAGAGCATGAGCTCCTCATGCAGCACACTGGCACCATTGCCTCGTTTAGCCCATAAAAATACACAGTCATTCCACTTTATATTGTATCCTGTGACATGCTTGGAGACGTCTCGACGACGTGACAAGGTGCTTTATTAAATGCAAGGATTATTACTATTATTATTAAAGAGGGAACTAGACAGTTACCTTAAAAAGAGTCAGCTACAGGGCAAAAAGGGCAAGTAAGTGAGACTGAAAGGATTGGTCCTGAGTGAGCCGATATAGACAAAATGGACCGAATGACTGCGTTCTGTGCCCTAAATGGGAGGAGCTGGTATCAATTTAGAGAGCAATCTGTGCTGCAATTTTCATAAGAGTCCGCAAGGAAATGAAACCCAGTGGGAAGCAGTGCCGGTGAGGTCTTTCACGGCTCGCTGAACATAAATAATAAAGGAAAATGGTTGATGTAGATAAGTTCAAATGCCGCGAGAGAGTTTAAGTCAAGTTTTTTGTTAGCCTGCCTTCTATAATAGAGAAAACATTCATTAGGAAAAAAAATGCTTCTGAAGTACATTTAACGAGGATAAAAGGCAATCGTTTTGAGCTAAAATGGGGTTATAAGAGGCAGGTCACACACAAAAGCATCGCAATCCTTTGTGGACGTCACAAATTTGGTGACCGATAGTGACCCGGAGGGGATAATGTAGTGAGAAAGAGCATTTGAAGAGTCTCTGCAAGACTTGACACAAAAAAATAAAAGCGCCTGGGATGAAAGCAGAGGCGATGGTAAAAGCAGACAGTAAATTGGTTAAATAATAGGAAGCAAAAGGCTAACCATCAATGGTGGCTTGAATAAATGGACTCATTCTTGAAGTGCCGCACTGTGTACAACGCATTCATAACATGCAAACAACCACCCACCCCAACCCACACACACACCCGCCCCATCCATGTGGAGTAAAGAAACTTGCATAAGCTTTCGTCCTGCCCGGGAAGCAAATCCGAGTCCTCAATTGCGAGGCGAGAAAGCTAACCACTGCTCTATGGGACTGCACAATTGTATTATATTTTCTTACACTGTTGAGTGCCACCCAACTGCACATCAACCAACTAGAATGATTGCTTGTTGTTCAGCAAGTTTCAGATACAGAGCTGTTTATCCACATTAAAGCTTGTAACTTTGCCCTTAATCAGCGGCTGCAACGATCCATAAGGCTGACCTTCTACAACACGAAAAAAGCACAAATGTAAACACCATAGCTGACAGCTTTTATCTTGAGCCTGTTTTTACCTGGTGAGCACGGTCGTACTTTTAATAATCAAACAGCAATGTGTTCATTACCATTAACTTTATACATGCTGCTATTCTTGTCCCTTAATGCGCTCTGATGCCCAAGCTAATTGAATAGTGTTACGTTTTAATAATCGTGGTTTTATAGCTTTATCTTGCTCTCTAACCTTCAAAAGAACATTTGAGGGCATTAGTTAAGGGATGCGTTTAACTACGTCACAAGGCACTTCACAGGATTATTGTACACACGCACACACTCAAGACAGCGAGACCACAGACAGAGAATAACTAAGTAGTTCAAGATGCCCAATTGTTTTTCCAAATTACTGATAGAAAGAAATAATTTTGCCGACTGATGAACTCACGTGTGGAAAAGTGATTCATTGATTAATAAATAAAATGCTTACATTTGGTATAGCACCTCTCACGTCTGGATGATGTCTCAAAAGCATTCACAGGATTTACTGTGAAGTGTGGCGACTGTGGAGTTTGCAAGCGAATTTATAGAGGCAACAAATCCGCAAGAGTCCAGAAGTCAATGCCAAGCAATGCCAAATGTGTACCTGGACAATGGGTGTCTGACTTGCTATCTGAAAAGGATGATGAGCTCTAAAGCTTGCTGCCAGTTATTTGCAATTGATAAATTAGATATCAAACAGAACGTTCTGCTCTTGCCTGGTTCCAATTCTACCTTTCCTACTGTCTGCACTTCGTGGCCACCAACGGCTTCTCCTCTAGCCCCCCGCTGTAAAGTGAATTGACTGTATATTTGGTGGGCAAAACCCGGCAGCGAATTGCGCACAGCAGTGTCCCAAAAAACAACCATGGATTGAGTGACCAAGTTATTATTATTTTATTTATTTAATAATTAAATTTCCTGTATAATTACAGTGCAGTGACCCAAAATTCCACCTATGCTTAGCCTTTAGACTATTTTGTTTGACAGAAAATTTGGGAATTCGTGGAAGATTCTTGAACAATTTTCAAAGCAGGCATTTTTAAAAAGAGGCGGAATTTAAGAATAATTTTCCACAATTCTGTAGCATTTCACCGTCTAAAAATAGTTCTGTTGAATGTCATGCTATTAAGTTCGTGGAGTGAATAGGATAGAGCGCAAAGGAGGGTTTAAAATTCCAATACATTGAGGTGCAAAGACCGTGCATGTTGAGAGGAACAATCACTAGTTGAGGAGTGAGAAAATAGACACAGAAGGTCTGCCTGTCTCCTCTAATCAGAATTATTCACTTACTTATTTTAAGGCTTTCTATTCACACCCGGAGTATAAAAGGAAATCCAGCAGGGATATGCCAGCCTGTATCACTGATATGCTGTGGGATGAATATTATGCTCAGCAGGTGTCCAGCCTGTATAAGCATCTTTTCACATGAGAGAAAGCGTGTCTCTGTCAGCCTGATTCAGACACTGTTAAATATAGTCCTGCCGTCATTTCTCCTGCTCCGACCCATTCCCTCCCTTTACACCATTTATCTTGTGTCCTGAACACGTCCCAAATCACATAAGAGCTCGCTTGTTTGATCGCACATTAATCTACTGCACGCTCCGATGGCCACAGTACATGTTCTGCAAAAGGTTTAACTGTGAAAGGGAAAGTGCCTGGGAGGGAAGGGAATGTAGTTCAGAGGAAATTGAACTCTGCTGTGAATTCCAGGCACTGTAAAGATTTAAAAACATGAAAAGAATGACCACCACCTGATGTTGAAGCATCTCAAAAGCCCTTTACATTCATTATGGTAAAATGTAGTGATGGCCCTTCCAGGTAAATGTACACATTTTGTGTCCAGCAATGACTGGTCCATTTCACAACAAATTATATTTGTATAGCGCCTTTCATGTCAGGAAGACGTCCCAAGGCACTGGACAGTCATTTAACTAGAGGATTGTTGGCTACCTCCGAGAAAGAAACTCCCTTTTTTTTTCCCGAATAAAGTTATGGGATCTTTATGTTGTCCTGAACAAGACGGTGGGACCTCGGATTTTAACCTCTCACCCAAACAACAGCACCTGGGATAATGCAGAGCTTCCCCAGTACATTCGAAAGACTGAGTTCAAGTGCCAATTTGGGGTGGAACCTTCATAATAATCTTTACACTTGGTATTTCAGGTTGAGAGGATATCTCAAAAAACACTTCATATGATATACTGGGTGTCAGCCTGGTGTAATGGTAGAAGTCTCGCCTCTGAGTTAGAAGGTTGTGAGTTCAAACCCCACATAGGCACTTGGAATCAAATAGTCTAAGCTGACACTCCAATGCAGTGCTGGGATTGTGTAGCATTGTCAGAGATGCCATCCGGGACCTACACTGGGAGGGAAGGGAATGTAGAGGGAAAGGCGCTATATGAATGCACGTTGTTGTCCTTCGGATGAGACGTTAAACCAAGGTCCTGTTTGCCTGTTCAGGTTGATGCAAAAGATCCTATGGCACTATTTGAAAAAGATGTCAGTTTCACCTGCTGTGCTGGCCAACCATCCCCCAACGTTGTTGTGCGCAAGTGGCTGTCAATCCACTTTACAGTACATTCTGTGAAGTACTTCGAGATTTCTCAATAACATGTTAAGGCACAATGATTAATTTTATCTGGGACACCAGGAGAAACTCCTCCTCTCTTTTTGAATAGCCCCATGGGATCATTAACATCCAATTGAACAGGCAAAGATGACCTCGATTAAACGTCTCATCCAAAGATGGGATAAATCAGGAGAGATTTACTTGGTCGTGCAGACAATATGTGGAATAAAGTCCTCTGGTAGGTTATAGAGGCAAACGGGAAGATATCAATGTGGCGTTTCAGAGCATTGGGTAAGGGGGTTATTTTTATTTTGTGGAGCAGAATCATTAACATCCACCTGGACTGTAGACGGGAACTTGGCTAAACATCTCATCCGAAAGACAATACCTCCCACAATGCGGCAGTGCCCCAGCACTGAATAGGGGTGTTAGCAAATACTAACTGGGTTCTATGTCCAGTCGTGGGGCTCCATAACCTTCTGATTTAGAGGTGAGAGTGATACCATTGTGCGACAAGGGTTTCATGGAGGATTGGGAGAGGAGGGGGAGACCAACGAGTACAACATCTCAAAAAGAATGGACAGAGAGCAGTGAATGTTCAGGTGGACATTAAAAATCCCATCGCACTATTCAAAAAGACAGGTTCACCTTCTTAACCTAAAGGAAGCTAATATTACGTGATGCACCAGGTTCGAATAAGTGTGTGCCATAATGTTCTGACCAACAAACAGTCCTCCAGATAATAAATCAGATCCATTTATTCTTCAATGCTCCAATGCAAGAATTGTATTACTTTTGTGCAATAAATAAGAGCCCAACTTGTGATTTACAAGTAACTGCAGAGAGCTGTGAGTTTCCTACGAGTGAAAACTTTAGATTCTTTCAGAGAAGATGTTAAAAGAACCGAAAGGGAGAAAGAACTCTAGTGTTTTTGAAAGGAGTGACATTGAGCGACTGTGTTAGCAACTCCCAATCCACAGCACTATCTCAGCTCAGACAATGGCAAGCAGAGAATTAATTTGTGTTGTGATTTTAAACATCTTACAGCATTCCACAAACAGCTGGTTCAGGCCAGGAAACAGATCTCCGCTGGGCTCACTACTGAGCTAAGAGTGCAGCTGAACTGTGCAAAAGGCACAGCTCAATGGCATCGATCACCCGCCAGTCGATGGATTTCAGTACTGGAGGCGTCCAGAACGAGGACAGACTGGTTTAACATTCGTGGCACGGCTCTCCTATCAATGCGTCTGCCATTGTCTCACATTGGAGTGCCATAGTGAAGTGGTTATCACGCTCGCCTCGCAAGCGAGAAATCCCTGGGTTTGATTCCCAGGCAGAGTGAAACCTTAGAAAACAGTCAATTCAATCTTCTTACATATCTTAGCTCTTCACTTCGACTTCTCACTGAAGAGAAATTGGAGCTATAAATTGTGCTGCCCAACATGTCTCCACACATTAGCCTGGAAAAACCTGCTCAACGTTAAGTCAATGTTGGTAATGCTGATTCAAAAAACACAGGCAACCTGGAGCGAGATTCACAACTGTACATCCATGTAGACAGACCACCCCCACTCACCACCACAGGGTAATAGCACAGTCCTCCTCTCCCCATCACAGAGTAACACCACACATTAACAGCAATGCCCCCCCATCCCCCACTCCCCAGCACAGAGTAACAGCACAGATCCCACCCCTTTCTTTATGATGCCTTCAACCAAAAGACACAGAAGCAGGCACTATTCTCAGGAGCTCAGGTACAGCACAGGCTCAGTGATCCCCACATAAACCAAAACATTTTATGACTCAAAACAGGCTTACCTTGGAATCCTGTAGTGTAGTGGTTGGAGCACTTGCCTTGCAAGCGAGAGGACCTGAGTTTGATTTCCAGGCAGGACGAAACTTTAGGCAAGTTTCCTTATTCCAAATGCCTCGGTTTACCTAGCAGTAAGTAGGAACCCAGTTGTCAGTCGATCGGCGGATCACTTTTCTGGGGGCAATAATCCCTTCTAAAATAAAGAAAGAATTCGGTCACTCAATCCACCACTGTTTGTGGGACACTGCAGTGCGCAATTGGCTGCCACGTTTCGCCCACAATATACAAAGTTAATCCACTTTAAGGTAAATTCTGGAAGCACTTTTAGACATCTCAAAGACATGATAAGGCACTACATCAAATGCAAGGATTATTATTATTACCTTCCTTGGATCACGAGCTAGCCAGTCAGTCCGTGCTTGGCATCTGAGAGCAGGCATTCCTCTTCCTGATTTCCTCCTACTCTGACTGGCTTATTGATGAAGCTGTGCCTGCCTGCCTGCTTTCCTGCAACCCATTGGCTTTCTATAGTCAATGAGAGCTTATTGTTTGTCATTGATCAATTCAACAAGATAGCACGGACAGAACAGAACACACCCTACCACACCTCTGCACAGCACAGAGCAACAGCATATTTTTTTTGGTCACCGGGTGTCTGACACATGTGGAACCCCATCACCGTGCTTAAGAGCATCCAAACCCAACTGAGAATTCCATGCATCCCACCTACACATGGAAATTCCAGAGATAGATTATTGGAATGCGCACTCTCTCACCAGAGGGATGCATCCTGCTTACCTAATTCTGGAAAGTATTAGGCACAGGTTGGCTTGGGGTCCTCAGAGTGCGCATTGGTGTAACTGCTGGAGTCTAACCAGCTAAAGCTAACTCAAGTAGTGTGTAATAACACAGGCCCTGTACCCATGGCAACATGCAGTGATATCAACAACAACAACAACAACAAGATTCCATTTATTGAGCGCCTTTCACGTCGGGAGGACATCCCAAGGTGCTGTACAGTTGGGTCAGGACCCGAGCAGGGGGGAAATGGTCAGGGTGAGGGAAGGGAGGGAGCGAGGAGGGGGTAGAGAGTCGAGAGGGGAGCTGAAGGCTCGGTCAAAGAGAAAGGTCTTGAGACCGGCCTTGAAGGAGGAAAGGGAGGAGGCGGCGAAGGCACTGGGGGATAGAGTTCCAGAGCCTCGGGGCTGAGAGGCTGAAGGCCCGGCCACCGATAGTAGGGCGTTTGGGGCGGGGGATGTGGAGCAGACCGGAGCCAGAGGAACGGAGGGTACGGGCGGGTAGGTAGGGGGATAGTAGGTCGGAGAGGTAGGAGGGAGTAAGGCCGTGAATGGCCTTGTAGGTGAGGATCTTGAATTCGATCCTCTGGGGGATGGGGAGCCAGTGGAGGCGAGCGAGGGTGGGAGTGATGTGGTCCCGAAGCCTGGTGCGGGACAGTACACGAGCTGCAGAGTTCTGAATGATTAAGGGGGTTCGAATAGTGAATGGTTGGAGAGGAAAGAGCGCAGCTGGGAGGCGACAACTCGTTCCAGGACCTTGGATAGGAAGGGGAGGTTGGAGATGGGCCGGTAGCTTGATAGCTGCGACGCATCAAGGGAGGGTTTTTTTAAGGTGGGAGTGATGGTGGCAGTTTTTAAGGGAATGGGAATAGAGCCAGAGGAGAGGGACAGGTTGACGATGTCTGTGATATGTGGGGCAAGGAGGTGGAGCTGGGAGATAAGGAGTGGAGTGGGGATGGGGTCAAGGGAGCAGGTGGTAGGTTTCAGGGAGAGGATGAGTTTGGTGACAGAGGATGGGGAAACGGGTACGAAGGTGTGTAGGGGAGGATGGGTAGGAGTCGGAGTGTGGGAGGGAAGGGGTGGGTGGTGGGTGGATGTTGGAGGGGAAGTGACCGCGGAGCGGATTCCCTTGATCTTGGATTCAAGGAAATCCAGCATCTCCTCGCAGTGAAGGTTGGAGGAGATGACCTGCGCGGGGTGGCGGGGGGGACGGAGGAGTTGGGATGTGGTAGAGAACAGTAGCCTGGGGTTGTCCTTCGCCTCCAGGATTATCCTGGAGTAGAAGGACGATTTGGCCGAGGCTAGAGTGGAGCGGTAGATTTTGAGGAGGTCCAGCCAGATTTGTCGGTGGACCGTTAGGCCAGATTTGACCCAGGTGCGTTCAGCGGCCCGCACCTGGCTCTTCAGTGAGCGGAGGTGGGTGGTGAACCAGGGGGAGGAGCGAGAGTAGGAGACAGTACGGGAGGTGATAGGGGCAAGAGTGTCAAGTGTGGAGGAGAGGGTGTTGTGGAGGAGGGTGAGAGCAGAAGAGGGGTCGGTGAGGGTTGAAGGCCAGAGGGAGAGGAGTTCAGAGGACTCCAAGGCAGTGGTTAGGGATTGAGGGGGTAACTTCTTCCAAGGGCGGTAGAAGATGGTGGTGGGTCTGGTGGAGGTGGGGAGGGGGGTGGAGGTGGTGAAGGAGATGAAGTGGTGGTCGGAGATGGCCTTATCGGTGATGGTGACATCTGAGACACTGAGGCCCCGGGTGATCACCAAGTCGAGTGGGTGGCCATGACTGTGAGTGAGGGAGTTGATGTGAAGGGAGAGGTTGAGCGAGGAGAGCAGGGAAGAGAAATCTGAGGAGATTGAGCAGGAGGGGGTGAAGTGTAGGTTAAAGTCGCCCAGAATGATGAGGCGATCAGAGCAGAGGCAGAGAGATGTGAGAAGTGTTAAGATATCAGAGATAAAGGTGGGAGAGGCTTTAGGGGGCCGGTAGAGGAGGAGGATTTTAAGTGAGAGGAAGGAGGGGTGGGAGGGGGAAGGTGTCGCCTGGGGTGAGCCAGGTTTCTGTCAAGGCCATGATATCAACGTTCTCATCAAGGATGAGATCGTTGATGACCAGGGCCTTGTTACAGAGGGAGCGGACATTTTGTAGTCCGATGTGGATGGAGCGGTTGACAGAAGGGTGTGTGGGGAGGGAGGGGGGTCCCGGTTGTGAGGCAGGGGTGGGGGAAATGGGGGTAAGGGAGGAGAGGTTGGCTCCCTGGGTCTGTGTCTGGGGTGGCTGGCGAGTGTGGTGGGGAATGGGGCAGTCGGTGTGGCTGCTGCTGGACAGCCAACGCCGAGTGCCACGGTGAGCCCGGCGGAGGATTCCCAGGCTGGAACAGAGGGAGGTTGTGGAGGGTCAAGTGGGGATAGAAGGCGAGAGGGACGGAGAGAGAGGAGGAGAGAGCGGAAGAGATGCAGAGGGGGGAGGGTTTGGGGGTAGAGAGGAGGGAGGGAGGGGGTGAGGGGGCTCGGGTCATAGCGGCAGCCATATTGCGCACGCGGGGACCGGGAGCGAGCGGTCAGGTGGACGGACACATTATCCCATGGGCTGGGGCTGGGGCAGCCAACCTAACAGGACCATAGTGGGCTCTGAGCCCTGGTCATATCAACAACTGTTGAGCCCTGTTGATATCAACAACAACAACGCAACTTGGATTAAATAGCGTTTTTCACACAGGGCAGCATCTCAGAGCACTTAGCACTATATATATATATAATAGCATGCAATCAGTACCAGAACCGTAAATTAGCATGGAGTGGAATAACGGATACTCAAATTTCAATAGAGGCTGGGAATGTCATTTGTTACACAGAGAAAGGTGACCACTGGCTGCCATGAGCTAAAAAGCCTCTGCGAAGAGAAACACAATTGGCGTTTTAGTCTCGCATGAGATTTCAACAATAAAAACCTGTGGCTTGATTTGTAATACCGAGGTTTGGCTGCTGTAGCACTCCCTCTCCCTCACTTCAAATAAGCGTTCTCTCTGCCTGATGTAACAAAGGACAAGGAGCACAGAAAAGCGCTATTGTACCTGTGCCTTTACAAATCAGTACAGGAGTAAGGAGAGGTAAGTGGGCCTCAGGGAATTATTAGAACCAATGTTCAACTGTTATATGTCAGTTTTTATGATCTCCATCTATTGGCAGTGGCCCAGGGAGAGTATTGTGCAAATGATATGGAATCTCACTGGGAGCACCAGAATAACTAGGAGGTGCCAATTAGTGAGCGGAAAGCCAACTGCATCGCGCACGGCAGATAGCTGGGAGAACCAGGGGAATTATTACTGGTTTACACAGGCTCTGCGAAAGTAAGTGGACTGCCTGTCAAGCCGCACAGACAAGGCTATGTTGTGCACTTACACAAGCCAGTGTGTGTTGCCGGCTTGTAATCACGGCCCATTATCAGCACTAAATAAAGGTTAATGAGGAACCGTTAACTTGGCAGGAGGCCTGAGTTGAGCAAATGAGTTCACAAGGGTGCACTCCACACCTTGAGATGCCCAATTTTAATAATAGTAATCCTTGCATTCGATATAGCGCCTTATCACGTCAGAATATTCTGTAAAAGTTAATAGACTGTACATTTTGTATGCGAAACACGGCAGCGAATTGCATGCAGCAGGAGCAAATATAAGAACATAAGAATTGCTAGACGAAAGAAGACCAAGATCTATCCAGTTCACCTTCCACCATCCTGGCAGTTACATGATTGCATGACATGTCACGTACAAAACTGTACACTGGATCTCACAATATTATTTCTTAAAAGAAGTCTAATTTGCTTTTGAAAGAGTCAACGCTTTTATCTTAATCTGCACAAGGCTCAAGGGTAAAATATTCAGATATGGGATTTGAGAAGCTAATTGTGTTAGAATAGTCCGAAATGCTGATGGTGAAGTGCCAGGGTGAAATTAGTGACACAATCCGACAACAATAACAGCAACAAATTGCATTTATACAGCACCTTTCACTTTGGGAGGATGTCCCAAGGTGCTGGATAATGAAGGGTTTGCACCCAAGCTGCGGGCTGGAATCAGAGAGAGGGAGAGAGGTGGAGGGCAAAGTGGGTGGAGGAGGGAAGAAGCCCGAAGGCACAGTCGTAAAGGAAGGTCTTGAGATGGACCTTGAAGGAGGCAAGGGAGGGGGTGAGGCGGAGGGTCTCCGGGATGGAGTTCCAGAGGGTGGGGGAGAAAAGCTGAAGGCCCGACTGCTGATAGTAGAGAAGGTGGGGCGGGGATGTGGAGCAGGCAGAGCGGAGGGTTGGTGAAAGTTTAATAGGGTGTAGTTCTATTAGATTTATCCAGCTGGGGAATACTGCATTTTCAATCCCAATACATTTGTAAGGTGTAACCTACTGCACATCCTAACACAACTTTATGACCCAAAGGCGAAAGTGCTAGCAACCGAGCCAAATTGTTTTTCTCTGCTTTTTTGTTTGGCTGTTAATTACATAATTATTAAAATGTAATTCCTCCAGTACACAAACAGGTTTGCACACGATGCACGATACCCACTTATTTGCACATCTCATATAATACAGCCCATTGAGTCTCTTTGGCTGCAAGTGTCTGAAAGGGATTTCTGGTGGCACAGCTCCTTGTGTGAAGATTGTAATTACAGCTCTAATTACACTAGAAGTGGCCACAAGAGGCCCAAACTTGAAAGGTGTGGTTATTAACTAATTGACGCCAGCGTGGAATAGAAAATGGTTGAAACTGTGTCAATTAACACCACAAATAACAGCTGGGACATCAGGCTGATAACAAGATTGAGTGTCGTGAAGATAGACGCTAGCACCAGATAATTGAATTCTGCGCTGAGAACGTGCACACATTACACCATTCTAGGCTTGGGATGTAGTAAGAGAGGAAAGGGACTCACACTTTTTATCGTCCATCTAAAGTCAACCTTTCTCAGAGCGCTTCACAGCAATTATCACCTGGTAATGAAATTTCAGCTGGTCTTAGCCCCCGAGATCACATTGTCTTAAAATTTAAGAAAGCGCAGAATTGTGCAAAATAACACTGAGTCGCGCTCTGCCTCTGTCAAGCATTCTGGGGCGCTACCCTGCATGATGGGCACTAAATAAATGCAAGTTGTTGTTGTTGATGATAATCTTTCTGTTTGATACAACACCTTTCACATCGGGGTCACTCGGGTTAAATGCTCCAGGATGCTACCCCTCGTGAAGGGCGCTATATAAATACACATCGTTGTTGTTGCCTTAATTTAATTCCGGTTGCGGCGAATTAAGACTCGGTTGAACAATGACAACTCGCATTTATACAGTGCTCATCACACGGGGTGGCATCTCGGAATGCTTAATAATGGTATAGTTTGACATTGAGACGGGGAAAAAGAGTGGAGGTGACCGTAGGCACTGTGGAAGTGGAAAGTCTTCAGGTATAATCTGAAGATGGGCAACGAGGAGGCAAGTCTGAGGGAATGGGGCAGGGAGTTCCATAGGGTCAGAGTATGCTGACTGCAAGTATACCTGCGGATGGTGGAATAGAGGGGTCGAAGGATGTGTAGGTTAAGTGGGTTTTGACGGTTCAGAGCATCGCAGGTGGTTTGGGGGAAACAGTAATCTGAATGCAGCTTGATAGAGGCCGGAGACAGACAAACACAAACATCTCAAGGGCTCTGTGAAACCACATCAATAAGTACGCCTGCATTCTGATTCTCCCACTGTTCCCAAGAGCACGCTTCTCACATAATAATTCATTCCAATTATTAGTTTTTAATCTCCTCCCCCACAGGTTTAGATTTCTGGGGGAGGAAATAAAAGGAGATACGATTGAGATTCAAAATCTTTTAGCTGGCTTCAGTGTTCTCAATGGATTTCTCTCTTTATCCCTCTCCCACTCTCTTTCAGAAAATGGGGTGAAATTAAAGGTTAGCAGGTGTAATTACTGACCCTGGAAGACAGACACCTTAAAGGGGTCAATTTGTAGATTCAGCTCTGAGTCAGTAGCTCATTTGACTTCAAACCAGAATCTAGTTAGTGAAGAGAAAAATTAACTACATATATAATGTAATAATAATCCTTGCATTTCATATACAGGTAGCGTGCTATCAGATCACGTTGTGTCTCAAAGCGCTTTACAGGATTTTACTGTGGTGTAGTGACTGTATTTCATAGGCAGCCAATTTGCACACAGCAATATCCCACAAACAGCGTTGAAGTGAGTGACCAATTTTACTTGGATTCTTGTTGCCCAGGATACTGGGAGAATTTCCCTTCTTCTCCTTTCAAATTGTGCCACGGGATCTTTTAACGTCCAACTAAACAGGCAGAGGGGACCTCGATTTAACGTTTCATCTGAAGGGCGGCACCTCTGACAATGCAACACACCCCCAGCACTGCACTGGGGTGCCAGCATGGTCTGTGAGCTCCTGAGTTTCACAGAGAGGATCATTCAGTTAAGAGAATCAAAAGTAAGCTGCAAAGTTTTGATAAATGCAAAATTATTCAATTAAATGGAAACGATTTGGAGTTGCATCTGTGTGTGTATGTCTGTATATATGTATGTCAAACACACACAAAAATGAAGCCAATATTAAGTGCCTTATTAAATCACTTTAAAATAACAAGGTGATACAGGTACACAATTAAACTTTCCATTCCCCAGAGCTTTGTAGCTAGAGAAGGAAACTTCATTACGTGGGTTATCAGCCAGGCACAGTTAGGATGCAATGTTGCTTATACTTTTCCAACCTTCCAGTGAAAGGGGATTGCTGGTAACATCAGAGATTGTTTTTAATCTGCGGACTACATTGTGTGCAGGAACAAATAAAGCCAGGATCAGAAGGTTCTTATTAACCGTAAGGAGGAGGTCAGGAGAAGTGGGAGAGCCTGGAAGGGAGAGACAGAGAGAGAGAGACAGAGAGAGAGAAGTGAATAAATATATCTGGCAAACTATGAATTTTAATTTGAACAAGTTAGACTTTCTCATGCTAGGAACATATGATTTCTGCAGTGGAATCTGCAAGAAATGAGCAACACAACACACGTAAAAAAAACACACGTTATTCACCTTCTGGCTGTTCCCAGAACATAGCTGTGCGCAAATTGGCTCCCGTCTTCACATACAAATATGCTATTGCTGCACTTATCAATAAGTCCTGTGAACAATAAATTGCATTTGTATAGCATCTTTCACGCCAGGAAGACATCCCAAGGTGCTGTGAAGCATTTTGAGATGCTTCAACAATGTGATAAGGGGCTATATCAAACACAAGGTTTATTACTATTGTTAGCTAATTGCGTGAGATAAGTTTTGGGCTCTTTATGAATAGAAGTTATAGATGGGCTTGCTTCACATCCCCTGCCTCGCCAACATTGGCGGGCGGGCCTTCAGCCTTTCTGGTGCTCTCTCTGGAACTCCATCCCACAGTCCCTCCGCCTTGCCTGCTCTCTTGCCTCCTTCAAGACGCATCTCAAGACCCTCCTTTTCGACCATCCCTTCGGTCACCCCTCCTACGCCTACCCTCCTTGCAAATGGAAGCCTTAATTTTCTAGACTGTCTTTTTTTTCCCCTTAGCAAAACTTTTAGGTAATTTTTTTTTGTAACTTTCAATCTTTCGTACGTCTCAACCACAGTTGTTGATTCTTCCGAGCTGTTTTGTGTTGTGCTGTAAGGCACTGTTCATCACTGCACTGGGAATTTCTGACTCTGCATAAAATCAATACCCAGGGATGGAAGTCAACGAGGCTTTGTATTTACCTGGAGGAAGGGAAATGAAAGGCAACTCCTTTGCACATCAGAAAACTTCAGTATCGTGGAGCGTTTGCAAGGCTCTTCAGCACCGTAAAGAACAAAGCACACGCGGCAGGCGGCTTGAGACGAGAAGACAAAGGCACTGTGTGCTGACAGAACAAAGGGCTAACACACTGCCATTTATTTCCACAATGCAAGGCAACTTCTCAGTTTAATTAGTGCAGCCAGAAAAAAGTTTTATGGATTTCAAAATTAAGAGATAAAAAGTTGGGCCTGACAGCTATCGGGGTGGCGGGAAGATGCAGATACCTGGTTCCTCACCCAGGGGCTAGACTGGCAGTGAGAACATGGGGGCTTTTGGCTTACATACGCAAGGGCAAAGCAGCAAAGATCTCTTCAAATCCCATTCAAAGACAGTGCACTTCAGCTCAGGCACTGCTGATCAGCCTGTTGTGAAAAACAAGGATTGAGGAATAATAATAATCCTTGCATTTAATATAGCGCCTTATTACTCCGCTTGACAGCAGGTTTCCTTGAAGTACTTTAAGCCGTTTGACACAATAGACATTATATCAAATGCAAGGATTTTTGTGTGTTGCAGTAGCTCGCCTTAAACCACAGATTGTGCTCTGATATTCATTAATTGACAAGAGAATTCTACGAGTAAGTTAGAAGTACTCCACTGTGATAAAAGACAGATCAGAAATCTCTTAGACATCCTCAGTAATAACAGGGATGATCCAACTAGTTTTAAAAGACAGTTGCTTTACTTGTGTGATGTGCAGAGGAGATTCACTGGGACAATAGCAGAGATGAGAGGTTTTACTTATGAGTAGAAACTACAGGAACCAGAGCTGTTTTCTGAAGAATAGAGGAGACCTGATTGAGGTTTTTAAAATAATTAGGATTTTTTATAATGTAAAGAGGGAGAAATGATTTTCATTGAGCAATGATTTAAGGTAATTTAAAGGCAGCTACCAGCCTGGCTTGGTTGATGGCATTCTCACTTCTGAGTCAGAATGTTGTAGGTTCAAACCCCATGTCGTGTTTTTGAACTCACAGATTTTAGGTTGACACTCTATTGTTGGAGATGCTGTCCTTTGGATGAGATGTTAAACTGAGGACTCATCTGCCTGTTCAGGTGGATGTTAAAGATCCCATGGCACTATTCAAAAAGAGTTTCTGAGCTCCAGCCAACAATCCCCCAAATAAAATCGGTGATTCAATCCATGACTGTTTGTGGAACACTGCTGTGCACAATTGGCTGCCGCGTTTCGCCCACAAAGTACACAGTCAAATCTATTCCATAGTATATCATATGAAACTCTTTGAGATCATTCAATTTAAGCCAACTCAAATAAAATGATTATTATTGTTATTGTTATTATTACATCCTCTGGGTATTGATTTGGGTTTGTTTTTCCAGTCTGATGGAGTAAGAGTTCGTAAAGCTTGTGAGAATAATGGGTTGAATTGCCTTGTCTTGTTCCTTGCTTTTTATAACCTTGGCATTATGCACGGACACGCCCCGATCCTCAAGGAAGACAGAGCAGGAACTCCAGGAGCCCTGCCGTTCCTGCCTCCCTGACGTTCACCCCAGGCTCGGCAGCACGCAGCCCATTGTTTCCTGTGATGCATTGTTTATTCATAGCTGATAATTCTTGAGCTTTCTGCCAGAAAACACGATTCTTTTGCGTAATTAAAAGATTCTCGTGATCTGCTTTCACTCCCTGGACTTGCCTTGGGCTGGACTTGCCAGCGCCTTGGGACGTCCTCCTGACGTGAAAGGCGCTCTATAAATGGAATCTTGTTGTTGTTGTTGTTGCCGTTCTCTCGGATAAACAAACCCCAGGCTTGAAATTCTGCCCAGTCTTAGCCTGAAAGTCATGTTTGTCCTCAGCTAGAAGATGAATTGTGGAAAATTGCTAAATTCAGTCTTAATTTGAAAGCTCTTTATTTCTGTGGTTTTGAAAAAGTAACCAGCTTGTGAACTAACTGGGTTTAAGACTTTTTCACAATACTGCACAATCTCAATTCGTAAGACAATATGGTCTTACAACAACAAGAAACCCTTAGGGTTAGTATTACTGCTGTACGCAATTGGCTATGTTTGGCCCACAAAATGCAGTCAATTCAGTTTACAATATACTCTGTGAAGTGCTTTGAGATGTCTCAATAATGTGATAAGGTGCTTTATATAATGCAAGGATTGTTATTATTAATATAATGTTGTTTCTGAAGGACTTCTTGGGGTATTTGCAGAGGAGCACAGCTACACACGGTATGTGTGGAATTAATTCCAAGCACAACCGTTCATTGACTGTATCTGCAATTTCTTCCCAGTGCCTACTGTTAGAGTTATCCATGTGCAGGGAATCCCATTTCCACGGTGGATTTAACTTGACATCTTATCTTACTCTCCCAAAATTAAATAATGAAAGATGCCAGCCGTGCTGAGCAATAGCGCTGTGTCAATTACCAGCGTGGCTGTAACAGCATCGCTTTGGTTTGCCTGGGCAATGTGGTGATAGAATAAATGTGTGATCCATTCTCAAATGGAATTATTATGATTCTAGCATTTCCTACTGCGCCTTTCATGTCAGGAGGCCCCTCTGTCTCAAAACACTTCACAGGATTTACTGTTAATTTCATAACAATAATCCTTACATTTGATATAGCCCTATGCTGTGTTGTCAAAACTCCTGAAACTGCTTCGCATCATAAGCTGTAAAATGTAGTGACTGTGCATTTGTAGACAAATACAGCAGTCAGTTTGCACACAACAATATCCAACAAACAGCCATGAAGTTAATAACCAATTTTATTCGGTGGATTGTTGGCCAGTATACCGGGAGAAACTCCCTTCTCATTTTTTTTGACTGGTGCCATGGGATCTTTAATGCCCACCTCAACAGGCAGACAGAATTTGATTTAACGTCTCATCCCAGTTCTGTACTGGAGTGTCAGTCTGGACTCTGAGCTCAAAGTGCTGGTGTGGGACTCGAACCCACAACCTTCGAACTCAGAGGCAAGATTAGATTGTTAACAACCAAACAAAGTTGACGCATTGTGCATGGGTGTGTGTATGAAGAACAGAGAGGTGTGTGACGCAGTGAGAGAAACAGAGAGGTAGAGGCTAGAAAGACAGGACAGTAATCCAAATCCAGATGGAATTCCAGAGGGTGGGTGCAGAAAGGCTAAAGACCTGACTTCTGATAGTGGAGGGGGCAGGACTGGGGACATGGATCAGATCAGTACCCACCGAGCAGAGCGATCAGACAGGTTGGGTTAGGGTTTTAGGAGGCCACAGGAGCATAAACAGTGGTAGAGGATGAACAGTGGAGGTACAGAACCTTCCAGTAATTTATTTGGGAAGGAACTTGATAAGAAAATGATTATTCTATAAGTAACAGAGTCAGTGTGCCTTACTGTGCGCAGTGAGCACTTTAATATATACTGCCGCTGGGCTCATTATACTGTATGAATTTACTGCAAAGATTTGATTAGTGGCATCCACTCAGGCACAAGTTAGTTGAAATATATTTCTTTCCCTCTTGCTTTCCATTAATAAAGTGGAAATGTGGATTCTGCAGTGACTCAAGGTCCTGAATAATACATAAGATTAAAACACAACCAATAGGTTTGTAATGAAAACCTGAATATGCACATTGCCACCAGTAACTCTTCACCACTTTCTAGGAGACTGCAGAATGCTCACCGATGATACCTGTTCAGCTCGCTTCCCTGCTCAAGGTAGAAACTCGACCTGTGCCTATTCCACAGCCATCCCCTCTCCACCTCTTTCGTCAACCCAGACCGGCCTCCTGGCCAACATTCCTTCAGGTAAATCGTTTGTTCACTCCATGGCTGTTTGTGAGACATTGCTGTGTGCAAATTGGCTGCCATTTTCGCCCACAAAATACACTCACTTAACATTACAGCATTGATCTGTGAAGCGCTTTTCCATCCCTAACTTCTGGTCCAACAAACAGCCATGGAGTGAGTGACCAATTTTACTGGGGGATTGTTGGCCAGGACACCGGGTGAGAGAAACGCCCTTCTCTTTTTGAATAATTCTTTAACGTTCACCTGAACAAGCAGTTCAGTTTAATGCCTCACCCGAAGGACGGCACCTCTGACAATGCAACACCCCCACCCATCCCCAGCACTGCATTGGAGTGTCAGCTCAGACAATATGATTCCAAGTCCCGGCACAGAACTTGAATCCACAACCTTCTGACTCAGAGGCGAGAGCGCCACTATTGAGCTAGGCTGACACATGGAGAGCGATCAACGGACAAATGGCCAGAGAAAAATGAATAGAATTGCTATATATTACACCAGCTTTGTTCCTGCTCTCCACTGGAATTACGTGCAGAGAGTATCGCTGAGTTAAAATGTGACTGGGGTGATTATTGAAAACAAAAATGCCCTCGGCTTTATTATTTGCAAAGCACACAAGCTGTGGAGAGAGCTATTGTCAATTTTAGGCTCCCGGCAAGGTGGTGCATTGTGTAAACCAAGACTCTGCTGGATTAGGTACGTAACAAGTGAAGAAAAAGTAATTATTGCTGTGACTCATAAGCAATTGTGTTCCAAGAGGAAGGTCAATGGACAAGGTCAGCACATTCTGCACAGGGCATGTGAGAACTCAATCCCATTATCTTCACTTACATTCCAGGCAGTCGATACGTTAGAGAGCTGCTGTATTTTGGTCTCAATGGTTAACATTAATAACTTGCATTTGTATTGTCAGGCTGGCTCAGTTGGTAGCACCCTTGCCTCGGAGTCAGAAGGTTGTGGGTTCAAGCCCCACATCGGGATTTTGAGTTCACAGTCTAGGCGTACGCAAGCATTGTCAGAGATGTGGCTCTTCAAATGTTAAACTGGCTGCGTAGTCAAGTGGACGTTAAAGATCCAGTGGCACTATTTGAAAATAGAAGGGAATTTCTCCCGGTGTCCTGGCCACCAATCCCCCTAGATAAAATTGGTCACTCACTCCATGGCTGTTTATGGGACATTGCTGTGTGCAAATTGGCTGCCGTGTTCAGCCATAAAATACGTAGTGACTACATGGTAATAATCCTGTGAGAAATTTTGAGATGTTTCGATGATATGATAAGGTGCTGTATCAAATGCAAGGATTATTATTAGTGATAACAGTATTCTTACTAATAATAGGATTCTTACTAATTTACTAATCCACACGCCTAATAATAATAATCCCTCCAAAACCAAAAACAATAATAAATTAGTCATTTTCAATCTACGACTGTTTGTGGAACATTGCTGTGCGCAATTGGCTGCCGCATTCGCCCACAAATATACAGTCAATTCACTTTACAGTGTGTTCTGTGAAGCGCTTTGGGACATCCTCCCGACGTGAAAAGCGCTATATCAAATGCAAGGATTATTATTATTATAATAACTATATTAATAATAATAAGCACTGTGAGCTTTACAAACGCCAGATCAACTATGAGCTGATGTGGTTCGGGCTTTTGAAGGGAAATTAGGTAGGGATGTGCGGAAGAAGGCTATGGAGAAACAGCAGGGAATTGGGATTAGGAGGAGCAAACACTGGCATGAACAGAATGGACTCATACGGTGGTTCAGATCTTTTGGGCTCTATGTAAATTATTGCATGAGACACTAAGTAGGAAGGCCGAGTTCTGATAATACGAAGGTTAACCCTCAGCATGTTGCTTTGACATGACAGATTATAATTTTAAATAAATAAATATAATGTGGTCACTCAATCCACAACTGTTTGTGTGGCACTCCTGTGCACAATTGGCTGCTGTGTTTCTCCCACAATATATAATCAATTCACTTCACAGTATGAAGCACTTTGGAACATCTCAACGACATGATAAAGTGCTATATCAAATGCAAAGATTATCATTATTATAATTATGTCCATGGTTCTTTCACCCCTACCCTGTTGGATGACTAGATGCTCTGTAGAGGGCTCCGTCGGGGTATACTCCGTGATGATGAACTCCAAAATAGTTCATTGTAAAGTTGGTGAAGACGTTAATGATAATGGCCAGAAGGTATGGTAAAAAATAACAAGGACTTGCACTCATCCAAAGAAGCTTTATATTTATATAGCACCTTTCACAACAGAAGGACGTTCTAAAGCTAACAGTACTGGCCTATCACTTGAGCTGGGGATGGGAGCCGGAAGGAATGGGGGGGGGTAAGATAACCAAAGGTGCGGACCATGCAATGGTCTTGCAAAGCCTGGTGAGATGTAGGATGAGAGCTGCAGAGCATTGGGTGACCTGCGACTTCTGGAAGGTTGGGCTGGGAAGAAGTAATTAGAAATATCAAGTCTGGAGGTGGCTCAAGTTGTGGATGAGGGTTTTAGGGCTAGATTGGGCATGCGTTTTAGATAGAAGGAGGCAGACTAGGACAAGCTCCTACTGAAAGCCTTAACGAAGAGAACTAGTTCCAAGACTGCACACTGCAGACAAGATTACAATAATCCTAAACACAGTCTACTAATTTGGATTCTGCATTTACCAAAATTACAATACAATACAATTTACATTTATTCAGAACCTTTCACATCAGAAGAACGTCTCAAAGCTTCGCGGAGATCTCAGGGGGAGAGGGGATTTCAAAACAAAACAAAATTTGATCCAATGTTAATGGCTGAGGTGCTCAGTTATGTCTTGCAAACAGAATAAACAAGATTGATTCAATGCAAAAAGGCCTTGTTGTCAGTATAGAGCTGTTTTGAAGGTGCAGTCAAAGTAGGTTTTGAGAGAGCCCTTGAATGAGGTGAGGGAGGGAGTGATCAGAGGAACTCAGGGGTGGAGTTCCAGAATGTGGGAGAGGAGATTTCAAAATGTATTTTAAGCTCATTCTTTAAATAAGCAATGGAGCTTGTTTATGAGCAAGGTGGCTTTAATCTAATGTTAAAAGTTGAGGAGCTCATTTATGGCTTGCAAACAGAATAAACTAGATTGATTCCATACAAAAGGGCCTTCTTATCAGTATTCAGTGGTTTCTCTGGCTTTGGAGTAACGAAAATCAATGCGGAGGGCACGGTTTGTATGCTAACCTACAGTGTTTTTCCAATTCAAATCCAATAATGGATCTATTCTTTATTCAGCTGGAGATGAAGCGGTCACAGTGCATTTTCATTAAACGTCCGAAACAGACAGAGTAGACAACTGTTTAAACATCTTCAGAGCAGCAATACAGTGCCTTAAGGTCAACGTTATAAACAGCTTCATTGCTGAAATTCCTGCCTATTCTTGTTGCTGAAGACTGAGTAAGATTTCAAATTGGTTATTGATTTGCCCCCAGAAAGGTGAATTCGTCGGTACTTTTTTTTAAAAAAAATGCTTAAAATAGTCCAACAATGTGCATTGGGAACAGAAAGAATGTCTTGTGCCACTAAGTGGGAATCAATACCGGACAACAACTTGCAACTTGGCTCAAGGCAACAAAGTGTGACTAAACACAAGAACATCAGAACATAACAATTTTCTAGACGAAAGAAGACTAAGGTCCATCTAGTTCGCTTTCCTCCATCGTGGCAGTCGCTTACACACGTCATGTCCCAAATTATGTACAGTACTGTATCCCAAGATATTATTTCCTAAAAGAAATCTATCTAATTTTCATTTGAAAGAATCAATAGTTTCTGCTTCCACCATCTGCCTAGGGAGCCTGTTCCATATATTTTCTACTGACAAGAAGGTGTTGTGGACATTGGCAAAAGCTTCAGAAAACAACCAGTACGGGGTACAGGGTTTGTAATCTTGGCCCCACCATTGGCGATCAAGGTCTCTGCAACTCTATCCCACAATTCCTGCCCCCTCATGTCCTCCCTCTCTGCTTTAAAACTGCTTGAAACCAAACTCTTTGACCACACTAAATAAATAAATAAATAAATAATAATAATAATTATTGTATTTGGTGTAGTTCCTTTCAAGTCATCAGGATAATAATAATCCTTGCAGTTTGGTACAACACCTTATCAAGTTATTGAGATATCTCAAAGTGCTTCACACGATATACTGTAAGGTGCGGTGATTGTGTTTTTATGGGTGAATGTGACGGCCAATTTGTGCACAGCAATGTGCCACAAAAAGCCATGAAGTGAATGGCCAATTTTATTTGGGGAATTGTGGGCCAGGACACCAAGAGAAATTCCCTTCTCTGTTTCAAAGGATGTCTCAAAGCGCTTCACGGGATATAATGGAGAGATGGAATGACTGTTTGTTGTCGAACAAGGCAACCAATTTATATACAGCAATGTCTCACAAATAGCCATGAAATTACTGACCATTTATTCGATTGTTGTCCTGGACACTGGGAGAAACTCCCTTCTCTCCCCCTCTCCTCCACATTTCCCACCTTGTAAAAGCACTTTGAGAAGTTACCCTTTGTGAAGGCACTAGATATATGCCAGTAGCTGTTATTCTCCACCACTGCAGTTTGAGCCACAAAACCTTTGAAAAAGCATCGTTGCTGCATGCAAAGATAACTGGCCTAATGGAGATTGATACGAGTGTCGCTGTCCCTACAGTTTCCAACACACTTTACAAGACAAGATTTGTAGAGTTGCAGTTACAGTCGGCTAACCTGCTGCCAAAAGACATATCTACTCGTGGAAGATTGGAGCTGCTGGGCACAGCTCAAGTAACGCCTAAAGGTCAGGTCTAGATGGAGAGCTGTCATAATAATATAATAATCCTTGCATTTGATATGGCGCCTTATCACAGTGTTGAGACATCTCAAAGCATTTCACAAAATATACTGTAAAGTGAATTGACAGTATATTTTGTGGGTAAACAAGGGAGCCAATTGCACACAGCAGTGTCCCACAAATAGTCGTGGATTGAGTGACCAATTTTTTTAAAAAAGGAATTATTACCCCTGGAAAGTGATTCTCACTCCATTATCCGCCCCCTTTGCTCAGCTGGTTCCAACCTCCTTCACAACCCTCATCCCTTCCGCTCCATCACCGATGGCTTTGCTTTCAGCCACAATATCCCCAAACTATGGAAGTCTCTTTCGCAATCACTCCATTGTGTTTCCTCCTTTCCCATCTTCAGATCACACCTGAAGACCTTTCTCTTCGACTGTGCCTACACTCACCTCCCCTCTCTCCCTGGCTTTACATCAAGCTTCGCCACTGTTAAGTGCTGCGAGACACTACCCTGTGCTGTATGAATGCAATCTGTTGTTGTTGCAAACAGCATCACCCTTCGACTTTAATGCATACAACATCTAGCGGGTGGCATACCAGTGGCATTTCTTGGGGCATCAGTTTGAATCAAACTGATT
Source organism: Callorhinchus milii (assembly GCF_018977255.1). NCBI lineage: Eukaryota > Metazoa > Chordata > Chondrichthyes > Chimaeriformes > Callorhinchidae > Callorhinchus > Callorhinchus milii. The sequence goes on along the minus strand of NW_024704746.1, from coordinate 7,777,767 downwards.
TTAAAATATTTATAATCCAGAGAAACTTCATTGTGGCCACATGAGGGGCGTTCACAATTAGCTATATTCCTGTTGACCCTGTGAGATTAAAACCATTTAAAAACTTTTCTCTCTCTGTTTGTTCAGTGCATATCAATGCCATATTAATGCAGGAGTGAAATATTAAATCTTAAAAAAAATCTCAACTGCGCTACGGTTCAAATACAGTTTTCAATTTCCTTTACACATTGCGGGTCTGCTGGGATTTCACAGCACAGCAACCAGGAAGCAGACTTGAAAAAGCAATTATTTAGGAATTGATTTCTCTGTGTGCTAACAATGCCCGTCAACAGTGCTTCATGGCAGGGCCCACTCCTCAAGAATTTCGAGCATTTACAGGCATGGAAATAAGTGAGATGCAGAGAGAGAGAGAGAGAGAGATATTCACATTAGGAATATCTAGGATGTATCTGTCTGATTGTGTTACAAGACGCAGTCTGACTCTACTAGAGGAGAGGAGGTAAGAGAGAGAGAGAGGAAAGAAAGAAAGAGGAGAGAGATCTCTCCTCCACCACCTCTTTAACCTCCTCCTTTCTCTCTTCCATCTCCTTCACCTCGCTCTCCATCTCCCCCTCTCCTCCTCTACCTCTCTCTCCATCTTCCCCTCTCCACTCTAAACCTCCATTGCTCTCTCCACCTATCCCTTCTCCTCCATCTCAATCTTTACCTCCACCTCTGCCTCTTCTGGAATGTATGTTTTCTTCATCACACCCATTTAACATTCTTAGAGGTATATGTTTCCGTCACCTTCTGCAATGTGCATCATCAACACAACACAATCACCGAGGTAATCTACGCCATTTCAAAGAGCGAGGTGTATATCACCTTGATGTTACAGATACAATGATGCAATTTCCAAACCATAAGAAAGCATGTAGACATCTCAGGACATTTCTAAGTGGTGAACAAGGAACCAGGATAATAATAATAATCCTTGCATTTAATATAGCCTTAACACATCATTGAGACATCTCAAAGTGCTTCGCAGAATATACAGTAAAGTGAATTGATTGTGTATCTTGTGGGCAAAACGCGTCAGCTAATTGCACACAGCAGTGTCACACAAATAGTCGTGGATTGAGTGACCAAATTATTATTTTATTTATTTATTGAAGGGATTATGATGGAACCATAGGGATTTTGGGCTCATTGTGTCTGTGCTGGGTCCTTGAAGGTGGAATACATTCAGTCCGTATTACCTGCATTCCCCCAGCACTGCATTATAGTGTCAGCCTGACAACATGAGTTGAAAGTCCCGACAGGGGGCTTGAACCCATAGCAATACCAAATTACATTTGTTTAACAACTTTCATGTAGGAAGGATGTCCCAAGGCGTTGGACAGTCAGGATTTGGGCATGAGCTAGGAGGGTAGGGATAGGAGGGTGCCTGAAGGTGCGGTTGAAGAGGAGGGTCTTGATACGTGCCTTAAAGGAGGCAAGGCAGGGGACGAAGCAAAGGGACTGTGGGATGGAGTTCCAAAGGGTGCGGGCAGACATGCTGAAGGCCCCACCACCGATGGTGGGGCACGCCGGGCAGGGGACATGGAGCAAGCTGGAGCCCAATGAGTGGAGGGACCAGACAGGATATATGGAATTAGCAAGTTACAGAGGTAGGAACAAGCTAATGATTTGGAGACTAGAGTGCTACGGACTGAGCCAGGCTGACACCTAATATGTAACTTTGACCTCTTCCCAACTGTGTGACGCAGCAGATAATGATGGCTCCAGAGACATTAATATGAAGTAGTAGATACCTTACATAATCCTTAGTCCTCAGTATGACTCCAGCCTCCTTCATCCAAGAAAATATATTGGAGATCAAAATGACTTCAGTGTAACCACAGGATGTAAGACTCAAATGAAAATAAATGGAGAAACCATCTGCTTCCGATCTGTTATTTTATGTAATTCAAGGTCTCAGTGGGAATGGAAGGTTGCCAGGTTTGAAATTAGGTTTCTGGATATACTCTTAAAACACGATCGTTTCATTACTGCCCGAACACATCCAATTGTCCGAATGCATTAAGGCAACACGCTCGCTGCCCAATCCAGCGAAGGGAAAAAGAAATTGGAAATCTCCACTTTCATGTCTCGCGCATTAGAGATGCAATCTTTCACAATGAACATGGTGAGGACTCAGGGAGAGAGGTCGGATGTAAAAACAAAAGGCAGGGAGGAGAAAGAGATTGGAGAACAGACAAGAATATACTCACCCACATTGTGCTGGTGTTAACTGGCTAAACTGGTTAATGGTGGTGGTAAAATCAATGGCTTTAGGCCTTAACATGATGCCCAAGATGGCACAACAGGGAGAAACTGTGAAAAAAGAGAGTGAGAGAAAGAAATGTCATAGTCACCGCCAGGCTTTAGCTATTGACTGGAAAGTGCGGGGTTCCTGCTTATCAGACGACATCGAATTTGTTAATGTAACAGAAATTTTCTCACCGAGGTCTGAATAAAAGAAAGGACCCGAAGCACGGATTGGGGTGCAATGTGTTGTACAGCAAATGGTTGATCCAGCCAACACTTGATTCCTGACACAAACTCAACACTGGCTGTCGGCTGTGAAATCATTAACAGGCTGTCCATCTGCTCTTGGGCTAGGACTGAGCATTAACTGCTGGAGTCTCATTTACCAATAGTCACACACATTGCATCTTAGAGAACCTCTGGGGCCAACCCACCTTCTGTGAGATTATTAAAAATATACCAAAGATACACAGTATAGGACAGCACCACGGCAAACAAAATAAATCAAGAGGCGTGCTCTAGGGAATAGGAGAGCTGGAAACAAGCTGTTTAAAAAATAGTTGGAAATTTAGAAGATGAGAGAATCGAAATTTCACCTGATGTGATCTCTTCGACTGTGCTTATGGTCACGTCTTCCCTCCTCGTTGTCAAGCTCTGCCACTGTTAAGCGCTCTGAAACGCTATCCTGTACAAACAGTGCAAGTTGTTGTTGTTATCAGGATAGACTGGATAGGTTAGGCCTTTTTCCCAGGAGAAAAGACATCCAAGAGGGGACTTAATAGAAGTGTTTACAAAAAAATGTTAGATGTGGTTAGCACGATATGAAACAGTGACTAGGGGATCTAAAAGAGAATTTAGCAGGAAAGTTTTCATGCAAAGGATAATAGGAATGTGGAACTCATTGCCTGAATTAATGGTTGAACCAGATAGTTTAAATACATTCAAAAGGAATCTAGATACACATATGAGGGAGAGGAGAAAAGAAGGGTATGGGAGGGAGTAAGTAGTGGGTGAAGACTGATGTGGAGCATTATAGTAGCACGGACTTGGGCCAAACAGCCTGCTTCCACGCTGTACATTCTGTAAAAATCTATGCACTATAAAATTTAATGACTGTAATTTGTAGATGAACGGGCAGCAAATTTGCACACAGCAGTGTTTCTCAAACAGCCATGAATTGAACGACCAATTTTATCTGGGGGATTGTTGGCCAGGACACTAGACGTAACCCCCTTCTCCTTATGAACAGTGCTGCAGGATCTTTCACATCCACCTGAACAGGCAGACGGTACAAATGGGTTTCAATTTGAAGAGAGCAAGAAGGCACAGGGGAGACAGAGGGCAACGGAGATGAACATGTCTGGTGCTGAAATGTGGAAGCAGAGATGAAGAGAAAAAGGCACACGACACATGGTAATAAGCTTAGAGTGAAATTGTACATTCTTGCAAAGGAGGATAATATAAACGAGAAAGACGCACTTTTTGACAGTGAGCATAAAATGCCAACAACAGATGGCTGTTTGAAAGCCCTGGGCAATTATAGTAAACAAAATCAATAACATTTCAAGTGCGTTGCATGATACGGAGGACAGCAGAAAGCCAGTTAATGATCTGAGACGTGGCTAGATTCAAAACAACGCAATAAGATCACGGACGGATAAGCAACATAAGTGCGGGAAAAGAGTGTGATTGCAGAGTTTCTTATCACAGAGTGGGGGAGAAGGAGCCAACTTGACAGTGAGGTTTCACAAGAACAATTTGCCAAAAAGAAATGATCACTTTGTAACGTCTTCCACAGTATAACAGGGGTCGAATTTGAGTGACTTACTTGTAAAGTGCAGTGACTGATACTTTTGCAGAGAAACATGACAGACAATTTGGGATGTCCCCCTGACATGAAACGCGATATAAATGTAATTTTTTGTTGTTGTTGTTGTGTATAGCCATGTCTCACTCCCCACAGTCTCCCCTCTCTAAACGTCTCCCCTGACTTAGGAGATCAGACTGATGAAAAGTAGGGCCAACTCACAGGTAGATCCTCTCGAAATGAAAGGCGCGATATAAATGCAATTATATAAATGCAATTTGTTTTTGCTGTTGATGGTGAAAACTCTCTGAAAAGTGGTCAGGAAACAGGACGTGGTGGGGGGCGGGGGAAGGGATGGGCCCAGGGCTTTTTTTCATCCAGTCGGTGAAACCACCACAGCACAAATGACAAGAGGGAAGGATGGCACCTCCGACAGAACAACAACGTGCATTTATATAGCGCCCTTCACGCTGGGTAGCATCTCAGAGCACTTAACAGAAGCCGAGCTTAATGCCGAACCATCAGGTTTGACAATCCACCGTCGCACAAAATAGAAATCTGGTGACTTTTAAGACGCAGCAGAAGCTTAAATTAAAAATTGTTTCCATCTGATCTAAAATGCTTTTAAAGTAGGTCTGTTATCATCGCGTTCTTTAAATGAAGTTATTTTTTTGTCATTACTTCAATTTCTTTCAAGTCTCCCTTCCAGCATTGGAGATATTGAGAGCGATGTTCACAAAGCATGATTCTATCATTGAGCTTTGAAGAAAATTAACAAAGTGGTTTTGTAAACTTGCGGGGGGTGGTGGTGGGGGGGTGGTGGGGTGGGTGGGTTGGGTGAGAAGAGCGGAGGTGAGGTGGGGGGGAGGAAGGGGCTGGTGGGTGTGTTTCGCGGCAAGTATTTAGGTCCATCATAATTTTAATTCATAATCTAGGCTGATGCTCCAGTCCAGGGCTGGGAGGAAGCAGTTCAGCGTTGGAGGTACCATCATTCGATTGAGACACTAATCCTCTCCTCCCCTCCTCTCCCTCACCTCCCTCAAGGCACATCTCAAAACCTACATCTTTGACTATGCTTTAGTTCATCTTTCCCCTCCCCACCCAAGCCAGCGATGTGCAATGGTTTGCGATGTCTTCCCAGTGTAAAAAGCACTAGAGTATATAAATATAATTTGGATTGTATTATAATCTGAAGTTCCTCCTGCCTGTTCAAGTGGATGTTAAGGACCTTATTCGAAAAGGGAAAGGAGGTTTCTCCCTGTGTCCTAGTCAGAGCATCAGGAATTTCTCAAATTCTGAAATAATAATAATCCTTCCATTTGATATAGCGCTTTTCACGTCTTCTAGACGTCTCAAAGCACTTCACAGAATATGCTGTGAAGTGAATTGACTGTACATTTGTAGGCGAAATGCGGCAGCCAATTGCGCACAGCAGTGTCCCACAAACAGTCGTGGATTCAAAATGACGTTTTTATTATTGTTTTGGTTTGGAGGGATTATTATTAGGCGTGTGGAGTAAGGAAACTTGACCAAGTTTCACCCTGCCTGGAATTGAACCCAGGTGTCTCACTTACAAGGCGAGTATACTTTAATTTCAACCTCTCAACATGAAAGGTGCCATATACATGTAAATTGTATGGTATTGTAAAGTTAAAGCTGAATTAATAATAATAATAACAGTAATAATAATAATCCTTACATTTGATATAGCGCCTTATCACGTCTTCGACACGTCTCAAAGCACTTCACGGACTGTACTCTAAAGTGAATTGACTGTTTATTTTTGGGCGAAATAATAAAAATAAAAATAATAATAAAAACCTTGCACTTAATACAACACCATATCACATCATTGAGACGTCTCACAGCTTCTCACATGATTCATTAAAAAGTGTTGTAACCGTGCAGCAATTTGCCGATTTATGCACACTTCAAAATACAACGTTAAAAGAGTAAATCTAGAGCCAACTGTAAAGTCTAGCCATGATGGTCTGCTTTGATGGTTAAGATGTGCTCTTTAGGTTGTTTTTGTCACTAGAATTACACAAGAGAAACAGCAGCAGAAGGAAACCAGATGCAGCATCAATAAAAACAGTCCCATGAAACACACAGAGCCACTGCACTGCTCTGGAGACCACAGCCCTTATATATCCTTGAAACATTTTAGGTTACCATTTCGTTCAGGGAATACCATCTGTGCTTATTTCTCCCATTATGCATCAATAAATAGAACTCCAGAGCTGGAGCAATCTATTTTGTGTATCTGACAAATGGGGCAACCTGTCACTATGCTTAAGTGTATCCAAACCAGCCTGAGAGTTCCACATATGTATACCACCCACACATGGAAATTCCCTGTGTCTGGATTATAAAATGCCTTCTCTAACTGGAGGGACGCTACTTACCTAATTCCAGAAAGTATTGGATGCAATTTGGCAAGGCTTGGGGATGCAAGAGTGTGCGTTGAGGTAACTTGAATGTAACTCGAATTAAATTAAATTCAAGATAACTTGAATGTAACGTTCAAGCCATGACCCACTCTGCCTTCCCTCACCTCTGTAACATCGCCCGACTCCGTCACTACCTCACACCTCAGGTTGCTGAAACTCTTGTTCAGGCCTTCATCACCTCCAGGCTCGACTGTGCAAACACCCTGCTTGTTGGCCTTCCCAACTCCTCCCTCCAAAGGCTGCAGATAATCCAGAACTCTGCAGCCTGTGTCCTCTCCCACACCAAACTCCATGACCCCATCTCCCTCACTCTCGCCCGACTCCATTGGCTCCCTATCCTTCAGAGGATCCAGTTCAAGATCCTGGTCCTCACACACAAAGCCCTCCATGGCCTCACCCCACCCTATCTCTGTGACCTCCTAACCCCCTACCAACCCGCCCGTTACCTCCGCTCAGCCGGCTCTGGCCTGCTCCATGTCCCCCAAACCACTCGCCCCACCATTGGCAGGAGAGCCTTCAGCCACTCTGCCCCCAATCTCTGGAATTCCATCCCCAGTCACTCCGCCTCGCCCCCTCCTTAGCCTCCTTCAAGTCCTGCCTCAAGACCCTCCTCTTCGAACATGCCATCGGCTACCCCCCTTCTCTTGTCCAACTCAGACCATGCTGCCCGTTAGGGCTTTGGTTTGCACGGTTAATAGGAGCCTGGCTCAGTTGGTAACACATTGAGACAGAAGGTTTGAGTTCAAGCCACACCTTAAGGTCACAGTCTAGGCTGATACTCTAGTGTAGTGCTGGGGGAGTGCTGATTGTCGAAAGTGCCATCCTTTTGCTGAAACATTAAACTAAAGTCCCATCTGCCTGTCCAGATATTAAAGACATTAAAGATCCCATGGTACAATTCGAAAAGAGAAGGGAGCTTCTCCCGGTGTCCACACTAAAAATCCGCTAGTTCAATTGATCAACTCACTTCATGGCTGGTTGCGGAACATTGGCTGCTGTGGTTGCCTACAAATTGCACAGTCACTACACTTCACAGAAATTTCCTCTGAAGCGCTTTCACATTAAAGGCAGTATATCAAATGCAAGGATTATTATTAATATTCAATACGAGAAATATTGGATGTGTCATTCCAGCTCAGTTGGTAGTATTCTTGTTTCTGAGTCAGAAGGTTGTGGGTTTAAGCCCTATGTTGGTACTTTGAATTGATATGTAGCCCAGGCTGATAATCCAATGCAGTGCTGGGGGTGGTGTTGCATTGTCGGACGTGTTGTCCTTCAATGAGACATTAAACTGAGGTCCCATCTGCCTGTTCAGGTGGACATTAAAGATCCCATGGTGTCATTTGAAAAGAGAAGGTAATTTCTTCCGATGTCCCAGCCAACAATCCCCCAAATAAAATTGGTCTTTCACTTCATGGCTGTCGGTGGGACATTTCTGTGCACAAACTGGCTGCTGTGTTCATCTGCAAATCATAGTCAGTATATCCTGTGAAGCACTTTGAGAGGTACTCCTGACATGAAAGACGCTGTATTAAATGCAATGATTATTATATTAATATTTAAGGTTAGGGGTTTGAAACTCCAATAAACCACGGATTACCAGAATTCCCTAGTCCCAATAAAGAAGCAATAAACTGAATGTTTTACAAAGCATTCCCTTGGAAGGTGCTAGTCTGAAACTGGAGTGGTTACGAGCTGCCCTGATGTGACTTGTTAAGAGGCTCATGCATTACAAATGCAGTGTTGAATAATGCATGCAGCTTCACTTTTTAAAAGTAATGATACACACAGCAAGAATTATGAAGGGCTTCAGCTGAGACAGTTACAATATCCCTCAGTGAACACCTTTTTCTCTAGTAGCGTGCCATGTGTCAGGCCCAGGGGAAAAAGCACTTCAACACTTCAATTCAGGCAATTATCAAGAAGTAAAGACATCTTTTTTTCTGTTTACTTCATAACTTAATTTGAAACAGAATAGTTTTCACTATTCTCCAGTGAAAAGAGGCAAATCTTGCAAGGCAATATAATAGCCCTTACATTCAATATAGTGTCTAAATGTTTCTAAACGTTGTTCTGTAAATTGGAGTGAACTATTTTGTAGGCAAGTGTCCCACAGACAGCCACTGAAGTGAATGACTAATTTTATGGGAGGAATTGTTGGCCAGGATACAGGGAGAAGCTCCTTTCGCTTTTCAAATAGTGGCACAGGGTCTGAACAGGCAGATGGAAGTTTGGTTTAATGTCCCATGTGAAGAATGCCACCTCTGATAATGCAGCACCTGGACTGTGATCTCAAAGTTCTGACGTTGGGGCTCTTTCTCTCTCTCTCAGATTGACCCCTTTGCTGCCAGTAATGGTGACGCCAGCATATTTACAACAGACAAGGTGGGGGAGGACCTGATGCTTATTAAGCAGTGATATTAACATCTGACCCAACACAGGAAATAAATGAACGAACCAAAGATTGGGCAACACGACAGAATTGGAATGTGTCCCTCGAGAGGCAGTCTCTATCTCAATGCTGTCTCTCCTTGTTAAAATGTAAACTCAGCTGCCTCATTTCTCTCCAGCTTTGATTCATTTTTAACATTCTACCAACACCGCAGTAAGTGAGAATCAGTTTCCAAGGTGATGGTTCTCCACTATGGAGAGGATCCATTGCCTAGCGTGGGGAGATCGTCAGCAACCCTGTGTCAGCTTATTCTAGTGTTAGGCTAGAGGCAACTCAGCAGGAAGCGACGAGATAATCCCCAGCGTTATAGGGATGAGCTAGATAAGGGATGTTTCACCCACAAAATATACAGTCAATTCACTTCACAGTATATTCTGTGAAGTGCTTTGATAAGGCGCTATATCAAATGCAAGGATTATTATTATTATGGACAGACACCTAGAAGTGTTTTATTACACAGAAAGTAATTAATGGCTAGAATGGGATACCAGGAAGTGAGATAGAGACAAGGACGCTGGACTTATTTAAGAAATCGCTGTAATGGCAAGGTCGTCCTTCGGATGAGACATTAAACCCGAGGTCCCGTCTGCCAGTTCGGGTGCATGTTAAAGATCCCATGGCACTATTCGAAAAGAGAAGAAAGAATGGAGTTTCTTCAGGTGTCCTGGCCAAAATCCCAGAATCAAATTAGTTTGTGGGATGCAAACTGTGTACAAATTGGTTGCCGTGTTTGCAGGGCGGTCCAACTGACGGCCCGCGGACCAATTTAATCTGACCCTTCCTCACCCCCACCCCTCCATTTTTTTCTGGCCCACCCTCTACCCATAAATGCAGATGTTTATCAAATAGGGCATCCAGCCCTCAGCAGCCGAAAGGATGGTCCACAAGGGCCTACAAAATACACGGTCAGTACACCTTATAGTGAATCGGGCGATGCGCTTTGATACATTCTCACTTGAAAGACGCTTCATCAAATACAAGGGTTATTTAAGGTGGTCAGTAACCTGGAAGGATGAGATCTCATGGGCTAAAAGGCCTTCTTCACACAAACGTCCCTTGCAATCACCTCTTCTTCAGAGCACAGAATATTCATCTCCCGGAGGCAATAGTGAACTGATTAACTGCAAGTGAGACACAATAAAGCCCTCCAGTTTGATGTCTCTAAAGAATAACAAATCCCACTGCTCTCATGGTTGTGCCCAGCTTGCTCTATGGTAGTGATGATTTAATTGAACTCCTATTTGAAGTTATCAAAATGATATGATCTTGAATAAACATTATCTATCGCTGAGCACTTTTACATAAAATAATTAGTGTTCACAGATTAATGCTGCATCTTCTCACATTGCCACACTGTTTAATCACCAAGAACAAACTAATGAATTATTGATCACTTTATTATTACACATACTGCAGAGGATTATAAATGCTAAATATTGATAGGAAAGTGTTTAAATAAAACATTAAATGCACAGGCTGTTATACAACAGGCATCTGGGTTGATTCAATAAAATATGGAGCAAAATGAAACCATCTTCCAATGTGGATTAAACTACTGCTGATTAAAACAGGGTGACTGGCTTTCATTGATGTGCAGATAATCTGTGTTAGACAGTGTGAGATTACTGTGTGTGTTAGTGAGGTTACAATGCGAGGTTAGTGAGTTGGTGCGTGTGTGTTAGTGGCAATGTTGCATTGTTGAGATGTTCAACTAAGGTCCCGTAGGCTTGTTCAAGTGAATATTAAACGGCACTTTTTGAAAAGAGAATGGCATTTCTACCGATATTCTGGCCAACAATCCTGCACATAAACATTGGTCATTCACTTCCTGGCTGTTTGTGGGACATTGCAGGCTGCAAATTGGCTGCCACGTTCGCCTACAAAATAACAGTCACGATACTTGAAGCAAATGCGAGGTAATGCTCTTAGGCATTTCAACGATGTGATATGGACTCCTGCAGCTCAGTGATTAGAGCACTCTCCTCACAAGAGAAAGGACCTGGGTTTGATTCCCCAGCGGGGCAAAACCTTAGGCAAGTTTCCTTGCTCCACACACCTCTGTTTACCAAGCAGTAAATAGGAACCCGTTTCTTAATTGATTAGTGAATCGCTTTCTGGGGGTAATAATCCCTCCAAGAAAATAGTCCATGACTATTTGTGGGACAATGCTATGCCCAATTGGCTGCTGTGTTTTGCCCACAAAATACACAATCAATCCACTTTACAGTATATTCTGTGAAGCTCTTTGAGACATCACAACAACGTGATAAGGGCTATACTAAATGTAAACATTTTTATTATATAAAATGCAAGGATTATAATTATTAATACAACCTGGCATTGGAGCAGTTAATCTCCATGGTTAGATGGATAGTGTGTGCTACACAAGCGTGGTACAATTCCTTTGAAATTATCGGACTCAAGAGAGAGAAAGAGAGAGAGAGCAGAAAAAAATCAAACATAGCACCTTTGCTGTACCCCAACCCGGAAGGTGACATGATCAGAACACATCTAAATGAGCTCCATCACTCAGCCACACTTTCCGAGGTCGGGTGTGAATTAGCTGCGTCCACAGAAACCTTGTGGTTAAACCAGTTTGATCTCTGATGTTTCAATTTGAATTTGGCTGTTACTCACACATATTTTGCAGACGAGATGCTAATCCCGCACTCACATTACAACTGAAAAGTGTCAGCTCAGTGTAATGTATTATAATTAAAAAGCAATTGTATTGGAGATCTTCCGGCTCCTTGGCTGCGGACTGCAATTTATCTCTGTCACAGAGATGAACAGATCTTTGGGTAGCATAAATACTGTGGTATCTCATAGGTCCTGGAAGATAGGAAAGGGAAGAATGTTCTTCTGATGTATTAGCTGCACATTACAAAGGGAGACTTGTCACCAAAACCCATTTTAAAGAGGATTTTCACCACAAGGATTCCTATAGCGTATTGATTAGAGCACTCGCCTCGCAAGCAAGAAGACCTAGGTTTGATTCCCAGGCCGGGCGAAACTTTTGGCAAGTTTCCTTACTCCACGTGACTCTACTTCCTACTCAAGTAAGTAGGAACTCGGTTGTTAGTCGATTGGCGGATTGCTTTCCGAGGGTAATAATCCCTTCAAGAAACAAAAACAAACACAAAATGTGGACACTGGCATGTGGAGTAAGGAAACTTGCCTAAGGTTTCGCCCTACGCGGCAATCGAATCTGGGGCCTTTCGCTTGTGAGGTGAGCGCGCTAACCAGTACGCTATGGGACTTTTGTATGAGGCACTGTAAAAATGTGAGCTCTTTTATCTATCACACGCGACAGTGATCAACTTGTGTATGGGGACAGTGAGCGCTAGTTACACAGGTCGAGCAGTGAGCCTTTCACATATGCTTACATGCCTCTGGTCTGTGCACGTGGGCCTGTGGAGATGTGTCCTATGTAAATACATGTCAGGTACAGCAGTTTATTTACATACATTTACACATGTATTTATTGAGCACAAATTTCTAAACAGAAGCAGAAGGAGTGACCTAGTTACAGAGAGCTATGAATTAGTTGTGTATTAAGGATACATCAATGGTAATAAAGTTGCAAGAATAAGCTGCTCGCGAAATACACTGGCGCAACTAGGATTTTACAGCCCAGAATAAGCCATATGGTCCATTGATTCTGTGCATTTCATCCAGCTTGCATGTCCTTTCGCCAAACCTTTTCATATTTCTCTCTATCAAATGGGGTCTTTTCTTTTAAAAAACACCAAGGGACAGATAGACACTTGGGAAGTCATGTTTTTTGGTTAAGCCAGGCGTCTGACACGTGCGAAACCCATCACCGTGCTTAAGAGTATCCAAACCAAACTGAGACTTCCATGCATCCCACCTAACATGGAATCCTTGAGATAGATTGTTGGAATGGAGCGCGCACTCTCTCCCTGGAGGGACACACCTTGCTTACCTAATTCCGGAAAGTATTAGGCGCAGATTGGCAAGAGCCAAGGCTTGGGGACACCAGAGTGTATGTTGAGGTACTGCTGGAGACTAACCAGCTAAAACCATAAAGCTTGCCATTGATATCGTCTCATCCCCATACATTTACATATGTATTTATTGAGCACAAATTTCTAATTACACGGAAGCTGTCCCTGATAGTGGTATCTTCTCATCCCTGATAACATCCTAGTTATGACTCCTGGCACTGGCATAGAGTAGTTTTCCAGCAATGATTCTGTACTACAGCTGCAGGTCATAAGGCGCAAAGTGGCCGTTTAAAGCAACCATAGAAAATGTTACAATTATTGGCAAATTCTGGTGAATCAGCGTAAAAGCAATTTGTTTGAGGAAAAATAACTATTGTGCCATTGTAATAATAATAATTAAAAATCCCTTACGTTTGCTACAGCACCTTTCACATCCGGAGGACTTCCATTTTACAATATATTCTGTGAAGCGCTTTGAGACATGATGATGTGATAAGGGACTGCAACAAATGCTTCTGCCAAAAGGTGTCTTGCTTGATGCATCCAATAGATCAGGGCACCACTCACACCAGCAGACAATATATTTAGAAATACCCACTGCCAGCACGCTGGAGGCCTCCGGTCAGGTTTGAGACCCAGTCATTCGCAGGTGGTGAAGTGCTGGGCAAGCATTTGGATTCATCGGGTGTACAGCGGGGCTGTGAGTGATACAGAGTTTAATTCCGAAGCTTGCATGTCGCTGCACTGCTGAGCTTAATGAGGCTGCAGGGCAAAACACAGGAGCTCACGGCTCAAACTCCCCTGCAGAGACAGCCAGTGGGGTACGCTGTGCCTGTTTACAAGCAGCTCCTCAGGCCCCTGTTGTCTTCAGATTCTCTTGTTGAAAAACAAATAGTCTTGTTTCTGTCAGTGAGCGGTCACTGGAGGCATGGCGGTGTCTGGCTCTGTCATCAAGTCTCGTCAGCTGTGCGCCGCAATTCTCTCCGTGCTCAGTTGCTTGTAGCCCTTGACATCACTTCCATCAGCATTAAAGCACCACACATTGCGAGCTCAGCTCTTTGCATCTCTGGGAAGATGGTTAGCTGAGCTTCGGATGAGATGATCTGGGATTCGGCTGTTGGTTCCTCCCGAGTGATATAGTGGTTAGTGCGCTCGCTCACAAGCTAGAGGTCCCGATTCCCGGTCGGGGTGAAATTTTAGTCAAGTTTCCTGATTCCACACACCTCTGTTTACCTAGCAGTAAGTATGAACACAGTTGTTGATTGGCAGATTGCCTTCCGGGAGTAACAATCCCCCCAAAACCAAAAAAACATTTTGTCGCTCAATCAACGATTGTTTACGGGACACTGCTACGGGCAATTGGCAGCTATGTTTCACACAAACATCAAAGAGTTAGGTTTCGAACGCCCAACCCTAAAAAATATTGCATTTGTCCCCTCATTCCCTGCACCAGTTGTCATCACACACTATGTGACCCAAAGCGACCCAGAGCCACTTCTCTCGCTCTCTCTCTCACACATCAGCATAGGAAAATAGAAACATAGGAATATGAGTAGGCCATTTAGTCCCTCAATCCTGTAAGATTCTATAATATCATGGCTGATCTGTAGCTCAACTTCAATTACCTGCCCTTGCCCCCTATCCCTTGATATACATTTACCTAACAAATATTTATCCTCCTCAGTCTTGTAAATTTGAATGGATCCAGCATCCACAGCCTTTTGGCGGAGAGAGTTCCAGATTTCCATGACTCTTTGGGTGAAAAACTGCTTCCTGATTTCACTACTAAATGGCCTGGCTCTAATTTTAAGATTATGCTTCCATGTTCTGGATTCCCCCACCAGAGGAAATAGTTTCTCTGTAGCTACCCTATCAAATCCCTTTAATATCTTAGAAACATCAATCAGATCACCTTTCAACCTTCTAAACGCAAGGGAATACAAACAAGGTTTATGCAACCTGTCTTCCTAATTTAACCCTTTAAGCCCTTATATCATTCGGATGAATCTGTGCTCCATTCCCTCCAGAGTCAATGTATCTTTCCTGAGGTGTGGTGTCCAAAACTCAGTATTCCAGATGGGATCTGACCAAATCACCACAAAGCAAAGTCATAATAATAATCATTGCATTTGATATAGCATCTTACTATGTTGTTGACACATCTCAAAGCTCTTCACCGAATATATTGTAAAGTGGATTGACAGTGTATTTTTAGGGGGCAAAACATTGCACCAAATTACGCACAGCAGTGTCCCACAAAGAGTCGTGGACAGAGTGACCAATTTTTTTTTTACAGCATTATTACCCCTGGAAAGCGATCTGCTAATCGACTAATAACCAGGTTCATACTTGCTGCTAGGTAAACAGAGGCATGTGGAGTAAGGAAACAAGTGGTCTAACCAATACGCTATAGGATTCCACATGGACAGGATGAGTTCAGAAGCAATTGGATAACACTTCCCAATTCTACTGCAGGAGAGGATTATACTTGTGTACAGAGCTGTCCAGTAGGTAAAATTATATGTGGTCGTTTTCAGCTTCCTATGTATTGAAGATCAAATTTCCAATTTACTGAATTGGAAATTGCTCAGGCAAGAAGCGGCGAGGATTATCCTGGGATTTCGGGAAAACCAAGTTATGAAGAAATCAACTTGTTTTTCATTTGAGTAAAAGGAGATTGAGAACAGGTGTTATGTTTGTCTTTGAAGTGCTGAGAGGTAGAGATAAAGCGCCTGTCAGACCACAAAGCTGGAATGCACAACTGAAGGACATAAGAACAAATTATTAAGACTCCTGTCTCAGAACAGAGATTAGGCTTGTTTCCTTCAGAGCAATTGATGTTGTTGGCACACGAGCATCAAATTCGGATCGTGTTCTCTTGTTAATTCCTCCTAAAACTGCTGGATACAATAGCAGGTTAAGAATGGGAGTGAGGGATAAGTATAGACAGAAGTGATCAATTTGCCCATTGGGATATGGTACTTTCCATGTCTGCAGGGAGGGTGGAAGCAATTGTTTGATACTCCTTTCACATCGGAAGGACCTCTAAAAGATGCTGGGTTTTGCTCACAAAATGCAGTCAATCCACTTTATCCCGCGAAGAGCTTCAAGACATCTCGACAATGTGAAAAGCGCTATATTAAATGCAAGGATTATTATTACTATGATTAACCCTGATTGCCACGACTAAAATGCACAACACTCAATAAAACGTTTGTGTGTGTTCGCTTTTTTAATGTTTATTTCTCTATCTTTAATAATAATAATAAACCTTGTCATTAGTATTGTGCCCTTCACGTTGGGAGAGTGTCTTAAAGTGCTTCACAGGATTTACTGTAAAGTGCAGCGACTGTGTATTGTCTAAACAAATGCATCACGCAATTTGCACACAGCAATGTCTGTAAAGTGAATGACCAATTTTTGTCTGGAGGGCTGTTGGCCAGGACACCGGGAGAAACTCCTTTCTTTTTTGCCCCATTTGTACCATCTTTAACATCCACCTGAACAGAAATATACGGACCTCAGTTTTACGTCTGACTTTAAGAATGCTCCCCCAAACAATGCATTGCAATTCCAGCACTGGACTGGAGTGTCAGCTGAGATTATGTGAGTTAAAAATCCCAAAGTGGGCTTGAACCCACAAGCTTCTGACTGAGAGTGCAACCAACCAAGCCAGGCTGACACCTGGCTCACAGTGAAGCAGAAGCCGAGCGACTAAATACACTGTGGGTACCAGGAAAGTTGTCAAATGTCTCAGAGACAGCAGAGACATATTATGAAGATTCAGTCGAACTTTATAATTGCAATTGCTAAATTACCTTTGTTACAGTTAGCTGTTACAGACATTTTTACTCATTTTACACAACACGATACAAACACGCCAGGCTCAAAATTCCACTTAGTCTTAGCTCGCAGACTATTTTGTCATAAAACCTTTCTCAAAACAAACTTCAGCTCGTGCAGAATTGTGGAACATTTTTCAATTCAATCTCGGTTTCGAAGTCAGTTTTTGGCAGTTCATAGAGAAAATTTAACAGCATTGATTTCTCACATTGTGATAACTTTCATGCCGTAACCTAACGCCATATCCTAATAATGTTAATCCCTTCATTTGGTACAACGTCTATTATGTCAAAACAGCTTCAACACCCTGCAAACAATTGCTACAAGGGGAACGATTGCATATTTATAGACAAACGTGGCAGCCAATTTGCACACAGCAAGGTCTGACAAACAGCCATGCAGTGAAAGATCAATTTATCTGAAGCATTTTTAGTGAGGACAGTGGAGGGAACTCTCATCCCTGTTCAAGTAGCTTCATGGTAACTTTAACATCCACTTCATGGGGACACTGGCTTACTGTCTGGGATAAGAAATAACAGGAGAAAAATTTAAGCTCTAAAAGCTTTGGATTTATTCATATTATTGATAAACAATTTTAGTGTGTTCGTTGCTTGGCGTTGGGTGCAGGGAGTAGATTTACATGGAGTTTATCGCATGGAAACAGGCGATTCAACCCAACCCATCTGTGCTGATGTTTATATTCCGCACGAGTCTCCTTCTTATTCCCTCCCATATGCTTCTTTCCCTTCTCTCTCATATGTAATAATAATCTTTGCATTATTATTGCCTCATCACATCATTGAGAAGTCTCAATGTGCTTCACAGAATAGATTGTAAAGTGAATTAATTGTATTTTGTGGGTGAAACGCAGCCCAACTGCACACAGTGGTGTCTCATGGATTGCGTGACCAGTTTTTTTTAACATAAGGAATAATTACCCTCCAATCAACTAACAACTGGGTTCCTACTTACTGGTAGGTAATCAGAGGTGTGTGGGGTAAGTAAACTTGCCTAAGGTTTCTCCCCACCTGGGAATCGAACCCGGGTTCTCTCGCTTGCGAGCCGAGCGGACTAACCACAATGCCACAGGGCTCCAAATTCGTACATCCAGTGTGGTGATGAGGAGCTTTTGCCTAATTACCACACTAGATGTACAAATTAGGAGTCATAATTCCTAGGTGAGGCTCTGATGAAGCTCTGATGAAGGGTCACACCTATAAAGGAAATGCAGTTTCTTATTGAGCTGCTGCCTGACCTGCTGTGAATTTCCAGCTTTCGGTTCACAATTTGCAGCATTTTATGTCAAGTAATTGAACTGCCACAGCATGACAAGATCAATCTTCAAACTGTTTCACATTACCTACTTAAGGCTGTGATGTGAATAACATCCAATAGGTTAAATCAACTCTGTTGCCATTAGTGGGGTGCAGCACAGAATGGGTATTATTGCGAGGCTGATCTCAACCAAATGTAGAGTAAATCGGAGGTTCAGGAATGTGGTGGCCAAGATTTTATTTGAGAAAAAAAATGTTGTGTGTTGCTGAAATTCTTACCAGGTGGCAAAGGGGGAATAATAGACTTTATCTCAGCAGATGTTGTGTTTTGACTGGCAGGTGGGTTTCAGGAATATTGTCAAGCATCAACACTCAACAGAATTTACAGAAAATTCAGTGATTCAAAAAACTTTTTTTATATATATATATACACACACAATTATATATATATGTCCAGTGCTTTTTTAAAGATATTTACATATGTATTTGTATAATAGGTCAAATTATATGTGGTCATTTTCAGTTTCTTATTTATCAAAGATCATCACTGAAAGATTGAATTTTTAAACAGGGCACTTATCGAAGGGGGTAAAAAAGGAGATAATTATAAATTCAATATACAATATGTTGAAAGCCCCCTCCCTTGCCTCCTTCAAGGCCTGTCAAAAGACATTCATTTACAACCATGCCTTCTCACCCCTTCCCCTCCATCCCTCTCTCTGATCCCAACCCGCAGCCCGGGTGCAAACAACCTCATTGTCCAGCACCTTGGGACATCCTCTCGATGTCAAAGGTGCTGTATAAATGCAATGTTGTTGTTGATTCCACTTGCCCCTGCGAGGAACGCAACTGTGCACAAGATATTAGAAATGCAGGATTGGAGGGCGAGTGTGGGATGCCAGGCACAAGCAGCAGGCTCGGGGTAACAAATATGAACCATCCTTGCAGTAGACAACAGACAATTCACAGAGAGATAGTAGCTCCACACTTCAGTACCCTGAGGGAAACGAGGATTTGCTTCAGAGGTTCCCTGCTTGCATTTGTGTTTTGTGCTCCTTACTCTGCAGCACATTCAAAGAAACAAAGTGTTTGGGTCATAAACGGGAAGGAATGTAATTTCAAATTAGGCATCATGTAGCTCCTGACAGGTAATTAGGTATTTAGCCTCGGGGAGTGTACTGACTTTGTGAGAGATCAACTTCAGAGATATGCCCAAACAATAACAACAAATTGCATTTATATAGGGCCTTCCACATCAGGTGGAGTCCTGTAGCTCAGTGGTTAGAGCACTCACTTTGCAAGTGAGAGACCTGAGTTCAATTCTAGGCACAGGGCGAAACCTTGGGCAAGTTTCCTTACTCCACACGCCTAATGAATAATAATCCCTCCAAAAAACAAAATAATAATAAATTGGTCATTTTCAATCCATGACTGTTTGTGGAACATTGCTGTGCGCAATTGGCTGCCGCGTTCGCCCACAAATATACAGTCAATTCACTTTACAGTGTGTTCTGTGTCCTCCTGACGTGAAAAGTGCTATATCAAATGCAAGGATTATTATTATTATTATTATCAGGGGGAAAGACAAAGACAATTAGAACACAATGCACATTGGACAAGTAAACAAAGGGCAGATTAACAGAGTTCATAACCTTATTATCTAGATGGTGTGGTACTTCTGATACCACACATCTATATTATCTACACGGTGTGCTATTTCTGATATTATGCAACATGTGAATAAGATAGCATTTAGCAGTGTACTCTATTAACAATTGAATCATATTCGGTTCATTATACAGTGTTAATGTTGAGAAATGCAGTTGCTACACATGGCTTGAGTTACCCGTGAAGCACTTTGAGACGTTTCAACATCAGAAGCTCTCTGTATCAAAACAAAGCAATTATTTTCTTCATGATGTGTAACAATAATCCTTGCATTTGATGTCGTGTCATCACATTATCGAGACAGCTGAAAATGCTTTTTTCACAGAATTTTACTTCAAATGTAATGATTGTCTATTTATAGGCAGACAATTTGCACAAGGCAATAATAATAATAGTTACATTTGACATAGAGCCTTATCACATCAGTGGAATGTTTCAAAGAGCTTCGCAGACTGTAAAGTGGATTGACTGTGCATTTTGTCTCATAAGTAGTCATTAAGTGAATGTCCAACTTTTCATGGGGGCTTGTTAGCCAGGACACTGAGAGAAATTCCCTTCTCTTTTTAAATAACTCCAGGGAATCTTTAACGCCCATTTGTAAAAAGAATTCAGTTCAACAGGATTATAACTAGGAAGCAGTGACTTACACAGCAGAATGTAGACAGAGTATAAGAAAGCACTGACAATGAGATATGTTGAGAATTACAGCAAGAGGACTTACGAAACAGGATTAAGAGATAATGATTGGAGATTAAACAAAGAATAATAGAATGCGACAAGCTACATACACAAGACAATATATACTTGGCAGCAAGTCATATAGACAGAATAACAAATAGCCAAGGTAGTACACAGGCAGTAATGGACATGTGGTATCAGTTCTGATAATGTCAAAAGCAACAAGAGTGAAGCTGAAGCAATTTATAAATGACAATTGCGCTTCTCAATTGAATTCTAACCTTGTACCTGTTTGAGAGTATTTATTTACGATTGCCTCAGTCAAACTTCATCTAAAAGTAAAGCATTGCCTTTGGCATTGTTGATGAATGCTTGCATTTGATATAGCATCTTATCGTGTCATTGAAATGTCTTAAAGCTCAACAAGTGTAGAATAAACAAAAGGCAAAATACTGGAAATCTGAAATAAAAGCAGAAGTCGCTGGGATAATTCAGCCAGTCAGGCAGCATCTACGGAGAGAAGAAAGTGAGTTACGGTTTCATTCAGAAAGAGAAACGTTAATTCACGTTGCTTTCTCCATAGATGCTGCCTGACCTGCTGAGTGTTCCAGTGACTTCTGTTTTTGTATACTGTAAAGCGTAGTGACTACGTGTTTTGCAGACAAATGCGGCAGCCAATTTGCACACAGCAAAATCCTATGAATAGCCATAAAACGAATGACCAATTTTATTGGGGTGATTGTTGGCCAGGACTCCAAAAGAAACTCCCTTTTCTTTTCAAATAGCGGCACAGGATCTAATAGGTAGCCTTGTCAACGGTTTAATGTCTTATCAAGGATAGCACTTATGACAATGCAAGCACTCCCTCCGCACTGTACTGGAGTGTCAGCCTGAGACTGTGAGCTCAAACTCACGTGGGGTTTGAATCCACAACCTTGTGACTCAGTGGTGAGAGTGCTACTGACTAAGCCAGGCTGATACCTCTGCATGAGTTCAAAATAGACATATGGTTTCAAATGATCTCCTCCAGGTGGTGGGGTGGAGCATCTCCTTTACCATAGCAACACTTGCACCCTGAAGCAGGAGCCCGAGTCAGCACAAGATCCCACAAGGGGTGTCACTTTCCACTCAGCGCACTTGTTTAAAGCGGGGAGGGTGGAGGGGCGGGGGGAAAAGAAAAGGAGCTAATTAACATCAGCATCCTGTTGTATGTCAGTGTCGATTCCTTTCTGAAGGCTTGTAATCAGTGAGCAGGATGCCTGACATCACGAGGAGGTGGAAGTGAGATGAAAGCTCGCTGAAGCACTCCAGAGCTAATGACTATCTACTGTGGATTCAGCTTCCCCTCACACACTCCCACCCATTTAACACAGAAGCAGCCCGCAAGATCTTCAAGAAGTGCCCCCACCCCACAGAACATTCGCACTAGTCTAGTCAAGTTCACGTTGAATCAATAAGGCATGATTTATGGCATAAATCAAATCAAGAAAATGTATTTTGTTGGACGACCAAAAAAGTTGGCCACCACTGAATTCATGCACCCAGTGGTGCTGTGTAGTTTACTCTATCAACACATTTTAATTGGAGTTCTGGAGCCTCCTACAGGAAGATCCCCACTGAGCAAAAGAATACATCTCCTCCTTCTGTTTATTATTCACATTCATGGTCTACCATGTGCCCATTGCTAACACCAGCAATCTTTTCATTATGTGTTTACGACGGAATGCAGGCTGATGCTCTAATGCAGTGTTGGGGAAGAGGGGGTGGGCTGCATTGCTGGGGGCACGTACCTTTGGTGGAAACATTAAACCTATAATACAGTGCTTTCCCCCCATCCCCCCTTGGCATTGCACAAAAGCTAAACCAAGGTCCTGTCTGCCTGTTCAGGTGAATGCCTAAGATCCCACGGCACTATTGGTAAAGAGAAGGACAAATGCAGTACTATGCTAATCTCTAATCACCATGCTTAAGAGTATTAGGGCAGTCATCAGGTGGTCAGGGTGTACCAGTTAAAGTGTAATAATTAACTAGTCAGACTGTACTAGTTGGGATGTACTAGTCAGTGAGTACATGTTTCTCGTTAGTACAGTACAGCAGCACGAGAAACAAGGCCAAACTATAACATGGCTCATTTTAATGGGGTGATCCTGCATCGGGTTTGGCTATCAAAACCCGTGGTCACTCAATGCGTGACTGTTTGTCGGATATTGTTTTGCACCCACAAAATATCAATATTTTGATATCAAATGCAAGGATTATTATTATTATCCTACCCTAGTAAGGTCTGCCTGGAAGCATCGACCAGTGCCAGGATTTCTAAAGAACACAACAACCACAACAATAGCAGCATTTCAGAAAGAGCCTTGATCATCACAGGCTTCTTGGCTGCGATTCAACCTGCTATTGAGGTCACTCCAGCCGTGATAGGGTTTTGGATTAGAATTGGCTGTGACAGCCGAGTTATGAGAGCAGGAACGATCACTGCGATGTGGATTCATTGAATGCCCGGGTTGGACCGCAGACTTCTCCAATTACAGCTGTAGCTGACACTGAGCCATTGCCTAAAGCAATTCTGTACACACAGTTAACAGGTACTTGGAGAAAAGTTTCAGCTACCTAAAAATATGGGTCTAAATGAAAAATGGATAGCTATTATACAGTGCACTCTTCAGAAGTGATTTCTGATTAATGGAGAGATGATTCATCAGCGTGGCTTTTGTCTTAAAAGGAAAATACTAATGTACGTGCATTTGATGTCCCGATTTATTCTGACTGGATTTTTTTTGGCTATGTTTGATGTGAGACGATGTCTTGAAGCCTTTATGTGATGTGTAGACTATTCTCATTGGCAGGAGCTGTCAACACATCTCCAAGTCAGCGCAAGTGAATTGTGCCTCAATGTAGGCTGTCAAAGGCCTTCCTCGTGTAAACCTAGGCCAACGATTTGGGCTTTGAGAATGACTTGAGGTGGATAACCAGCCCTCTGGATTGGCAGGTTACACAGCACCCATTACATCAAAAGCATTTTACACACTTTTACAGTTGCCGCAAAAGGACAAAAAGGCCACAAGAACAACCAGGGAATAAAATTAAGACTTAAAAATTAAATTCTTGCATTTAATATAGTGCCTTATCACAACGTTGAGACATCCAACGCAATGGACAGAATATATTGTAAAGTGTAGTCACTGTGTATTTTGTGGGTGAAATGTAGCAGCCAATTGCGATAGCAATGTCTCACAAACAGTCGTGGATTGAGTGGCCACATTATTATTACTATTATTAAAATATAAGACGTCTGAAACAAAGGGGGAGTGAACGTAATCTTTCAATTAATGCTACGATGGTTAGAAGTAAGATCAGAAAACATTCCTTTGCACAGAGACCGGCCTATAAAGATATGGAACGTGCTGTCCCAGAAGGCAGAAGAGGCAGATCAATTCGGATATTTAAAAGGGAAACAGACAGACTCAGAGGATTAGGGAAAAGGGATTAATAGATCTACCATGATCTGATAAAACTGGTAGAACAGGCTCGGGATGAATGGTCTCCAGTGTTACTAAGAAGAACATCTCCATGTGGGTCTGTTTATCAATGCTTGGCTGATCTTTGGGTGTGCTACATCATGTTGGAAGCCAAGGGTTTTGTCTATAGCCAAATTTGCAAAGAGCCGAATGCCCAGATCTCCACTGGCATCCAAGCTTGGCCAAGAAGTCCCGTATGTACTCTGGAGGTTTGGGAATCGTATAATGATCAAGATACGGGTTTTGTAGGGTATCTACAGATTACTTGACTGGGAATCCATACATCAAATCCACATTACTATATGCTATAACCCAGGTGCCGATTCCCCCACCCACACGGTGGGCAGTCAACTACTACCCATGGTTGTTGGCTCATCTCTTCCTCTGATACATCTGCCACCTCTCTGGAGTGAATGCATCTCATCTGCCGTATGCAGATGAGTCCGGTGCTTTGAAAGATTCTGCTGTGGTCTCTTTATGGGAACAACAAAGGAAACTTTTATACATTGCACTAGAGACACCCTGAAAATCTGGAATGGAATGAGCACTGTCTCTCTGGAGAGATGCATCCTTCTTACCTACTTCCGGAAAGTAGCCAAGGCCAGGAGACCCCCGTGTGCACTTTGGGGTAACTGCTGGAGTCTAACCAGCTAAAACTGCATAGCTTGCCATTGATGTGGAGTCCTGCAGCTCAGTGGTTAAAGCACTCGCTTTGCAAGCAAGAGACTTGGGTTTGATTCCCAGCAGGGTGAAACCTTGGGCAAGTTTCCATACTCCACACGCCTGATAATAATCCCTCAAGAAAATAAGACAATAATAAATTGGTCACTTCAAACCATGACTGCCGCATTTCGCCCACAAATATACAATCAATTCACTTTACAGTTTATTCTGTGAAGTGCTTTGAGAGTCTGGAAGATATGAAAAGCTCTAGATCAAATGCAAGGATTATTATTATTTATTGACATATTGGTTTGACATAGCACCTATAATATCAATGCATCTCACAGTAATGCCTTGCACATATTAAGTACCACAGACTGTCATGCAACTAGTGGTTTGCATACTACATTACCCATAGATTCCTACCTAACTCCACACCCCCATTACTCCAGCCCTTGGCAAGCTCCACTGGTTCGCTATCGCAAAACAAATCGATTTCAAGATCCTCATATTCACTTACAAATCATTTCATGCCCCAGCACTTCCTTACCTCTCCAACCTGCTCACACACCAACCCATTGCCTGCTCCCTTCGCTCAGCCATATTCGGGCCTTCAGTGCGTCCCTTACCCCCACCACTCCATCATCAGAGGATATGCCTTCAATTACTATGCCCTTACCTCTGGAACTCTGTGTCTCAAACACTTTGCTACAACTCCGGACCTACATGCAGAAAGTAAGATCCTGTTTTGAACTCATAGCTTCTGCCCCAAGACATAAATATCTTTTTGTGGACATATTTATTGGCGAGGCATGATGTGTGGAAAGCTGGCAAAATGGGGAGCTAAGCTTTGAATATTTAATTAGTATGATGTTTACCCAACAACCCAAATTTAGACCATAGCTCTGACACAGGAGGATTTTTAAGTGATGAGAAGAATTGGATTTTTGCATACCCATTCATAATTTAGAGGCTTAAATATTTCAGGTCTGATTAAGTCAAATGATGGGAAAAGCTGGGATATTCAGATATTCAGAGCAACAACAATGATGATCAGAATGGCTTCTCTTTTGTAACCTGGATTGATTTTTGCAGTTCGAAAGATGCCTGTAATCACTGATCGATCGGATTCAAGGAAGTCAGCAATTTAAAGATGCAACACACTGATAGGCAGTGGACTGGATGCTTTAATGTTGCTGCCCACTAGCATAATTTCCCAGAGCTCGAATGATCATGCAATTAGGAGCAAAAACCCATTCAACCGACTGAGACTGAATGCGTTTCACCCACAAAATATAATCAATCCACCTATGAATATATTCTGTAATCATTCTTTAATCACCAGATATTTTGAGACGTCTCAAGGCCCTAAATCAATGCACGATTATTATGCCGCCAATGTTTAAGATCATGGTGAATCTTCTCATCGCATTTCCCTACCTTTTCCTCATGGTCTTTAAGACGGTTTTAGGGTAAGTTACTTTAAGTTATGATATGGTAAGTTAATTAACCAACTAATTAAATTTGATTCTGCCTCTATGTCCTTCTGGGACACTTCCTTCACATTTTGACTAATGCTACAGGATCTTGAACGTCCACACGAACTGGGAGATGGGACCTCAGTTTAAGGTCTCATCTAAATGACTGCACCTCTGATTACTCAGCACACTCCCCAGCACTGCACTGGTATTTCAACCCAGACTTTGAACCTGAAGTCCTTTGGGTTTGTAACCACAGGCTAGCCTGGCTCAAGTGGTAATACACTCACCGTGAATCAGAAAGTCGTGGGTTCAAGCCCAACTCATATAGCCTAAGCTGACTATTACATTACAATCCTGGAGGTGTGCTTCATTGTCGGAGGTGCCGTCCATTGCACATGGCATTAAACTGTTCAAATGGACGATTCCATCGCACTAATCAAAAAGAGAAGGGAGTGTCCTAGACAAAAATCCTCCAGATAAAATTGGTCATTCACTTTATGGGTTCTTTGCAGAACATCGCCATGCGCAAATTGGCTGCTGCGTCTTCTTACAAATACACAGTCACTCCACTTTACAGTAATTCCTGCGAAGCACTTTGATATGTCCACCTGATGTGAGAGATGCTACATCAGATACGTGGGTCATTTATTTATTCTGTCTCAGAGGCAAAGAGAGCTAGTGAGGGAAGCCCGACTGACTCCTCAACAACGGCTGGTATTAAGTCGGGGGAGCGAGGTAGCAATGGGAGACTGATCCAATTCTCTAACACAGAGGGCTGTTACAATGTGAAATGACTTAAGACAGGCGGCTGCTAAAACAGCCCGTGTAGTGTTTAAACGTAAAATACAGGAAAAATATAAGGAGGTACCAGGAAAGTGATTAGAGCAGATTATGTCCAGTGTCAATAGAAACGTATAAGAGAGAGCATTAGGAGGGGGTTTTGTGGGGGAAATTTGTGTGGAGTGTAAACACTGGCATAGACGGGAATAGGCCCCCCCACCCTCTCGTCCCTTCCTGGCATCAAATAAAATCACATAGCCGTACTAAAGCACTCTGCCAATAAATGTAATGTCTGTGGACGCTTTTTCTTTTGGAGAATGTATTTAACTAACTAGTCAGCCTGTCAGGCTCAGCGATTTCCTCGGGTTTTTTTTTGCTAATGGAGTTTTATTGTCAAAGCGCCGACAGGTCTATTCTCAGCTGCTCCTTGTAACTGGCTCGAGCTAACTTCCATCATCTTCACTGTGCCTGTCCAGCATCTCCATCCAAGGAGATCTACATGCGAGGAGGTTATGGGAATAAGTGATCTGGAGAAGGATTGCGAGGCTTAGATATCGTAGTGGGGGGTTGGGGGGGAAAAGGAGGGGAAAATGATGGATTGCTCACGCATGCTGGGAGTCTGCTCCTATACAAGCAGCTATGCTGTGCTTCTCACTGTGATACCTCAGGCACACATGACACTAGGAGCGCATTGCGTTTTATTTTGCTGGAATCAGACATGTATGGACACCCCACTTTGTGGAGCTAAAGTCGCCTGTACTATAAGTAGCCTGGCTGCAGAGAGGCTGTAACACACTCGATCACACCTATGCCAACTCGCCGAAAGAGTTTAATCCCCTCCATCCACTCTTTTCACTTGTGTTTTTTTTTCCTCCAAAATGTTACTGTCAAATTCTCTTTTTTAAAGTCACAGAAGAAACCAGAGCTTCAAACCAGAGCTTGTGGTTGGAAAACATCAAGGGCAGAATTTAGACCTGGTTTGGAAACTTGCAGTGAAGTGGCTGCTCTTGTCACCTACGCTTCCCCTGCACAATATCACACCACAGTGAGTGCACAGAGAGAGAGAGAGAAAGAAAGAGAAAAAGAGAGTGCGAGAGAAATTCTATAAGATGCACAAGCTTTAGATTTATTTTCCACATTACGCAGAAGAGAATGGAGTTTCTCTTGGTGTCCTGGCAAACAATCCCCCAAAGAAAAAAATGGTCACTCACTTCATGACTATCTGTGGGACACTGCTGTGCACAATTGGCTGCTATGTTTCACCCACAAAATACACAGCGACTACACTTTATAGTATATTCTGCGAGCGCTTTGAGACAATTCGATGATATCATAAAGCACCATATCGAATGCAAGGATTTTTATTATTTTTTGCATTTGGTACAGTGGCTTTCACATCAGGAGACATCTCAAAGTGCTTCACAGGATTTACTGTAAAGTAATTTGAAGATGAATGCAGCAGCCAGTTTGCACAGAGCAACATCCCACAAACAGCCATGGAGTGAGTGACCAAATTTATTTGGGTTGGGGTGGTTGTTGATCAGGACAGTGGGTGAAACTTCCTTCTCTTTTTGAATAGTGCCATGGGATCTTCAACATCCAACAGGCAGACGGAACCTCGACTTAACATTTCATCCAAAGGACTGCACCTCTAACAGCACATGCCCATTTGGAAAATCAGCTGAGATGATGCGAGTTCAAAAATCCTAACTTGGAGCCCATAGCCGAAACCTTCTGATTCAAAGGCGAGAGCATTACCAACAGAGCCAAGGCGACCCATAATAAACTCAGCAAACATTCTATTTAACTTCACCTTATCGAACCCTTTCATAATTCTAAACACCTCCATCAGGGCCCCTCTCAAAATCACCTTGGTTATGCGTGTAAGAAGCAGACTGCATAAATGACAGCTCAGGTCAGCTGAGCGTATGATGGGAGCTTTGTGCTTGCTGCTCCGGGCTCTCTCCAGTGTGTAATTATACCACTACCAGCTCTGCTCCAACCCGTGTTGTTAGTAAATCCTCTAATGTACCTTTGATAAGAAATTCTGCAGCCCCTTTGCTCTGTTTGGTTAATATTCAAACCAAACTTTGCATCTAAATATTTCATAGCCGTTCATATTCATTACCAAGTCCTGAAAGCCTGCCTGTTTGGGATGGTATTTTCTTTAAAAATGTTTTATTAAACTCAAGAGAGTTAGAGAATCACAGACAGACAGAGAAGAAAGTAGGTCAAAGGAGAAAGTTCAACTGGTTGGATTGTCACTTAAGTAATCCAAAATTCACGTTTGTCCACAAAACAGTCGCTCTACTTTACAATATATTCGGTGAAGCGCTTATTGATGTCCTCCTGATGTGAAAGGCACTGTACTGAATTAAAGATTATTATTACTATTAATAATAATAACGATAGATAAAGAGGGGGAGAGGCGGAGGGTCTGGTCATGCAGGCGTATTAGTCTAAGCTAACACTCCATTGCCATACTGGGGGAGTGCTGTATTGTCGGAGGTGCCATCCTTCAGATAAGATGTTAATGTGGGATGTTCTTTCTGCTCTAGCCACCATTAACCTTGAAGACATCCCTTGGTTTGCGTCATTTGGTCTTAATGCCAGGTTGTGGGTTCAGACTCCTCCCAGCCGCCCCTCTCAGGGCTGTTAGGGCAATCGTCATGGCTCAGCTTAGTTACCGTATTTCCCCCAAAAAAGGGTCAGAAACTGCAACGCAGCTCATTCAACAGCGGCGCAAACAGCCATAGAGAGCACAAGGGAAAAAACGCCGCTGGTTTTCAATTCATTTACTAACACAAAATAATGACTCTTATCATTCTAAGCTCATCTCCTCCTCTGTCTAACACACGTGCACTTTCTCTCACTTTCCATGTTGTGCAATATGAGGACCGAGGAGATTGAAGCTTCAACCTGTCATTCCATCATGTGCAGAGAATGGTTTGACAGCCCAGACACAGAACATGTAGCTTCAAGTGAAGGCTAAAATGACTGATGCCACTTGAAGCCGCCAGAATCACCGTAAATTACAAGTGTCATGGATGTGGGCAGTCGCCGACTCCTGTGCATTTACACAACGCTTCACACTCTCCTCTGGAGTGAAAGAAACAGCACAACCAGGGGTTAAGAGAGTCTGTGCATTACTGCTACTGGAAAATTACCCCACACTAGCCCCTGGTCCCCAACTCCTCCTTTTTTGGCGTCGTCCAGCTCAGTGGTTAGAGCACTCGTTTGACAAGTGAGAGATTCAATTCCTGGGCAGGGCGAAATGTTGGGCAGGTTTCCTTACTCTACACGCCAGTGTTTTACTTGTAGTAAGTAGCAGCTGTTAGTCGATTGGCAGATTGCTTCAAAAAAATAAATTGGTCACTTCAATCCACGAGTGTTTAGGGGACACTGCTGTGCACAATTGGCTGCCGCAGATGGGACCTCGGCTTAATGTCTCCTCCGAAAGACGGCACCTCAGAAAATGCAACCCCCCACTTGCACTGCACTGAAATGTCAGCTTAGGCTATGTGATTCCTAGTGCCAACATGGGTCTTGAACCCACAAACTTCTGACTCAGAGGACACAGTCTCCTCTGGGTGTTTTTGCCTACAAAATATAGTCAATTCACTTTACAGTATATTCTGTGAAGTGCTTTGGGACATCTCGAAGACATAATAAGGCATTATATCAAGTGCAAGGAATATTATTATAATTATTGAGGCAATATAATGCAATAAAGTTCAATAAAAAACAAGGTCTTCTATTCAGCGACCATGTTTTACCATGACATGCTACCGTCCAGGCGGACGTTCAAGTGCAGGGTGGGATAAGGGATTTCTGTATTGTCAGAGTAGCCATCTTTCAGATGAGAGGTTAAACCAAGGACCAATCTACCTGTTCAAGACCCCGTGGCAAAAACTGGCTGGTGTGTTCGCCGACAAATACAGTCACTAGACTCCACAGTAACCCCCTGTGAAGTGCTTTGAGATGTTTTGACGATGTGATGAAGCACTATATCAAATTCAAGAATTTTTAAAATTATTTTTAATATCCTGATGGAGCAAGCGATGCCAGTCACATTATCATGATCATCTCAATAGCGCCCATCAGGACCCAGAGCAAATACACTTTTAAATAATTCATTCCTTTTTGACAAGGAGTATGATTGTTTGTTTGTAGAATATAAATATTTAGGGCGTTTCAAACAATGGGGTTGGATAATCAGCAATCACATTTGCTTTTCCATTCAGGAATGTTGTGGTTCATAAGCAGTTGATAGTAGATTTGATGGAAAATTATACACAACAGCTTCCATTTGTATAGCACCTTTCACGTCAGCACAAGGAGTCATTGCACCTTCAGTCTGGACTTGGGTCGATTTGGGGGAATAATATTGACTGTCACAGTATGAAGCAGTGCCTGATTGACTCCAGCCCCACTAATGTATCAGTCTCACTGCCCTCTGTGAGGAGCTGGCCTGGATGAAATGTGTCTATTTACAGAGAAAGTGAACAGTTAATATAATAATAATCCTTGCATTTGACATAGCACTGATCACAGAATATACTGTTAAGTGAATTTACTGTGTATTTTTGTGGGTGAAACACAGTAACCAATTGTGCACAGTAAATGTGGATAGAATGAGATTTTTTTGTGTGGGGGGGTGATTATTACAGCAACTAACAATTATTGCCAATCAACTAACAACTGGGTCCTACTCACTTCTAGGTAAACAGAGGCATGTGGAGAAAGGAAATTTGCCTCAGGTTTGATCTCGGCCGGGAATCGAATCCGGGTCCTTTCGCTTTCGAGGTCAGTGCTCTAATTAATACGCTATAGGTTTCCACATTAAAGGGGAACAAGAGATCCCAAGATTCACAATCTTTACATGGAGTTAGTATCAGCAATTCCTACAGCCTAGATCAACTAACCAAGTTTAGAGTGTGTTTGCTGACAGCTGATCTATAAGAACTGCTGTGTAGTCAGAGTCCAGGAGCAGCGCTAGTAACTAAGAGAAGTAATGAGGAGCCTGTATCACAATTGGAATTATATCAGGAAGAAGCTTGCAGCCATTCCTTGTGTTGTACTCCTTAGGGTAATGGTTAGAGCGCTCGCCTCACAAGCGAGCCAACCCCAGGTTCAATTACAAGGCAGGGCGAAACTTTAGGCAAGTTTCCTTACTCCACTTACCTAGTATGAACCTGGTTGTTAGTCAATTAGCAGATCACTTTCTGGGGGGTAATTATCCCTCCCACCCATAAAAATGTGGTCATTCACTCCATGACAGTTTATGGGACACTGCTGTGCGCAATTGGCTGATGCATTTCACCCACAAAATGCAGTTAATTCATTTCGCAATATGTTCTTTGAAGCATCTAAACGTGATAAGGCACTATATCAAATGCAAGGATTATCATCATATTATTATGTGATCAAATGAGAGATATCCACTGAAACAGCTCTGCACTTACATTTGAACTTACTCAGTTCTTTTACTCCATTGTTTTGGGGAGGAGAGAAAGTGTCACAGATTGTGTCTCCCACCCAAGCTGTGCACTGTCTCATCCATCTGCTACACTGCACTCCACCGGCCTGGCGTTTAGGTGGCTGCTTCACCATTCAAAATCTCCCAGGAAATCTCACAATTTATTGCTGCTCCATTTAAAGCTGGAGCCCAGCCTGGCATTTCCAGCTCATCAAAAGCAATCTGACTGACACATAAATAAGTGACTCCCAGGCCAGGACACTTTGTGCAGCCAGGTGGACAGGATAAGGGTTATAAAGAAGAACTGGACCTCTCAATTGGACTCGTTTCATAGGGAGCGGTAGTTGAATTTTAACCTTTAAAGTTGGTGACCCCTCAAATGTAAACCCATTAACCTCTTGAGTTCATTAAAAAAACATTTTAATTATAAATATTCCACACGCAAAGAGGAATGAAGAATGCTAACTCGATGAGATTAAAAATCATGTAAACTAACCAGAAATTTAATGATGAAAACTTGGTGTTCGTGTTTTTAATCTGTACCATTTGGACACTTTACAGGCAAGAGTAAACTGCTCACCGGGCACCCCTGCCCTATCCAGGCCCACGTTGGCAAGGGCCAAGGCTTGGGGACCTCAGAGTGTGTTGGGTTACTGCTGGAGTCTAACCTGCTGAAACTGCATAGCTTGCCTTTGATTTCACTGCCTGGCAAACTTACCCGCTACTTGTCCAGCTAGGAACAACCTGGCCGTTAGGGTTTTGGCTTGCGGGGTTAACAGGCCAACAATGCTAGAACATAAAAAGGCCATTCTTTTCATGACTGTTTGTTGGACATTGTTGCTTGTAAATTAGCTGCTGCATTAGCCTATACATACAGTCACTACACTTTAAAGTAAAAATCCTGTGAAGCAAATTGAGACGTGATGAAATACAGAATCAAATGCAAGGATTCTATTCTTTTTATTTTTGATATTGGTATTTCAGGGTGTGTTGCTACATGGTGGTATCCCTTAGCCTTGGTCTTGGCTCTTGCCAACCTGAGCCACATACTTTCTGGAATGAAGTAGCAGGATGTGTCCCTCCAGGGAGAGAGTGTCCATTTCATTCCAACAATGTATCTCTGGAATTTGCGTGTGTAAGTGAGATGCATGGAATTCTCGGTTTGGTTTTGATACTCTTAAACATGGTGATGGGTTTTCAAGTGCGTCAGACACCCGGCTGACTCCCAAAAATGTATCCTCAGCTTCCTTCCGATTCCCTCCCAGACAACCAGTCTAACCTGGGTGCCCATGCAATGCAGCGATCAGTAGATATGTCAGACCAGTCCGAAGTTGATCACACAAATTCATACAGTGAGAAAACTATAGCACCACATTAACATCTGAATGGAAATCATTTTCAGCACATAAAGCTAACTCCAGTGTAATAGCA
The DNA here is from genome assembly GCF_018977255.1 of Callorhinchus milii. Lineage (NCBI taxonomy): Eukaryota > Metazoa > Chordata > Chondrichthyes > Chimaeriformes > Callorhinchidae > Callorhinchus > Callorhinchus milii. Next base: position 7,743,980 of record NW_024704746.1, on the reverse strand, counting down.
TTCAGCCAGCTGGCCGCGAGCCAGTTGACTCCCTGCAATGCAAATGAAAAACCTTTTAAGATTAAAGAACTTATTTGATTTACAATAAGACAGTGATTTCTTACCAGGGTAATGCATTTATCAATCCAGAGGGAGAACAAGAGAGAGAGAGAAACCAATACAAAATGTTTCTCTTGAAGGTTCTGAAGATAATGAGATATTCATTTTTCTTATCAGATAATGGAGCAGCATTATAAGGAGTTGTGTCACGTTGACTAATGACAAGATGTCATGGTGATTTTTTTCTTGAAACAAAGTTTCGGAAACAGTGAGATTCCTGTTGTTCTGTAAGAAAAGGCTAAATGGGAAACGTAAGTACACAGAGGAACCTACGGAGAAGTGTTAATTATGCTTCTTAACCTGGGGTGAAAAGATCGCAGAGGATATTATGCCCATCTGATGCAGACACGGCCTGCATTTCCTCAGAGAAAAGCAAGGAGCATGGTCCAAAACCCAATTAGCTTTGTAATTCCTTATTCCGCTCACTTACCCCATGTCGCCGACTTGGAGCTCACAGTCTAGGCTGACATTCCAGCGCAGTGCTGAGGGCAAAGAGCTGGATTGTTAGAGGTGCCTGTCATGGTGGGCATTATAATAATAATTATAAATAATAATCCTTGCATTTGATATAGCGCCTTATCACTTTGTTGAAACGGCTCAAAACGCTTCATAGAATATATTGCAAAATGGGTTGACTGTATTTTGTGAGTGAAACGTAGCAGCCAAATTGCGCACAGCAATGTCCCACAAACAGTCGTGTATTGAGTGATCAAATTTCTTCTTTTTTTTTCGCTTGCTTCCCAAGGGATTATCACCCCAGGAAGCAAGCTGCCAATCAAGTTCCTATTTACTGCTCGGTAAGTAGAGGTGTAAGGAGTAAGGAAACTTGCCTAAGGTTTCATCCCGCTCGGAAATCGAATCCAGGTCCTCTCGTTTGTGAGACAAGCGCGCTGACCATTACTCTACAGGACTCCACAAGTTAAAGATTCAGTGGCACGATTTGACAAGAGCAAGGGGTTTCTCCCAATGTCCTGAATGGGCTGGAACATCCCTGAGTGGGCTGCGACATTTGCCCCCAAATACACAGTCACTACAATAAAAATAAAATACATTACAAATGATAAATGTAAATTTGTATTGTAAATATGTACAGTGCCTTCCACTCTGGAAGGATGTTCCGAGGTGCTGCAAACCTTGTGGAGCGCTTTGAGACAGCCGCCTCAACAACATGATAGGGTGCTGTATTAAATGCAAGGATTATTATAATAGAGTAAATCTGGGCCCAGGTGGAATTTCAAACCAATGCTGTCCAGACTAGTCCCTCTTATTTTTAACAAAAGATAATAAGCTGTAATCCTTTCTTTTTTTAAATGCAGGATTTTGAAAGTAATCAAAAAATAAATTCCTGTTTTGATTGCATCTGGAGGAATTGCAATTTTCTACCTTAGTATAATCGTGCTGAAATAACTAAGCAGGGAATATATGGATTCTGTGACTCAGACAATTTCCTCACGGAAATTACAATGCTACAGCCCTATCCAAGGTTGCGGCTTGCAAGCTACTTATTAATCTCCACCACAATTTAGAGGTGAGTATGCCATAAGCCATTTCCCCTGGTTTGCATGTGGGTGAGGGTATTTGTGTGAGTGGACAGACTCCAGAAAGGGGACGTGGTCCAGGTTCATAACAGAGATGGGATAGGTACCTTTTTGACTGTGCCTATCTTCACCTCCCCTCTGCACTGTCCCGCAGCAAGTCGTTATTCTAAATGAGGGTGTTATATTATAATCATAATACTTGTATTGGGTACAGCACCTTTAACTTCAGGAGGTCACCTCAAAGTGCTTCACAGGATATTCTGTAAAGTGTAATGACTCTATTTTGTAGGCGTACACGGCAGCCAATATGTGCACACCAATATCCCCAAACAGCCATGGAGTGAGTGATTTTATTTGGGGGATTGTTGGACAGGACACCAGGAGGAACTCCCTTCTCTTTCCGAATAGTGCCATCTTTAACATCCACCTGAACAGGCAGACGGGACCTCAGTTTAAACTCATTCAAAGGACGGTACCTCCATTAATGCAGCATCTCCCACAACTCCCACCCCAACCCCCACTCCTCCAGCAATGCATTGGAGTGTCAGCATATTATGTGAATTCAAAGTCCTGATGTGGGGCTTCTGCTTCAGAGGCAAGTTGCCAAATGACCCAGACTGATAAATGCAGGAACAAGACTTTGCTCAGAAATGCATTCGATCTCAGTGGAAGGGAGTAGAGGAACTGACAGGGGAGTAAGAGACTTTAACTATGTTAAAGCGATACATTGCCTCGCCTGACTCGTTCAGGAACTTAATGATTCCAGGTCTGCTTGCTTTTTAGTATAAAATCCGCTTAAGTATACACCAAAAGCTTGGGTAGTTACATGGAGCTCCTTAATCACACAGATTGATCGGGAAATTGTGCATTGACGATTCGGGAATAATTCCGAATCAAATTATCATTGCAGATGTAACGCTTGCGAATGTAGTGAATAAATCTTACAGGAAATACCTGCCTCAAATGGGGATGAATTTGCAAATTATTTGCAAATTGACTCCGACTGCTGGCTTATATGGGAATTGCTGCAAACCATCCAAGATCCTGTTGCTGAATGAAATCAGGCTCTCCCCAGCGCCAGATGGGATTACCTGAGCTGAGCCATGCAGGCCTGCAATTGGGGCGTTATATCCAGGGCTTGGTATCCACCTGAATTGGTTTTGCAGAGAGGTTTGCTGCTCAAGCTCTGCACCTCCAACTGGTGGAACTGTCACTCAGTGGGTAGAGGTGTCTGTCTGAGCTGTAAGCAGGAGCAATACTCCCAAGCATTTCATTAATGGCATCAGAAGTCTTGCAAGGAGTTCCTTGTACCTTGCACTTGTGCGTGTTGAATGTGGTGGATCCTGTAGCATAATGGTTAGACTCACACGCAAGAGGTACGGTTCCCGGGAACAGGTAAACAGATGCGTGTGGAGTAAGGAAACTTGCCCAAGGTTTTGCCCCGCCTGTGAATCGAACCGGGTCCTCTCATTTACGAGGCGAGAGTGCTACCCACTCCCCTACGGGACTCCACTTGCCCTTTGTCCCTGGCTCAGTGTCAAACAAAGTGCTCCGAGACGCTCTCTCACACACAAAGTGTGCTGTAAAAATGCAAGTTGTTGCTGTTGACCGTAGTAATAATGGGGGGAGTGGGGGGGGGGAGGGGTTGAAGTTGCGTCCTGTCATTCCTTGGACTCGCCCTGCCCTGTCTTTAATTCCGACACTGCGGCGCTTGGTGCACACAAGCATTAGGAACGAGAGCAGTTGAAAGCAATTAATGTCACTTTAAAAGCCAAGAGCATGCCCGGAGACAGCAAGTCTAACATGAAATGCAGAATTAATGGCTTTCAATAATTGCTGCTGCTTTCACTTCTCTGCTCATGTGGCAAGAATGAAATTGCAGGGTTTTTTTTTAAGAGGCTTTGCAATGCCCAGGGATTTCACGTTCCAGACACCAGAGTTGAACTTCACTCTGGCTATTTATTTAGCAGAGCGCACAGAAGATTTTTTTTTCGTGGGACATTTTATGGGACTGTCTTAATTTCTGCGCACTGTTGTGTTACAAACTGTTCTGTATCAGGGGGATTTATATGTCCGTGCAGTTATCAGCACTGCCTTATGCTCCATCGTTTATCTCGGTGTTTGTTATGGAGCAAATATAATGAAACAAATATAATGGAAATGCCACAAGGAAAGCAACCATTTTCATTTGAAAATGTTACACTCATAAAAAGGTGATGTTTGAAATTGTGGTCGTTTTTCTATTCTTCGTAGCAATGCCAACATCGGGGACTGTACTTTCAGGTCACATACAGTATGCCTTAGACATTAAGTCTCTGTGCCTATTACTCTAGACAGAGTAAAGCTCCCTCTACACCATCAATATTCCCAGATACAGATTAGATACACAGTAAAGCTCCCTCTGGACCACTCCATCAATTTAATCCTTGCATTTTATATAATGCCTTATCACGTCTTTGAGCAGTCTCAACGCGCTTCACAGAATATATTGTAAAGTGAATTGACTGTATATTCTGTGGGTGAAATGTAGCAGCCAATTGCGCACAGCAATGTCCCACAAACAGTCGTGGATTGAAGTGACTAATTTATTATAATTTTTTTTTGAAGGAATTATTACCCCTGGAAAGTGATCCGGCAATCAACTAACAACTGGGTTCCTACTTACTGCTAGGCAAACAGAGTTGCGTGAAACTTGCATTACATTTTGCCCTGCCAGGGAATCGAACCCGGGTCCTCTCGCTTGTGAGGTGAGTGCTCTAACCGTTACACCACAGGACTCCACAGTTTTGGTTCAGCACGGGTTAGTACGTTATACAGTAAAGCTCCCTCTACATCACTCAGTCAGTATTCTCACCAGCTGTAGTATGGGCTAGGGCAAGCTCACATCTTTAACAGTCCGTTACTTTGAAAGCTGATGCTGGGCGATTCTATTCATTTCACTTCAAAAACATTCATTAAAAGACCTGATTCATTAGTGACCGATCCTGGATTTTCTTGTTAAGAGCCAGACGCTCTGAAGGAGAGGGATACAGTTTATGAACACTGTCAACGGAGTACAGCTTTTAATTAACTTGAGAAAGAGATACAGGAATAGACAGAAATGGATGGATTTATTTCAATTTTCTCACAAAACATGGGGCCTGCGTATAATCTCTTCAGGAGCTACTCAGTAGCAAAATCAGCTATTAAGCTTGAAGGAGTGATATAAATGGCAATTTCCACAGCAATACCTCTGCGTGTTTTCATTAGCTGTTTCTAAGTTATCTGTACCGTGGTTCCCAGCTGTTCTTTTGAAAGATTTTCAACCTTTGATTCAATTGCATGCCAGGAACAGAGAAACAAATCTGCTAGGGAATGTAGAACAGCAATTTACAGATACCAATTATTTAAAATTTATTTCTGCATTATTGCAGGGGAGATGATGGGATGAGGGGGAGGGTCATATGGCACATTAACCTGTTTCTCCGATGTACAGATAAATACTGTTGGAACTTCGATATCTAAATCTAGAACTCCGTAGCGTATATCCTCTCTATCTTCAAATCCCTCCACAGTCTTACTTTACCCTATCTCTGAAATCGCATAAAGACCCTACTGCTCTGGCCGCTCACTCGGCTCAGCTAACACCAGCCTATTTCACAACCCCCTCTCGCTGTGGGCCACCACCTGCCCCCCTGCTTTCTGGAACTCCGTCCCCGAGTCCTCTGCCTCGCCTATTCCATCTCGGTACATTAAGAGATACTTCCTGAAATCGTGTTATATAATAAACCATATAACCTGCGTTCAATATACAGAACCGTATAAGCATCACATTTTGCTCAAGTTGTATTATGCTTTATAGCAGAGTGGAAATCATTAAATAACATTTAGTGATGTATCACAGTTAGAGCACATTTTATATACCAGCACTGGATGTACAATGACAGCATTAACTGCATTTTATCAAGTCTTTAGGGGCCCTAGATGGGTAATTGCAGGTGTAAAGGCACTTTTAACATTAACCTGCTTAGTTACCCTCGAGCTGAAAGGTTGCAATTTTCTGATCCACTGAACCTCAATTTAATGCTGGCAGTGACTTAAGCCATCAAATACCGTGTTAGTTGCAATTATTTAAATATACCTCTTAAAGAATAAGCATTAAGTTGCTTGACCCGTGCAAATGAATGTGGTGTGTTTTGGTGCCAAAAACCCCCCACAGTGGTAACTGAGAGCAAACTACACCACAAGCCCAAAGCCCCGGAGAGATATGCATTCCAGACACAGATTGGATTGAACGGGAAAAAAAATGCTGCACGTTGTTTTGGCACAAGAACAAAAAACAACATTGGCAGCAAAAAAGTCTACTGCTGGTCGATCAACTTTCTGAAGCAGTTTGTGAAGCAGAGAATTGGTCAGAGTTTCCTGGACGGAAATAAAAAGGAGGGACTTTGTTGCGGCTTTTGTCACGTTGTTGAAACATTTCTAGGCACCGCACTGCACGCAAGGCAATGCTCTATACCATGGCTACTTTAGTTATCAGCACGATTTGTACGCTCAGCCTTGCTTCACATCAGATACCGGGATCACGCCACCAGGCTAATGCTAAAAATGTTCATTCATTGGCTTCACTTAACACTAAGTCGATCGGTTTGAAAACAGCTCCAGAAAGGAATCAGTGGGTGTTAATGAATTCCCTGGGGTAGTCACGTTGCCTCAATGTCATCGACTAGAGCAAACACCGCACCCGAGCTGCTTATTGTGTAATTGAACGGATGGCTCTGCGGTGAATATCATCTGGGTTGGTAATTGGAACAGAACTCAAATGGCTTCCAGACAACTTCCGTTGCACAGATAAGATTGTTAGTAAAATGGAGATGGGACCTTGAGGATTTGGACCCCGGCATAGGCTCCGCGTGCACAAGTCATTAGAAACGAACGCTAAATCCTTGTCATTCAAAACTAAAGTGCCTTTACCAGCAGAGCAAAGCTGTGCTGTAACAAGCCCCTGTGGGACTACACTTTCAGGTGTGTGTTATAGAATCCCACTTTCCCAGCGCTCCTCGAGGTCTGAATCATTCATTTATCATCAGTGCTTTATGCACACTGTTTTAGTTGGAGACCTGGGTAATGAGCACTGCTTGGTATTATTCATCACCCAGTTTCAGAGCTTCACAGTCTGACATCAAACCCATTGAGCTCTGGATATCAAGTTGACGTTTCTGCCTCTCTGCCCGGGAAATTAATAGAGAGAGAGGAGAGAGAGAAAACTTGCAAACAATGCTGATTAGGATCCAGAAAGTAATAGTTTGACACGCAACAGCTGCTGGCACAGGTTGGAGCTTGCAAAGCATAATTGTGGACAGGCACCAGCAAATATTTCTTTATGTAGAGGGTGATCAACAACAACAACAATTAAAATTTAGAAAACATAATAATAATCCTTGCTTTTGACATAGTGCCTTATCACATTGTTGGGACATCTCAAAGCACTTTACAAAGGCACCTAGATAGCTGGATTGGAATTCCAGGCATCATAGAATTATACAGCACAGAATAAAGCCATTTGGCTCATCGTGTCGGTGCCGACTCTTTGAAAAGAGCTATCCAAATCAATCCCACTCCCCCGCTCTCTCCCCATAGCCCTGCAAACTTGTCCTCCCCAAATAATTATCTATTTCTTTCTTAAAAGTTATTATCGAATCGGCTTCCACCACCCTTTCAGGCAATGCTTTCCAGATACGAGCAACTCGCTGTGTGAAATAATTTCTCTTCACCTCTCCGTTTCTTTTAACAACTATTTTAAATCGGGATCCTTGGATTACCGACTCACCCGCCAGTGGAAATAGTTTCTCCTGATGGTAAAGGGCAAGACCCAGCTGGAAGAGTTGCTGGGAAGTGGGTCCAGTGAAGTGGTGCAGTGGAGTAGCATGTTGGATTTTCCTTTCCAGTGAATAGGTTCAAATGAAAGGTCAGGTTGAGAGAATGTATCAGCTTGATTCAGTGATAGCACTTGCCTCGGAGACAGAAGGTTGTGGGTTCAAGTCCCATGCCTGGACTTGAACTCACATAGTTTACCTGTCGCTGCAATGCACTGCGGGGTGAAGTGGGTTCTCTGCACTGTCGGAGGTGCAGTCCTTTGAATGAGGTATTGAACCAGGGTCTCGTCTGCTTATTCAGATGGACGTTAAAGATCATGCAGCACTATTGGAAAAGAGATGGGAGTTTCTCCCAGTGTCTGGCCNAAAATTCCCCAAATAAAATTAGTAATTTGTTTCATGGCTGTTTGTTTGCTGCCACAATTGCTTACTTACACACAGTCAACGCCATCTTACAGTAAATCCTGTGAAGCACTTTGAGAAGGTCCTTCTGACATGATAAGGCAATATATCAAATGCAAGGATTATTACTCATATTGTTCCTCTCCCTACCTTAGCAAGGGTGCTATGTGGCAGTTCAGCCTGTTTCCTAGACGGCAAAATCAGTCCACAATGTTACATGGGAGAGTGACATCTCATAAGGAAGTGAAAAGGCTGTGCCCCACAAGTGGTTATATTGGGGGGAAATTAATGGAGTGTCTTAACCTATTTAATGGGCTCAAGGCACTATCCATTGCAAAAACAAAACAATTGGGACTAAAAAGGAATTAAACCTGACTCAGACAATTGCAATCACTAAAAAAAATACAAATTCTAAAATCCTTGTCATTCAAAACAAAAGTGCCTTCACCAACCGAGCAACGCCGTGCTGTAACAACCCCCTGTGGGACTGCACGTCAGGCGTGTTATACATACCCACATTGAACAATGTAGGATTCATCGCTCACACTGTGCTGCTCGATAATTGCTGCCTCACTGAGTAACGCCCTCTCTACTTTCAGTCTTTGAGCTCCTGGAGACACTTTCTTTACAAGGACTTGAGGAAGGCCGGCTTCCTAACAAAGACTGAGTTTAAGAGTTTTCCCTAATTCTGTGTCTTCTAAAGTTTTAAGACCAAAGTTATCTTCCAGGCTGCAACTGGAGGAATTTCTTGCGAGCAAGGCAAGGGAGCACCTCCTGAGTGTCTGAGGGCTCCTACTCTTGACTGCTTACCACTGAATCCTCATGAAAAAGTTCTAGCCTGACGTCGAATGCAGTGCTGAGGGAGTGCTATATTGTCTGAGTGACATCCTTTAGATGAAATGTTCATGTCTCATCTGAAGGACAGCATTCCCTGACAATGCAGCACTCCCCCAGTGTTGCATTGGAATGTCAGCTGAGACTATGTGATTCCAAGCCTCAACGTTACTCAGAGGTGATAGTGCTACCGACTGAGCCACAGTTCTGAAAGAATGATTGCTTTGACACACGATCTTCAGACTTGCTGCCCTCTTGCCTGTCAGCTGCTTTTGTTCTGTATGTGTAGTTTTCTCTGCTGTACTGATGGCTTCTCTCTCTAGAGCAATGATGTGCGACGAAGGATGAAGTGCTAAATCCAGTCAAACAAAGCAGATCAGCTGTAAAGTGATTAAGGGTTTATCATCAGAGAAAGCGACTCAGATTAGCTGATAATTCTAAAACAAAGAACTTGTATTTTTATTGAGTCTGATCATGTCAAAGCACCCAAAAAGCTTCGCATTGCAAGTGTAGTGACCGTGTTTTGTAGGGAAATTCAACTGTTCATCTTTGCTATATTTTCAAGGACTTCAAGACATCTTAAAGATGATTCATTGGGTGAGGAAGGTCTTCACGCAAGTAAATCAGTGGGTTTACCAGAGGATAGCCAACGATTGGAGCAGTATACAATATCATTTACACTTATACAGCTCCTCTCACATCTGTTGAGCGTCCCAAAGTGCTTGATAATTCTGGCTGAGCAAACCAACCAGATTAGCAGGAAGAATGGTTGAAACTGCACAGGGCCAATGAAACAGCATGATGCGTTTCCATTTTTTCCTTGTTTTATATGGGGTGGGGTGGGGTGGTGGGGAAATCAAGAACTATTCAATCAAGAGCATTTATTTTGTTGTCTGAAAATAAAGGTTGGCCATCACTGGTCTAGGCTGACTCTCCAATGCAATGCTGAGGTATGTGCTGCATTGTTGGTAGCTCCCTTCTTACCCACCCCACTCCTGCCCCCGCTTTGTTAAGATTTTAGCAAGTGAATCCTGGAAGAAATATCTCATTGTTACTTCTATGCGAATGCTAAAGCTACGTATAATGGGTATTAGAGTTTCTCACAATCTAGGGAGTTTAAAAGGATGAATATTGACCAGCATTGGCCTTGTGTATGGGTGACAGCCAGCTTCACATGACTGACCTTCTCAACTCAGTCCTGTATCCTTTGGACATAATCAATGTTTTCAACTCTCTCTCGATAGAAAGTCAATTGGGATGAGATCAGAGTCACATTCAAGTCTAAAATGTACTGGGAAACTATACTTTTCAGGTGAATGAGGTTTCTTATATCTTTGAGTTCCTATTTAACCTTGGCTTCTATCCCACCACAGTATTGCTTCCGATTCTGAGATCTTATTTCAACAGAGAGATATTTACTTGAATTAGATCTCTTCCCCATTTCTAATTGTCACACCAGATGTTTTAGAGCACTTTCTGTCTTCTCTTATAAGAGTAAGTTGCATTTGTCACAGTTAATAATAATACAATACAGTAATAATAATCCTTGCATTTGATATAGTGCCTTATCACATCATTGAAAGAGTCCCACAAACACTCGTGGATTGAGAAACCATTTTAAAAAAAATAATATTAATAATAATCCTTGATTTTGATATATCACGTCTGAGACATCACAAAGCGCTTTCCAGAATATACTGTAAAGTCAATTGACTATATTTTGTGGGTGAAACACAGCAGCCAATTGCACACACAATTTGGTTACTCGTGAATTGAGTAACCAAATTGTTATTTTAATTAAATAATTTAATGAACATTTAATATAGAGGACAGTTTTTTTTTCCCCCACTCGGTTTCTGATATCCCAGCAAACCAAAGCCACAAGCCCTAACGCGGCTAGCTGGTCAAGCAGCTCTGAGAGGAGAAAAGAGGAGGGGAGGAAAGAATAATTTGAGGGACACACCCCACCACCGGAGTCTCATCTGTGGCTGAGAGCTGCAGAGCATGTCTGATATAAAAATCCAATAAAATCTTAAGTAAAAAAAATAAATTAAATGAATATGTAACTCCAATTTCAGGTAAAGGCAGTGGTTAAATGGCTCCTGACATTAATTTAAAAATAAATCACAAGCTGCTCTTAATTTGCATTTAGATTCAACAAGATTTTATTCCTGTTCCAGCTGAGTTGATTTTTTTTTCTTACTGCGGTGAATACATCCTGCTTTTTGTACATTACTTTCATTTCTGCCTCCTCTGTGTCTTAAATAGAACCAGACTGGTATCACTTACACAACAAAGAACCCTGATCGGTATGGAGCATGTGTGTCCACGCACTTGGAGTCAGCCTCTCACAAGGAGACTTAATTTGTTCCCGTTTCTTTTATTCCATATATCATTACTGAACTACCCCCCTCTCCCACCCAACCCCCCCCTCCCAGTATTTTCAAAAAGGCTGTGGGAAATGTTACTGGGAACATAGGAACAGGAATAGGCCATTCAGCCCTTCAAACCTCTTCCGCCATTCTATTAGATCATGGCTGATCAGTTCCTCAACTCCATTCACTCCGCCTTTGCTCCAAATCCCTCAATACCCTTACATAACAATTCCAGAATTTTAGTAGTTCTCAGTGTACATCACATGGATTTGTTTCAATTCCATTTAAATGACTCGCAATCCCCTCACATACTGCAAGGAGGAATTCTATCTACGCCCAACAATTCCTTCAGGACATTTTATAATACAGTAGTAATAATCCTTGCATTTGATATCGCACATTATCCACCAACCTTACTGCGTAACAAACACTGAGTCATTTGATGGTTAAAAGAAAGTTCACACACCACAGGAAAGGAAAAAATCTGCTTGAAGGCAATTTGTTGGTAATTGTCTTTGTAGAGAAATTGAACAGAGCTTGAAATCAAACACAAGAAACTCACAAAGGTCCTCTGTGAGACCAGCCTCAGAGAGGAGCAGCACATCAGTCCTGGTGACACCTAGAGGCTCCCCCAGCAATGCAACAGTGCTGTCAGCAACAGCAAAGGAGGTCTGACTAATAGCATTCATGAGCTGTGTAAAGGAGGGAAACAGGTGCTGGGCTAATGTCGGCAGCAGATTGATGAGATGCAACCTGTTCAGCTAACTGTACCCGACTTGCTATCACATAAGAATGCAGTGTCCCTGTGTGGTTGATTGAAGCCAATCTGTCCGGCATCAAATACTTATCAAGACCTTGACGTTCTCAGAGAAACTTCCCATCTCCAGCTGGTTCACGTTGTGAAGGCTTAAAGGGGGTTGCATTGAGTTAAGGTCACATGAAGAGGGTGTGGCGAGACTGAGATGATATATACTCACGTAGCTCAATGTCCTAACTGTGTCTATAACGTGGCTTTCATGTCTGGTATTTGCCAATAATGTATAAGCTGTGCGCAGGATGCAATACGCAGCAAAGTATTTTACCCTCCTGTGTCATAACACAGTAACCCCATTGTAACACACTCCTCTGGGTCCAATATCACAGAGCCTGCGTTATAAATGAGGCATAAAACAACGTCTGACTTCAGGGTCGTTGGGTCACCGCTGACATTTCTTTCGCCAAGTGAGGTCAACAGCGCTTCCTGCGCATAATCCACACGAGTGCAGTGCCCAAGAAGTGACATCAGCAACGCATCCCTGGCTGAGCACGACGGACAGGAAGTGATATCAACAGTGACCTGAAAAAACAGGCCTTTTTTTTTAGTGCAGAGATAATTTGGTCAGGGCTCACCAGTCAAGGCGTGCTTGTCAACTAGTCAGTGTGTACTAGTTGGGATGTATTAGTCAGTGTGTACTAGTCAGGATATACCGTGTTTCCAGTTAGCACAGGTCCACAGGACACCAGCATGAGAAACAAGGCCGAACTATAACATGGCTCATTAGAATGGGGTCATCCTTTTATCAGATTTGGCTAATAACACCCGTGGTGACTCAATTGATCACTGTTTGTGGGACACCGCAGTGAGCAATTGGCTGCCGCGTTTCACCCACAAAATACAGTCAATCCACTTTGCAGTATATTCTGTGAAGCCCTTTGAGATGTCTCGATGACATGATAAGGTGCCATATCAAATGCAAGGATTAAACCACTTATCCCCAATACGCTCCAGTCTCAGCAGCACTAAAACACAGAAGAGACCTTTGCAGAATCATGCTCTTGTAGCTCACGTGTGAGTAAAATGCTTGTGTGGAGGAAGCGCATTACCCAGTGGTGCCAATTGTAGAGATTGGAGTAACTCATTATTGTACATCGCTACCTGTGCTCATAAATCATTGGCTCTTCTTACCTTCATCTGTGTTTACTCCACAGTCTCAGTGCCATTTCTGTGCCTAACAATCACCTTAGCTTTCGTCTTCTTTAGCTGGTTTCTTGTTGACAAGATGTATTATGAATAATAATAATGCATACATTTGATATGGCATCTTATCACATTGGATGGACATCTCAAAGCGCTTCATAGGATTTACGGTGATGTGGAGTGACTGTGTATTTTGTAGGCAAACGTAGCAGCACAATTGCACACAGCAATGTCTCACAAGCATCTATGAAATGAGTGATCAATTTTATTTGAGGGATTGTCAGTCAGGACACCGGGAGAGAGAAACTCCCATCTCTTTTTGAATAGCGCCAATGGGATCTTTAACGTCCCCCGAGATAGATCCCCACCCACCCCAACGCTGAATCTTCCAGACCAAACAAAGAGAATGAATTCCAATCTTACAAGTGTTATTTTTCTTCTATCCCGACGTGTCTGCGTGGTTCACTGGTCAAGTCACGGAATTATCCTAAGCCGTGGGAATAACTACCTCCTTCGTGTGCCTTTATTAGATGACGTCCTGGGGCAAATTCGCTCAGACTTTATTACTTTCACACCACAATCAGCATGATGGTTCCTGGAAGGTTTCAGTGGCTGAAAGAGGTATTTTTACACTAACTCAGTCCTCCACATAGCAATTAGCTCAGCTGACACTCGCTCAGCAGGCCAGCTGTACTTCCACTCTAGCCTGCTCCTTTGAGTGTGTCAGCAGAAGGCAAGCTTTGCACTCGACTCCTTTCAAACCAGAGTGGTTTGCAACACGTCTGCTTGTGTCCAACTGCTTCCAGCTTGATGCTCCCCATCTCCTCCCCCCCAACAACTCCAAGTTACAGTGTTTCTACTAGAAATCTTTGTGCAAGAGGCTGAATGGATCTCCTCTTGTTCTTTGAGAAACAAAGGATACCTGTAGCATATTGGTTAGAGCACTCGCTCGCAAGCGAGAGGATCCGGGCTCGATTCCTGGGCAGGACGAAACCTTAGACAAGTTTCCTTTACTCCACACTCCTCTGTTTACCTAGCAGTAAGTGGGAACACATCTGCCTGTTCAGATGTTAATAATCTCAGGGTACGATTCAGAAAGAGGACAGAGTTTCTCTTGGTAACAATCCTCATAAAAAAAAGTCATTCACTTTATAGCTGTTTGTGGGACATTGCTGTGCTTGCAAATTGCTTGCAAAATTGAATCTTAACACATACACAGTCACTATACTTTACGGTAAATCTGTGAAGCGCTTTGAATCATGTTCCTGACGTGAAAGGCACTTCACCAAATGTAAGACATTATTATTGTACACCTGGCATAAATGTTGATGTTTCCCCATTATAAAGGTGCTATGTGTGATATCATGAATTTCAACCCCCAAATGCTTAGGAGTCACTCACGAGTGACTTATGGCCTTAAACAAATGGTACAATTAATCAATGGAGTTTGCCACCTCACTGAAGGCAATGCGAACGGTTTGGTTTTATCTGTTACCATTAATATAACATCTTTAACATCTCCCCCCTTGAATATTGCAATGCCCCCCTCACTGGTCTCTGCTCCATTATGCACAAAATTGAACTAATTCAGAACTCCGACATCCTTATACTCTCCCATTCTAAACTCTGAACCCCTATCACATCCACCGGTCCTTCTTGGCTGTTTGTGGGACGTTGCTGTGTGCAAATTGGTTGCCGTGTTCAGGTAACCCGAATCCCTGCATTAATGGTGCAGTACATGTGATCTAACATTAGAGGCTACGAGTGTGCTATGAGTAGTGATTCTCCCCTGCCCTCTCTCCCTCCAGTGTCCCACCAGTTGATCTCCATTATCTCTTAGTTCATTATGATATGTTGTATTAAATGCCTCACTCATCGCTTGACTTGCCATCAATCCGCATGTATATTATGCCTTGTGGTTTGCAAACAATGATTGACTCATTGTGCTATTTATACTGGCTGTTCTGCGTTGCCTCCTCTCCTGTGCTTTGTACTAGATTTAACCTTGCCATTTGCAAATGAATTAAATTAATTCTGACTCAGCAACACTGGGCACAACAACCCCACAGCTTCCTTCTCATCACCCACCTGACAGCCCTTCAGTGATGCTCCTCTGATGCCTGACAGACCGATGGAATTGTTCAACCATCCGCACAGTATCGGGCGTATCAGCATGGCTCAGTTGGAAACACTCTCATCTCTGAGTCAGAGGCAGAGTCGGAATCTGAGTGGGTGGATTCCGACTCAATGCTCCGAGCCGCAATCCTGCATGAAAGACAGTTGTTGTTGTTGCTGCTGCAAGTAAATGCAGTTGTTGCTGTTGTTCCACCCCCACATTAGAACTTTGAGCTCATAGTCCAGGCTGGCACTCCAGTTCAGCATTGACGTTGGAATAATTCAGGACACGAGGAGAAAGCAGATAGCTTTTTACCTTCACTCATGATAAAGACTCATTAACTTACTCCGCAAAGCAGCAATCATTTCCTCTGAGATTTTGTTTTAAGGAATAGAATACTTTCTCTAAATTGCTCTATCAAGTATTTCCATGCCAGGATCAGTCATAATAATAATAATCCTTGCATTTGATATAGCGTCTTAACATGTTGTTGAAAGTTAATTGGCACCATGTGCTGGGCAGTGACAATGATCATCATATTATTTCTTTATTAATGGTGCCCAAAGAGAATTGTTTTGGTGCCGTGGATGAACTTCAGAACATGACCTGCGATTGAAGGAGGGGTAAATTCAGAACAAACAGTGGAAGCAGAAAGTGTTGATTCTTTCAAGAACAAATTAGATAAGATTTACTTTAGGAAAAAATATCCTGGGATACAGTATATAGTTTGGGACATGACACGTGCATACATGACTGCCAGAATGGTGGAAGACGAACTGGATGGGCCTTGGTCTTCTTTCACCTAGTAAATTCTTATATTCTTAACATGCACAGAGCAATCACTGTTCACTCTTTCAACCCTCTGCTCTTCCGTTTCAATATCAGCCGCTCTCGGCTTCCAGGCTCAATCCTCTCTGGCCCCAGTTTTGCATTGCGAGCAAACTCCTGAAAAGCACGAGCACAAATGTTCCCTGTCATTCTTTGCTTTAATTCTCTCACAGGTACCCAAGATAAAAAATGCATGTGAATTTGGGATCTCCTCTTTGACTTCATCACAGAACGGTGTCACAGCGAGGGGCAGGACTTTCAACTTTTGGCCCTGGAGCTTGTACTCACTTCCCTGGATATCTCTTGTCTTTATTCATGCGTTCATGCATATCTGCGTCAATGCCTTTTCTATTTTCCTGGTATATTCTTTATCTGTCTTCAAATCCTTTTTTAAAAAAAACTACATCTTTGACCATGCTCCTTATAGTCACTTTCTCGCTCCCTTGCCCGGAATCTAACCACACCTCAGCCCCCCCCCCGCCCCCACACTCCCCTTCCCTTGAGAAGCGCTCTGAGATGCTATCATAGAGGTGTATAACATTTTAAATGGGATTGAGTACGATCAATACTTTAGGATGCAACAAAACAGTAGAACAAGAGGACACAGGTTTAGAATTGTAAAGGACAATTTCAAGACGACGCCAGAAAGTGTTTTTTTACTCAGAGGGTGATTAACGACTGGAACTGGATGGTTGCTAGGAAGGGTGGCTAAGGCCAAAAATTAAGAATTATTTTCCAAAACACCGCACAACCTCAAATGTCAAGACAATGGACTTATGGTTAAGAACATGGGAAACTTCGGGGCTGTGAACCACAATATACCTGGACTCAAAAGACTGCGATGGGAGTGAAAACGTCCTTTCGCAGACCACGCTGTGCCATTGTCTGGCTTCATTTGCGGGGGCGTACATGTGTGTCTGTGACTCACACAAGCAGCTTAGAGTGTGCAGCAAGCCGCCTTCTCTTTAAACCTGTCCTTTATCTGAAATTCGGATAATTCAAAGCTGAGTGACTTTAAACTTTAGCTGTGTAATTGAAGGGAAGGTTAAGGGCAGGACAATTTCAGAGAGAGAGAGAGAGAGAAAAAGATATTCAGTAATCACTGAGCTCCCTCAGAATTCATAGTTCTTACAGGTATCTCCATGTAATGGCTTCTTAAAAGCCCATGGATTAGGATTGCTGTTTTTTCCCCCCCGCTATCTTATTAATTTTTCCATTTCTCTAAAAAGCAGAAAGCAGCAGGCATCCATGAAATGGGATCTGAGGCTGCCTCAAATAGAAGCTTTCAAATGCTTTCGAGAGGAGAGAAGAGAGTAGAGAGAAAGGAGCGGAGAGAGGGAGGGATGGGAGGAGAGAGAGTGGAGAGAAAAGATAGGGGAGAGTAGAGAGGGAGTAAGGAAGGAGAGAGAGGAGAGGTTAAGGGAGAAAAGAGCAAGGAGAGAATAAAGATGAGAGAAATTTAAGATTCAGACCTGCATCTGGTTTGAGATTCGGAGACCATCTTACTCCATCCAGCAAGGCGTATCGGCATGGTGACTGTGGCCTTTCACAGCAAAGCACTATTTGCACACGGCGAGGGATGAGGGCATTTACTTGTTGGTCAAACTGAGAATATACAGCTGTAACAAAGAAGCTAGGTGATTTCCAACTGTTCCCCTTCTCCCCAACACAATACCCCAGTTACTCGGCAGTAAGGTGTTTGCTGGTATTTACACTGGGATTAAGGTGATTTCTCAACATTTGCTGGTGTTCCCATTGGGAATTTGGGATTTAGGCTATGCAGGCTTGCTGCAAACAAATGATTTTCTTCCTTCAAGCGCTCCGAGACACGATCCCGCATGAAGGATGTCGTTTAAATGGTCGTGGTTGTTGTTGATTGTTGATAAGCTGCTAAAAGTTGGTTCTCGGGGGCACAAAACAGTCAAAGGCGAATAGAACAGGGGCTCAGAATATCAAAAGGTTGGAATTGCTGCTGTAGTTGTAAAGGACGCTGTCAGATGGTGTATTGAAGAACAAAACATTGTTCAAGAGAGTCCAGTCACGATTCACCAGATCACAAGATCGGTTTGCATTATCTGATCTCATCCTTCCAGAACACGGAGCTCTCAGTTTAGCTAGGATATTCTTAAGCATGGTGATGGTTTCCACATATTTCCACACATTCACCAGCTGAAAAAAATTCTTCCAGAATGCCATTTCATCTACAAAATACACAGTCAATCCACTTTACAGTATATCCTGTGAAGTGCTTTGAGACGTCTCAAGGACATGATAAGGCACTATATTAAATGCAAGGATTATTATTATTATTGTGCCCACCACCACTGTAAACAAGTGGCATACCAAATATTGATTGTGCCTCGGGATTAGGATATTAGATTTACGAACTGAATTAGGAGTGCTCAACGCATCTCCATGAAAAATGGCTAGAAAGGCAAGCTTTTTCCCATGGTTTTTCCCATTGTTTGCTTTCCTCCCTTGAGTGGCTGCACTGATCTGGTGAAACATAGCGTGTGTTTTTTTTTTAACTGCGTTCAACTCGGAATTAAAATTGTAACCTCAGAGTAAAGAGAATGGATTTTTCAATTCAATCTCGATCAACCTCTAAGGTTGGAGGTAAAAGTCTAACACAAGGAGCTTTTTACAGCACGGAACAATATTTCCTGAAATTCCTAGCCTAATCATGTCTCAAAGCGCTTCACAGAATATACTGCAAAGTGGATTGACTGTGTGTTTTTGTGGGCAAAGTGCGGCAGCCGATTGCACAAAGCAGCAGTGTCCCACAAACAGTTGAGGATTGAGTGATCAAATAGTTTCTTTTGGAGGGGAGTGGGGGGGCTGGATTAGTACCCTTGGAAAGCGATCCACCAATTGACTAATAACCGGGTTCCTACTTACTGCTAGGTAAACAGAGGCGTGCGAAGAAAGGAAACTTGCCTAAGGTTTTGCTTCGCCCGGGAATCGAACCCGGGTCCTCTCAGTTGCGAAGCGAGTGCGCTACCCTCTACGCTACGGGACTCTGACACAGAGCAGGGGAAGGACTCTGAGACACAAGGACACACGACAATTTCCCCAGGGTTCCAAACGTGGATTTTCATCCAGATTTAATAACCAAAAAACGTAGGCGGTTGCCAACCCTAGATAATATCAGCAAGAAAACCAAATACACACAGGGTTCTGTACACTCTCTTCAATTTACAATGGAGCCAGAGAATCTGTCATTAGAAACGTTACAAAAACAGCAGTGCACTGCAGCGTTAAACAGCATACTGTACCTTTAAACAGTCATCCCACAAATATACAAATGACTTTTCCTCACTGTGTGAAAGTGCTCATCCTTCTAAGGCAGCGGGAGAGTGGAGGTTCCCTTTAAAATCCTGCCTCAAACAGTACCTCTTCGACCGGGTCTATGGCCAGCCCTCCCCTCTCCCCTGCTCAGTGACCAACTCCGTTCCTGTCAAGCCCTCCGAGACGTTGTTCTGCATTAACAGGCGCTGTGCAAATACAATTTCTTGTTATCCCCAAACCCATGGCTCCTGTCCCCCACACACACGGAGTAACAATAACTTTTAAAAGTCTCTTCTTGCTCCACAACAGATCAACGTGTCCAATTATCTATCGTCCGGACTGCGGCGGGCTCCAGTGACCAGCCGAGGCTGTCACGTACTGGGCAAGGGTCCGCAGAGGGCGGAGGATCAGGGGAAAGGTTAAACTTGCCCCCTATTCAATACCAAAAAGGTCAAACCATGCACAGAAGGGCCGGGTCAAAGCCAACACAAGCACAAAGCACAGACGCACAGTCATTCTTCCTCGGCCCGCCACTGAGTCGTGTTTGTGTGTGTCGTCAGGCAGCTCATCGGGGGACAGCGGAACAAGCAGACAGAGGCCTCTCTACCCCACCCCCACTGCCCCCCCTCCATTTAGTTATTTATTTTTAAAAAGACTCTGAAAGGCCATTTTTTTTGTATTACAACAGTGTTCGTCTACATAAGGAAGCATCACTGAGTGCCCACATCACGCCATGTTATTGTTACTGTATAAACAATCCCGTTGATAAAAATGTTAGTCCCTTGACGACCAATGTTAAAACATGTTCGTCCCCCCCCCCTCCCACCGAGAAGATACTTTGCCATTGGCAAGCGCCAAGCCTTGGGGGCAACCAATGTCTCCTCTGGATATCGACCCTCTCCCCCTCTCCTCCTCCCTCAGGAGCAAACGCGCTCTCTTTGTCTCTCCCACAAGCTTCTTGGAATGAATGCTGTGATCCTTGCCTGGACCTCAGCTGCCGGGGATAGGGTCGTGGTGGCGGAGGGGGGGGGGGTGGGGGGGGGGTAGGAAGGAGTTTGAAGAGGGAAAAAAGCTTTCAACCCATTCTCCCCTGTAAGAATCGCTGCCCTCCTCGACATTGGACATTACAAAATGAAAGCTCAATAGCGCCCGGAGTCAACGCTGGGTCAATGCACGATTAGACCGATGAAAGTGGGATTTTCACACAAAAAAAGTAAGACCGAACGATCCCTTTGCCCACCCCCCCCACCCCCACTTCCCTCCCTCCCCCCCTCCCTTTCCCTCCCTCCCCTCCCTCAATTCTCAACTCCTTGCTGAGAAGCCTGGCTGGTCCTCACGTTGTGCTGAGACTCTTGGGTTAGCTGCATAGTTTGGTGGTCTCGTACTCCACAGAGTTGATGAGCTTGGCGTTGAATGCCTGGAGGGAAGCCTGGATCCTGACCACCTCGCTGGCCGACAGCTTGAGCCGATGGCGGAGGAGGCAGGAGAAGAGGTCCAGGCGTTGGCCGCGGGGGGACAGCCTGTTGACTCGGTCGCGGATCTCCAACAGCTGGAGCAGTGCAGAGTCCTGGGATCCCTGTGTGTATGGATAGTCCAGCTGGAGGATGAGGTCTCGCACGGCATCGGCGTCAAAGTGCATGCTGTAGCCAAAGACCTGGGCATTGTTGATCTTCATGTAGCCCAGGTTCCTGGAGGGGTCGATGTACTCCAGGGGCTCGTAGTACATGCTCTCGTTGCCGCTCGACCTGATGCGGCTGCGCAGGTAGATGTGGACCGTCTCGAAGAAGCTCTTCCATTTGTTGCCCAGCATCAGGGTCCAGTTGTGACACTGCAAAGGGACGTCCAACTTAGTCCTCTCCCAGTCGGGGAAGCCGGCCTCGCTGACCGGCACGAACCAGCTCTCCGAGTGGCTGCCCCCGAAAGGGTTGACGTAGATGGCCAGCACGGGCTCCAAGGTGCTGTTGGTGGTCAGGCAGATCTGGATGGTGATGCCCAGTAGCATGTGGACAAAGTTGGCCTTGTACTTGTTGCTCTTGAGGGTGAGGAGCATTCTCTTTCTCCAGGACGGGTCGAACCAGCTGTTGAGCCGCATGTCGTTGCTGATGAAGATGGCGGGCACCACGATCCTGGTGTCCCTCTTCTGGAGCAGGTATTTGAGCTCCAGGTCCTGTAGGTCCTGCTCCGTCTCAAAGCCCAGGTACTGCTCGGTGCTGTCGGCCACCTCCGGCCTGCACAGCCCCTGACCCAGCGTGTAGCCCACGTTGCAGCCGCCGCAGCGGGTCCGGTTGTCGGTGGCACACGTGACGCAGGCGGGGCCCTCCCCCACCGCGCACGGCACGGGTTTCTGACACGTGGCCTGGTCATAAGGGCAGGTGCAGCTCCTCGTCTCCTCCGAGAAGACCCCGGCCAGACCGTTGTCCGTGCAGTACAAGACCGACTGCACCTGGTTCAGCCAGTAGGTTACAGACCTGCCATGAGGGAGGGAGAGATAGAGAGAGACAGAGAGAGAGAGTGGTAGCATTCTACAATAAAACCTGCCTACGTCTTATCTTTATGAATCGTATAATCGCCTACATTGTACGTGCACCCGAGTCCCATTCGATTCCCTATCAAATCCACTTAGGTTTCTTTACGGTACTCACATTAATCCCTTCCCAAACTGACAGACGTTAGAGCGCTCGCCTCGCAATCGAGAAACCCGGGTTCGATTTCCCGGCAGGGCGAAACCTTGGGCGAGTTACCTGACTCCACACTTCTGATAATAATCCCTCAATCACAACTGTTGATGGAGCACTGCTGTGAGCAATTGGCTGCCGTGTTTTGCCCATAAAATATACAGTCGATTTGCTTTACAGTTCATTCTGTGAAGGGCTCTGAGACGTCTAGAAGACGTGAAAAGCGCTAAATCAAATGCAAGGATAATTATTACTCCCGCGCTTACAGAGTACTTGAATCGCGGAAACTGATGTCCTGACCCGTCGTTGCATGCGCACTTACTGGCCGGCTGCATTGAATAGCGGGAAACATATAGTCTTAACCTATCACCGCATGCGGACTTACCGGCTGCATTGCATTACACATGCGCAGTGTTGATTATTGATTAGATCAGATTTTCTGTGACTTATACAGTTTGCCTGCAACTTGGACTTCGAGTCATTCACATTAAATGTTATCGCCTCAACTGATGCGACTTATGCGAGTTTTACTGCATTCGCAACAACACACAAACATAATGCCTCCCATCTCAGCCTTAAGCCCATTTTACTGAAAACTTTTAAGATGCAAATATTCTTCAGTCCAACCTTAAATTAACCTTAAATTTCTTCTTAAGAAGCACGGACGGATGAGGAAAATGAGCTCCCAAATTAATAATAAGCCTTGCATTTGATGCAGCGCCTTATCAAGTCTCGAAACTCTTCACAAAAGGAAACATTCCTGAGGTTTCACCCCGGCCAGAAATCAAACCCAATCCTATCTCTTGCGAGGCGAGCGTGCTAACCACTATGCTACGGGTGGACCATCATCACCCACCCCACTCCCATCATCATCCACCCTTCAACTCTACGTGACGTATTGGCACGATCATCACAATCCGTGGGTGAATATGGTGTACCTTTCTCCTACCTTTCTCTGGGAAGGACGAACTTTGGTTGCTTCTGGCATCGCTTACTTAGGCTGAAGAGCTTGCGGATGGTCTTCTGGGCTTTGCTGAAGAGAACCTTCAAGTTGGTCTCCAGCTGATTGTAGCGGTGCTGCAGACTAAAATCCATGGTCCACAGCTGCAGGATGGTGGATGTGTTCAAGAAATAGTCTTCCGGCAACCTCTTCAGGAAGACCTTGAACTCCTCTGCGTGACCCAGTGGGCCCGAATAGACAGTGCAAGGAGGAAGACACAGAATGTGAAAAGATGCATATATTATGCAAAGCCAATATAGGACGAGTGCACAAATGATGCACCATCTATAATGTCAAACTGTTTCACAATGCTGCATAAATTGCTGTGAAGGGCAGGGACTGTGTATTTTGTTGGCAAGTACAGCAGCTAATTTTCCACAAAGAGTGAGCGACCAATTGCTTTTGCTTTTCGAATCGTGCAGTGAGATTTTTAATGTCTACTTGAACAGGCAGACAAGACCTCGGTTTAATCCCTGTGCAATGCTGGGAAAGTGCCATCTTTTAGATGAATTGAGGTCTTGTCTGCCTGTTCAGGTGGGCTGTAAAGGTCATGTGACAGTATCTGGAAAAATACAAGAATTTTAAAGCTAAAGGAGAAACAATTTTCTTAAAAGTTATGAGAGAAAAACAACTGATGATTTAATGCACGACTTGGACTTGAAGAGAGAGAGAGAGAGCGCGAGAGAGAGACAAAGAAAGCGGGGAAGGGAGAAAGGAGAAGATAAGAAAGAGAGAGAAAGAGGAGAGAACTGGAGAAGGTGAACGAGAGAAAGAGAAAGAGGACAGAAAAAGAGACAGAGAGAAAGAGGAAAGTGTGAGAGTTGCATTGCTTGAGAAAGAGACAGAGACCATCTGTGTAGAGCTCTGAATTGTGACATTCTAAAATTACATTCTGAACACCTGGTAAATTTTGCTGTGTTATTTTTTTTCTCTCTTGCATATTATACTTAATACTTATTCTTTCTCTCTGACTTAATTTGGGCTCTGGACTGTTTATGTTAACATATGAATCTGTAGAATTAAAGAATAATAATTGCAAAATGTTGCTGCCTGAGAGATTATTGATATTTCGTCCATATAATGAAGAGTCTGGGAGCTGCGTGTCATGTTTATTATTGTGTGAGCCAGGCCGTTTGCGTTTACCGGCTGGTGGGTGGGTGAATAAGTGGGTGAGTAAGTAGGTGAGTGGGTAATTGAAGTGAGCGAGCAAGACAAAATGAGAGAAATTGAATGAATGGGAGAGAGAAATACAGACTGGGGATAAAACAGTGAAGAGAGCTTTGAGAGAGAAGCCAGGGACCTTGGAAGGTTTCGGCGCTGAAATGAACTCCGTCCTCACCTGATTCCTCAAACCCCTTGTTATAGCTGCTCCAGCTCTCCGTGATGCCCAACAGACTCTCCTCCATAGCTTGGATGTCCATGTAGGGGCAGTTGCACTCTGGAAACTGTTCAGTGCAGTGGCACCAGCAGTCGAAGTCCCTGCAGACGAAGCTCCCCTCGGAGTTACAGGCGATGTAGCTCAGAGCAGCCTGTACAAAGCGTTCCTGCAGGTACTCGGGCAGAATGATCTGCAGGCCTGCAAGAACAAGGTCAGAGACAGTTAATTATTTTAATTCATTTCATGGCTGTTTGTGGGACAATTGCTGTGTGCAATTATCCTTTCGCGTTTGCCTACAAATACACAGTCACTCCATTTCGCAGTAAACCTCTGAAGCACTTTGAGACATCTTTCAATGTGAAAAGGCTCTATACCAAATGCAAGGTTTATTATTATTAATATTATGATTACCCAGACCGCCACACATCTGGCTCGATTCTCACATTCCATTGCCAGACACATCACCTTGCAGCCAGCTCAGCTCAAGGGAGACACCACTTACTCGACCCTCCGACCACCCACTCACCCCCCCACCCCCAAACAGCGAATAACAGTTTTATTGTTTGAGTAACTTTTACACTGTAATCTTTGGCCAATGTCAAGTGTTTGTGTGTGAAAATATGCTCCAGGGACAGGTTAGCATAGATCGGATGGTAAATATTGATCCCAAATCATTCCTACTGCTTAGATGATGAAAGATTATTCTCACTGGTTGGTAAATTGGTAGCAAGAGGGGTCATAAGATCAGAAGCAACATGGAAAGGGATTAAGGCGCAGGTTAGAAAGATTCTTTTCACAATGAGCTTTGCTGGAACACGAAATATTCTGTCACAAGTGATTGTTGAGGCAAAGATCATACCAACGTTTTAAAATGAACTGGACAGACAATGACGATAATAATATTCCTTGCATTTGATATAACTCCTTATTCCATCAACGAAACGTCTCAAGGTGCTTCACAGGATTTACTGTAAAGTCGAGTGATTATGAATTTTGTGGGCGAGTGTGGCAGCCAATTTGTCCACAGCAATGTTCCACAAGCAACCATGGAATGAGTGACCATTTTTATTTTGGGGGATTGTTAGCCAGAACACCAGGAGAAACTCCCTTCCATTTTTGAATAGTGCCATGGGATCTTTAACATCTGCTAGAACTGCAACTGCCCCCAACCCCCAGCACTGCATCGGAATGTCATCTTAAACTGTGTGATTCCAACTCCCTGTTCAGGTGTAAGCACGTTGAATCACCTTCCCAACATGAATGGCACTATATAAAATGTAAACTGTCGTTGCAATTTAAAGAACTCAAAGTGACACAATTTGTTGAGAAAGGAGTTTCTCCCGGTTTCCTGGCCCACGATCCTCCAAGTAAATAGATCGATTGATCGATCGATCAATCAATCAATCACTTCATAGCTGTTTGTGGGACTTTGCTGTGTGCAAATTAGCTACTGCATTTGCCTACAAAATACAGTCACTTCACTTGCAAACAGTTACCTGCGAAGCATTTTGATACGTGTTGAAAAGCAATTATTATTTATTATTGTAACTATTATGGGTGGAGGAAAGCCTAGTTCCATCGAGATGAACTTACCTACTTGTGCAAGGAAACAGATATTTACTTCATCTTGTTGACTGGCTGAAACAGCACAATAATTTACAGTCCTCAGAGCCACTGCAAACTCTCAGAACAGAAAGGCATTAGGGACATGACGGACGGCACAGCGGGAAGTGGGGAGCGAATTTCACGCATGCTTAAAAGTGTATAATTGTCAGGCCTGCTGATTTATACGAGTCAGTGTCTGCACTCTGAGAGCATCTCATCCAAGGGGATTCAGTGACTTTGCCTTGTGATAATTGGTTCTTGTGCAGTCTAGCCAGGCTCTAAATCAGCCTTCTTACCGCACCACTCGCCCACCCACTCATTTCGCTTTTCCACTCGCTGGGCTGAGTAAAAATATGTCTTTTTTTTTGGTCAGACACATGCGGAAACCTGTCACCATACTTAAGAGCATCCAAATCAAAGAGAGTTCCATGCATCCCGCCTACCCATGGAAATTCCAGGGATAGATTGGTGGAATGGAATGTGCACTCTCTCCCTGGAGGGTCTCCTCCTGCTTATCTAATTCCAGAAAATATTAGGCGCAGGTTGGGAGTAACTGCTGGAGTCTAACCAGCTAAAACTGCATAGCTTGCCATCGATAGGACTGTCTGACAAGCTATCCCACTGCTTGTCCAGCGAGGATAGACCTACCCATTAGGGCTTTGGTTGCAGGGTTAACAGGAGCTGAGTGCGATGATTCACTGCACTCAGTGACTAGCCTGCCCTTCCAGATCCTGCCGATGAGCCAGGCTTCCTGCAGGACACAAATGGTCTCCTAAAATTTAGCATTTGCTGCTTTCGTTCTGAGCAACAGATTGTGGGAAATCAAAATCCCATTCTTGATGTATCTACCAGGCTTCTTTGACTACAAAAACACATTAGAGAGCAAGGGTTCTGTATTGGATATGATGCACTGGGAGTTTCAGCTGGCGAATGATAAATAATAATCCTTGAATTTGACATCGAGCCTTATCACGTTGTCGAGACATCTCAAAGCGCTTCATCAAATATATTGTAAAGTGGATTGACTATGTATTTTGCAGGCGAAACATGACAGCCAATTGCTCACAACAGTGTCCCTCAAACAGTCGCGTTTTTTTGAGGGATTATTAGCCCCCTGGATCCCCCAATTGACTAACAACCTATGTTTATCTAACAGGAACTAGGAACCAGCAGCTTTCACTCCAGACTTACCTTGGAAATGGATCTTGTTTTCGGGGCTTTGCACCAGAACCGAGCTGACTGAGTCCAAATTGTCGTAGTTACTGCATCCCAAGGGACCGGTCCTGGTTTCCGTTACCTGGGCGACGAGGGCGATAAACAAAAGTTTGTTAGTTGCCACATTATAACTTTTCCCTCATTTCTACTGTGCCTGAAAGTCTACGGAATTAGGTAAGTGGGGGTGGGGGGTGTCCCTTTGGGGGAGAAAATGTGCATTGCAAACACAGGAATTTCCACTTGTAAACGGTACTCAGAGAACTCTCGGTTTGGTCTGGATGTTCTTATGAACGTGACCTGGGTTTAACGTCTCATCTAAAGGACAGCACCTCGAACGATGCAACGTACCCTAACGTGCAATGGAGTGTCAGTTTCGAAGTGGGGCCTGAACCCACAATCTTCTGACTCAGATACAAGAGTGCTACCACTGCACCCAGGCTGACAATGCAGAGCACACGCATTTTTCAACGAAATGTCTGATCACTCTGCTGCATGCAAGGTGCATTGATCACAAACGTCCATCATTTATGACTTGTGGCTGTTAATTCCTCACAGCACTTTACTTTGCTCAGTCAATAGAGAGCGAAGCTCTTAAGATTGCCAAATGTCGTATTAATTCTTCGGAGCACAAGAAAACACTTGTCTTTTTATTTTTCTCTTTACCTTCCCACCATGATATATTACCCACTAATGTTTCATGCCTGCCACCTTCCCATCCATCCTCAAGAGAGTTACCAATCTTACAACCCATCAATCTGTTTGCCTGCGTTTCCCTGATGTTGGTGGTAAGGATTTCATCAACTTCCATCAGTCACTGTGACTGTATCGTGACTGAGTCTTGCAAGAACGGAAAAAAACAGTTCCATTTATCAGCGCTTAAGAGGTGCAAATTAATCCATGTTGCTTTTTTTTTCGTGGTGGGAGCGGGTGATTGGGAAGGAGGAGGAGGAGGAAGGTGCGTGCATGTGGGGGGGGTAGGGGTGGGGGGAGAAATTTTCAATTTTAATTGCTTGTACTATTTGTCAAGCAAATGTAATCATCGAGTGAGGATTTATCTCTCTGCATGACTGGTCGTATGTGTTGTTTGAAAAGAAATGAACTCCTAGCGTTTGTGCTTTGAGCGATCATTTGCAACGCTGTGGAGTCCAGCTGTCGCTCACTCAGCGCGACAAGTACTTTGAGGCATGACGGTTAGCTGACGCCTTGTTTCCTCGCAAGATCAGTTTGGTTAGAGAAGGCCCTTCGGTCCATAAAAACAATAACCCTTGAAGTTGATATAGCACCTTATCATGTCATTGAGACGTCTCAAAGCGCTTCACAGGATAGATTGCAAAGTGGAGTGAAGGTGGATTTTGTTGTCAAGACGCAGCAGCCACTTGCAAATAGCAGTGTCCCACAAACAGTCATGGATTGAGCGACTTTTTTTAAACAAAAAGGGATTATTGCTCCCAGAAAGTGATCTGCCAACCGACTAACAACCAGGTTCCTACTTATTGCCAGGTAAACAGAGTAAGGAAACTTGCTTATGGTTTTGCCCTGCTCAGAAATCAAACCCAGATCCTCTCGCTTGTGAGACGAGTGCGCTAACCGTTATGCTTCGAGACTCCACGAATCTCCATCTGATCTCATTCTTGCAAAATACTCACCCTTTCTTCCATTCATCCTCCCCAAATCATGGCATGGAAAGCAGCTTTGTAAATGAGTCTCAGTGTCCTGGCCTCAACCATATTTCTTGGCAACCTGTTCCAGTCATGATTCCCTCTCTGAGTAAAGAATAACTTCCGGGTGTCTGTCCTAAAAATGCCCTTTCTACAATGAAGATAACCCAAATTTACCCATCCTCTCAGCAAGACAAATACCTTTCGCTCCCCATGTTCACCTGGGTGAACTGCTTGATGTCCTCTTAAGTATGGAGCATCATTTCCAAAGAGGGGTGCCTCCAAACTGAGCACAGTGGTTGCAATGTGGTCTGACCAGCGTTCGGTGTAATTGCAGTTCTGTTGCTTTGCTTTTATATTCCAGACCTCCTGCGCTAAATCCCTGAATCTCATTAGCTTTTCTAATTGCTTTCTGCTCTCCAAATGAGCTTTTAATTGCTCATGTACCTCCACCCTTTGTATATTCACTGCGTGGTCTTTCTCTCTTTAGAATGTAT
This sequence comes from Callorhinchus milii, assembly GCF_018977255.1. Lineage (NCBI taxonomy): Eukaryota > Metazoa > Chordata > Chondrichthyes > Chimaeriformes > Callorhinchidae > Callorhinchus > Callorhinchus milii. The sequence continues at coordinate 7,714,660 of NW_024704746.1, read as the reverse complement.
TCCCGTCTGCTGCTCTACCTGTGCATAATCTCGCCCTCTGCTCTGGTCTCGGTAGTCCGGTTCCTGAGCCAGGAGGGACCACAGTATTCCAAGGCACTGCTGATGACAGCACAGCCAGTCTGGCTCATTGGCAGGACTTGGAAGAGCAGACCAGTCACTGAGGGCTCTTGCCAACCTGCGCCTAATACTTTACGGAACTAGTTATGCAGGGTGCAAATTTAAGAAATTCTTGGTTTGGTTTGGATACTCTTAAGTCTGGTGATGCGTTTCTGCATGTGTCAGACATCCATCTGGCTGACCAAAAAAAAAACACACGCTTCAATCAGATCACCTACCAGCCTACTGAAGTCAAGGGAATACAAGCCCATGAGGTTTACAGGGTCCCTCATCTTAGAGGGACGCAAGTGTCTGTAGGAGAGCGCTGGAATGCCTTGTGGACCAGTGCTGCTGTTCAGACCTGTCAATGGGCATTGATGTGTATCTATGCCAGCGCTGTGACTGCCACGGGACAATGCTCTTGCTCTGTGAGTGATGAATGACTTTCACAGCGATCCCTGTCTTTCATTGATTCATTGATTTGTCCGTTGCCTTCTCTGCGCAATGGAAGGGAAAACGGGGGCTTAATGAATCTCATTTTCTCGGCATGGCTTCTCGAGAGCGAGAGAGAAAAAAAAACATCAAGTTGGTCAATTTTAATTCAATTTGGCAGAGGGAATTCAAATCAAGTTATCAGTTGCTCACGGTACTCTAAAAGGGTGCATTCCGTAAAGCCATCGATAATAACTGTTCATTACGCTACTCCATCAGATGGCACAACAGCAGCCACCACCTGATAACTCGACACTGGCTTAACTTATCACTACCACTTAATTCATCATGCTGTCAATATCCCGACCGCATTTATTTACATACTTGCCACTCCTGATAATTCGTCACTGAGCCCCTTACCCTTGGAGCGACGAGTTATCAGGAGTTCTTGCACATTATGTCAGCGTTTACCTCACCTTGTTTGTTGAAAAGAAAGGGAAGAGTATTCAAACCAGATCGAGTTTTGCATGGGGACCCGAGAGTGTGCATTGGAGTAACTGCTGGAACCTAACCAGCTAAAAGCATGTAGAGGGAGTTAAGTGTCTTGGCCAACCTGCGCCTAATAATTTTCGGAATTAGGCACGCAGGATGTGTCCCTTCAAGGAAAGAGCGAGCATTCCTTTCCAACAATTTATCTCTGGAAGGTGGGTGCATGAAATTCTCAGTTTGGTTTGGATACTCTTAAGCACAGTGATGGATTTCTGCATGCGTCAGATACCTGGCTGACCCCCAAAAATCTACGCTGAACAATTTTTCTCTTGATGGTTTTACTATCTTCGAGGGGCTGGCATTCCCCGCATCGCACCCGACACCCTCCCCTCAAATTGCTCCAACCCGCAGCACCGTGTCTGACAGGCATATGAGGCAGTGAACGTCACCAATTCCATTTCAGGCTCCGTGGAGCCTCGAGTTCGAATTCTGCAAAGGTCTCTCCGTCCTGAAGGGATTCAATTATTCTGTGCAGCTATTAGTTTGCTCCCTGAGAGACAAGGTGCTGCATTCTCACAGAGGCTGACATGATGATGGAGCATGACAGCCCGATTCCATTGCCCATTTTAATCCTCCCCGCCAGTCCAATAATAATGCACAATAACAGCAAGGAATAACTCACTTTGTCTCCGATGGTTGTCACTGTGATTACCTTTTCAATGGGGAAAAAAAACTAGCCTGATCTCATGTCAAATAACCCTCACATTCAGTCTAGCATGATTAAAGTCAAACCTTTCCAGGCAATCGTGTTCAAGTGTAGTGACTGTGTGTCAGCCTGGCTCAGTGAAGCGCTTTGAGACATCCTCCTGACTTGAATTCCTCCTGACTTGAATGTACCGAATGCAAAGATTACTATTTATTTGTAGGCAAATGTGGCTGCCAATGTGCGCCCAGGATTCACCCACAAACAGTCGTGGTATAAACGACAGATCAGTTAGGATATCCGTCGCATCTTCTCTTTGACGTCCACTGTAACACGTAGACGGGATCTTGGCTTAACATCTCGTCAGAAGGTCATCACCTCTCTCCCTCTCCCCCCATCACTATCCATGTGCAATATTTAGTGGAGTCCTGTAGCATATTGATTAGAGCACTCGCCTTGCAAATGGAAGGACCTGGGTTTGATTGCTGGCTAGGGCAAAACCTTAGGAAAGTTTCCTTACTCCATATGCCTCTGTTTACTTAGCAGTAAGAAGGAAACTGGTTGTTTGTCGATTGGCGGATCGCTTTCCGGGGTAAAAAAATAATAATTTAGTCACCCAATCCACTGTTTATGGGTCACTGCTATGTAGCTGCTGCCCACAAAACATACAGTCAATTCACTTTACAGTATATTCTGTGAAGGGCTTTGAGACGACTCAACGGCATGATAAGGCGTTATATCAAAATACAAGGACTATTATGTAGCCACAATCAAGAGTCACTCTCAGGCGATACACCTAGAAAAGTGAGGGTGGTCTCGTGTTCCTTGTGGCTGGAAACGTGAAAAATTACCGGAGACTTTTCAGTCAGTAACACCAGCAGACTACAGCTGCAGACTGTACTCTGGTAGGAATCCAACTGGCCCATTTTGTCACATCATTACTAAGCAAAAGACAGTGAGAATTAACTAGGTCACCAGAAAATGGCCCAGAGAGAGTGTGTCCCTTGGGGGGGGGGCCGGGATCAGGTGCATCTGTTACAACCGCCCCCCCCCCCCACCTCACCCCTTGCAGCTTCAAAGCATGAGGAGCCAGTGCTGATTTCCATTCGTTGATATTTTCTTCCGTGAGCAAGCCTCGGTTTCTTAGTCAATGACCTGGCAAGGACACTGCAGACGATTTAACCCTTACTTAAGTGGTTAGAGCATTTGCCTGTTACTGGGATAATTGTGACGTGTTGTGAAATGCCACAAAATTTGAACCCATTGTTTAAGTTTTTGTGGAGTCCCAAAGCGTAGTGCATAAGAGCGCTCAACTCATATAAGCAAGAGACCCGGGTTTAATTTCCAGGTGGAACGAAACTGAGGGTAAGTTTCCTTACTCCACATGCCTCTGTTTACCTAGCAAGAACCCAGGTGTTAGTCGATGGTTGGATCGTTTTGCGCAGGTAATATTCCCTCCAAAAAAAAAATAATAAATTTGGTCACTCAGTCCATGACAACAACAACAACAAGATTCCATTTATAGAGCGCCTTTCACGTTGGGAGGACGTCCCAAGGCGCTGTACAGTTGGGTCAGGACCCGAGCAGGGGGGAAATGGTGAGGGGAGGGAAGGGAGGGAGCGAGGAGGGGGTAGAGAGTCGAGAGGGGAGCTGAAGGCACGGTCAAAGAGAAAGGTCTTGAGACCGGCCTTGAAGGAGGAAAGGGAGGAAGCAACAACAACAACAACAACAAGATTCCATTTATAAAGCGCCTTTCACGTCAGGAGGACGTCCCAAGGCGCTGCACAGTTGGGTCATGACCCGAGCAGGGGGGAAATGGTCAGGGGGAGGGAGGGAGCGAGGAGGGGGAAATGGTCAGGGTGAGGGGAGGGAAGGGAGGGAGCGAGGAGGGGAAGAGAGTCGAGAGGGGAGCTGAAGGCTCGGTCAAAGAGAAAGGTCTTCAGACCGGCCTTGAAGGAGGAAAGGGAGGAAGCGGCGAAGGCACTGGGGATGGAGTTCCAGAGCCTGGGGGCTGAGAGGCTGAAGGCCCGACCACCGATGGTAGGGCGGTTGGGGCGGGGGACGTGGAGCAGACCGGAGCCAGAGGAACGGAGGGTACGGGCAGGTAGGTAGGGGGATAGTAGGTCAGAGAGGTAAGAGGGAGCAAGGCCGTGAATGGCCTTGTAGGTGAGGATGAGGATCTTGAATTCGATCCTCTGGGGGATGGGGAGCCAGTGGAGGCGAGGGAGGGTGGGAGTGATGTGGTCCCGAAGCCTGGTGTGGGACAGTACACGAGCTGCAGAGTTCTGAATGACCTGCAGTGTGGAGGGAGGTGCCGGGAAGGCCGGCGAGGAGAGAGTTCACATAGTCCAGCCTTGAGGTGATAAAGGCGTGGACCAGAGTTTGTGGGGCACTGCTGTGCGCAATTGGCTGCCCTGTTTTTGCCACAAAACATAACAGTCAATCCACATTACAATATATTCTGTGAAGCCCTTTGATATGTCTCAACAATGTGATAAGGCACTATACCAAACAAAAGGATTATTATTATTCTTATTATTATACGAGACTCTGTGATACTTGACAGTTTACCCCTCCTTTTAAAATCCACCTTAAGATCGGTAATTTTACAGATATTTACGTTTCACCCACAAAAATATAGTCAATCCACTTTACAATATATCTTGCGAAGCGCTTTAAGATGACGTGATAAGGTGCTATATCAAATGCAAGGATTATTATTATTATTTTAACCACAAAGTGAGTGACCAATTCTATTTGTTGGCCAGGACACCAGGAGAAACTCCCCTCTATTTTCAAATAGAGCCACGGGATCTTTAACATCCACCTGAACAGGCAGACGGGAACCTGGCTAACATCTCATCCAAAGAATGGCACCTCTGTCAATGCAGCACACCCCCAGCATTGCATTGGAGCATCAGCTTAAACAGTGAGCTCAAAGTCCAGGTGAGTGGAGGAGAGCAGTGTGTGTGTGTGCGTGTGGGGGGGGGGGGGGGGTTGGGGAGGGTGAATTTTGGAAGGTATAATTACCTTGATAGCCGAGGATGCAATTTGTATCTCGTGCAGCCGGCGCAGTGTGCTCTCTCGATCGATGAAATAAGAGGCAGCCAGCTGGTGAAGCGAATCCAAGCCCACAGTCGAACCGTTGATGAGCTCTGACTTCTTGTTTAGCTTTCGCTTGTCCACAAAAATAGTCAGTGATTCTTCCCCTGCGCAAAAACACAAAGTGACGGGATCGGTGCTCAGCGGGTTTGTAAGATCGGAGAGGCTGAGCAGCTATGTTCATTGTTTGATTGAAATAGGAACATAGGAACAGGAGTAGGCCATTCAGCCCCTCGAGCCTGTTCTGCCATTCTATGAAATCATGGCTGATCTGTACCTGAACTCCATGCTCGACATCCCTGATACCCTTACCTCACATAAATCTCCGTCTTAAAAATTTGAGTGGATTCAGCATCCACAGCCTTTTGGGGGAGAGAGTTCCAGATTTCCACTACCCTTTGCGTGAAAAAATGCTTCCTGATTTCACTCCTAAATGGTCTGGCTCTAATTTTAAGATTTTTGACCCCTTGCTTTCGATTCCCCACCTTGCATATTGGTTCTCCCAGGTGCAGTTAGGTAAATAGAGTCTCCAGTCATGGGGGTATTGTTTATGTGAGTGGTGCTGAGCCAGAAGTAAATACTAATAAACTGATGCACTAATGTGAGTTTAACTCGCAGTGTTCCTCGAATAACACCAACACTGTCACCTGGGCTTATGACTAAATCTCCACAAACATCAATTCCGATCTGAAACCAAGGAATAAGTAACAGTCAATAATAGCAGAGACAGGAGCGAGCGCCAAGTGCAGGATTGTATGACCTACAGACCACTCAAGTCATAGCTAAAGATACCCTCAGCTACAGAATGTGCTGCAAAGGAGATTGAGTTTCCCAACGTAATATACTTTATGGTCGGAGCGTACACTTGTTAACGTAATAAGTTACAGGTAGAGTTTATTGCCTAGTGAGATATATTGCACAGCATGAAGGTAGATTTCCCAGCGGGATAAGGTATAGAGCAGGAAAATTGATTTCACAGTACAATACACTAAATAACAAAAGATGTATATCCATATGTGATATACAAGAATTTACATGTAAACTTACCATGTGCTACTGGTCCAGTACTGGGAGATATCTAACCTTCAGTAATGCACTGAAGTAGTATTTCACAATGCAGTAACTGAGGACTAGGGTCAAGCTATGGCTTTTTAGATAATAATAATATAATAATTCTTGCATTTGAGGGATTTTTTTTGAGGGATTATTGACAACTGTTAGCGATCTGCCAATTGACTAACAACTGGGTTCCTAGTTATTCCTAGGTAAACAGAGGTACGTGGAATAAGGAAACTTGCCTTAGGTTATGCCCCGCCTGGGAATCAAACCCGGGTCCTCTCGATTGTGAGGCCAGCGAGCTAACCACTATGCTACCACTGGGACTCCAGTTGAGATTGAGTGACCAGACAGCCTCATTGACTAATGGATCACTGCATTGCAAGGGGAAACATTGGAGTAATAAACCATGGAGGAGGGGATATTTACTGGAGTGATCAACCACAGAGCAGGGATATATTTACTGGAGTAATAAAGCACAGAGGAGGAGGAATATTTACTGGAGTAATAACCTGTATTAAAGTGCTCCAGAGGATGATGATAATAATAATCCTTGCATTTGATATAGGGCTTTTCACATCTTCTCGACGTCTCAAAGTGCATCACAGAATAGACTGTGAAGTGAATTGACTGTATATTTGTGGTCGAAACGCAGTAGCCAATTGCCCACAGCAGAGTCCCAAGAACAGTCGTGGATTGAAAATGACCAATTTATTATTGTTTTGTTTTGGAGGGATTATTATTAGGCGTGTGGAGTAAGGAAACTTGCCCAAGGTTTCGCCCTGCCTGGAATTGAACCCAGGTGTCTCACTTGGAAGGCGAGTGCTCCAACCACTGAGCTACAGGACTCCACAATGTGCTAATAAAGTGTAAAATAGGAAGGGAACTTTCCAAACCACGGAAATAAAAGTACGATAAACTAATGCTCCGGTGCGTAAGTTACCTCCCAGCGTTCCGGTCAGTAAGAAATGCGTGCCATATTTCTTGATCAGGTTCTCTGTGATCTGCTGCAGACTTGGTCTCCGTCCCAGGGAACGGATATTTCTGATGAAATCTGGAGCTAGAGACAAACCCGAATCCATAAAGTCTCTCCTCTCCACTGCTAGGTTCGTCACCTTCCATCGTCCAAACTCTCTGACAACAAAAGAACATTGCGAGCGTGAAAAGAAAGCAACCGGGTGTCTGACACATGTGAAAGAGTCTCTAAACCAAACTAAGTTTAAGAGTCTCTAAACCAAACTAAGAATTCCATGCATCCCACCTCCACATGGAAATTCCAGAGATAGTGTCTTGGAATGAGATGCACACTCCCTGCCTGGAGAGACGCAATCTGCTTACCTAGTTCCACAGCATTAGCTGTGGGCTGGCAAGAGCCCAGTGTGTGCGTTGGGGTACTGCTGGAGTAAAATAACCAGTTAAAACAACATAGCTTGCCATTGATATCGCTGCTTGTCCAGCTAGGACCACCCTACCCGTTACGATTTTGGCTTGCAGGGTTAACAGGAGCTGAGTGGGAGGATTCCCTGCCCCCAGTGACTGTTCTACCCGTCCAAGTCCTGCTGATGAGTCAAGCTGGCTTTGGGGAGGAATAGAAACTGACATAACCGGTAGAAAGGTTCTGTTACAGTTAAGCTGTGGTTGAAATCCATGGAACAAAGCACTTAGAGGCACCTAATGATCACGGTGTGCAACTCAGTGCATTATTATCATCCCATTTGCAGTTTGAATAAGAATACAAAATAAGAATCTTATGACACTGAAATGTCTCAAAGTGCTTCAGAGTAATTACTGTTAAGTGCAGCGGCTGTGTATTTTGTAGGTAAACCTGACAGCCAATTTGTGCACAGCAATGTACCACAAATAGCTGTGAAGTGAATAACATTTTAACTAAAGGATTGTTGGCTAAGGATGTCAGGAGAGACTCCTTTCTCTTTTCCAATAGGATTACTTAACCACTGCCCGCCCGCCCAGACAGAGGCACTCAGACAGACAGATGGGACCACAGTTTAATGTCCTAACTGAATGATGGCCCTCTGACAATGCAGTGTTCCCCCAACACTCCACTAGTAGCTCAAAGTGAACCCACAACCTTCTGACCCATAAGCGAGAGTGCTACCGACCAAGCCAGGCTGACACATCTCCAGCAGCAGAAGTGGGATCCCTATACTCCTTTCGCTCTCGACTAGGCTCCTGCTGGACTGAGTCCAACCTTCAATGGAGCAGCATCTGTTATTGAGCAATCGCGGCGTAGCAATGAAGTATAAATGATAAACTCTGGCACAGACTAGTCTCCTCCTCTGGCCTGGATGTTCACCTGCTTCCAATTCTGGTGTGTGATTTGAGGTAGGGGAGGGGGCAGATGTTTGAGTCTATTTCCCCAGAGGGTTTCTCAGACATTATCTTTATGTTGCGCTGAGTTTTAATATGCAGCAGTGTAGCCGAATTCCAATGCAGTTCTAATAAAATTATTAATGATAATAATTCTTGCATTTGATACAGCGCCTTATCATATCGTTCAGACGTCCCAAAGTGCTTCACAGAATATATTGTAATTCAGATTATATTGTAATTTCAAGTTCTCCGGGATCCAATCCTGGAGAAGGGCGCTGTATAAATGCAAGTTGTTGTTTCTGTAAAGTGAATTGACTGTATATTTTGTGGGCAAAACGTGGCAGCCAATTTGCACACAGCAGTGTCCCACAAACAGTTATGGATTGAGTGGCCAAATTTATTTATTTTGAAGGGATTATTACCCCCAGAAAGCGACTCCCCTTCAATCAACTAACAACTAGATTCCTACTTACTGCTAGGTAAACAGAGGGGTGTGGAGTAAAGCCTAAGGTTTCGCTCTGCCCAGGAATCAAATCCGGGTCCTCTCATTTCCGAGGCGAGTGCTCTAACCGATACAACTACACGACTACGTAAATGAAATGTAAAACAATGAGAAGATCAAGTATCAGCTGAGAGGCGGCCGAGACACAGACCGGGTTTCCAACAGTGCCACCAGAGCACGCCATTCAAAATGGTCTAATTAGCATTCACACTCGCTCCAGCTGCACCGATACCAAGCCACAAAGGAATGCAGTTAACTCCAGTTTTCACCTCTTCATCCAATTAATTTTACCTAATTTGTTGCTGAATTAATTTTTTGAACAGATTAAAAATAAACCCATTCAGAGGGCCTAGGGGACTTGACTGTCTCACACACAGCTCAAGGTGCAGTTAACTAGTGATTTTGACCTTCCCCCCCACCCCTTCCAATTGTCTGTGCATGCACTCGGGTCACCACACTTCTTCTAACCTGTTCAGTCATCCCAAGGACTGAGGAATTGTCAGACTCTGGTTTGTAAGGACCCAGGGAATCAAGCTTGAGAAACGGCTTGAATGAGCTAAACAAAATATACAGTATAAATACGACAAGCACGTTTGAGGACAAATATTAAAATAATCCTTGCCTTATATCTGGAGGATGTCTCAAAGCGCTTTGCAGGACATAAAGTGAAGTGTAGTGACCATGCATTTCATAGGTTGCTCAATTTGCCACAAACAGAATGTGGTAAGTGACCAATTGTATATTGAGGATTATTGGCCAGGACACCAGGAGAAACCGAGTTGTGCAGGTAAGTAAAGCGTGCACTCCACATCAAACCCTGAGATCTCTGCTCCAGCTCAAGAGCATCAGAGGCAATTAAACCCTATTGATTCTATCATCCTTTGCATTGGTTTGGATCACATGAAAGTTCCCCCCCTGCACAGGCCTTTCCCCAACCTGCATCTTAGACGCTCAATGTGAACACCATTCTCCACCAGCCCATATGTGCCCTACTCACCAGCTGGGGCTTGAACTTCTGCCTGGGTCTAACTTTGCCCTATTTCTCTATTTGAGCAGGTGACAAGTTCTTAAATTCAGTCTTAATTTTGGAGCTGGTTTTCTGTGGTCCTTAAAAAAACATCCTACAGGAAAATGGTTTCACAATGAAGATGGTCATTTTTAGAATGTGGCAAATTTTGCGAGTTCTCAAATATCAAGAAACTAGGGCATGCTTAGACTCAAGTGGGATTCCTTCCCCAGGGCTCCGTTGCCTCCCTGTTCCCCAGCGGATTGAATTTGTTACAGGAAGTCCATTAAGTACTGTAAAACATCTCAGAGGCATTTGACGGGCAGCTCAGTAAAAGTTATTCTCTTGTTCAACTTTGTTTTTGAGGCCGCGTGTTGAATATTTTTTGTGTAATGGCTTGAACCCATGCAGTCCCGTATTGCGCTCACCTCGCAAGCGAGAGGACCCATTGGTCGATTGGCCGAACGTTTTCCGGGAGTAATAATCCCCTCTCCCTAATGTTTAAAAAATAACAAATTTGGTCATTCACTTCACGACTGTACTGTTTGTGGGACATTACTGTGCGCAATGGGCTCCCGGGTATTGCCCCCAAAATTGTTGAGACGTCTCAAAGCACTTCACAGAATATACTGTAAAGTGAATTGAATGTGTACTTTGTGGGTGAAACGCAGCAGCCAATTGCGCACAGCAGTGTCCCAAAGACAGTCATGGATTGAGTGACCAAATTATTACTATTAATTATTTTTGATGAGACTATTACCCCCGGAAAGCGATCCGCCAATCGACTAACGATCAGATTTCTACTTACTGCCAGGTAAGCAGAGGCGTGTAGAGGGCTCTACACATTGCTTCTCGCTTGGATTTTCCACCTCAAGAACTCTATCCCTTGTAGCACCACAAAGATGGGCACCACTTACTGCTCCACAGGTGCTGGGTGCTTCGACTGCAAAGAAGTCTTGCATTTTCTCGTCAAAATTGTTTCAAGTCTTTCTATGCTCTCAGCAACCACAAAGGCCAATGTTGTGAGACATCACTCTTTGTTACAGCGCCTCTGACTACCCGGCATATTGTTATGCCACATATCTAAAAGCATTTTAAAAGAAGTGACCCCTGCCCTTTAATGCTCACAATCCATCTACTGCCACATGTAATAGTCACAGCCCGTCCATCATTCCTTATTCTCCAGCTTGCTTTAACCACATAATATTATGTAAAAATAATAATCCTTACATTTGATACAGTGCCTATTACAGCAAAATGTCTCAAAGTGCATTACAGGGAATCTGTAGGCATAACCAGCAGCCAAAGTACATACAGCAAGGGGATAAATCTGACCAACTGTGAACCCACCTCGCTTTGTTAACATGCTTTTTTTTTAAGATTCACAAGATCACAGGAGAGGTTCATGTAAAGAAGACCCATTTACAATAATAAAAATAACATTCCTTGCATTTGATATAGCGCCTTATCAAGTTGTTGAGACGTCTCAAACCACTTCCCAGAATACATTGTCAAGTGGATTATTATCCCCGGAAAGTAATACGCCAATTGGCTAACAACTGGGTTCCCACTCACTGCTAGGTAAACAGAGGTATGTGGAGTAAGCAAACTTGCCTAAGGTTTTGCCTTGCCTGGGAATCGAACCTGGGTGTTCTCGCTTTCCAGGCGAGTGCTCTAACCACTACCAGTGTGGGACTTCACTGATTTGATCTCATCTTTCCGAAGCTCACAGACTCTCTTTCTCAGAACCAATGATCTGTCTTTCTTTGCACCGCATTACACCGTATGATGTTGAAGAGAATAATCAGAAGATGATACAAGTTACGCTTAACACAATTAACTAAACAATCCTTCCATTTGACGCACCACCTTTCACATCAAGATGGTGTCATAATGCGCTGCATTGGATTTAACTGTAAACTGTGTATTTGTGGGTGAATGTGGCAGCCAATTTGCACACCGCAATGTCCCACAAACAGGAAGGTGACTGAAAGCGTGGTCTTGAGTTGGCTTTGAAGGAGGAAAGGGAGGGGGCGAGGCAGGGGGGCTCCGAGACAGAGTTCAGAGGGTGGGGACAGAAAGGTTGAAGACCCCACCGCTGATGATGGGGAGGGCAGGGCAGGAGACATAGAGCAGGCCAGTGCCTACCAAGCAGAGGGAATGGGCAGGTTAGTAAGGTTTCAGTGGGATCAAGGTCGAGTTAACCTCCTTCCCCCCCAAATTAGCCCCATTTCCAAACCCCCACCCAACCTCTCCTCTACCCCTCTGCAATGGCCGATGAGTAAATTAAATGATGGACAGTCAAGCGTTTGCACACGAGCTTGGAAGAATGGCAGTGCAGTGTACGTCTGAGACAGGAAACACATAACAGTGGTATTTGTGGTCAGGCTTTCTGAGAAGAACCATATTAGACATTCAGAGTGCTACCTTGTGTAACCTAATAAATATTCAACCAACCATGGAATTCTGCCCACGGCTATTTCCAAAGCAACTGTATCTCATCCCACGTTTCTCTTTACAGGAGAAAAAACACAGATAAATTGCTCTGTGTGATGTGATGTTGAGATCAGAACCCTCCAGCTGTAGGGCACTGGTCAGGATACACAGGGGAGGGGGTGGGACCGGGGAAAAGGCTACAGGGGGGAGGGGGGGAATCTTTTTGGGACTTGCTGCCCTAAACATTTGTTGCGTTGAAAGTTGCTCAGTTATGAATAAATGATTTTTTTTACCAGTGTGGGCATGAGTGATTTAAGTAATCATACACCACACTATTATCGCTATTTACCCAGATTAGTTGGGATATGCCAAACATTCACAAAATCAGTTTGAATGAAGAAGGTCCTTCAGCCCATCAAATCTCATTCTTCCAGAACATTCACCCTCCCATCACAAGTTGTTTTTTTTAAATATGTCCAGTGTCCTGGCCTCAGTCACCTTTTCTGGCAAATTCTTTCAGTCGTTAATTACCCTTTGGGTAAAGAAAAACTTCCTGGTGTCTGTCCTGAAATAACACTTTGCAACTCTAAACCGATGTCCTCTTGTTCTACTGTCTCAGTGCGTCTGAAGGTATTGATCTGGGTTTAATTTTTCAATCCCATTTAAAATGTTAGACCGTTACCGAGGTCTGAGATGTCCCCTCTCATGACTTAAGAGTTCTAGCTTGTCTATCCATTGCTCAAAGCTCATTCCTTTAACACTGGGGATCAACCTTGTTGCTCTCATCTACACTGCATCCATGGCCTATGTGGCCCCCTTACGTCACATCAACCGGAACTGTTCGAAACTGTTCATTCTGTAGTCTGTTGGAAATGTTGCCTTGACAGCTGATAGCAGACAGGGCTGTTGAATACTAAAGTCACTGTAATTGATAATCCCTAAATAGTCTACGTGGGCTGCTGCCAGTGAGAGAGTAGAGGGACTTTTATAGCTCACAAGTTTCCACTCATCATTCTTCAGTGGAGAAGATTCAATCACCAGTTTTGATGTAACCCTGAACAGCAACCACCTGCCTCCCTTTTTGGGGCCAAAAAGATCTTGTGGTATGATTCAAAAAGAGATGTTTCTCTTGAGTTACTGGCCAAGAATCCCACAAATAAAATTTGTCATTCACATAGCTATTTGAGGGACATTGTAGCTCAGTGGTAAGCAAGAGACCTGGGTTCGATTCCTGGCAGAGCAAAACGTTGCGCAAGTTTCCTTACTCCACACGCCTGTTTACCTAGCAGTAAGTAGGAACCCGGTTGTTAGTCGATCAGCGGATCGCTTTTCCTGGGGTGATAATTCCTTCAAAAAAAAACAGTAAATTGGTCACTCAATCCACGACTGTTTGTGGGACACTGCTGTGTGCAATTGGCTGCTGCGCTTCCCCCACAAAGTATACAGTCAATTCACTTTGCAGTATATTCTGTGATGCGCTTTGATACGTTTCAAAGACATAAGGAGCTATATCAAATGCAAGGATTATTATTATTATTGTGTGCAAATTGGCTGCCGTATTTCCCTACAAAAATAAATCCTGTGAAGCAATTTGAGACGTCCTACAGATGTGAAGGGCTCTGTATCAAATGCAAGGATTATTGTATTATTTTCCTGCAGATCCGTACACACCCAGGAGGCTGACACAATTCAGCTTATTGGATCTTACCTTCAACATCTAATCATTTCATCCTGGTCTCATTATTTTATACACCACTCAGGCAGACTGTGAAACCCTGCAAACAGAGAGGGCATAAGCCTTTGAAACATGTTTGTTGGGAAATTTGAGAGGAGGTTTTTCTTTTGTGTTCACTTTGTAATTTGGTGGTAGGTCTCCCGCCTCTGAGGCAGAAGGTTGTGGTTCAAGCCCTACATCGGGACTTGGAACCACATAGTCTAAGCTAATACTCCAATTGGGGTATGTTGCATTGTCGGAGGTGCCATCCTTCGGATGAGACATGAAACCATCTCCCTGTTCAAATGGATGTTAAAGATCCCACAGCGCTATTCAAAAAGAAAAGGAAATTTCTCTGTCTTGGTGTCCTGGCCAAAATCCCCCAAATAAAATTTCTCGCTCAGTCCATGTATGTTTGTGGGACATTGCTGTGTGCAACTGGCTGCCGCATTTTACTCACCAAATACACAGTCAATTCACTTTACAGTATGTCCTGTAAAGTGTTTTGCAATGTCTTGACAACGTGAAAAGCGCTATAGCAAATACAAGGTTTATTATATTATTATTATTAAACAAATAAACAGGGCAGAAAATGCAACTTAACCCTCTTGCAATTCTATGAAACTCTACTTGCCTTCAGCTTCCCCTCAATTTGAGTGGTTTTAGTTGGAAAATGCCAAACGTGTAGGGATAATGCCATCGTCAGCATTCAGCGACCGGCTCGACTTGTGCTCAGGCAGAGCGGGAATAGTGTGCCGTCCTCCAGGGAGAGAGTGCGCATTCCATTCCAACAATCTATCTCAGGAATTTCCATCCATGTATAGGTGGGATGTATGGAATTCTCTATTTGGTTTGGACACTCTTAAACACGGTAATTGGTTTCCGCATGTGCCATACACCCGGCTGACCAGAACAAATTGCTGTTTGACTTGTGCCTTTCCACAATACAATTTCAGATTTCACACGTTTGTACTTCGCTAATTGCCCTAATTCCTTAGCTCCAGATGAACAGTCACCACCACACTTGGCAACAATTACCTTGGTCACCTTATGAGGCGCGATATCACATGCAAGGATTGTGTGTGGTCATCATCACTGTAGGTAAGAGGGAAAAAGACCAGGGAATTGAACCCAGATCCTCTCGCTTGAGAGATGAGTCCTCTAACCACTGTGCTGCAGGACTCCACAAATCCTGAAACGATGGGGTAAAAGGTTGTGCCATAATTATCCCGGTAACAGAGAGTGCAAAAGCAGGCTCGGCGGCATTCTGGACGAAAATCTTAACCCTTCAGATGATGGGATTAACCCGCTTTCCCTTTCCAACGCAGGGTGACGCACTGCTGGGATCTCAGCAAAGTTCAGTTGCGAAACTGAAGAGCACATGGATCGACAGGGATCACGTAGAGGTCAGCGTGAGAAAAGATGTTCTTTGCATCCAAACAGTCTGAGTCCTGCGCTAGCATTGGACTCGGGTTTGAGATAGGGAGTGACAGGGCAGACGAGACTGGGCAGATGCTTGTCTCCGAGGGCAGCAGCTGTCACACCGGCACGGCGCAGCCGGTCAGTTCAACTGCGAGACGAAGATCTGCGCTATAAAGCACTTGACACATAATAGCCCCGGGGATATCATCCAGATTCACGCCACTGTTTTTCTGCGCTGGGGTTATACGTTACGAGCCATCATGTTGAAGTGCAAAGCAAAAGGCTGTGGAGAAGCACGTCCTTGCGCCTCAATATCAATGTGCCTCGGATCGCACAGCTCCGGGCGCTGGCGTACTGAGTCACGCTCACAATCAATATAATAATAATAATCCTTGCATTTGATTTAGCGCTTTTCACGTCGGGAGGACGTCCCAAAGCGCTTCACAGAACACACTGTAAAGTGAATTGACTGTATGTTTGTGGGCGAACGCGGCAGCCAATTGCGCACAGCAATATCCCACAAATAGTCGTAGATTGAAAATGACCAATTTTTATTATTGTTCTTTGGTTTTTGGAGGGATTATTATTAGGCGTGTGGAGTAAGGAAACTTGCCCAAGGGGGGATTTCTGAGCCCTGGCTTGTCGGAGGTTGTTACCTGCGACCATGCTCTATGCAGATTAATGGCTTCTCTGCACTTCCCTCCCCCGGTGACTGCTTGGTCGGCCCTTGCTTTAAACGAGGGTGGAAGGGTTTGCCAAGAGCAATCGCCAATATACAGTACGTCACACCAACCCTGCGGACTCTATACACGTTCAGTGTGAGGATGTCACGCCGTCACGATACATATCCCTGTAAACTCTCTTTCACCCACAAAATATACAGTCAATTCACCTTTACAGTATATTTTGTGAAGGGCTTTGAGACGTCGCGAAGACATGAAAATGCAAGGATTATTATTATTATAATGCAAACTCAGTGAGTGAGCCACACCATCATTGCAGACTCCATCCACGATCAGTGCGAGCACATCGCACCATCAGGATACACATACAGTGTGAGCGACTCACAAAATCACTGTATGTACTCTACACACACTCGCTGTGAGAGTGTCACACCTTCACTGCAAACTCTTACATACTTAGTGCGATTGTGTCACGCCATCATTCCAGATTTGCTAGTCTTCATCTAACTTTTTCTGAGATAGGGAAGAACGATTAGATAATCCAGGGAGAGAGCATGCACTCCATTCCATGTTCCATGTGTAGGTGGCACACACCTTGTGGAGTCCTGAAGCTCAGTGGTTAGAGCACTCACCTCGCAAGCGAGAAACCTGGGTTTGATTCCTGGCAGGGTGAAATGTTGGGCAAGTTACCTTACTCCACACGCCTCTGTTTACCTAGCAGTAAGAAGGAACCCGGTTTTTAGTCAATTGGCAGATCGATTTTCCGGGGATAATAGTCCCTCAAAAAAAAATAATTTTGTCGCTCAATCCACGACTGTTTTGAGGGATGCTGCTGTGCGCAACTGGGCGCCGCGTTTCGCCCACAAATATACAGTCAATTCACTTTAGAGTATATTCTGTGAAGCGCTTTGAGGCATCGAGAAGACTTGAAAAGCAGTGTATCAAATGCAAGGATTATTTATATGTGGAATTCTCAATCTGTGTTGGATAATCTTAAACACGGTGTTGGGTTTCTGCATGTGACAGATACCGTGCTGACCACAGGAAAGTCATCTGTGTAACTCATTGTGTTGTTTTGACGTTCCATGGAACATCAAAAGTAAGGATCATTATTGTTATTGCAGCTAAATGTTATTCCGTTCAGCTCTTTTCTAAGAACATCAATCAGCGAGACACTTGGCAGTTTTGACAGAAATCCATTCTGTGCAGACATTGCTACTTGAGCAAAGAATGTTTCTCCAAATCCCCAGGCTCACTCGAGGTCTTTTGGGTTTTCCAGGATTTCAGTTCTGCATTCGCAGTAATAATATCATTAACCATCCTTGCATTTGGTAGAGTGCCTTTCACATCAGGAGGACATCTTAAACTACAGGATTCACAGTCAAATGTAAAATTACAGTAAATCACAGGATTTATTGTAAAATGTAGCGACTGTGTATGAATAACTTCGGGCTCAATAATAATGACATTAATAATCTTTGCATCTGATTTATTACATTTGCATTTATCACGTCTTCAAGATGTCTCAAAGCGCTTCACGGAATGTACTGTAAAGCGAATTGCCTGTATATTTTGTGGACGAAACATTGCAGCCAATTACATACAGCAGTGTGCCACAAACAGTTGTAGATTGACGGACCAATTTTTTTTATTGCCCCCTGAAAGCGATCTGCCAATTGACTGACAACTGGGTTCCTACTTCCTGTTAGGTAACCAGAGGCATGTGGAGTAAGGAACCTTGCCTAAGGTTTTGTCCCGCCCAGGATTGAACACAGATCCTCTCGCTTGTGAGGCGAGCGCGCTAACCACTACAGTACAGTACTCCAGAAGGACTAACAGAGTATTGGTCTTTTTCTAACAACATTTGGAGGTTGACGCCAACGTCATGGAGGTTTTCAAGGGTCAGTGTACAGTCTCTCCAATTCTTAGTTGACTCAACGTTTAATATTGCAATTAAAGGGATCAATGAAGAACATGGCATGAATTAGCCATGTATTACTCAACGTAGAGACAAGAACAGTAATAACACTCAACGTAGAGACAAGAACAGTAATAACACTGTGAATGAAATGTCACAGTGAAACCCAACTATCCTCACCTGACATCCGAACACAGCAGGGTGGGTCAATGGATAGTGTTCAGAAGGTACATCAAGCATTGATTGCTCACACTGCTGAGCTTCTCACTGTGTGACTTTAATGTGATTTCCCAGCATTAATATGCCAACAAAGTAGCATGTCTGAGGCCTAATCAATGCCTGATGTTACCTGATCTTATCTTAGCAGCAAATAAAACAAGCCTCAGCATTTTCAAGCTCAGTAGAGAGAAACATATGAAGCCTTGGTTATGTGGGTTCGCTAACACTATCCATTTTCTTATTACATATTACTGCTGAAAAAAATCATATTATAAGAAGGTAGTGAGAATAATAATAATCCTTACATTTGTAATAGCAATTTATCATGTCATTGAGATGTCTCAAAGCGCTTCAAAGAATACAAAGTGAATTGGCTGTGTATTTTGTAGGAGAAATCCTGCAAATTTAATAATGCATGCCTCTGTTTACCTAGCAGTAATTGGGAACCCGGTTGTTAGTTGATTGGCAGATCGATTTCCGGGGGTAATAATCCCTCCAAAAACAACAACAACAAAATTGGTCGCTCGATCCATGGCTGTCTGTGGGACACTGCTGTGTACAATTGGCTGCTAAGTTTCGCCCACAAAATACAGTCAATTCACTTTACAATATATTCTACGAAGCACTTTGTGACTTTATCAACGACATGATAAGGCGCGATATCAAATGCAATGATTATTATTCTTATTATTATAAGAGCCCAAGCTGCAAGCCAGCAGACTGGAACACTCAGAAAGCAAACCGCGTACATATGGAGATTTAATGGGCTGATTAAAAAAAAATACACTGCGGTCCTGTCAGTACAGTACTTGTACACAACCTGGCAGTCATTCCCTATTCAATATTTTCTGCAGGGAAATGATTTGCTGGGTTGTCAAACCTATCAAAAAATCATCCTCAACCATTGTGGGATTGTTTTAACATAAATGCAAATCCTTTGCAAAAAGGTGTTCTCGCTGTTATTTTTATCGGATGATCATTTACAGTTTTGGGTTGAATTTTACAATTTTTTCTCTCTCTCTCTCTCTCTCTCTCCCTCTCTGGGCAACGTCACTGGAAATAGATTTTTTTTTGCTGAGAGCCGGAACAAGAGCCAGTCTTTTGACAAACGCTGCCATATGCTGAGGGGCCGGAGAGAATGGGAATTGATAACGGGATGCTTAGATAATATTGCAAACGTCAAACAGAAAACAGACTTCCTGAAATCATTTGTCATCTTTTCAGCCCGTGCAGCAAGCACACAACACGCAATTCCATACCTCATCCTCCTAACAACAACAATTAACGTGCGGCTGAAGGGAAACTTGCCTAAGGTTTCGCGCCGCCCAGGAGTCAAACCCGGGTCCTCTCACTTGCGAAGTGAATGCGCTAACCACTACGCTACGGGACTCCACTAACTCCCTCGCTAACCTTGTTCAAGGTCCGTCTCAAGACCTGCCTGTTTGACCGCGCTTTGGGTCATCTTACCCCTCCCCAACCCCCCTCGGCTCTCACTCCCAGCTCGGGTGCCCGGTGTTGAGTTTTGAGACGTCCTCCCAATGTGAAAGGCGTTGTTTAATTGCAAACACGGCAAACACTGCGTACATCTTATCTGCTCTCCAACTATGCACAACATTATCTACATTAAACAACCAGAAACATCAACATCTTGCCTACGCTGCAGCAAAGGGAAACATCTTCTACATCTAATCTACGCTCTAACAATGGGAAACATTGCTTATATTTTATCTACACTCTAACAATGAGAAATACCTGTTATATTACCTACTCTCTAACAACAGGAAATACCTGTAATATCTTTCTTGTGTTAGATTGCAGGTAATATTTAACAGTCCCAGTGTAATGATTGAAGCCACAACCTTTTGACCCAGAGTTCCTAACCCTATTCTCACTAAGCTTCACTGAATCCTTATTCCTGATAAGATTGACTTCAAGATCCTGATTCTAACTCCAGTTTCTCTATGCTCAAAACCCTACCTCTACCATATCCTGAGGACCTATTCCCCTAACCCCCAGCTCTGCCAAGTCTAGATTGCTCCAGGTCCATTATGACCTCTCGGGGGTGGGGGCGGAGGGGGGGGTGGGGGTGCATTGTGAGAGGTGCCGTGCTTCAGATGTAACATTAAACCAATCTGTGTATTCAGGTGCATGTTAAAGATCCCAAGGCATTACAACAACAAATTGCACTTATATAGTGCCTTTCACGTCAGATAGACATCCCAAGATCATTGACTCAAAAGGAGAAGGGAGACACTCTCCCAGTGTCCAGGCCAACAATTGTCCAAATAAAATTGGTCTTTTGCTCCATGGCTTTTTGTGGGACATTGCTGCGCACAAACTGACTGCCGTGTTTCACTCACAAAATACATAGTGACTCCACTTTACAATATATCCTGTCTCATCCTGACGTGAAAGAAGCTATACAAATGCAATTTGTTGTTGTTGTTGTCTCGATGACGTGAAAATTGCTATATCAAATGCATGAATTATTATTGTTATTTATTATAATGATCAATTTACCAAGAGGATTGCCGCTCAGGTCATTGGGGAGAGCTCCCTTCTCTTTCCATGTATGTAGTCCCCCGGGATCACTAACATTTGTTGGTACCAGGGGACAGGACCTGTGTTTTAACATCTCACTCAAGAGGTCAAGTCTCTCGCAATACAGCGTTCCTCCAGCACTGCACTGTCAACAACAACAACACATTACATTTGTATTGTGCCTTTCACGTAGCCTAGATAGCGAGCTCAGGTCTGACCCAGAGGCGAGTGGACTACCAACTGAGGCAAACTCAACAACAACAACAACAACAACAAGATTCCATTTATAAAGCGCCTTTATCTTACCCTCAAATAAAACTCAAATAAAGTGGACACAAGAAGCCTTTCAGAAAATGGCCGCTCGTGACCCATTTATACTCGTGGGAAAATGTGGCTGTAAGAACAACAACAACTTGCATTTACATAGTGCTCTTCATTCGGGGCAGGGTCTCGGAGCACTTAACAATGGCGGAGCCTCACACCGAGCTGGGGGAATGGGGGAATTGACCGTGGGCACAGTTATAATAATAATAATCCTTGCATTTGATATAGCGCTTTTCACGTCAGGAGGACGTCCCAAAGCGCTTCACAGAACACACTGTAAAGTGAATTGACTGTATATTTGTGGGCGAACGCAGCAGCCAATTGCGCACAGCAATGTCCCACAAACAGTCGTAGATTGAAAATGACCAATTTAATTATTGTTTTTGGTTTTTTGGAGGGATTATTATTAGGCGTGTGGAGTAAGGAAACTTACCCAAGGTTTCGCCCTGCCTGGAATTGAACTCAGGTCTCTCACTTGCAAAGCGAGTGCTCTAACCACTGAGCTACAGGACTCCATTACATTACAGGACTCCAGTTGAAGAGGAGGGTGTTCAATTCTGCTCTGAAGATGGTGAAGGAGGAGGCAAGGCAGAGGAGTTGAGGCAGATAGTTCCAGAGTCTCGAGGCGCAGCGGCTGAAAGCACGGCCACCGATGGTGGTGCGAAGGGGAGGAAGCTCGTGCAGGTGGCCGGAGTGAAGGCAGCAGGAGGCGGAATGGGGCGTAAGCAGGTAGGAGAGGCACGGAGGTGCCAAGGCATGCAGGAAGGAACAGAGGTAACACAGTTGACACGCGATTGTCTTACTAATCTCTGACACAGAGCTACGGGACCTATAAGACGTGGCAGAAGGTGGAAGCAGGCTGGCAAAGCTTAAAGCAATATTTTTAACAAGGATGTTTGGATCAATTCTGCATCCAGTTCTTTATGTAGCAACATCAACATATTGCATTTATATAGCGCTTTTCACATCAAGAGGATGTCCCAAGGCGCTGGACATTCAAGGATTTGGACCCGAGCAGGGTTTGGGCAGGATGGTTCTGGCTTTGGGGCGGGGAGGGGGAGCAGGGAGTGGAGGGGTAGGAATGTGACTGAAGGCGCAGTCAAAGAGCAGCTTCATTACAAGGGATGGGAAAAAGGCATGTCCCATTCACTCCGAGAAGAGACCCACCACCACTAACCAGTGATGAATTGAGATCAGTCAAATAGCATGCACACAGCTACTCTGAAAAGCAATGAGACATTTAGCATTGACCAGACTCCCTTTGGCAACTGTACAGAGCTTGGAGGCAGCTGGAGATGTGCCAACTTGGCCAGGGATGTGTGGACACAGATAGCGAGAGAGCCTGACTCAAAGCCCCGGGGCTTTGGTAAATAGACCAAAGGAAGTTGTGAAATGTAATAAAGTGCTGAGCGCATCACTGAATGCTTTTTAAGTGATAGCAACATTGATTGTTATCTAATAGGAACATTCAGCCCCTCAAGCCTGTTCCACTATTTTCTTAGATCATGGCTGATCTGTACCTCAGCTCCATTTACCCACCCTTTCTCCATATCCAATGGAACCAGCATCAACAGCCTTTTGGGGGAGAGTTCCAGATTTCCACTACCCTTTGAGTGAAAAACTGCTTCCTCATTTTACTCCTATATGACCTAGCACTAATTTTAAGATGAATGCCCCCTCGTTTTGGATTCCTCCACCAGAGGAAACAGTTTCTCTGTACCTTCTCTATCAAATCCCTTTACCATGTTAAATACCTTGATTAGATCATGCCTCAGCCTTCTGAACCACAGGGAATACAAACAAGTTCATGTAATCTATCCTCATCCAATCCTCCTCATATTCTCATAATTTATCAACGTCCGGTATCATTCTGATGAACAGATAATTCAGATCAAATTATTTTATTTTATTAAATTATTTTGACGTGTCCACATTGACATATGTAGTGAGTGCCTGGGTTCTTATTCACTACAGCGCAATTTGCTACAGATGATGTATCTTAATAATAATCTGTGCAATTGATATAGTGCCTCTTGAGTCGTCAAGACAGCTCAAAGTGCTTCCCAGACTTTTACTGTGAAGTGCAGTGATTGTATATTCATTGGCAAACTCGTCAGCCATTTGTGCACATTAATGTCCCACAAACATCCATGGAGTGAATGATTGATTTTATCGGGGAGTTTGTTGGCCAGGAGAACAGGAGAGACACCCTTCTGTTTTCAAGTAGTGCCAAAGGAGCTTTAAAGTCCACCTGAATGGCTGGATGAAACCTCGGTTTAATGTCTTATCTGAAGGCCGGCATCTCTGACAATGTAACACTTGCACTGCATTGTCAGCCTAGACTGTGAGTTCTATGTCCTGACGTAAGACTTGAAACCACAGCCATCTGACTGAGAGGCTGTCAGCTAAGTAAACCATGTTTGGACAATAGGTTTCAAACTGATGGTAAGAAACTTAAAGCAATTGATAGGAAATATCAAATCAGACATCCTGCTTCATCCCCAACTTTCTCTCAGTCAAAGGGAAGGCTTAAAAGACTGACACTGCTGCTAAGAGGCTATTAATAGAAGCCAGAGGTGATGGGGCAGATTGATACCTAAGTATACTGGGCTATCTCGACGCACCCATCGAAGGCACAGCTGAATAATTAGCGAGTGGACATGAAAGATTCATTGCTCCTTGCACCATCAAGCTCCTGGAACCAATTGTTAGTGCTTCCAAGGACAAAACACCAGCCACAAGACAGGAATAGAAAGGTACATTTTCGCAGTCGATCTCACCACTTGGCTGCAGGAGAGATTGAAAAAGACACCACCAGGGTTCATGACAATTATAATCCTTGTATTTGATATAGCGCCTTATCACATCGTTTGGATGTCTCAAAGCGCTTCACAGAATAGACTGCAAAGTGAATTGATTGTATATTTTGTGGACAAAATGTAAAGAGCAGAGGGTGAATGAGATTAGAGTAGGGAGTGAATCAGGTTAGAGAAACAACTGTTTGTGGGAGACTGCTGTGTGCAATTGGCTGCTGCATGTCGCGATATATTCTGTGAAGTGCTTTGGGACCTCTCGAAGACGTGATAATTCGCTATATCAAATGCAAGGATTATTACTACTATAGAGTGGAGAGCTCCAGTGGGGGAGATAGCACCAGCATGGATACAATGAGAAAAAGTGGGGGAGTGAGAGTGGAGATGAACACCAGCAAGGATACAATGAGTGGAATAGCATCCTGTGCTGTAAACATGCTATGATTTATGATTGAAGCATTTGTTCCATTGCTGGGAATAAACACCCTCAAGCATTTTTTTTTCATTTGCTTTTTGTCTCCTAAATATATCAGTACACGGCACCTGCTAAAATGTCACTGTCACACAAACAACTGCTCGTACAAGGAACTCAAGATCACTACTCACCCCTGTCTCTCCTCGTTGATGTCCTTTGCCTTCTCTCTAGGAGAACACGGCTGAGAGGACGTTGTGGGTTCAAGACCCACATCAGCACCTTAGGCTCACATAGACCTGGCTGACACTCCAGCATAATGCTGGGGGAGTGACTCATTATTGGATGTGCCATCCTTTGCAATGACGTGACATCCAAGTTCCCGACTGCTTGTTCAGGTGCACTTTAAAAACCCTATGGGATTCTCTGGCCTACAATCCCCAGATCGAATTGGTCACTCACTTTGAATGTCCACCTGATGTGAAAAATAACAATAATAATCCTTGCATTTCATGTAGGGCTTTATCACGTCATCAAGTTGTCTCAAAGCGCTTCACAGAATATACTATAAAATGGAGTGTCTGTGTAACTTGTGGGTGAAATGTGGCAGCCAATTGAGCACAACAATCTCCCACAAACAGCCATGAAGTGAGTGACCAATTTTATTTGGGAGATTGTTGGCCACGACACTGGGAGAAACTTCCTTCTCTTTTCACAATACGATCGTTAGCATCCACCTGAACAGGTAGATGGGTTCTCGTTTTAATGTCTCATCTGAAGGACTACACCTCCAACAATGCACTGCATCCCCCACCCCCAACTCAGTGCTACATTGAAGTGTCACTTTAGACTGTGTGATTTCAAGTCCCAACGAGGGATTTGAACCCTCATGCTTCTGACTCAGAGTTGAAAGTGCTACCACTAAGCCAACACATGAGAAAGGTACAATATCAGTGCAAGGATTATCATTGTTATTCATATTATTGAATCCCTCCAGCAGCAGCAGTCAAAGGCAATCGGCAGGGTGAGTGCTGTGGAGAATGCATGTGCTGGCAGACACATTGATGATGCATAAATCTCCCACTCCCTGCCTTGGCACCAATATATATTTCCTCCACAAGAGGTGGCAGGTTTACGAGAGGCATCGACTCTCACAAATGAACACAACTCCCTCCATTGCAGTAGGATTGATCTTGTTAATGGTGTAAATGAGTGCGCTGGCTCCTTCCGGCTCTCAATGCATGTGAGCAACAGCGAGTGAGAGAAAATAACTGAGAGATGACCTCAACAATTAAACCACATGTTAATTGCTCACAAAATGGGTTCTCCGGTGGAATGCGAGGGTGGATGGAAACATTGATTTTATCTTTAAAATACCTGATAGATTACTTTACACAAGGTAACCAATAACTGTGCAACACCACATAAACAGCATGCAAATTACTTCCCTGTCAGTGACTCTCCAGACCTCAGAAAGACTATTAGTCCTGACATCTATTGCTACATCTTTTTAATGAAGCAATCACTGCAGTTAAAGATCATAGACTTTACTGTGCAGCCTTCCTCTTATCCTTTCTTGACTTTGAACTGACAATCAGGGCTGACACTCCAGTACAGTTCTGGGGTGGTGGTAGTGGAGTGCTGCATTGTCAGAAATACCCTCCTTCGGGATGAGACGTTAAACCGAGATTCCGTCCACCTGTACAGGTGGACATGAAAAGATCCCACAGCACTGTTCGAAAAGACAAGGGAATTTCTACCAGTGTCCTGGCCAACAATCTCCCAGATAAAATTGGTTGTTGTTTGTGGAACATTACTGTACGTAACTTGCCTGCTGCGTTTGTCGTCAAATACACACCCACTACACTTTACAGTAATTCATGTGAAGCGCTTTGAGATGATTCAAAAGCATGATATATCAGATGCAAGGTTTATTATTATCAAATGTAAGGATTATTATTATTATTAATAACTCCCGTCTAACTTGCCTGCCTGCTCACTGTCTGTTTCTCTCACAGTCGGTTGCTGGGCTTGTTTGACTGTTTCAGCTATCAATCGCAGTGTGCTTTCTGGAAAAGATGAGGTCATATAGGCCGAAGGGTCTCCTTCCTCTGAACCTTTCGTGTGATCTTGTGTAACTGGTACAGAATTAGTTTCATGTCACAAGGAAAGGCTGGGATAGTCTTTATATTGAGACACATTGAGTAGGAGTGGGAGAAGACAGGAATAATATGGAAGCCAGACCCCAACAAGATTTACAACAACAACTTGCACTTATATAGCGCCCTCCACATCAGGCGGCATCTCAGAGTGCTTAACAATGGTGGAGCCCAAGGCCGAGCTAGGGGGAGGGGGAAGGTGACTGTAGGTGCGATCGAAAAGGAAGGTCTTCAGGCGCGACATGAAGATGGGGAAGGAGGGGGTGAGGCGAAGGGGTTGAGGGAGGGAGACGTTTACTTTTGCCATTGTGCATAGCATGACACAAGCCTGTTATTTAAGAAAAGCAACAGAAAATACTGAGCGCTACACACCAGGAAGGTGAACAGAACATCCACCAATGATCTTTAAAGTCAAGACGCAAATAAAAGCCTCAAGATTTACTCTCAGTTATCACCCCATGGTGAATACCCATGATCTATTGCTGTCACATTGGGTTAAGATATTGTGGGAGAGAAGTTCCACTTGGGTTTAGATTTAAACCAACACATTTCCGAGTGTGCAGAATTTGGCAAACTGTTTGAACTTCCAAAAATTACGTCAGCATTTAAAAATCTGTCACATTCTGGACACTCTGAGATAAGCACAAATAAATAAAGTAAATCTAGATGCAGATGGAATTTGTCTCCTCATAGGTACTACTTATATGCATTGCATTGTATTATTATTATTGTACAATATTGACTCTCCTGTGGTACACACTATTGGCCATGAAGTCCTGAAGTGTAGTGGTTAGCCTACTCGTCTCGCAAGCGAGAGGACCTAGTTTTGATTCCCGGGTGGGGCGGAACCTTAGGCAAGTTTCCTTCCTCCAAACAAGTAGGAACTCGATTGTTAGTCCTTAAAAAAAAATCTACAACTGTTTGTGGGACACTGCTGTGCTCAATTGGCTGCCGCATTTTGCTCTCCAGTCAGTCCACTTTACAGTACACAAGAAACGCTTTGAGGAGCCTCAATGACATGATAAGGCGCTATATCAAATGCAAAAGGATCATTAATGTATGCTGTGTTATGCACATATTTACTGTTATTATACACTGTTATGTGCTATTGTTACACCATATTTTACACCGTTATTGCACACTATTATTATTCACTATTAATCCTCCTGTGGCATGCACTGTTGTTGACCTTGTATTTTTGTTATTCTGCATTAAATAGTAAAATCTCCCATCAAAATGCATGGCTGTTGTTTACAAGCAAAGCAGGTAACTGCAATATATCATTGTCAGGAGGTCCATTAATTAGCATCTTTTTTTTATGATGTGAGACGTAGCAACAGAAAGATTCTACTTCGCACCATTTTAGTGACTTTCATTTTGCGCATACTCACCCGTACACATCAATCATTCCATTCGTAAAAATAACCCAGAACAGACAAGCCACATTGACAGGAATATTGGATACCTGAACTCTATAAAGGAGGACATGCAAACACCATCAATTCAATATTCAATATATTCAATCAGCAAATAGAATCCAGAATAGACAACCCCCATTAATAAGCGTATTGGATACCTGCACTCCACAAGGACTCAAAAGGCAGACAGCCCCATTAATAGCAGTATTGGATACCGCACTTAACAGGGATTAAGAGATAAGCAAACCCTATTAATCGAACTCACCAGCCAGTCCACCAGCAACTGAACAACACATTCCATTATGATTACAGGATACCTGATCCAGCCCTGACAGTCAGTCATTGCATTTATTCCACATTAAATATATTTCAGAACCAAGGTGTCACTCCGAGACTCCACTTATTATACATGAAATATGTCACTGCTGACAGACATAATAATAATTATTTCATTTGATATAGCACCTTATCATGTCGCTGAAACATCTCAAAGTGCTTCACAGAATATACTGTAAAGTGGATTGTGTATTTTGTGGGCGATATGTGGCAGCCAATTGCACACAGCAACATCCGACAAAAATTCATGGATTGAGTGATCACATTTTTTTTTGGAGGGTCTATTACCCCGGGAAAGCAAACCGTTAGTCAACTAACAACCGGGTTCCTACTAACTGCTACTACAGAGGTTTGTGGATTAAGGAAACTTGTCTAAAGTTTCACCCCGCCCAAGAATCGAACCTGTTCTCGCTTGCGAGGCGAGAGTGCTAACCACTATGCTACAGGACTCCAGATGGCTACTACATTCTACTAAAAATGGCATAAGCGTTGTATTCCTGCTGTCACTAAGATACTTCCTCCCTATACTTGTCTAAAGGAACTATTGATGGCTGTGAGGGTGGCAGCAGGGAAACCTTAGATGAACTAATTAATATTCACAGATATTTGTCGTGGACTTCTTACGTAGGAACATTGGAACAGAAAAAGATTATTATTATTCGGCGAGTTCTCATCTGCCTGTTCATGGTCCCATGGCCCTGTTTGAAAAGAGAAGAGAGTTTCTCCCGGTGTCTGGCCAACAAACCCCCAGGTAAAATTGTTCATTCATTGTGCTGCCCCATTTGTGAACAAATACACAGACATTTTGCAGTAAATCCTGTGAAACTCTTTGTTTCATCCTTCTGACACAATAGGGTTATTTATTCAATGCAAGGATTGTTGTATCATTTTTATTATCTGTCTACAGTATCTCCTTTTTAAACATCTCGATCGGTTCTGCATCTATGGCTTTCTGGGGCAGCACGCTCTAAGTTTGCGCAGCCCTCAGACAGAAGAGCTGTTTTGTGATTATCTTCTAATCAAACTATCTCATTGGGTGTAGATGTCTTCTAAGGAATGATTGAAAGCTCTCAATTCAATATGTTCTCAACTGAAAGTTATTTCTTTACATTGATGTGCTCTCGTACTTTAACAAATTGCATGCTCTCTATTTCCCAACCAAGCGAAGTGGTTAGTGCGCTCGCCTCACAAGCGAGAGGAACTGGGTTAGATTCCCAGGCGGGGCGAAACCTTCGGCAAGTTTCCTTACTCCGTACACCCCTGTTTATCTAGCAGAAAGTAGGAACCCAGTTTTTAGACAAATGGCAGATCACTTTCCAGGGGTAATAATCCCTCCAAAAAAACAAAAACATTTGGTCACTCAATCCACAACTGTTTGTGCATAATTGGATGCCGTGTTTCACCCACACAGTCAATCCACTTTGCAATGTATTCTGTGAAGCTCTTTGAAATGTCTCAACGGTGTGATAGGACTTGATATCAAATGGAAGAATTGTTATTATGTTTCCCCTGCATTTCCCTTTCCTCCCTCAATCCCACCCTCTCTCAGTCCCTTCCTCACTCACTCGCTCGCTGGCTCTGCCTGCCCTATACAGCCTCTCAGTTTCTGGCTGGTCAGTAACTGATCATTAGAATGCAATAAGACACCTCTCCCACTTAAAATTCTTACTCTTGTAAATATGTTTTGACATCTAATAATGATAAGCTTCAGCTAATTTGCCCCCTACCTCTGGAACTCTCTTCCTGAAGCCCTCCTCACTCTTTCCCTCTTGGCTTCCATAACACGTCTGAAAACCTCTCTGTTTGATTCCGCTGCCAGCCTCCTCGCCCCTGACCCAAGTTCAAAAAGAGAAGGGAGATTCTCCTGGTGCTCTGGCTAGCGATTCCCCCAGATAAAATTGATCACTAAGCAAATGGCTGTTTGTGGAACATTGTTGTGTACCAATTGGTTGCTGTGTTCGCCTACAAAATACACAGTCACTGCACTTTGTCCCGCGAATCGCTTTTTGAGATATCTTGATATCGTGAAGCACTATTTCAAAATAAAGATTATTATATAATTAGATGCCTTTCCTGCCTCCCTTGCACCCTGGACTGACGCCCAGTCAGTGTAAAGCTCTTTGAGATGATACCCCTATGTGACGACAACAAAACAGCAACAACAACTTGCATTTATTTAGCGCCCTTAGCAAGGGTAGTGTCGTGGAGCACTCAACAACACCGGAGCCCGACACAATCAATTTGGTTGCACAACTCACACTATTAATATCACACCTTTGATTGCCTTTCCGGGGTAACAAATCGTTCAGAAGAAAACAATTGGTCACTCAATCCAAGACTGTTTGTGGGATACTGCTGTGTGCAATTGGCTGCTGCGTTTCGCCCACAAAATAACAATCAATTCACTTTACAGTGTATTCTGTGAAGCGCTTTGAGACGTCTTGAAGATATGATAAGGTACTGCAAGGATTTTTATTATTAACTTAATGTGCTTCCCAGTGATGATGGGGGTGATTGAGCAGGGAGCGTTGGGGGAAGGGGTTGAGGGTATTAACAAAGGTACGATCAAAAAAAGTTCTTCAGAGGGTTTTAAAAGCAGGAAGAGAAGATGCAACGGGAAAGTGGGAATTTGGAGAGAATTCCATTGTGGTTGATCCATTGGCCATCGATGAAGGGAATGAGAATAAGAGTAAACTCCGGATAACTCGACCTTTTCTCAATACCACTTACGTCATCATGTTATCAATATCCTGGCCACATTTATTTATGTACTTGTACATTTGCCTAACTCGCCCCTCCTGATAACTCGTCACCGGACCACCCCCCCACCCCCTTTTCCCTTGGAGCACCGAGTTATCAGGAGTTTACTGTATTTAGAGCTGCGTATCAGCTGCCGATTCACAAGCTACAGTATAATGCAAACCATGGTGAACCAGGATAGATCATGCGAATAATTACAGGCTGTAATGCAAATCTATGCTTTCCCCCCCAAAAAAAGTGTAAGTGGCAAATTTAAATTGTTTTAACTGACGCTTAAGTCCTGCGATTGGATTACAGCCGTGAAATCGACATCTATTATTTGCTTAATGATCTTCCCCGTGAATGCTTTGAGTGCCTTCCATCTGGTCCTGCCTGTGCACAGCATTATGTGGCGGCAGGAGCCAGCAGTTATCTACCCTCCGACTCGCTGGTGCGTGATGATGACATTCACGGGCGAGGGATGGGAAAGAACGCGGTGCTTTCTGGCAAAGCGGATTCAACAACAACTTGCGTGTATATAGCTGCCCCTCAGGCAGGGCGGTGTCACAGTGCGCATTATTCAGCCAGAAACAAATTTGTGGCTGGAAATTGGGGAATTAATCCGTGATTCGCTCCATGGCTGTTTGCAGGACACCGTTGCAAGCAAAAACTGGCTGCCGCATTTCGCCCACAAAATACATGGCCCACCCACTTTACAATACAGCGTATCCCGTGATGCGCTCTGAGACGTCTCGACAACGTGATAAGGTGCTACATCAAATGCAGAGATTATTATTAATGATAATTATTATAACAAGATCCGAGGCATACATGTAGCAAAAAGAAATGGTCCTTGACGCAGACCCGCTAACTTAACTGTTTCTCCTGCGTAGAAGTGGATATCATAATAAGGCTGATCAGTTCTCTCATCTCAGTGACTGGACAAATAACAATAATAATCCTTGCATTTGATACAGCGCCTTATCACGTCTTCGAGACCTCTCAAAGAGCTTCGCAGAATTTACTGTAAAGTATATAAATACGAATATAAATGTGATGTAAATGAGCACACTCCACTGTTTTTTCGTGGAGTGGGGTGGGAGGAGGGGTGGGTGAGGAGCAGGAGGCTAAGTTTAAGGCAGAGAGGGCGCTTGGTTTGCATGTTAGTGCTTGACAAGAATTTCTGAGTCCGTCTCCGTCTGCAGGCTCAGACAGACTGCAGCTCCCAACCTCCTCATCAGGGGGAGACGTGAGCACACAAGACTTGCAGAGAAACTGGTGGCAAGCATACAGATACATCCACATCGAAACCTCTCTCACACACACTCACTCTCTCTCCTCTCTCTTAAAGGAACACACGCCAGTAGATCACGGGCGTCACTTAAAGCGGAGCACACAACAGCAATGTCTTAGCTTAGTTGCACATACACACACAACCTGGGCATTCATAAAATGCATGATTCGCTGAAACACTGAACTGCCAAACTGGATTCCGATTGCAAATGAGGATCTAGGGGAGAGAGAGAGATAGTGCTTGCGGGGTGCAATAACTTACAGCTGGAACGCTCCTCTGTAAATCTTACTGGTCGTGTATATATATAGTATATAATAATAATAATCCTTGCATTTGAGATAACACCTTATCACATCTTCAAGACATCTCAAAGCGCTTCACAGACTATACTGTAAAGTGAATTGACTGTATATTTTGTGGGTGAAAAATAGTTCCACAGTATATAATCCTTGCATTTGTTTTGCATTTCTGATGTTTACGATTGCCCCACTAGACCCCAACAACCAAACTTGTGAGGAGTCACACCGATAACACACAAATATTCTCTCTGTTCTGAAATCCAGCCGCATTTGTGTTGCAAGAAAACATCAAGAAGCGTCTCTTGCTCTGCCTCTGATTTGCACATCTAAATACTGAGCTACCAAACTGGACCCTATTGCAAATATAGATTTAAAGGAGAGCGCGGGGTCCAGTGGGATCAATAACCCACATCTGGATCTCTCCCCTTGTAAATCTCACCTGTAAATCTTGTATCTGGTGGCAATATATATACTATATATGTATATATATATATACATAGTACATATTCCTTGCATTTTTTTTTTGCATCTTTATGATTGCTCGAGCCCTCCCCAACAACCACACATGCAAAGAAAGAGCCGCACGGAAAACCCACGAATCTGTTCTGAAATACACCCAAATCGCCTCTGTGCTCTGCCTCTACTTTGCAAACCTGGACAACCGAGATGGCAAACGTGGATCCAAATGAAAGACACAGAGAGATAGGAGGTGGGGGGGGAAGAAAGAGAGAGAGAGAGAGAGGGAAAGGGAAAGAGAGAGAGCTTGTGGGAGCATTAACCCACACATCTGGATCCCCCCCCTTTTTTTTTTCTTTACCTGTAAATCTTGTATCTGGTGGTGAATCCCTGGCGATATCTCTCCAGGAAATTGGAATAATCCCGGGCTCGGTGGAAGGGTCCCTTGTCAGACAGGAGCCAGTCGAGGGGGCTGGTGGCATGTTGCTGGTGGTGTGCAGAGAGCACCAGCACAGCCCAGCAGTGTAGGCTAAGGACAAGCCGATGCCATAGGAGCAGCAAAGAGACG